>NC_143516.1:39688617-40348617 GCF_031878675.1 Megascapheus bottae | reverse complement strand
GTGTGTGTATTTCTTGCTGTTTTGTTTTGTTTCCCCATATATGGGAAAAATCCTAAGAACCCTAAGGAACATCCAGCCACAGGGATAGGTAGCTCTTGTCAGTTATCCTAGTTACCCAGGAGACTAAGACCTAAAGATTGCTGTTCAAAGGCAGAAAATCCATGAGAGGCTTATCTCTAATTATGAACTAAGAGACTGGACGTGAAGCTGTGGCTGGAGTGGTAGAGCTTCAGCTTTGAGTGACAATGCTTGTGAAGTACCCAGTCCCTGAATTCATACCTCAGTACCAGTACACACACACACACACACACACATACACACACACACAGTTAAGGGGAGGAACATTCCTCTGTAGTTGAAAAAAAAAAAAAAAGCAATGCAAGCCAGATGCAGTGGCTCACACCTGTAATCCTAGCTACTCAGGAGGCTGAGATCTGAGGATCAAGGTTCAAGGCCAGCCCAGGCATTTAGACCAAGAGATTTATTTATTTATTTTGCCAGTTCTTGAGCTCAGAATCTGAGCACTGTCCTTGGACTTTCTCAAGGCTAGAAACTCTACCACTTGAGCCTCACCACCACTTCTGGCTTTTTTCTATATATATGTATATGGTACCGAGGAATTAAATCCGGGTCTTCGTGAATGCTAGGTAAGCACTTTACCACTAGGCCAAACTCCTGGCCCCAAGACCTAGAGACTCTTATCTCCAATTAACCACTGGAAAAATGGAAGTGGCTTTGTGACTTAATAGGTACAGTGGTAGCCTTGAGCTAAAGAGCTCAGGAACAATGCCCAGCCCCAGAGTCCAATCCCCACGACTGACAAATAAATGAATGAATGAATGAATGCCATGCAAGGTCCTTCATCCCTGATCTAGGCCCAGAGATGGAAACAAGCAATGATACAGCAGGGTGATTATTCCTGCTATGATCTGATTATGGCTTGAGTTTGCCCCTTAAGAGCTCAGGTGTTGGGGGCACAAGCTTTGGCCCCAGTGTGACAATGTTAAGAGGTGGGGGCTAATGGGAGGCCTTGAGGTCATTGGGTAGTTCTCCTAAATTAGTTCTCAGGGAGAAGGAGTTTCCTTGTTCTGGCTTTGTGTTTGGGAATGTGATCCTTTTCTCTTACACTCACTCGTGCTATGAAACCATCTACCCTTAGGTTGTTAGGCCTCACGAAGGGCGAGCAAATGGGGCTGCATGCTCTTGGACTCCAACTTTTTTTTGTTTTGTTTTGTTTTGCCAGTCCTGGGCTTGAGCTCAGGGCCTGAGCACTGTCCTTGGACTTTCTCAAGGCTAGCACTCTACCACTTGAGCCACAGCACCACTTCTGGCTTTTTTCTAAGTATGTGGTACCGAGGAATCGAACCCGGGTCTTCGTGCATGCTAGGCAAGCACTCTACCACTAGGCCAAACTCCTGGTCCCAGGACTCCAACTTTTTAAACATGGCTTAAACAAACCTCTTAAGTACCCAGTTTCCAGTATGCCATTATAGCAATGAAAAATAACAACAACAACAAAAGATGACTACTTAATAACATATTAGGATATTTCACTTTTATAAGTATAGTGAATAGTACCTTGTTTTCTTGATTATACCACCAGCTTCTTCTTTTTTTTTTTTTTTTGCCTGAGATGGGGACTCAAACTTGGTATCTGATGCTTCTGTTTGCTTATTGTCTGGTGATCCATGAGCAATTTCTGAATTTAATGGCACTTTTTGGGTTCAGGATGTAACTCAGTGGTAGAGTGATTGCCTAGCATGCATATGACTCTGGGTTTGGTCCTCAGTAGAGGAAAAAAAAGATTTCATCAGACTCATGGCCTTTACTATTGGGCTGCATCTACAGCCAGGTTCCCCCGTCCCAATCCTGGGCCTTGAACTCAGAGCTTGAGCACTGTCTGTGGGCTTTCTCAAGGCTAGAGCTTTACCACTTGAGCCACAACACCACTTCCAGCTTTTTTCTATGTATGTGGTATCAAGGAATCAAATCAGAGTCTTTGTGCATGTTAGGCAAGCACTCTACCACTAGGCCAAACTCTGGCCCGATGAGGGTTTTTTGTTTGTTTGTTTGTTTGTTTGTTTAGCTTTTTATACATTGCTATCTCAAATGGAGTTAGCTCAGCAGCTGGAAGGTGTTTTTGTCTTTGTTGGTGGTGAGGCTTGAACTCAGAGCTTGGGTACTCTTCCTGAGGTTTTGTTCAAGGCTAGAGCTCTACCACTTTGGATAACAGTACTATATCTGGTTTTCTAGTGGATAATTGGAGATGATAGTCTCATAGACTTACCTGCCTAGACTGGCATTGAACCAAGATACTCAGATCTCAGCCTCCTGAGTAACTAGGATTATAGGGATGAGACACCAGCACTTGGCTTGGAAGTTTATCTACTGAGTTAATAATAATCATATGATTCTAGTTATTGAGCCATCATTGGTTTAAAGCAGTAACATTAATGAACTATGGCTGGTTTACGGGGCTAGCTTAGTATAACTGTGCCCAGGAAGGTGATGGACAGGGCAGGAGGTTCAGTGAATGCCCTTCGTCATTTTCTTTGGTGTGCAAGAGAGATGCTGGTCTTTGCATAGTTCAAACTTGAGTGGTCAGGAGTAGGGCTAGAATATCGGAAATCCACCAGATGAAAATCCTTCAAGTAAACTGCTTTCTCCCCTCCTGATGCACAAAATCAACCAGGCACAAGGAGGAGCAAATCGCCCTCGGAAACCCAGCTGTGGAATTTTTAGAAGCCCAGAGGAATCTGGTATTTAGCTGCTGCTTTCTTTTGAGCATTATATATTGCACACTTTAGAAGTTGTATGTCAGGCTGGGAAAGTGGCTTAGTGGTGGAGTGCTCGCCTAGCATGCATGAAGCCCTGGGTTCAATTCCTCAGTACCACATATACAGAAAAAGCCAGAAGTAGCGCTGTGGCTCAAATGGCAGAGCACTACCCTTGAACAAAAGTGTCCAAGGACAGTGCCCAGGCCTTGAGTTCAAGTACCAGTACTCACATAAATAAATAAATAAGTAAATAAATAAACACATAAATAAAATAACAGCAAGAGTCAGCCATCGTGGCAAATGTTATCAGCCCTTGGGTGGTAATGGCAAGAAGATCATGAGTTCAAGGCCAGCCTACACTGTGTCACAAAACTCTGTGTCAGGATGGGCACAGGAGACTCATGCTTGTAAATCTTTTTTGTTTAAATAATTTATTAACATTGATTTTTACATCATATTTCAAATGACATGTTTAACAAACAAGTATTCAAGAAGGGAATCTCTATATACAATCACTGTGTAAATCTTAATTACTTGAGAGACTAACATTAGGAGGACTGTAGTTCAAAACTAGCCCAAGCAGAAAATGTCTGCAAGATCCCTTCTCAACAAACAGTTGGATGCAGTGAATTATGCCTGCTACCCTGGCAGCAATGGCGTCCTGAAACAGAGTGCATGCAGGTATGCTCAGGAATTCTAGCTCAAAAATAACCAGCAAAGTGAGGTACTTGTAATCCTAGCTACTCAAGAGGCTGAAATATGAGCATTGTGGTTCAAAGCCAGGCCAGACAGAAAAGTCCATGAGACTGATCTCCAAATAACCCACAAAAAGCCAGAAATGAGCTCATGCCTGTAATCCTAGCTACTCAGGAGGCTGAGATCTGAGGATCACTGTTTAAAGCTAGCCCGAGCACTGTAGATCGAGAGACTCTTAATTCCAATTAACCACTGGAAAACTGGTAGTGATGCTGTGGCTCAAGGGGCATGGTGGTAGCCTTGAACTGAAGAGCTCAGGGAAAGTGCCCAGGCCCAGAGTTCAAGCCCTAACACCAAAACAAAACAAAACAACAAAAAAACCAAACAAACCAACCAACCAAACAAACAAAAAAAAAAACCGAACAGAAACGGAGCTGTGACTCAGTGGTAGAGCACTACTAGACTTGAGCAAAAACAATCAGGGGCACAAGGGCCCAAAGTTCAAGACTCAGGATAGGCACAAAACAAGTAAATAAGATAAAAAGTTATGGTTTAGTTATGCTTTGTATTTTTTGTTATTCATAAGCCTTATAAGTCAGGTTGATCCTTATCAGTGTGAATATAAAAATGCTCAAGCATGTAATTACTAAATCTCAATAAAGGAAAAAAAAGAGTTAAAATGCAGGAAAGCTACAGCCATTATAGCTACTCTTCTTTCTCTCTCCTTTTTTTTTTTTTTGGCCAGTCCTGGGGACTGAACTCAGGGCCTGAGCACTATCCTTGGGCTTTTCCTTAACACTAGAGCTCTACTACTTGAGCCACAGCACCACTTCTGGCTTTTCTATGTATGTGGTACCAAGGAATCGAACGTGAGTCTCATGCATGCTAGGCAAGCTCTCTACAACTAGGCCAAACTCCTAGCTTATGCGGCTCTTTCACAACACCAGTATTTCCTTTTTCCCTGAGGTAACTAAACTTGGACTGGTGGGAAATGTATTTAGGAGGCCAGACAGACAGAGGAGGAGCCTGGAAAAATTTACATTATTCTTAAGTACCAAAGGGGCCGGACTTCAAAGTTAAAACCAGGAAGGAATTGAAAAAGCCTTTAAGCAACCTTCTTCCATACCTCCAGTTTAGATGTTAAAATACAAGATTCCTACACGAGGGAGGGTGGAGGCTTGATTTAAATTTGTTTTATTGTTTGAAATATAGGAGTGACTACCTTTATCTGCCTTCTTTGAAGTGGTGAAAATCTGGTTGGGGACAGAAAGTATGCAAGGTATGTTAGGAAAAAGGAACTCCTGCAGATTAACTATTTTGGGTAAGCCTCACCCTTCTCAGTCACCCAAAACAATAGTCTAAGGGTTAGAAATCTTTGCCTGGGCGCCAGTGACTCAGGCCTGTAGTCCTAGCTATGCAGGAGGCTGAGATCTGAGGAACACAATTTAAAGCCAGCTCCAGAAGGAAAGTCTGTGAGACTCTTAAACTATTCAGAAAAAGCTGGAAGTGGTGCTGTGGCTCAAGTGGTAGAGCACAAGAAAAAGCTCAGAAACTAGGCTCTGAGTTCAAGCCCCAGAACTGGCAAGGGAAAAAATTATGTTGTTTTTTTTGTTTTTGTTTTTGTAGACTGGTACTCCACCACTTGTGCCACAGTCTCATTCTGTCTTTTTTGCCTGGCTAATGGGAGATGAACCTCAAGGACTTTTCTGCTCCAGCTGATTTCCTACCTTGCTTCTTCACATCTCAGCCTCCTGAAATAGCTAGGGTTGACAGGCTGGAGCCACCAATCCCAGCTAAAAGGCTTCTTGTGAGAGAATCTGAAGGACGTGTGATTTTGCATGGAAATCAAGAATCTGAGGTCCCCTTAAACATCCTCCTGTGGACATTTCCAAAGAATCCCTCACCTAGTTTCCAAGCAGTGAATGTGCCTTCCTCCTGCCTATGTTTTTCAGGTTGGAGCATCTATCTCATATCACTTATAAAGGTGATCAAGACCACATCCTGCCTAAGTAAAGGTTTGAGCACTCATGCAGTTGGCAGAAGACGAGAACGACTTGGAAGAGGCTTCTCCAGTTTTCATGTAACAAAAAGCTTTCAGAACTAAATGTTTATTGAGCACCTATGCTTACAAACCCTTGAGTCTTCTGGGAAATTAAGAAAACTTACAGAATGGTTGTCTGTGGCTTATGTCTGTAATCTTAGCTACTTGAGAGGCTGAGATCTAAGCATCCTGGTTCATAGCCAGCTAGGGCAGAAAAAGACTCTTACAGGCCAGGAGCATAGCTTAGTGATAGAGTGCTCGCCTAGTATGCACAAAGCCCTGGGTTTGATTCCTTGGTACCACATACTCAGAAAAAGTCAGAAGTAGTGCTGTGGCTTAAGTGGCAGAGTACTAGCTTTGAGCAAAAAGTGTCCAGGGACAGTACTCAGACCCTGAGTTCAAGCCTCAGGACTGACAACCCCCTACACCAAAAAAAAAAAAAAAAAGAAAGAAAGAAAAAAAGACTATCAGAGTCTCAGTTCCAATTAACCACTCAAAAAAACAGAAATAGAGCTGTGGCTTAAAGTTGTAGTACTCAAAAGTCTTAAGCAAAAGAGCTCGAGTACAGAGTTCAGGTCCTGGCTCAAGCCCTGTGACTGAGGGGAAAAAAGTCTCATAAAATTTTCTGCCAAGTTGGCTTTGAATCTATGATTCTCAGGTCTCAACTTCCTGAGTAGCTAAGATTACAGGCACGAGCCAGTGGCACGCAGATTGTCCCTCCATTTCTGTGTTCTCTCCTTACCCTCCCAAAGACAGCTAAATGAATGAACATGACCAAAAGAAAAGAGAAACAGCAACGAGGAAAACTTTTTGTTTCCATTCCCTGGAGTCCATTTCAGTAAACAGGCATCGTGCTGTTGTGCCCAAAGGAGGGGTCCCCAGAGAAGACCACCGAAATGGAGGCGTCGGAAATGCATCAGCAAGGGTTTATTGCGGGATACAAGCCAGGCAGGGAACTCATCCACAGGCACTCAGCAGCAAGGCTGGGAGGAGTTGATAGTCAGTGTTTACACAGCCTTTTTTTTTTTTTTTTTTTTTTTTTTTGCCAGTTCTGGGCTGGAGCTCAGGGGCTGAGCACTGTCATTGGACTTTCTCAAGGCTAGAGCTCTACCACTTGAGCCTCAGCACCATTTCCTGCTTTTTTCTATGTATATGGTACCGAGGAATTGAACCCCAGTATTCATGCAGGCTAGGCAAGCACTCTACCACTAGGCCAAATTCCCGGCCCCTTACACAGCCTTTTTAAAGGCAAAAATTACACCCATCAGGTGGTCGAGTGAGATAGGGAACTTCCCAGGTGGGTGGAAACTGACGGAAAGTTCTCACGCCAGCTGGGTCCCATTCAACTGTTATGGTTTTCAGAAGTTCCTGTTTGTACTGAAGGGGGTGGGTCTGGGGGTCCCTACAGTGCCTTTGTGTTCCCTTCCAATGGCATGCACATTAATTGTAAAGTTAGGGGCATGGGTGGCTCACACCTATAATGCTAGTGATACATGCGCAGGTGGGTTCTTGTTTTCTGGAGCCATACAAAAGTAAACCCAGAAGCCATGAAAACTAGAATGAGGAATGGAGCCTGGTTTGTCTGTTTGGCTGGGGTGTCTGCTTTTATCCCCCATCCTTAAGATACTCCCTGGAGGTACCTGGCTTTCTCTACTAAAGAATTAAAAGGTAGGAAAATTTTAAGGTAAACAGAGTAAGGTTATTTGAAAGTGAGAGGAAAGCTGTGGAATAAAGTAGAGAAACTCTCCACCTGTAGAGGGAACTAAACAGGAATCCAGTTGAGCCCTCTCAATAGTTAGGGTTCCTTCCATTTCCTTGCCTAGGCTTTAGCCTGATACCTTGATGGTTTGTACATGTGATGTCTCTGGTTGTGTGGGCACCCAGGGGCATTATGGGAATAAGGAGAATTTGAGCAGGAGTGTGGGGTACTATGGGTCCAATAAGTGTCTTGAGGGGACATGTTATTGGTCATGTGCTGAGCTTTTTAGCTCAAAGCTAGCACTATACCACTTTGAGCCACAGCATCACTTATGGTTTTCTGGTGGTTAATTGGTGATATGAATCTCATGGACTTTTGTGCCCAGGCTGGCTTTGAACCCAATCTTCAGATCTCAGCCTCCTGAGTAGCTAGGATTATAGGCGTAAGCCACCAGCACCTGCACCTAGCTTTGCCACTTTGTCTATCTACATAACATCCCCTTTTGCCTTTCACGAGCTACTCAGGAGGCTGAGCTCTGAACATCTCAGTTTGAAGCCTGCCATGGCAGGAAAGTCTTTGAGACATAAATTTCCAATTAAGCAGCAAAAAGTCAAGCCAGGTGCCAGTAGTTCATGCCTGTAAACTTAGCTACTGAGGAGGCTGAGATCTGAGAATTGTGGTTCAAAGTCAACCCGGGCACTAAGTCTGTCGGGCTATTATCGCCACATAACCACTAGAAAACTGGAAGTGGTGCTGTGGCTCAAGTGATATCGTGGTAGCCTTGAGCTGAAGAGCTCAGGGACAATGCCCAGGCCCAGAGTTCAAGCCCCACGACACACACACACACACACACACACACACACACACACACACACACACACACACACAGGGCTGGGAGTGTAACCTAGTAGTAAGAGTGCTTGCCTAGCATGCATAAAACCCTGGGTTCTATTCCTTGGTATCATATACACAGAAAAAGAAAAAGAGAGAAGTGGTGCTGTGGCTCAGGTGGTATGGCACTAGCCTTGAGCAAAATGTGTCCAGGGTAAGTGCCCAGGCCCTGAGTTCAAGCCCCAAGACTGGCAAAAAAAAAAAAAGTGGAGTTGTGGCTGAAGAGGTAGAGCACCAGCTTTCAGTAAAAACTAAGTAAGAGAGAGAATAAGGTCCTAAATTCAAGACCCAGTACCAGTGTGTGTGTGTGTGTGTGTGTGTGTGTGTGTGTGTGTGTGTGTGTGTGTGTGAATGTTTATAATTTAGATAGAAAACAGAACTGAGGCCAGGAGTTTGGCCTAGTGGTAGAGTGCTTGCCTAGCATGCATGAATACCCAAATTCGATTCCTTGGTAACACATACATAGAAAGAAGCCAGAAGTGGTGCTGTGGCTCAAGTGGTAGAGTCCTAGCCATGAGAAAGCCCAAGGACAATGCTCAGGCCCTGAGTTCAAGGCCCAGGACTGGCAAAAAAAAAAAAAAGCAAGAAAGAGAGAAAGAGAAACAGAACTGGCAACTGACTCCCATTCTAGGCTAGCTTTTGTGTGAGATCAGGGTAAGTACACAGAGTGGTAGGGATGAGGGTCCTAGATTTAAAGCTGGATTTATGAAAGAAGTGTGTATGAACTCTCGAAAGAGTTCTCTTTCTTTCCTTTTTTTGGTTGTTGTTTTGTTTTGTTTTGCTTGTGGGACTTGAACTCTGGGCCTGGACCTTGTCCCTGAGCTCTTCAGCTTAAGGCTATTGCCCTATCCCTTGAGCTGCAGTGACACTAGGTTTTCTGGTGGTTAATTGGAGATTAGTCTCTCTGATATTTTGCCTGATCTGGCTTTGAGCTCTGATCTTCAGATTTCAGTCTCCTGAGTAGCTGTGATTATAGGTATGAGCCACCACGCCCTGCTAGAAGTTCTCTTTTCTTTCAGAATCTCTGGATTCAAATATTTCCAACCAATTGGGACATTTGAGGCCTTTGGACTCAGAATTGTACCCAAGAGTATTTAAAATGGAGTCAACCACTGTACCAGGTGTTATAAAATCACAACTGAGTTGGTCATGAATTTCTGAGTTGTTGGACTTCCAGAATTTTCCAGCAATTAGTAGCACAGGTTGATACTGGTCATTTTGTTAGCGCTATAAAACATTGTGACCTTGCTTTTTTTTTTTTTTTTTTTTTTTGCCAGTCATAGGGCTTGAACTCGAGGCCTGGGTACTGTCCCCGAGTTTCTTTTGCTCAAACTTAGCGCTCTACCACTTGAGCCATAGCACCACTTCTGGCTTTTCTGTGTATGTGGTACTGAAGAATAGAACTTGGGATTTCATGAATGCTAGGCAAATACTCTACCAGTAGGCCAAACTCCTGGCCCTTGGAAATAGTTTTAAGGAAGAAATGGGGTAGGGAGTTCGATTTCTCAGTACTACATATATAGAAAAGCTAGAAGTGGTGCTGTGGCTCAAGTGGTAGAGTACTTGCCTTGAGGAAAGCCCAAGGACAGTGCTCAGGTGCTGAGTTCAAGCGCCAGGACTGGCAAAAAAGAAAATAAATGCTATAATTAAACCCAGCACAGTAACCGGGCATGCCTGTAATCCTAGCTATTCAGGAGACTGAAATCTGAGCATCTAGGTTCAAAGCCAGCCCAGGCACAAAAGGACCTGAGACTTATCTCCAATTAACCTGTAGAAAACAGGAAGTGGGGCTTGGCTCAAGGGTAGGGTTGTAGCCTTGAGCTGAGGAGCTCAGGGACAATGCCCAGGCCCAGGGGTAGGGCTGTAACAGCCTAGAGCTGTAGAGCTCAGGGACAGCTTCCAGCTGAGTTCAAGCCCCATGACTCACAAAGAAACAAACAAACAAACAAACAAACAAAATGATTTCCAACTTGGAGCTGTGGCTCCTGTAATCCTAGCTACTCAGGAGCAGGAGATGTGAGGACTGTAGTTCAAACCTAGACTAGGCACTATAGTCTATGAGACTCATCTCCAAATAACCACAAGAAAACTGGAAGTGGGACTGTGGCTCAAGGGGTAGGGCAGTAGCCTTGACCTGAAGAGCTCAGGAACAACACCCAGGCTCAGATTTCAAGCCCCATGACCAAAAACCAAAAACCAAACAAACAATAACCCCCAAAACCTGTTTCCATATGTTTTTCTCTTTCTCCTCCTCCTCCTCCTCTACTTCCTCCTCCTCCTTCTCCGCCTTTCCTCCTCTCCCTCCTCTCCTCTTCCTCCTTCTTCTACAGTTCTGGGGTTGAGCTCAGGTCCTGGGTACTGTCTTTGAGCCTTGTCAAAGCTAGTGCTCTACCACTTGAGCCATAGCACTACTTCTGGCTTTTTCTGTGTATGTGGTACCAAGGAATTGAACCCAGGGCTTCCTGCATGCTATGCAAGTACTCTCCCAGTAGACCACACTCCTGGCCCCCATTTTGCTTGTTCATCCATGCAAATAAATTTCATTGAACATATCGAGCATATCCATCATTAGCCTCTCATTAGCCCTCATCTTTCTCACTCATGGTCTTCCCGGCAGAACCTGGTAAACGTTTTGAATAGCTGTGTCTTTTTTTCCCCCCTCTAGCTGGAATCAAGGCTTGAACTCAGGGCCTAATGTTCAAAGCTGGTCCTTGACTATTTGAGCCACAGATCTAATTCCAGCTTTTTTTTCTTTTTTTTTGGTTGTTGTTGCTCTTCAGCCCAAGGCTACAGCCCTGTCCCTGGAGCCATAGCGTCACTTCTGGTGGTTAATTGGAGGTAAGAGTCTCACAGACTTTTTGTTTTTAGTGTCTGGGCTGGATTTGAACCACAATCCTCAGATGTTAGCTTCTTGAGTATCTAGTATTATAGGTGTGCGCCCAGCACTTTTAGATCTTTATGTTTAGTGGTTAACCGGTTAAAAGTCTCAGGATATTTCTGCTTTGGATGACATTGAACCATGTTCATCAGATCTCAGTCTTGTAACTACAATTACAGGTGTCAGTCATTTGGGCCCAGTTTTATGGCTGCCATTCATGTAGTGTTTTTCACAAACTCTATATTTTATATTTCCCCCCCTACGGAATAAGGGCTAACTTTTATTTTTTATTTTTTTTTTTCTGATTCAAATGTTAAACATTTCCAGCCAGGCCTATTGTCACAGTCAAGGAAGAAGGTATTTGGGAGGTAGAGATGGAGGATCCTTTTCAAGTGCAGCAGGGATGTAAACGTTGATGAGACTCCATCCCAACCACTGGCTGGGAGCAGTAGTAAAGTCCCAGTGACTCAAAGAAGAACAAATGGGAGGACTGCAGTGCTATTCAGTTCAAGGATAAGGCAAGATCCTACCTCAAAAATGATCGAGGGGAAAAGGGACTGGAGGTCTGGGATTGCGACTTTATACTGTACCCAGGAGGCTGAGCATCCTGGTTCAAAGCCTGCCAGAGTAGGAAAGTCTGTGAGACTTCTACCTCCAATTAACCATCAATCAGTAAAAGCTGAGCACTGCTCATGCCTATTAGCTACTGAAGAGGCCGAGATCTAAGGATTGCATTTGAATCCAGTCTGGGCAGAAAAGTTGCAATGAGATCTTTATCTCCAATTAACCATCAGAAACCTAGGACTGGCAAAAACAAAACAACACAACCACAGAACTCCACACTAGGGCCAGGAGTATGGCCTAGTGGTAGAAAGCTCAACTAGCATGCAGGAAGCCCTGGGTTCGATTCCTCCGTACCACATACACAGAAAAGGCCAGAAATGGTGCTGTGGCTCAAGTGCTACAATACTAAACTTGAGAAAGCTCAAGGACAGTGCCCAGGACCTGAGTTCAAGACCCAAGACTGGCACCAAAACAAACAAAAGCAAACAAAAAAAACAGGGGCTGGGAGTTTGGCCTAGTGGTAGAGGGCTTGCCTGGCATGCACGAAGACCCAGGTTCAATTCCTCCATACCACATACATAGAAAAAGCCGGAAATGGTGTTGTGGCTCAAGTGGTAGAGCTCTAGCCTTGAGAAAGCCCAAGGACGGTGCTCGGGCCCTGAGCTCAAGCCCAGGAATGGCAAAAAAAAAAAAAAAAAAAATACCTGCACTAAAATACTACCACTATGTCAGGCTTGGTGGCTCAGGCCTGTAATCCTAGCTATTCAGGAGGCTGAGATCTGGAGATTGAGGTCTAAAGCCAGTCTGGACAATAAAGAACATGAGACATTTTTTATTTTGTTTTATTTTTGTGGGTCATGGGGCTTGAACTCTGGCCCTGGGCACTGATTCTGAGCTCTTCAGCTCAAGGCTACTGCTTTACACCAGAAGCCACAGCCCACTTCCCCTTTTCTAGCAATTAATTGGAGATAAGAGTCTCAAATTCTTTTAGAACCTCAATCCTCAGATCTCAGTCTCCTGAATAACTAGGATTGCAGGTGTAAGCCACCTCCTCCACAAGACTGAGAGACTCTTATCTCCAATTAATCATTTAAAAATGGGAAGAGGGGCTGGGAGTTTGGCCTAGTGGTAGAGTGCTTGCCTAGCATGCACGAAGACCTGGGTCCGATTCCTCGGTACCACATACATAGACAAAAGCCGGAAGTGGTGCTGAGGCTCAAGTGGTAGAGCTCTAGCCTTGAGAAAGTCCAAGGACAGTGCTCAGGCTCTGAGCTCAAGCCCAGGACTGGCAAAAACAAAACAGAACAAAACAAAACAAAAAAAAAAATGGGAAGAGAGATTGTGGCTTGAGGGGTAGGGCAGTAGCATTGAGCTGAAGAGCTCAGCCCAGGCCCAGAGTTCAAGCCCAATGACTCATAAAAACAAAACAAAAAAAACCCCACAACAAACAAATAAACACCACCATCACCAAAAAAACCCCCAACAAAGCAAAAAAGAAAAAATACTCCCAAGTCCCTTGTTAATAGTTTTACTTCTGAACAGCTGTCCATTATGGCATTAAGTAGAGTTAAATAGTTAACTGAGGGTGGTCTAGAGGTAGAGGGTTTGCCTAGTATGCACAAAGCCCTGGGTTCGATTTCTTGGTTTCACATATACAGAAAAGGCCAGAAGTGGTGCTGTGGCTCAAGTGGCAGAGCACTAGCTTAGCCTTGAAGAAGAGTGTCTTGATCCTGAGTTCAAGCCCCAGGACTGGCAAAAAAAAAAAAAAAGAAAAAAAATTATCTGACCAATGCAAAAATCAATCAGTGTTCCTCAATGCCCACAGGTGGAACAAGTTTCTAAAAACAGTCACTTATCCTACTCATGCTACACCTATGACATATTCTGATGGTGTTTACGGTCTTTTTTTTAAGTTCTGGGGCTCGAACTCAGGGCCTGGCCACTGTCCTTGGACATGTTTTGCTCAAGGCTAGCACTCTGCCACTTGAGCCACAGCCCACTTCTGTTTTTTTTCTGTGAAGATGGTTCTGGGAAATCGAACACAGGCATGCTAGGCAAACATGCTAACACTAGGCCACACTGCTGGCAAGTTTAGCTGTTCCCCTTGTATTAAAGAATCTCCTCCGTGATGAGGAGCTGGTGGTTCATGCCTTAATCCTAGCTACTCAGGAGGCTGAGATCTGAGGATCAAGGTTTTAAGGCAACTTGGGCAGGCATGTCTGTGAGACTCTTTTCTCCAACTAACCACCAAAAAAGCCAGAAGTGGAGCTGTGGCTCAAGTGATAAAGCATCAACCTTGAGTGAAAAAGCCAGCAAGAGTGAGGTTCTAAGTTTAAGCGTCAGTACCAGCAAGCACACACACACACACACACACACACACACACACACACACACACACACACACACACACACACACACACACCAACTGCTACTATACTACTACTATACAAATATGGAAAGACAGAGAAAGCCACAGGACAAGGAAATAAGAATGGAACGGAAACTGGTTTATGTTTATACCACCTTAACAAGGTAATGTTCACACTGTGTGTGTGTGTGTGTATGTGTGTGTGTGTTTGCCAGTCCAGGGGCTTGGACTCAGGGCCTGGGCACTGTCCTTGGGCTTTCCTCAAGGTTAGTGCTCTACTGCTTGAGCCATAACACTACTTCTGGCTTTTTCTGTATATGTGGTCCTGAGGAATCGAACCTGGGTCTTTGTGCATGCTAGACAAGCACTCTACCACTAGGCCACACTCTGGCCCCAATTATATTTGTTGTTGTTTTGGTACCGGGGTTTGAAATCAGAACCTTGTACTTGCTAGGCTGGTGCTCTACCATTTGAGCCAATTCCTAGCACTTCCCACTAAGTATTTGTAGAAATTAATACAGGGGTTTGGAAAATAAACCTTGTAGAGTGTTAGTGGCTCATATTTGTACTCTTAGCTACTCAGGAGACTGAGAAATAAAGATCATGGTTTGAAGCCAGCCCAAGGCAGGATGGTCTACGTGATTGTGTGTTCTAGGGCATGAACTCAAGCCTGAATGCTGTCCCTGAGCTGCATTCTGCTCAGGGTTAGATTAGTGAAGATGAGAGTCTCATTGACTTCCCTGCTTGGGCTGTCTTTGAACCATGATCTTTAGATGTCAGCCTCCTCAGTAGGAGTATAGGTGTGAGCTACTGGCACCAGGCTTGGAAGAAACATCTACAAAAGCCACTAAAAATCCGTAAGTGAATCAAGTGGTAGATTGCCAGTCTTGTGAAATAGATGAGGGATGGCACCCATTCCTTCAGTTCACACACACACACACACACACACCTCGTTTAGAAGACTTTACTGGAGCAGAGCAATGCCATTCATTTTTGCGTATGAACAACATAGTAATAGGGCTTCTATTGGAGTTTTATATTGCTGGAGGGCAAACATTCAGTGAACATTACCGTGCCCGATGTTTCATCCTTATGAAGAATAGGTACAAAAACTAGAGACAACTTTGTAAATAACAAATACAAATATTTCTGGGCTGGGAATGTGGCTTAGTGGTAGAGTGCTTGCCTAGCAAGCATTCATGAAGCCCTGGGCTTGATTCCTCAGTACCACACACACAGAAAATCCAGAAGTGGTACTGTGACTCAAGTGGTAGAGTGGGACCCCTAGGCATAAAATTCGAGGCCCACAACCAAGTCCCCCCTGCCAAAAAAAATGATAAGGGTAAAAACTTTGATCTAAATGTTGCTTCATAATAATCTGCAATTCTTTTCTGATCTTGAATAAAATGTAGCTAGTCCTGTCACATATGTATGTGTGTGGTCAGTCCTGGGGTTGAACTTAATTAGGGAGATCTTCACGTCTCAGCCTCCTGAGTAGTAGTTCCTAGAGTTATAGCTATGAGTCACCAGTACTGGGCCCTTATCTTTTTTAAAAGTACTCATCATCAGGCTGGAGTTTGGCCTAGTGGTAGAGTGCTTGCCTAGCACGCACGAAGTACCACAAAAGCTAGAAGTGGTGCTGTGGCTCAAGTGGTAGAGCTCTAGCCTTGAGAAAGCCCAAGGACAGTGCTCAGAGCAGGAGTTCAATGAGTTCAAGCTCCAGGACTAGCAAAAAAAAAAAAAAAAAAAAAAAAAAAAAGTACTAATCATGAAAGGTGAGTAGCTTGCCACCTAATCTAAATGAAACTTTTTTTTGTTCTCCAGTCCTAGGAAACTCAGGGCCTGGGCACTTTCCCTGAGCTTCTTTTGCACAAAGCTAGCATTCTACCACGTAAGCCACAGCAGCACGGTTGCCAGCTTTTTCTGTGTATGTGGTACTGAGGAATCAAACCTGGTGCTTTCTGTATGCTAGGCAAGCACTCTACCACTAGGCCATATTCCCAGTCCCTCCAATTGAAACATTCAGTGGGAGAATTCAATGTTTTCTATGTGTGTTGACTTGAACTCAGGGCTTGTGCACCATTCCTGAGCTTTTTCACTACAGACTATCACTTTAACACTTGAGCCACAGCATCACTCCCAGCTTTTTCTGAGTAGTTTATTGGAGGTAAATGTCTCATGGAGTTTCTTGCCTGGGCTGGCTTTGAACCATGATCCTCAGATCTCGGTCTCTTGAGTTGCTAGGATTACAGGCGCGAGCCTCTGGTGATGGCAACCACTAGCTTAAAAAAAAAAAAATCACTTCTGCTGAGCGCCCTTGCATTGCCTGTAATTCTAGCTACTCGGGAGACTGAGGTCACCAGAAAACGGGAAGTGCTGCTGTGGCTCAAATGGTAGAGCGCTAGCCTTGACCTGAAGAGCCAGGACCCAGTTCAGGTCCTGTGGCTGACAACTTTGTGATAGGGTTCTTTTCCCCCGACATCTCCTGCCAGCATTTGTTCACATGCATAATGTTGGCCAATTTAACTGGGATGAGATGAACTCTTTAAATTGTTTTTTTTCTTTCTTTCTTTTTTGGTGGGTCATGGAGCTTGAACTCAGCCTGGGCGCTGTCCCAGAGCTCTTCAGCTCAGGGCTACCACCCTACCCTGGAGCCAAGCCCCACTTCCTGTTTTCTAGAGGTTAATTGGAGATTAAGAGTCTCAGGTCCTTTGGTGCCCAGGCTGGCTTTGAACCTTGATCCTCGGATCTCAGCTCCTGAGGAGCTAGGATGATAGACATGAGCCTTGCTGTTCTTCCTTCTTCTGAAAAGTCTCTTAAGCTCCTTTGCTCATGTTGGCCTGCATAAGATGGAGGTGTGCAGAAAAAGAGGAAAAGGGAAGAGAGTAGAAAAGGAACTTAAGTTTGAGAGAAGGAAAGGGGGAGGAGGTGTAACCACAGCGGATGTGCAAGTGACCTGGGCGCATGGAGAAGGTCTCGCTGTTCAAAGCAGGCAAGACTAGGGTGGGTGAGGAAGTGACCTCAGAGTGTGTGATTCTTCAGTGACTCACCGTCAGCTGACTGACAGCCTGATGACTGGTTTCAGGCAGGTGATTTCTGGAAGGCTATAGGCTGTCCTTTATGAAGAGGAAAAGAGAAGGGGACTGTTCTCTGGGGCAGACCTCACACTCCAGCCTTCTTTTTCCTGCTAGTTCTGGGGTTTGAACTCGGGGCCTGAGCGCTGTCCCTGAGTTCCTTTTGGTCAAGGTTATACCATTTGAGCCAAAGCGCCACTTCCAGCTTTTTCTCAGCTTTTTGAGGAGCAATTACAGGCCACTGATGCATTCCATTCCAGTGCTCCCCACACCACTTTTTTTTTTTTTTTTTTTTTTTTTTGCCAGAGCTGGGGCATGAACTCAGGGTCTGGACAGTCCCTGAGCTTCTTTTGCTCAGGGCTAGCTAACACTTGAACCACAGTGCCACTTGGGGCTTCATGCATGCTAGGCAAGCATTCATTCTACCACTAGCCACATTCCCAGCCTACCAGCCTTTTGATAGTTGTGATGGGGCATCAATTCACTTGGCTACTTCCTGCTCACAAGGGGCATCACCCTCAGGGGTAGAAGACAGAGGTACAGAGATGTCATCCAGTCTGGGAGAAGGCAGCAGTAACAGGTGCTTTTTTTTTTTTTTTTTTTTTTTTGCCAGTCCTGGGACTTGAACTCAGGGCCTGGGCACTGTCCTTGGACTGGTAATTGGACTGTAGATGTATGTACTGTAGAGTATGGATGGGCGACCTATGAATGTGCCAAGGCAAAATGTCCTCAGCCCAAGACTCATATAAGTTACTGTCCAGTTGAAGGTACACAGGTAAGAACATTAGATAGGAATGATTATTAACTATTTCCTTCCTTCCTTTCCTTTCTTTCCTTCCTTCCTTTCTTTTCCAGTCCTGGGGCCTGAACTCAGGGCCTGAGAACTGTCCTTGGGCTTTCTCGAGGCTAGAGCTCTACCACTTGAGCCACAGCACCACTTCTGGCTTTTTCTGTCTATGTGCTACTGAGGAATCAAACCTGGATCTTTGTGCATGCTAGGCAAGCACTCAAGTAGGTCAAACACCCAAACTCCAGCCCCTTCTTTCCTTAATTCTTTTTATCCAAAGGAAGCCAATTTTTTTTTGGCCAGTCCTGGAGCTGGAGCTCAGGGCCTGAGCACTGTCCTTGGGCTTTCTCAAGGCTAGAGCTCTACCACTTAAGCTATAGCACGGCTTTTGGCTTTTTTCTAGGTATATGGTACAGAGGAATCGAATCCGGGCTTTCGTGCATGCTCAGCAAGTACTCTACCATTAGGCCAAACTCCCTGTCCCCAAGGAAGCCATTTTTTAATTCCTTCCCAAAGCCTTCCTTTACTACCTTCCCTTTTTTTTTTGCTTTAACATTCCGTTTGCTTTAATTTATATCTAAAATAACATTGAGAAAAATCTCCTAATTAGCTGGGCACTGGGCTCATGCTTGTAATCCTAGCTACTCAGGAGACTGGGATTTGAGGATCTGGGTTCAAAGCCAGGCTGGGCACTAAAAGTCCCTGAGACTCTTATCTCCAATTAATCACCAGAAAACCAGAAGTGGCTCTCTGGCTCAAGGGCAGGGCGGTAACCTGGAGCTGAAGAGCCCAGGGACAACGCCCAGGCCCAGATTTCAAGTCCCACTACCCACCAAAAAAAAAAAAAAACTCACAAAAAAAAACCAACCTCTTAAATTTCCTCCTTAAAACATTAGGTAATGTCTAAATCTGATAACCTTCTTTGTCTTTTAACATTGCTTTTTTTTTTTTTTCTTTTTCTTTTTTGGCTCTGAGGCTTGGACACTGTCTTAGAGCTCTTCACCTCAAGGCTAGCATTCTACAACTGTGAGTTGCAGTGCCACTTCCAGTTTTCTGGTGGTGAATTGGAAATAAGAGTCTTTCTACCTGGGCTGGCTTTGAAGTGTGACCCTCAGATCTCAGCCTCCAGAACAGTTAGGATTATAGGAGTGAGCCACCAGCATCCAGCAAGGATGTGTTTGTTTGACAAGTATCCTTAGACTACACCAAGGTGCTGGCACTGGTCTAGACATGGGGATCTGGTAAGGTGGGATGGAGTTTGAGGAGGTATGTTCTAGACAGACCTAGGAGAATGTGGAGATGGATTAACAAACCAGGAAAAGTGTAGGAGTATAGTTCAGGAGGCCATCCATAGGCATGAGAGAAGGAAGATTCAAGAACAGGGCTGAGCCAGCAGCTATGGTTCACTCCTAAATCCTAGTTATTCAAGAGAATCAGACCTAAAGGTCCCAGATCTAAGTCAGTCTGGTCAAACAAATCTGAGAAACTTTTTTTTTTGTTCCCCAGTCCTGGGTCTTGAACTCAGGGCCTGGGTACTGTACTTGGGTTTTCTCAAGGCTTTTGTGCTCTACCTCTTGAGCTACAATACCACTTCTGGCTTTTTTTCTGTGATATGTTGTACTGAGGAATCAAAGTTCATGCATGCTAGGTAAGCACTCTACCTCTAGGGCACACTCCTGTCCCCCAGCCCCCGTCCCACACCCTCTAGACAGTCTTATCTCCCATTAACCAGCAAAAAGAAAAAACTAGAAGTGGTGGTGTGGCTCAAGTATTAGAGCACTAGTCTTGAGCAGAAAAAAACTAAGCAAGTATTTGAGGACCTGAGTTCTACTATTGGTGGAACAGAGGCAGGGTGGTTGAAAGCTGACAGCTTTAGTTCTTTAGAAAGGAAGAACGTTTTATTGTTTGGAAAGAAAAGCTAGCTAGAAGCTGGGAGTGTGGCCTAGTGGTAGAGAGCTTGCCTAGCATTCATGAAGCCCTGGGTTCAATTCCTTGGTACTACATACACAGAAAATGTTGTGGCTCAAGTGGCAGAATGCTAGCTAGCTCTGAGAAAGCTTGAGGACAATGCCCAGGCCCTAAGTTTAAGCCCCAGGACTGGCAAAAAAAAAAAAAAAAAAAAAAAAAAGAAAGAGAAGAAGAGAAAGGGGGGGGGGAGGGAGAAAATGAAAGAAAGAAAAAGAAGGAGGGGCCGGGAGTTTAGCCTAGTGGTAGAGTGCTTGCCTAGCACGCACAAAGACCCAGGTTCAATTCCTCAGTACCACAAAGAAAAAAAGCCGGAAGTGGTGCTGAGGCTCAAGTGGTAGAGTTCTAGCCTTGAGAAAGTCTCCAAGGACAGTGCTCAGGCCCTGAGCTCAAGCCCAGGACTGGCAAAAAAAAGGATTAAAGGGGGTCTTCGGGGTGAGGTGAGGCAAAGCCAGTCCCAGATGCCTTCTCTGCATCAGTCTCCCCAGAGTGTCTGAAGAAAGTACACAGACCAGGTTAGGCCTTAGGAGAGTTCCAGGGTCACAGGTACCTCACTAATACTCCTACTAATATGGTAAACAGACAGAGGGAGAGAGAGAGAGAGAGAGAGAGAGAGAGAGAGAGAGAGAGAGAGAGAGAGAGAGAGAGAGAGAGAGAGAGAGAGAGAGAGAGAGAGAGAGAGAGAGAGAGAAAAGGGAGGGGGGAGGGAGGGAGAGAGAGAGAGAAGGAGGGAGAGAGAGAAGGGAGAGGACGCACATGGACTCTGGGCCTAACATGAGGTTTGGAGGAGCCAAATCCCCAAGTGCGGAAGAAATCAGAGAAATGGCTAAAGAAGGAATTGTTCCCTATAGCATGGAACTGGGGATGGCAGAAAGGTGCAGAGATAGTGGTGCAATAAATTAGAGCCCTACATTTCTCCTCAGTAGTCCATGGTTTTGTTTTTTGTTTTTTTTTCCTTTCTTTTGGTTGCTCTTGGGGCTTGAACTCTGGGCCTGGGCATTGTCACTGAACTCTTCAGCTCAAGGCTACAGCCCTACCCCTTGAGCCACAGAGCAACTTCCAGTTTTCTAGTGGTTAATTGGAGATAAGAGACTCAAGGTCTTTAGTGCCTTGGCTGGCTTTGAACTGAGATCCTCAGATCTCAACTTCCTGAGTAGCTAGGATTACAGGTGTGAGCCATCATGCCTGGCTATTCCATGCTTTTGGATGAATGTCAACTCACCAAGTTTAATCTTTTTTTTTTTCCCCAGTCCTTGGGCTTGAACACCATTTCTGCTTTTTTCTGTATTTGTGGTATGGAGGAATTGAACCTAGGGCTTTGTGCATGATAGGCAGACACTCTACCACTAGGCCATGCATGCTCTAGGCCCAACACACCAAGTTTTATTAAAGCTTACCAAGCAAGGGGCCAGGACTTTGACCTAAATGTAGAGTGCTTGCCTAGCATGCATGAAAGAGCTGGGTTTGATGCCTCAGTACCTAGCATACATAGAAAAAGCTGGAAGTGGTGCTATGCCTCTAGTGGTAGAGCTCTAGCTGTGAGAAATTAACAAAAATAAAACAAGTTCTCACCACTGTTCTTTTGAGGAAGATGATTAACCAAGTCAACAACTTTATTTTCCATAATACCACTCTACAGATATCCCTAGATGTGTGAAAGCGTTGTTTCTGCAGATGGGATTATATATCTATGGCACAAACAATAAAACGGCCAGGAGTTTAGCCTAGTAGTAGAGCGCTTACCTAACATGCATGAAGAGCCAGGTTTCATCCCTCAGTACCCAGTATACATAGAAAAAGCTGACACTGGTGCTGTGGCTCTAGTGGTAGAGCTCCAGCCTTGAGAAAGCCCAAGGACAGTGCTTAGACTCTGAGTTCAAGGCCCAGGACTGGCAAAAATAAATAAATACTTAACAAGCAAGTGCTGGTGGCTCATGCTATAATCCCTAGCTACTCAGGAGACTGAGATCTGAGGGTTGCAGTTCAAAGTTAGCCCAGGCAGGAAAGACTTCAAGACTCCATCTCCAATAACCTCCCACAACCCCAACAACAACGAAGTTGGAAGTAGCACTGTAGCTCAAGTGATAGAGTACTAGCTTTGTGCAAAAAGAAGCTCAGGAAGAACATCTAGGTCCTAAGTTCAAGCACTAGAATCAGTGTGCACATACACAAACAAAGCTTACCAAGATATAGAGGTAAGGACTCTGCTACGGGGAACTGAGAGGCCAGGGAGCAGAAGCCACTTATCAGGAAGGCCTAGGCTGCTGCCCAGGCTTTGGGAGGGGTGATGGAGGCCTTAGGTAACACAGCACTGGGGTAGCATCTCGGAGAACCTAGGCTTGATCGTTTGCACTGCAAAGAAAAAAAAAAAAAAGGTAAAAAAGAAGAGAGGGAAAGGAGTACCGGAAAAGTGCTGTTGGGAAGACGAGAAACAGGCAGGGAAGAAGTAAGAAGCAGAAGATAGACAGGTAGATATTGAGAAACTAGAGTCCAGGATGTTATTTTTTAGGGAGAACTGTAGAATTTAGGTCAACTTGGAGGCAGCTTATCAGATGCTCACCATTGAATGCTTTTCATTCCTTCAGAGTTGTCAGTTGGTTTCTTACTATCCCAAATCTCATACAATCTTTGTTATTTAAATGTTTAGAAAATAACAGAAACCCAGGAAGGGGGTGGTATGGAGGAGGTGTTTTATGCTGTTATTCTCAGAAGGCTGAAATCCAGAGGATTGATATTGGAAGCCAGTTTGGGAAGAAAAGAAAATCTAAAAGACTTTCTCCAAAATAACCAGCAAAAACTTGGGCTGGGGGCTGAAGAGTGTGGCCTAGTGGTAGAGTGCTGGCTTGGTATGCACAAAGCCCTGGGTTGGATTCTTTGCTACCACATAAACAAAAGAAGTAGGAAGTGGTGCTGTGGTTCAAGTGGTAGTTGAGAAAGCTCAAGGACAGTGCCCAGGCCCTGAGTTTAAGCCCCAGGATTGGCAAAAAAAACCAAAAAACAAAAAACCCTAGAAAAAAGCAAACTTGGGCTAGAGGCATAGCTCAAGTGGTAGAGCACCAACAGAGCAAGTAAATAAGCAAAGTAAGAATGAGACCCTGATTTCAAACCCTGGCACCTTCTCCACTTCTCAAAGGAAATAACATAAATCCAAAAGGAATCTCCATACATTACCTTATTTAACCACATTTTTCAGATGAGGAAATTGAGGCTGAGAGGGAAGTGGTTTTTTCAAGGCCATACATCAAATAAAGGAAGCTGGAAGCAGAGGAGCCCAGGCCTGTACCCTGCAATATCTCATGATCTTCCAGCTCTGGAGAGCTTCTGTACATCCAGAACAGAGGGACTCTTCCTTTGTGGAAGTTAATGGTTAAAACCTAGTCCATCTAAAGCATCTCAGTCATGGTTACTAATTAACCCAATTTCAGTGAGAAAAGACCAGTAGAGTGGAGTGTTCTCCTGAGGAAAATCTATAGGCCTACTGATTGTAGTAACGTTAAGACATACACAACCATAATATTTCAGATCCACTTAAAGTATTTCATAATATACAGTAATCTCTGTAACTTTACGTTTTTCTCTTCCTTGAATGCCACCTGCTGTGCTGGGATAAAACTTTTTGGGAGAGGAATTTAAAATGACTTCCCTTAGTGTTTGAGTGCAGTAGGTAATAAAATCTGTTCGCTGTGTTTGCTGTCTCCAGATAGGGCTGTAATTACACCACATGAGAAAGAAAGGTAGCCGAGTCTCAATCTAGATCATTTATGTAAACTCAGCCTTCTTGTCAACCATGTTCTCATATTGCAATGTGTGTAAACCACAAAATTCATCTCCTGTGAACTGCACAGTGTCCAATTGCAGGCCTGTCAGATTGCATATGTTCTTTGCATAAGTGGATGTCTATGGGTCAAAACCAAAATTTGACATTCTAAAAAGGAAACTCTCATCAATGAATTCCCTAGGATAAAACTTAGAACTCTTAAGCTTGTAAAACTTAGAGATATTCTCTAACTCAAAGTATTACAAAGGTGCGTTTCACTAAGAAAAAGCGCCTTAAAAACATGTTTAAAAAGGTCTTGTTTTTTGTCTAATGTGTTTGGAGAAGAAAAAAAAAACCAAACCTAATCTTCAAGAAAGAAAAACAAACAATTCTTAATATAACTAAATTAACATTTAATAGTATCTTAATCTTCAACTCCATATATTTGGCAACTTTTCAGCAGTTCCTTCCTCCCAGGATCTTACAAACCCCATAATGCACAAAGTATATTCATATTGTGTCCATAAAAAGACAGACATAACCAATAAATATATTTCTGTTCGTTAATGAATTGATCTATTCTTTGCCATGACAACTGGTCAGTAAGTTTCGATCTGACAGTTCTCCAGGGCTTGTCTCAACATTGTTTCTCTTGACACCTGCAGCTTCCAGCTTGCTGTGTCCTCTCCACAAGGAAAACCACAGGCCACCGCCCTGGCGCCATCTCTGGCTCGGTCCAATCAATAAGGACTTATTTCCTGTCCATTTGCTGAGGTCACAGGAGCGAATCTCATTAATTATTTCTGCTACTGCAGCCTCAAGTGTGCTGCTGGTGTGACAAGGGAAAACTGCTTGACCTTTTTTTCTTCTAATTTTGTTTGTAGTGGATCCAAAAGGAAGGCAGTATTCATTTAGCAATATGATAAAAGGGAAAAATGTGGACGTGTTTAAAATCATTAACATGTTTAGATTATTTGATCACAAAAGCTCTCCTGATCACTTCATTCTTTAGGTTTTTCAGCCAAGGAACAATAGTGTCTTTTAAATTTCGTGTCATGAAAATCTGGTCACAGCAAATACAATATTTTCCAAAGCTGATCTGGCTTCTGAGGGAGGGAAGCTCTCCAGGGCTTCCAGTGCCTTGTTTCCATGGTAACGACACAGGTCAATAGCTGAAGTCACACCTTTGCCAGCTTTGATTGTTTCACACAACTGTTAAGAAACAAATGTACAATAAAAGTCAGTTTTTCAGTTACACAGTAAGGATTGCAACTAAATTGTGTGTGTGTGTGTGTGTGTGTGTGTGTGTGTGTGTGTGTGTGTGTGAGAGAGAGAGAGAGAGAGAGAGAGAGTGAAACAAAGAAGGAAAGAAAGAGTACAGATTCAATATTTCTGCTCTGGTATTTTGAGAAGAGAAGACATCATTCCTGGTGATTCTGAGGCATTAAAACCTCCCTGAGGCTGCTAGTGTCAGTGCTTCAGAGCAGCACAATAGACTCCAATCAACCTAATTACATTTCCTCCACTCCCACCCCTTGATCTATAGAGATATGCCATGCTGGGATGGTGGTAATGAAGGCGGAGGGCATATACATCTTTGGCATTTTGAATTTCAGTCTGATATTCTTATGCCAGGAACACTTCACACCTTTTTCTTAAAAAAAATCATGTGTAGATACAAAGTACAAAGTGTCTATGAAAATTCAAGACCAACATTAATAATGTGACCTGAATGTGACACATTTAGAACCAAAAGATTTTATTTGGGAAGAATGAAACAAACAGGTCCTACTTTTTTTTTCCTGGTACCTGTCAGGTTCTGGGTCTGAGACTCAGGGGTAGCAAGGTGCTCTATCACTGGAGCCATGCCTTCAGCCTTTCAAAACATCCTTTGTAAAAAATAAAGTAAAGCCAGGTGCCAGTGGCTCAGGCCTGTAATCTTTATTCAGGAGGCTAAGGTCTTAGGATCATGGTGAGACTCATACCTCCAGTTAACTATTTTCTATTTTTTTTTTTTTTTTTGCCATTCCTGGAGCTAGAACTCAGGGCCTGGTCACTGTACTTGGGCTTTCTCATGGCTAGCACTCTACCTCTTGAGGCACAGCACCATTTCTGGCTTTTTTCTCTGTATGTGATACTGAGGTATCAGACCCGGGGTTTCATGTATGCTAGGCAAGCACTCTATGACTAGGCCACCCTCCTGGCCTTTAACTATCTTTAATTAACTGCCCAAAGGCTAGAAGTGGATCTATGGATTCAGTGAGCATTGAGAAAACAAACACCCCCAAAGTCCTGAGTTCAAGCCCTAGGACTAGCACAAAAATGAATAAATGAAAGAAAGAAAGAAAGGAAAAAAGAAAGAAAGAAAGAAAGGAAGGAAGGAAGGAAGGAAGGAAGGAAGGAAGGAAGGAAGGAAGGTAAACTCAGGCTGGAAATGTCATTGATTTCCAAATTCCTTCTTTAACTGAGAGAACCAATGATATGGTTATGCTTACATTTTGGTCTGCTAAATTTCCTTTGTCCTAGTTCCACCTTCTCAACCAATGACTCCAACAAATGCTTATTTTGTTCTGCAGGAATTGAGAGTCTCGTCCATTCAATCCCCACATCCACACCAGACACCTAGGCAGCAGCCTGTACAACTGAATTCTGGACCTTAGAGACTAGGAGGCCAGTTCTGGGAATGCTGCATGTCACTTCCGGGCTACAGCACTAGACTGTCCTTGTGCTCCCTTCTAGCATACACTGCAGCCACACTAAGGTTGTTTTCAACCTGTACGCTGGGGGACAGCAACGAGCACCAAGTGACTCTCCTGCTTGGGAAGGATATACATCTGGGCAAGAGACCCAATTTTATTGTCTTTAGACTCTAAGACCATGTGGCCATCCTCAGCCACTGCTTTTTGGTACCAGTCCTGTGGCTTGAACTCAGGAACTGGAACTGTGTTCTGTCCTTGAACTTTTCTGCCCAAGGCTAGAGCTCTACCACTTGAGCCATAGCTCCACATCCCAGCTTCCCTCCACCCCCATCGGTCGTGGGGATTAAACTCAGGGCCCGGGCACTGTCCTTGGGCTTTCTAAAGGCTAGAGCTCTACTCCTTCAGTCACAGCACCACTTTTGGCTTTTTCTATTTATGTGGTACTGAGGAATGGAATCCTCAGTACCTCAGGGTTTCATGCATGCTAGGTGAGCATTCTACCACTAGGCCACACTCCCAGGCCACATTCCTGCTTTTTAGTAGTTTATGGAGATAAGAGTCTCACAGACATTTTTTGCCATGATCCTTGGATCTCAGTTTCCTAAGTACCTAGTAATTTCCTAAGTAGCTAGTACTATAGACATGAGCCACTAGCACCTGGCTGTAGCCACTTTCCCTGACATAGTCAACAAGATCTTGTTGTTCTATCTCCTTTGGAGCTCTCAAATTTAAGCTCTTACCATTGACACTTCAGGCTATCATCATCCTTTGGGTGGATTATTTTTTGCAGTCATCTCTTACAGAGTCCTCACACCACCAGTATTACATCCCTGGACCCCATTCGTCATATCACACTGTAAGGAAGAGCTTTATAAAATGCTACTCCAGTCTGCTCACAACTGCCTTTCAAGACCTTTAAAAGTCCAAGGTCTTATAGAAGAGAGGGAAATACTTCCTTTAATCTTGTTCTTGCCTATTCCATCTCCACTCCCTTCCTTATGCATTTTTAGCTGCAATTCTCAGATCCGATCTACCATCCTCTCTGGAGCTAATATCCCTTACCCCAACCAGTTCTCCAAGATTCTACTGGGGTGTAATGTGCACACTGGGCTATGATGATGGCCTAAGGGGCTGGTTATCCCTCTTCCTCAGGATCCCAGAGTATCTTGTGCACATCTGGAGTACAGTGCTATTATATAGCATTGCTTTTTTTTTTTTTTTTTTTGCCAGTCTTGAGGCTTGAACTCAGGGCCTGAGCACTGTCCTTGGGATTTCTTTCTTTCTTTTTTTTTCTTTTGCTAGTTGTGGGGCTTGAATTCAGGGCCTAAGCACTGTCCTTTGACTTTTCTCAAGGCTAGAGCTCTACCCTTGAGCCACAGCACCACTTCCAGCTTTTTTCTTTGTATCTGGTGCTGAGGAATTGAACCTGGGTCTTCGTGCATGCTAGGCAAGCACTCTACCACTAGGCCAAACTCCCGGCCCTTTCCTTGGGATTTCTCAAGGCTAGAGCTCTACTGCGTGAGCCACAGCACCACTTCCAGCTTTTTTCTATATATGTGGTACTGAATAATGGAACCTGGGTCTTCATGCATGCTAAACAAGCACTCTACCACTAGGCCAAACACCCAGCCTACACAGCAATGCATTTTAATCTTCCACACTTCATGAAAGGTCAATAAAAGAAGAAATTTACACTATTTCTTACCTTTAAAACACACACACACACACACACACACACACACACACACATTTATATATTGTGCTAGTACTAAGGCTTGAACTCAGGGCATATTTGTCCTGTTTGGCTTTTTTGTTCAAAGTTGGCAACTCTACCACTTAAGCCACACCTCCACTTCTAGCCTTTTGTTGGTTAAATGGAAATTTCTGCCCAGGCTAGTTTCAAATTATAATCCTCAGATCTCAGCCTTCTGAGCAGGATTATAGTCATGACTCAACCACACCCAGCTAGACTATGTTTTTATTTATTTATTTATTTATTTATTTATTTATTTATTTTTGTGGATCATGGGGCTTAAACTCTGGGCCTGGGCACTGTCACTGAGCTGTCAGTTCAAGGCTACTGTCCTACCCTTAGAGCCACAGCCCCATTTCCCATTTTCTAGTAATCACTGGAGTCTCAAGAATTCTTTAAGTGCCCTGGGCTGATCTCAGTCTCCTGAGTAGCTAGGATTATAGGTGTGCACCATGGCGCCTGGCCTAGACTATGTGTTTTATTTATTTTTTGAGGTCACGGTGCTAGAACTCTGGCCTGGGTGCTGTCCTTGAGCTCTTCAGCTCAAGGTTACCACCCTACCCCTGGGCCAGGGTGCTCTCCCTGAGTGGTTCAGCTCAAGGCTACTGTACCTGGCTGTGTTTTTTTTAGTACTGGTTGTAGGGGCTTGAATTCAGGGTACTGTCCCTGAGTACAAAAAAGTTAGTGTTCTATCACTTGAGCCATAGCTTTTTGATGGCTAATTGGAGACAAGAGTCTCACTGACTTTTCCTGCTTGGTCTGGCTTCAAACTAGGATCCTCAAATCTCAGCAAATTGAGTAGGATTATAGGCAAAAGCCAGTGAGACACACAAAAAATATTAAGTACATATATGCTGAAGGGAACTAAATCTAGCTCCATGTTTGTATATAAAGTTTTTCTTTTTGTTGTTGTTTTGTGCTAGGCCTGGAGCTTGAACTCAGGGCCTAGGCCCTAAGGTTTTATGCTCAAGGATAGCATTCAAGCCACAGCTCATTTCACTCTCATTTGGTGGTTATTTGGATATGAGTCTCACACAATTTCTTGCCCAAACTGGCTTGAACTGTGTTCTGTGGATCTCAGCCTTTTGAGTAGTTAGGATTTTAAGTGTGATCTATGCCACTAGTGCCTGGCTATACAGTTTTCTTGGACCATAACCAGGTCCAGTTACAGGTACTACCTTTGGCTGCTTTGTGGTACAGGGGCAAAATAACAGAGAGGAGTTCTTACTATAGAGAATAAATTGTCTATGAAGCTGAAGATACTTATACTTTGGCTTTCACAGTAAAGCTTTCTTGATTACTGAATTAATACAAGAAATGATACTATATCTTTCACCTAGATTCAGTGAGGTTTTATTGTTGTTGGTTGGTTGTGGGCTTGAACTCAGGGTCTGGGTGCTATGCTTGAGCTTTTCCCCTCAAGGCTAGAACTCTACCACTTTGAGCTACAGTGCCAGTTCTGGTTTTCTGAGGGTTAATTAGAGAAAGTCTCATGGACTTTCCTTGCCTTGGCTGCCTTCAAACCACGATCCTCAGATCTCAGCCTCCTGAATAGCTAGGATTACAGGTGTGAGCCACTAGCACCTGGCACAGTGAGTTTTAGTCATTTTTCTCCCCTCTCTTTTCTCTCTCCTTCCCCCTCCCCTTTTTTTTTCTGTAATGCTGGGTTTAAATCTACAGCCTCGCACGTGCTAGGCAAGGGCTCTATTGCTGGGCTACATCTCCAGTCCTCATTTCTATGTGTGTGTATGTGTGTTTCTAAACTATTTGGAAGTAAGCTACAGGCAGTAGTATGCTGGTAAATTAGCTTAAGTGAAGGGAGAAGGGGAACAAAGCCCCAGTTTAACGTTTTGTAGATTTTTGTGGTGTAATACTTCCATCATGTCTGATTTTAAACTGTCTAGTGTCATGGGATCACAGAAACCTTGACTATTTAATGAAAGGCTCTGAGTTGTGAGGATTAGGCTCTGGGCATGAGGCACGCTACAGGATGTTTCACCTTTGTTTGGAGATGCACCAAATGACTATGAAACAGTAGTCAAGGCTGGGAGTTTGGCTTAGTGGTAGAGTGCTTGCCTCATATGCACAAAGGCCAGGGTTTGATTCCTTGGTACCACATACATAGAAAAGGCTGGAAGTGGTGCTATGGCTGAAGGGGTATAGCTGTAGCCCTGAGAAGGCCCAAGGATAGTGCTCAGTCCCTGAGCAAAAGCCCCACGACTGGCAAACAAACAAGCAAGCAAACAAACAGTAGTCAAGAAGATAGCACTGCAAGTTGCCCAAGTCTACAATTCATTTTCCTCGACTAATGATGATTCTTTCCACACACCCTCAAACCCACAGTGGGTGGGCCTCCCAGGACTTTGCTTATTAAGGGACCTGATAGCTTTCAGATATAAAATGATGCACTAGTAACACAATCCTTCATGGAAGGTATTATTTTCCTTCTTTTCTTTTCTCTTCTTTTCTTTTCCTTTCTTTTCTTTTGCCAGTCCTGGGGCTTAAACTCAGGGCTTGAAGCACTGTACTTGGGCTTTTTCCTTAAGGCCAGTGCTCTATCATTTGAGCCATAGCACCACTTTCAGCTTTTCTATGTATGTGGTACTGAGGAATCGAACCCAGGACTTTGTGCATGCTAGGTGAGCACTCTACCACTAGGCCAAACTCCCAGCCCAGGAAGGTATTATTTCTTACTGACATTTGCCAGCTAAACATAAATTGTTGGCTCAGAAGAGATACTTTAGATGCATCTAATAAATTATAAACAAAATTCATTTTTACTGGAATCTAGAATAGGTACTAGGTCTATCTTGATGAAAATGATTTTAACCTTAGCAAGTGTAATGAGAAACACAGAGCTCCTAAATGTGGATGATCATACGACTCACATGAGAGCAGGGTGCCAGTGGCTTATACATGTAATCCTAGCTACTCAGGAGGCAAAGACCTGGGATCACAGTTTAAAGCCAGCCCGGGCACAAAAGTCCATGAGATTCTTATCTCCAATTAGTGGTGCTATGGTTCAAGTGGTAGTGTGATAAACTTGAGCTGAAGGACTCAGGACAACACCTACACCCAGAGTTCAAGCCCCAGAACCAACCAAAAAAAAAAAAAAATGACTCACATGAGAAACCTCAAAATGCAAAGATGTAAGCTTGGTTCATCTCAGTGGTTATCCTAATTTGACAGTAATTCACTAAATGATGCATGTATTTGAAATTACTGTACTTAATTAATTTTTTTATTTAGAGAGAATATTGCTACTGGCCATGAACCTAGAACTACTAGGCTCAACTGATATTCCCACACCACCTGTAGGTAGCTGGCTCAGCTACTCTACATACATCACACTGTTCTTGGCTACAGTGTACCAGGCACTGTCCTTGGGCTTTTACAAGGCTAGAGTCTACACTTGAGCCACAGCACCACTTCTGGCTTTTTCTGTGTATGTGGTATCAAGGAATTGAACCCAGATCTTCATGCATGCTAGGCAAACACTCTACCACTAGGCCATGCTCTCTGCCCCCCCCAGACACTGCTTTTAAAAGTTGGGTTGGCTGGAAGTGGGGGAAAGGGGTAACAATGTCCAAAAAAAAATGTACTTATCACCTGAATTATAAAACAGTAAATGCTCTGTATAACACCTTAACAATAAAATTATAAAAAATTATGAAAAAGCATACACATAACTCCGCCTTTACCAAACATTTACTTGCTGTTTGTTTGATTTGGGCTGAGTAGCTAGAGAAACAGAGAAATGCCTGTAAGATCACATGTTAGAGGGGACAGATGCAATTCTACAACTTTAAGGTGTTCCGTGAAACACTGCAAAATTTCACCCATGCCCTCAGTTCTAATAGCTGTAAGAGAAAAGTTACAGTTAAACAAACAAAAACCTTATTGGGCTGGGAATATGGCCTAGTGATAAGAGTGCTAGCATGCATGAAGCCCTAGGTTTGATTCCCCAGCACCACATATACAGAAAAAGCCAGAAGTGGACTGTGGCTCAAGAGATAGAGTGCTAGCCTTGAGGCCAGAGAGGCTCAGGGACGGTGCCTAGCCCCTGAGTTCAAGCCACAGGACTGGCAAAAAAAAAAAAAAAAAGTTATTTCCACTTCTAGAAAGTGCTAGTGTGAGCAGGGAGTGGTGGCTCACGCCTGTAATCCTAACTACTCAGGAGACTGAGATCTGAGAATCATGGTTCAAAGCCAGCCCGGGCACTAGAAACCACTAGAGAACCAGAAGTGGGGCTATGGTTCAAGGGGTAGGGTGGTAGCCTTGAGTTGAAGACTCAGGGTCAGGGCCCAGGCCCAGAGTCCAAGCCCCACAACCAACAGAAAAAAAAAGAAAAAAAGAAAAAAGTGCTAGTGTGTTTACTTTGGTCCTTATGGATCAAAAATACTGTAGCCATTAAAAAAGAAGTTATCAGTCTGTGTTTTCTTTCTCTTACATAGATAGCACTTGAGGGCATTAATATAACTAAAGTTTTTAATTAAATCAACTGAATAATTACAGAACTACAGTATTACCTGAAATAAAATTAAAGCCCAATCTCCTGTTATAGGATTCAATTAAAGATATCAACAAAGAGATGATGCAAAATACTTAAAAGTACAATTTATTTAAGATTTTGGTAAATTTTACTCATATGAGAAAATTATTGTATACTTCTGAAAATTACTTTGTTGAAAAGTTCTTTTAAGCTTGGTGCCAATGACTCACTTGTAAATCCTAACTAGTAGGGAGGCATGATCTGGAAGATTTAGGTTCAAATCTAGACAAGGTAGAAAAGTCTGTGAGATTGCTCTTTCAAAGTCACCAGTAGGGCTGGGAGTGTGGCCTAGTGGTAGCATGCTTGCCTAGCATGCCCAAACCCTGGGTTCGATTCCTCAGTATCATATACACAGAAAAATTTCAGGGATAGTGCCTAGGCCCTGAGTGCAAGCTCCAGGACTGGAAAAAAAAATCAAAAATTAAAATCACCAATAAAACACAAAATGGACCTGGGTATTGGTGGCTCACATTTGTAATCCTTATCTATTCAGGAGGCTGAGATCTGGGGATCACGGTTCAAAGCTAGCCTTGGAAAGAAAGCCCACGAGACTAGACTCTCCAATTAAACATCAAAAAGCCAGAAGCAGAGCTGTGGAGCACTAGCCTTTAGCTTAGGCTCAGAGATTGGGCCCTGGGTCCAATCTCCAGGACTAGCACACAAGAAAAAAAACAAAAAAATCTCCCCAAAACAAAACAAAACAAAACAAAAAAGTATTGGAGACATGGCTCAAGTTACAGGGCCATAAGCCAATCAAGGAAGCCAAACAAATGAAAGGCCCTAAGTTTTGGGGGAAAAATCTTTTCAAAATATGAAAGAGATGTTTATGGCATGTGATGTGAATGACTATAGAAGAACTGGAAGCAACAAAAACAGTCCAAAGAAACCAAAGACTTTAACACTTAGGAGAAACTCTAACAGAGAGCTGTTAAGTAATAGGGACAAGAGTCCAGCAAGGGGACTGGAAGTGTGGCTCAAATGGTAAAGTACCTGCTTTGGAAGTATGATGCCTTGAGTTCAATCCCTAGTACAGCAAAAAACAAACAAAAAGACCAGAGAGGATTATCTTTCTTTTTGCAATGGGCTCTTCCTGTACTGAAACTATTGCAATGGACTTCTTACTATACGGAAACTGTTATGTAATAAAGACTAGCCTTAAATTTGCCAGCCTCCCACTTAAGTCTTCAGGAGTGCAGGATTAAAGGCATGTACTAATAAGGATGACAAAACCTGTCTTCAACTATAAACATTCTATATAGTATTTCACACTGGTTCATGAAAGCATTTAAAATTTTTCAAGTATGATTACTGCTGACATAAGAACATATCTGTGTTTGAAAAATAAATTACCAATTCTCTATGACAGTTTTTTATTTTATTATTTTATTTTTTTTGCGGGTTATGGGGCTTGAATTCAGCCTGGGCGCTGTCCCTGAGCTCTTCAGCTCAAGGCTTCCTCTTTACCCTTCAACCAAGCCCCACTTCTCCTTTTCTAGAGGTTAATTGGAGATGAGAGTCTCAGGTCCCCCAGCTGTGCCGCAGCTGGCTTTGAGCCTTGATCCTCAGATCTCAGCTTCCTGAGTAGCTAGGATTACAGGCATGAGCTACCCACTGTCAGCTGGCAATAAGAGTCAATAAGCTGGCAATAAAGTTTATAAACTTTCTGCCCAGGAAAGTCTTTCATGGCCTTCCGACCTCAGCCTCCTGAGTAGACAGGATCATAGGTGTGAGCCACCAGCACCTGGCTTTATTATTTATTTTTTAATTGCTTTTTAAAAAGATGATATACAGAGGGGTTACAGTCACATAAGTCAGGCAAAGAGTACATTTCTTTTTGGACAACATCACTTTATGTATGTGTGTGTGTGTGTGTGTGTGTGTGTGTGTGTGTGTGTGTGTACGTATGTCAGTCATGGGACTTGAACTCTAGGCCTGAATGCTGTCCAGGATTACAGGTATGAGCCACTGGTGCCCAATGTCTTATTTTAATTAATTAACTAATTATTTTTGCCAGTCCTGGGGCTAGAACTCAGGGCCTGAGCACTGTCCTTGGGCTTTCTCAAGGCTAGAGCTCTAGTGCTTGAGCCACAGCACCACTTATGGCTTTTTCTATGTATCTGGAACTGAGGAATCCAACCCAGATCTTCATGCATGCCAGCCAAGCCCTCCACCACTAGGCCAAACTCCTGGCCCCTTATTTTTATTTATTTTACTTATTTTTGTCATCGTGGGACTTGGACTCTGGGGCTGGGCACTGTCCCCGAGCTCTTCAGCTTGAGGCTACTGCTTTACCCCTTGAGCCACAGCACCACTTCCAGTGTTTTGGTGATTAATTGGAAATAGGAGTTTCATGGACCTTAGTGCCGGGCTGGCTTTGAACCATGATCCTCAGATCTCAGCCTCCTGAGTAGCTAAGATTACAGGCGTGAGCCACTGTGCCCGGCTTCTCATTATTTTGATTTTTTAAGCCAAGGTTTCACTATGCAGATTAGGTTGGTTTCAACGTTGAACCCACCAGTCTCAGTCTCCCAAGTGTTGGAATAACATGAACTTCACCCTGAGAAGTGAGTGGCATCGTAGAAAAGAACACACATGCAGTACACTCAGCAGACATGGAAGAATCTTGATCCTCTGACATACTAACTTTAATACAGTGTGAAATTTCTGAGATTCAGAGAGAATCTGATAGACCCATCTGATATGCTGCTTTGTGTGCCTTGTGTTCATGCTGGAAATCATGCATACAGTGGCACATGTTTTACAGAAAACACACCACTTAGGAAAGCATGTCATCTTTCCTAATCAGGTACACACAAATCTTGTCAGCAATGAATCAAAGATGCAGGTCAGCATCATTTCCTCAGGTCCACAATAGGGAGATCTTCCACAGGGGGCACCATTGCACTGTGCACTAGCTAATGTTCAGGCTTTGGCTGTGCTGTGCTCTTGTGAAAGGCAAGGCCTTTCATCCAGCAGTGCTTGGTGGGGAGTCTATAGGCAAGATCTCCTTGCCTCCAATCCTTAGTTAATATTGTACACATCACTCAGCTATGTTGCAGGTCCTGTGAACACTACTGAAAAATTACCACAGTAGTTTTGCTTGAAATGGAGGGCACAGCCACCTTGTTATTGCAGGAAAGATGGTGAGGCACATTACTGAGGATCAATACTTGGTTTGATGCGGTAAGTGGGGAGGCTGAGAGTGCTTGCAGATACTATCCAGGAAACAGGAATGGCTTCAGGTATACCAACTAAACAGATTACAGCTTTGCGCATGGCCAAGACTCAAAAAATCCATAATCTGTTACGAAATCAGACCATAGAATTAATTGATAAGCCTGGAAATATAAATAGGTAATGACAAAGACATCTAACTTACTAAAACCACATTTCATAGCTACATTGAAATGGTTTTCTCCTCCCCCCCGTGCTTTTTACACACACACACACACACACACACACACACACACACACACACACACACGCACACACACTTTTTTTTTTGTCGGTCATGAGACTTGAACTGTGGACCAGGACACTGTCCCTGAGCTCTTCAGCTCAAGGCCACCACCCTACCCCTGGGTCTGGGTGTTGTCCCTGAGTTCATTAGCTCAAGGCTACTACCTTACCCCTGATCCCCAGCACCATTTCCCATTTTCAAGTGGTTAACTGGAGATAAAAAGTCTCACATTCTTTATTGCCTGGGCTGGGTTTGAACCTCAATCCTCAAATCTCAGCCACCTGAGTAGGTAGGATTCCAGGCATGAGCCTGGCACACACACTCCCTTAATTTTGGAAGCCCATGCCTATCTCAGAGACAAGAAGAGAGACAAGAAGAAAAAAAACTCACTTTAGATCTATTTAAAATCTGTTTCAATGGACCTAACAGGCTTCTCTATGGGGTCAGAGGCTTTCTCCTTTACATAAAGATATACTGACTCTTCCTGTGCACAGGTGGTTCCTGGTACCACAAACTGGGAGCAATAATTGAATCCAGCTATCCTACAGTGCAGCGCATTCACCTGCAGAAGCAGCCTGCAGGGCATTCTGAGTTCGCTTTCCAGGTTAAGATTCAAAAGATTACCTAGGAGATGTAAGGCACTGAGGATGTAACCATTTAATTAAAAATATACTTGAGGGGAAATAAGACAAATAAAGATAGGGTCAAATAGGCAAGGAATAGTTATAAAATATAGGGTTTAGTGTGGCATTCATTCATTTAACAGTCATTTAGCAAATATTTACTGGGAATCTATGATGTGCCATGTAGTAAGACATCAGGGAACCGAGATGAACACTCAGATACAATTCCAGGCTAACAAACTTGGATGGGTCTTCATCAATAACTGAAGTCTGCCTTAAGCTTCCTGATAAATGTTAGATATTAAGCTAGGTAATGGTTTTAGAGGTATGTAATTCAACACAGAAAATTTAGGCTTAGAAAGCTTAGATTTAAGGATCCTAATTCGAACCCAGCCTGGAAAGGAAAGCTTGTGAGGCTCTTTTCTCGAATTAGTCAACAAGAGGCTGGAAGTAGAGCTGTGTCTTCAGTGTGGTAGAGCACCAGACCTGAGCCAAAAACTAAGGACTGATTTCAAACCCTAGTACCTGTCCCTCCCCCAAAGAATGAGATTGCACCATTAATTTAACATTTTATGCATAACATTACAAAGCAAAGATCAATAGCCAGTAATTTGATTTATTAAAATTTGAAATGTTAAAATTTACACACACACACACACACACACACACACACACACACACACACACACACACACAGGTATATTGCTGTTTGGGTACACAGATATCCGATATCCAGTAAGGTAATTTCTTTTATTTCATTTTTTCTTTTTTGCTGGTCCTGGAGCTTGAACTCAGGGCTAGCATTCTACCACTTCCAGCTTTTTCTGTTTATGTGGTACTGAGGAATCTACCCCATGGCTTTATGCGTGCATGCTAGGCAAGTATTCTACCACTAAGCCATATTCCTAGCCTGCTAATTTTTTTAATTAAAATATAATTTTATTGTTATTACTAAGGTGTTGTATAGAGGAGTTACTGTTTCATATGTCAGGTAATGAGTACATTCCTTTTTTCTGTTGTTCAGGTTCTGGGGCTTGAATTCAGGGTCTGCCCCTTTTTGCTAGGACTAACTCTACTGCTTGAGTCAAAGCTTCATTCACTTCGGCTTTTTTGGTAGTTTGCTGGATAAGAATCTCATGGGCTTTCCTGTCTGGGCTGGCTTTGAACCTTGATCCTGAGATCTCAGCCTCCTGAGTAGTTAGGGTTATAGGTGTAACCACTGGCAACAAGTTTTGAGTATATTTCTTTTTGGATGTCATCCTTTCCTTCACTTTCCCCTAGTTTTCTCCTCCCATCCCTGCCCAAACAGTGCATAGTTCATTTTTCACCTAATATCTACTGAGCAATAATGATTTAAAAAATTTTAGGAAGGGTTTAATATAACAGAGTTAAGGTAAGGAGAAAGAGAAAACCAAAAACATTTCTGTTTCTCATGTATAGGAAATGGAAGTTAAAGATGCCTAGCAATATGATTTGAAGAAAAACAAGAGAGATTTATAAGCTGGGAGGAGTCCATGGCTAATGCCTATAGTCCTTGCTACTCAGGAGGCTGAGATCTAAGGATGGTAGTTTAACCAGCCTAGGTGGGAAAGCCCATGAAACTCTTATCTCCAATTAACCACCAAAAAACTGGAAGTGAAACTATGGCTCAAGTGGTAGAGTGCTAGACTAAATCCAAAAAGTTCAGAAACAGTGCCTAGGCCCTGGGTTCTAACTCTAGGACTGGGAAAAGAGGGGGGATGGGGAGAAGAGGAGAAAGAGGAAAGAGAAAGTGAAGGAGAACAAGATTTATAATTGCCTATCTTCAGACAATATCAATAGGATTTGGCAAAGTGAAAGGGTAGTGTGTTTTATGATGTCATAAAGAGGCTGATCATTAAAATCATTTAATAATTTTATTCACTACCCACAAGGGGAACAGAGATTATGATAATTAAATCTGTCGATGCCACTGAGGTGTGTGGAATTGCTAACGCCTCAGAGAACAAGAATCTAATTTTAAAATAACATTAAGAAATGAGAGGAATAGATCATCAAAGCAAGATGATAGTCACCAGGGACAAATGCTAAATAATATACTCAGACTTAAGGAGAAAAACTGCAGCTTGATGATGGGGAAGGAATAGATAGCACATTCTGTATTTAAGACACTGCTTATTTCACTTCTGTTTTTTTTTTGTTTGTTTCCCCTTTCTTGAGATAAGATCTTGATATGTTAGTCCAGGCACTCCATCCATCCTTAGTCTTAGGCTTTTTTTTTTTGATTGGTTGTGATCCTTGAACTCAGGGCCTGGGCATTGTCCCCAAGCTTCTTTGTGCTCTACCACTTGAGTCACAGTGCCAGTTCTTGTTTCTTTTCTTCTTTCCCCTCCTACCCCACTCTCTCTTTGCCAGACATGGGGCTTAGACTCAGGGCCTGAGCACTGTCTTGGGCTTTCTCAAGGCTAGCGCTCTATCACTTGAACCACAGCACCACTTCTGGCTTTTTCTGTGTGTGTGGTACTGAAGAATCAAACTATCAAACTCGGGTTTTTGTGCATGCTAGGTAAGCACTCTACCTACCGCTAGGCCAAACTCCCATTTCCCCTCCCCCACTTTTTTCCCCAGAGCTGAGGACTGAACTCAGGTAAATCCCCAACTGAACTGAGTTAAATCCTCAACCCCTTCTTCTTGTTTTTGAGTGGTTTACTGGCGATAAGAGTTTCACAAAGACTTTTCTCTGTGGGCTGGCTTCGAACTGCCCTGCGATCCTCAGGTCTCACCCTCCTGGGAAGCTAGGATTACAGGTGTAAGCCACTGGCGCCTGGCTTAGAATTTGCTTTTTACATAGTCTCCCATGGAGCAAAATCTTCTATGCTTTGCTGTGCACAGGACTTTTTTTTTTTTTAAAGAATTTATTAATGTTGATTTTTACATCATATTTTAAATGACAAGTTTAACAAACAAGTGTTCAAGGAGGGAATCTCTATTTACAATGACTGGGACTTAGTATTTAGAACTTAATCAAAATTAGGCTAAGGGTTTGTATGTCATAGAAACATATTAATTTAAGAAATAAAACATGTCTATAGAGTCATAGGTTTTTATGTCTATATAGTTATGTTTATATTTCCATTACCATGTCCATAGCTTTGGGTATGCAGTTATTGAGTCTTCGCTCTTGTACTCTTTGGATTTAATAGCCACATATTAAGGATACCATGCGCCTTTTGATCCTTAGGTCTTGACTTGTCTCACTCAACATGATTCATCCACTTCCCTGCGAATGCCATTATTTTATCTTGTCTGTTGGCTATGTAGAATTCCATTGTGTACACATACCACATTTTCTGTATCCATTCATCTGCAGTAAGGCATCTGCATTGGACTGGGAGACTTTTAAACTTTGTGATGGAAGATCTAGCCTGACTTGATGCACATCTAAAGATGGGGGAGGCCATGAGCATGACACTCCAGACCTGTAGTACACTAGACTTCAGTCTTCCTCAATCATCCTCTAGTTCTTTGCCACATCTCTAGTACAAGAATTACCGCTCCAGTTGGGCATGGTGACTCATGCCTGTAATCCTAGCTACTCAAGAGGCTGAGATCTGAGGATCAAGGTTCAAAGCCAGCCCAGGCACTAAAGTCTGTGAGACTCTTATCTCTAGAAAATGGAAAGTGGGGCTGTGGCTTACGGGGTAGGGTGGTATCCTTGAGCTGAAGAGCTCAAGGACAGTGCCCAGGCTGAGTTCAAGCCTCATGACCCCCTCCCCACAAAACAAGAATTACAGCTCTAGGCCAGGAGTATGGCCTAGTGGTAGAGTGCATGCCTAGCTGAAAGTGGTGCTGTGGCTCAAGTGTAAGAGAAGGCCCAAGGATGGCTTCAAGCCCCAGGACTGGCAAAAATTAATAGGGAACGGGGGAAAACAAGATGAGGGGTGGGGGAGGGGGGAAGGAAAATGGGGACCAAGACATGTGAAAGGGTATCAACGTATGGGAATTAATGCACCATTTATCTGGCAAATATCATGTAACCCTTCTATTAATTACAATAAAAAATATATAAAAATAAATAAATCATGCTAGTAAAAAAACAACAACAACAAATTAAATTACCAAAAAAAATTACACGGCTGGGAGTTTGGCCTAGTAGTAGAGTGCTTGCCTAGCATGCACAAAGAACCGGGCTCAATTCCAAGGTACCATATATATAAAAAAAGCAGGAAGTGGTGCTGTGGCTCAAGTGGTAACGCTCTAGCCTTGAGAAAGCCCAAGGACAATGCTCAGGTCCTGAGTTAAAGCCATAACCAGCAAAAAAAAAAAAAAAAAATTACACCTCCCAAATGTGTATTTCTGCTATGAGTAGAGCTTCAGCTCAAGTAGTAGAGTGGGAGCCTAAGCAAAAAAGGCCCCAGGACTGATGAACACACACACACACACACACACACACACACACACACACACACAGAGACACAACACACACATACACATTAACACACACACAAAAAAAAGGAAAGAAAAAAGTTATCACTTTAGGGGACTAGGAATGTGGCTTAGTGGTAGAGTGGCCTAGAAAAAGCCAGAAGTGGTGCTGTGGCTCAAGTGGTAGAATACCAGCCTTGAGCAAAAGAAGCTTATGGACAGTTCCTAAGCCCAAGTTCAAGCCCCAGGACTGGCCCTGCACCCCCACCCCCCAAAAAAGTTATCACTTTAAATTCCTCCCCTCCCCACTGTGTGTTAGTGTTGGAGACTGAACTTGGGGCATGGGCATTGTCACTGAGCTTTTTGTTCAAAGTGCTCTACCACTTAAACCACAGCTTTCAGCTTTTTGGTGCTCAATTAAAGAGTCTTACAGACTTTCCTACCCCGGCTGGCTTTGAATCTCAATCTTCAGATATCTACCACTTGACTAACTAGGATTACATGTGTGAGTCACCAGAGCCCAGATCTTTAATACCTTTATATTTTTACATGTTGTTTTCCAAGGTTTATGGTAATATAAACTTGACACAATTGCAACCATGTCACAATAATTCAACTTTGTGTGTGTGTGTCATGGGGCTTGAACTCAGCCTGGGCACTGTTCCTGAACTCTTCAGCTCAAGGCTACCACCCTACCAAGCCCCATTTCCCTTTTCTAGAGGTTAATTGGAGATAAGAGTCTCAGGTCCTTTTGTGCTCAGGCTGGCTTTGAACCTTGATCCTTAGATCTCAGCCTCCTTAAGTAGCTAGGATTACAGGCGTGAGCTACCACTGGCTAGGCTTTTTTCTTTAAATTTTGTTACAAACATCTAATCCTTGATAAGATCTAATCCAAGATAAGAGAGGGGAATATCAATACTTTTAGATAGTGTTCATAATATGACTAATGAAACCAGAAATACTATATGGTAAAATACCTTTTAAGAAGCTAGAGGACACAGGTGCAGTAGCTCATACCTGTAATTCTAGTTCCTCAGAAGGCTGAGATCTGAGGATTATGGTTCAGTACCAGTCAGGGCAAGAAAGTCTGTGAGCTTCTTACCTCTAATTAACCACCAGAAAGCTAGAAGCAGAAGTGTGGTTCAAGTAGTAGTAGAATGCTTGCCTTGAACACAAAAGCTCTGGGACAGTGCTTAGGTCCTGAGTTGAAGCCCTAGGACCAACACCAAAAAAAAAAAAAAAAAAAAAAAAAAAGAGAGAGAGGCTAGAGGAGTTGAGTGCCAGTGGCTCACACCTATAATCCTAGCTACTCAAGAGGATGAGATCTAAGGGTCAAGGTTCGAAGACAGTCCAGGCTGGAAAAAGTCCATAGACTCTTATCTCTAATTACGCACCAAAAAATTTGAAAGTAGAGCTGTGGCTCAAGCAGTAGAGTAGTAGCCTTGAGCAGAAAACCTTAGGGATTGTGCCTAGGCTCTGAATTGAAACCCCAGGATTGTCACCTAAATAAATAAATAAATTAATTAATTAATTTAAAAAAAGGGGTGGAGGGCGCTAGAGGAAAGTAGTGATGTGTGGACCGTTTTATCGAAAGAGCTAATGTCTCAGGATAGGAAGAAGCATCTGCCTAAGAAAAGGGTAAAGGGAAGAAAACAACAGCAATATCTGCTGTCTAAACGTGCCAATTCTCAGAGCCAATGAGCTAGGATTGTGGGAAAGCAAGATAGAAAAACTGCCTGCAAAAAGTAAATGCTAGATAAAGGTAGTCCTGGGGTTTCAACTCAGGGCCTGAGCACTGTCACGGGGCTTTCTCAAGGTTTAAAAAGCAGGGTTTTGTACTCACTATGAGATAAGACAACAATTAAAAAAAAAATAGCTAGCAGGGCAGAGCTTGGAGAGCAGAATCATGACATAAGAGAAAATATTCTCTTTTCTTAAAGGGAATTAAGGAAATGGGATCTTGTGAGAGCAAATGTCAGTGGGTGTTATTGCTGATGAGAAGAGAATTTTAATGTGCACTCTATGCAAATGAAGTTTATGGTAATAAAATGTGCAAGGACTTCTGGGGAAGGAAGTTAAGGGGAGAGCAGTGGCTGCTAGGCACTGATGCCTGAGAGACAGTGCAGGACATAGCCAGAGAACATGCCACCCCCTGGGAACCCTGAACCAATTCTAGAAGACAATGTATTCAATTTCTGCCCTTCTTAGAAATATTTTACACTCGCTTGGGAACTGTATGCTTAAAGAATAAACATCTAGCCAGAAGCAGGTGGCTAACACCTGTTACCATAGCTACACAGGAGGCTGAGATCTGGGGACCAAGTTGCAAAGCCAGCAAGGGCAGACAAATCCTTCAGAGACTCTTATTCTCTAATTAACCAGAAAAAAGCCAGAAGTAGAGATGTAGGTCAAGTGGTAAAGTGCCAGCTTAGATGGAAAAATGCAAGCAAGAGTAAGAGATCCTGAGTTCAAACCCCACTACCAGCACACACATACACCAAAAGAAAAAAAACTAAAAAATGAAAGGAGAAAAAGGATTTTTCTTTATCAACTACACAACCTTGAGCCATTCTGTGCTTGGAGTGAACCATCTAAAAGTTGGATATTATGTACTGAGTCATGGTAAATAATGAAATGCTAAACAAAGCAAGGGATCTTATCTTTGTGTCAAAATCAGCATGAATATTGCAGCCCACTTAGGATACAGTCTTAGCCACCAGAGAAAGAATGAACAGGAGGCAGAGTTCACAGTGCTGAACAGTCTGGTTTTTGACCAAATGTATTTACTCATATCTGTATATCTAAAGCAATTATTAAAAAGAAAATTGTGGAAAAGCCTATGTCTCTGTGATGAGCATTTCAAAATGTTAAAAATTAAAATTGTAGAAAGTCGAACCATAGGTGCCATGTTTTGCCTGAAGTGGCAAAAATACCATCTGCTGCAGTCTTTTAGCAGCATGCTTATTTCAAGTAGCAGTAGGCTAAACTACAGGCATACGCTCAGCTCCAGCTGGGGAAAATACACAGACGTTTGTAGATGTTTTTCTAAGCAAGAGCAGTCAACATATTCATTTGCTTTTAGACATATATATTAGTTACCATAGCAAAGCAAGCATGAATGTGGTCTGAGAAGCTTTTTCACCAGTCCCAACCCACACCCAAGAATTCCTGCAATTTAGTAGGCAGCACTCTTTCCTCCAGCACCAAGCCCAATGAACTGTGCTAACCTTGGGGTCAGCAGCCTAAGGATCAGGGAGAAGGGAGGGGTACAACTTGGGGTTGCAGACCTGTCATTATAATTAACATTCCCGCAGCACTGTGCACCATAGTAAAGCTCAATGCCAGCTTTTTCACTTTAGGTAATTACACTCACCTTATAAAACATTCTCTGCAGGTCTAGTGGGGTAAGTATGATGTTCTTTGTTTTCCCATCTTAGAAGCTAGAATTGGCTTACACAGTGAAACAGTTTTGATCCTTGTACACCTCAAGGTGGGTGGCCTTCAGCAGTGGGAAGAAAGGAGAAACTTGAACCCACACTTGTCAAAAGTGCTTTGATAGCTTAGGAAGGAAGGCACCACAACAGTAAAAAGCACTCATACTTAGAATCCATTGAAACAAAAAATCAAAAGCTGATTCAGCCAGGTCAGTGGTTCATGCCTGTAATCCTAGCTACTCAGGAGGTTGAGATTTCAAGGATCACAATTTCAAGTCAGCCTAGGCAGAAATCTTTCTAAGACTTTATCTTCATTAATAACTAGCAAGAAAGCCAGGTGGGGGCAGAAGGATCAAAAATTTGAGGTTAGGCTAGACTATATTGCAAAAGCTTGTTTCTCTTTCTTCCAAGTACTTCAGTTTCTCATTTAAGTCCAGGCCACTATTTGCTGAATGTGTCTGACACTCTGGAGACCCAGCTGAGGCTGAATTTAAAACAATCACCTCTTCCACTGCCCTCCTACTTCCTCTCCATTTAAGAGTGACAAAATCTGAGTGGTGGTATATAGAGCCAGTGTGCATGACTGAAATAATGTTCTATGTGTTCTATGTTTCCCTGAAATCTGATTTTTAAGGCAAAATTTGGCTTTTGGTGAATTATTTCTCACTTGGAGATAAAGAAATTTTCAGCAACAACAGTCTTCTGGAATGATACTGAGTTTTTCAAATTTGGCTTACAGATAACCTCACCAGGGGACCCCTAAGCCAGCAAGCAGGATACCTACATTAGTTAGTATGAGCGTTGCAGGCAATGAGATCACTTCTCTTTCTTTTTTCCTTCCCCAGACACATACCGCAATTCAGATCAAGGTACGTGTTAAGACAGCCCACAGTACAATGCACAAGAGACAATAGTGCAAGGTGCACCATGCAATGTATATCAAAAGCTTCCTTTTCAGAATTGCAACATGGAGATTCCATCTCACCCCAGTAAGACTGGCTAGCAAGAATTTGAACAATAACAAATGCTGATAGGGATGTGGAGAAAAAGCAATACTATTAAACTTTGGTGAGAAGAGAATGTAAAACCACTCTAGAGTGATTTGAAGATTTCTCAAAAAAAAAAAAATCTGGGGGGAGGGAAAGTGGGACAAAAACATGAGAAGGGGTATTAATGTTCAAGAAGTAATGTACTGACTATCTGACGAATGTAACTGTAACCCTTTTATAAATTAATCAACAATAGAATACAATTTAAAAAATCTAAACAGAGAACTATGCTATGATGTAGCCATATCACCCTTGGGCATCTGTCCAGAACATTACAAATCAGGATATGGTAAAGACAATTGCACATCCATGTTAACTGCTGCATTATTCATAATAGCCAAGTTACGGAATTGTAAACCCTTTGTAAAACTAACTACTAATAATAGTAATAATCTTTGATCCGTGTCATAATGAATCACTGTGATACAAGAGAAGTAGCCATGACAGAGATGTCACTGTATTTAGAAAGTGGAGGAAAGCATCTAATCCCACCTAGGCAACCAGACTCCCTACACATGATTGTAAATTACTCTTTATTATTGAAGACAGAAAAGTGGGCTGTGGATATTGCTCAAATGGCATAGCATTTGCTCAATAAGTCTGAGAGGCCCTGACTTCAAATCCCAGTTCCACCAAGACAGAAAAGTAAAACCATGCTTTCCTTAATTTTTCACTGATAGAGTACAAGATTGGTGGTCCCTCAGGGGCAAGATCACACTGCTCATAAATGTCAATATAACAAGCTTTGAATGCCTTGTAGACAACCAGGAGCCAATAAGAGGTCTGAGGCTGAACAGGAAAACTGTCCAACTTGTGGTTTAGATAGATATGCTTTCTAGTAATTTATTGATGGGTGAGGCAGGAAGACCGAGCAGTAGACTTTTCAGTGGTTCAGATGAAGAGATTGGTCAAGAGCACTGAAAAGGGAGAAAAAAGAGGATGGTAAACTAAAAGGAGAATGCAGTCTATAATGTGGTTATGGAACGCAGGGGTGCAGAAACAGTTGCAGTTCCTCACATAGTTGACTAGTGGGATGACAGTGGAACTAAAAGGAGAGAGAATAAGTAAAAGAACCAGAGGTATAACGCTAAGAGTGAACTCTGATGGACACTACAAACTGACTGAGAATGCTATGTTGATAAAGGCTTGATGATTGGCTGTAACAAGAATACTGCTCTGTGTGGGAGATTGTTAGCTGGGAGGTAGATCAAAGGAGAGATGCATTTCAGACAAACAACACAGAATGTGATCCAGAGACATATACCTCTCTCTGGGATGTCAGAGTGCTTGGTTTTAGGTCAGCAACAGAGTTTCAGTTTTCCTGTGGCCAGCATTCTGGCCAGCATAGCTTTTATGGCTTTTTGATGGTTACCTAAAAATAAAGAATATCAGGACTCTGCTGGTTGGGTTGGCTTTGAACTAAGATTCTCAGATCTCTGTCTCTTACGTAGTTAGGATTATAGGTATGAGCTTCTAGTGTGTGGCTCAGCAGAGTCTTTCTGAATCATGCTTCTTTCCTATCTTTGGAGTGCAGGTAGGTTCACCCTTTTGGATATTCTGGATTGTAGCATAATTCAGACAGTCATCATATTAATTTAGTCAAACAATTATGTCTTATGCTTTTAAGTGTTCCATGAGTCCCTGAGGAGAAAACAGAATACGACCCAAGTGTGATTGCCAGCTGCACCAGTGCCCTTAGATCTGAGGTCTCACATAAGGATTTAGCCAGAGTACTACATTAGAATTATTGGAAGAAGCCAGGCATTGGTCAGGTGTTGGTGGCTCACTCTGTAATCCTATCAACCCAGGAGGCTGAGATCTGAGGATTGAGGTTCAAAGCCAGCCCTGGCAAGGAAGGAAGTCTTTGAGACTCTTATCTCCAAAAACAGGAAGTGGCACTATGGTTAAACTTGGTAGAATGGTAGTCTTGAGCTGAAGAGCTCAGGGACAGTGCCCAGGTCCAGTATTTAAGCCCTACTACCGACAAAAGAAAAAAAAAAAGTATTAGAAGAAACATTGGAATGCCTAGTCCGTCTTACTCAGCTCTTCCCAGCACAAGAGAGTAAATTTACTAAATGAGAGTGAATTTACGGTAGTAACATGATCTAGGCAGGTGAACTTTCAAATCATTCTCAGATGCAAAAGTTTATGTTAGAAACTGAATCCTCCATTTCATGTATAGGTGGTATTTAGAAGTAGGGCCTTTAGTAGGTAAGCACGATTAGCTGACATCATTTGGGGGTGGAGGGCAGCAATGATGGCAGTAGAAATCGCCCAGGTATTCCCTAGCAGTCTCACCACATGGAGCCCTCTACCATGCTATAATGAGGCAAAAAGTTCCTTACCAAATGTGAACACATACTTCTATACTTTCCAAAGCCATGAGACAAATCAATTTCTACTCTATAAATTACTTATATTCTTTCTTTCTTTCTTTCTTTCTTTCTTTCTTTCTTTCTTTCTTTCTTTCTTTCTTTCTTTTCCTTCCTTCCTTCCCTTCTTGCTTCTTCCTTCTCCTTCTCCTTCTTCTTCTTCGCCAGTCCTGGGCCTTAAACTCAGGGCCTGGGCACTGTCCTTGGACACTTTTTGCTCAAGGTTAGCACTCTGCCACTTGAGCCACATCGTCATTTCTAGCTTTTTCTGTATATGTGGTTCTGGAGAAGGAACCCAGGGCTTCGTGTATGCTAGGCAACCACTAGGCCATGTGGCCATGCTCCCAGTCCTAAATTATTCATTTTCAAGGTTTTTACTTTTTTTTTTAATAACAGTAAATGGATCAAGAAGCTGGGTGCAGTGGCTCGCACCTATAATCTTAGCTACTTAGGAGACTGAGATCTGAGGATCAGGGTTCAAAGTCGGCCTGGGGACTAAAGTCCATGAGAATCTTATCTCCAAATTAACCATTAGAAAACCGGAAGTTGGGCTGTGGCTCAAGAGTTAGGGTGGTAGCCTTGAGCAGACGAGCTCAGGGACAGTGCCCAGGCCCAGAATTCAAGCCCCACCACCGATAAAAAAAATTGGGGGCGGGGGAGAAAGGAGTTTGGCCTAGTGATAGAGTGCTTGCATAGCATGCACGAAGACCTGGGTTTGATCCCTCAGTACCACATACATAGAAAATAGCTGGAAGTGGTGCTGTGGCTCAAGTGGTAGAGCTCTAGATTTGAGGAAAAAAAAGTTTAAGGACGATACTCAGGCCCTGAGTTCAAGCCCCACGACTGGCAAAAATAAAATAAATTTAAAAAGGAAAGAAAGAAAATGGATCAAGAAAACAAGTATTCTGGGCCAGAAGCATGGCCTAGTGATTCAGTGCTTGCCCAGCATACACAGAGACCCGGGTTCGATTTCTTGGTATCACATATATAGAAAAAGCCAGAAGTGGTGCTGTTGCTCAAGTGCTAGAGTTCTAGCCTTGAGAAAGCCAAAGGACAGTGCTCAGGCCCTGAGTTCAAGCCCCAGGACTGGCAAAAAAGAGAGAGAGAAAAAAAAGAAAACAGGTATTCTCTGATAGTGGTAAAAGCTCATCTTGGTTATATTTTCAAGTCTGGCATTTAGCAGCATATATTATCTATTTAGTTTATTTAGTTACTTGTTTTCCCCAGTGGATTGTAAATACCTTGAAAAGAAAGGCTTTGGATCACTTTTATTCCTAATATTTAATAAAATGTCTGGAGTGAAATAGGTACTTACTAATAAACATATACATTATTGAATGAATATATTCCCTTTGCTGATGTAGATTACTTAATAGGAAATGTCTGTTAGCTTTCAATGTAATGATTCTCTTTTGACTTTTTCATAGGTAAACAGTAATCAAACAGCAAATTGAAATGTGTAAAGCTGTATAGTATACATAAAAAATACTTACCTTAGCGTAGTTTAATCTTCCTTTTTCTTGAGCCTAAAATTTGACAGATAAAATTAATGTTAGCTGTTTAACAATTATTTCAATAACTTTTTGTTTCTAAATTGGCTTTCCTCTTTTTTCCCCTCCACTAGTTAATATATATTGAAACACACACACACACACACACACACACACACACACACACACACGAAACAGACCCAATGGTCTCTCTTAAATACCCATATGTGCGTGTGACTGTGCATGCACATACACACACCCACACACACACATATAACTGTTCTAACTTTTCTTTTAAACTCAGGGCCTCGCTTGAGTCAAATCCACAGCTATCAATTTTTCTTTCTTTTTAAAAAATTTCCTTTCAACTTTTATGTTGGAGATTTACATATACATCTATCTATATACATTTTTTCATATACTTTTATTGCAATTAATAGAAGGGTTACATTATATTCACCAGATAGAAGATACATTACTTCACATACATTGATACCCTTTCTCATGTTTTGGTCCCCATTTCCTTCCCCCCACCCCAGCCCCTCATCTTGTTTTCCTCCCTTCCCTATCCAACTTCAAGTAACTAAATATGCATATATACAATATATCAGATAACCAGGTGAAATACTATAACAATATGAGATAACCAAGGACAGCAAAAGAGATGAGAGATAACATAGTACATTAAGGACAACAATCACTCATTATATGGCTTTTGTTTCTATATCCTGGAGGTCCTTTCATTTAGCTTCATTCTATATGGCCTTATATATCTAGGTTTTGTTCTATTGTAAATCTCTGTTAGGAGAGCCCAAGGTTTCTACTGATTATGACAAATGAGGGAAACCATTGAGCCTATGTTCCTTTGAGTCTGGCTTACTTCACTTAATATGATTTTTTAGAAGTCTTTCCATTTCCTTACAAATGGGGCAATGTCATTCTTTCTGACAGCAGCATAGAATTCCACTGTGTATAAATACCACATCTTGTTGATCCACTCATCAATTGAGGGGCATTTGGGTTGGTTCCATATCTGTGATATGGTAAATAGTGCTGCAATGAACATCGTTGTGCTAGTGGATTTAGTATGTCCTTGTTTCTGGACGATTGGGTAAATGCCAAGTTGCGGAATTGCTGGGTCATAGGGGAGCTCTATGTTTAGTCTTTTCAGGAACTTCCATACTGCTTTTCATAATGGTTGGTGGGAGTTTGCACTCCTACCAACAGTGTAGTAGTGATCCCTCCTGGCCACATCCCCTCCAGCATCTGTTGTTACTAGATTTCTTGATCCTGGCCATTCTAACTAGAGTGAGGTGGAATCTTAGAGTTGTTTTGATTTGTATTTTTTTTTTTTTTTTTTTTTTGCCAGTCCTGGGCTTGAGCTCAGGGCCTGAGCACTGTCCTTGGACTTTCTCAAGGCTAGAGCTCTACCACTTGAGCCTCAGCACCACTTCTGGCTTTTTTCTATGTATGTGATACCGAGGAATTGAACCCGGGTCTTCATGCATGCTAGGCAAGCACTTTAACCACTAGGCAAAACTCCTGGCCCTTGATTTGTATTTCTTGTATGGCCAGAGATGTGGAGCATTTCTTCATGTGTCTATAGACCATTCTTATTTCTTCTTCAGAGAAGACTCTCTTTAAATCTTTGGCCCATCTTTTAATGGGATGGTTGTTTCTTTGGAGATTAGTTTTGGAGTGATTTAATTTTTTGAGCTGCTGATATATTTTAGATATGAGGCCTTTGTCTGTTGTATGGTTAGTGAAGATCTTTTCCCACTCTGTAGGCTTTCTAGTTAATTTGCTAGCTATGTCCTTTGCAGTTTAATGCAGTCCCACTTATCCAAACTTTCTCTGATTTGTTGTGATTCTTGGTCCTTATTAAGAAAGTTTTGACTTGTGTATCTCCTATTCTTTCTTGTAAAATTTTCAGTGTATCTGCTTTTACCTCGAGGTACTTGATCCATTTGGAGTTAATCCTGGTGCAGGGTGACAAAGAAGGATTCAACTTTAGTCTTCTGCAGGAGCTTAACCAGTTCTGCCAGCACAACTTGTTGAAGAGGCTGTCTTTCTTCCATTCTATTTTTTTGGCTCCCATACCAAAGATTAAGTGGCCATAGGTCTGTGGGTTAACATCTGGGTCCTCAGTTCTATTCCATTGGTCTTCAGGCCTGGTCTTGTGCCAGTACCAAGCTGTTTTGGTCACTATAGCTCTGCAGTAGAGTCTAAAGTTTGGTATTGAAATTCCTCCTGCACTGTTCTTTCTGCTAAGAATTGATTTTGCTATAAGGGGTCTTTTATTATTCTGTATGAATTTTTGGATAGTCTCTTCTATTTCTTTAAAGAATGACATTGGGATATTGATGGGTATTGCGTTGAATTTGTAGATGGCCCTTGGTAAGAGTGCCATTTTCACGATGTTAATTCTTCCAATGCAGGAGTATGGGAGGTTTTTCCATTTCCTCAGTTCTGCTTTAATTTCCTTTTAATGTCGCACCTTAAGCTCTTGTAAAAAGAGCAACAAACCAACCCTAATTCCAGTAGAAGGAAGCAAATTATTAAAATCAAAGCAGAATTAAATGAATTGGAGTCCAAAAAAACTATAAAGAATCAACAAAACAAGGAGTTGGTTTTTTAAAAAAATTAACAAAATTGACAGACCTTTAGCAAATCTTACCAAAAAAAGAAGGGAGCACACCTAAATAAACAAAATCACAGATGAGAATGGTAATATCACAAAAGAAATAATCAAGATCCAGAGCATCATGAGGGAATACTTTTCAAACCTTTATGCCAACAAATTTGAGAATCTAGAAGAAATGGATGAATTTCTAGCCAATATTAACATACCCACACTGAACCAAGAAAACCTAATCCAACTAAACAGACCTATTTCAAGCACTGAAATAGAAATGGCAATAAGAGACCTTCCATCCAAGAAAAGCCCAGGGCCAGATGGCTTCACAGCTGAATTCTATAAGGTCTTCAAAGCAGAGCTCACACCAATACTCCTCAAGCTCTTCCATGAAATTGAAAACGAAGGCTCTTTGTCAAACTCATTCTACGAAGCCACTATAACCCTCATCCCAAAACCAGACAGAGATTCATCAAAGAAAGAGACTATGGACCCATTTCTTTCATGAATATTGATGCAAAACTTTTCAAGAAAATACTGGCCAATCATCTTCAGCAACTCATCAAAAGAGGATTCATCACAGGGATGCAAAGCTGGTTCAACATACGCAAATCAATTAATATAATTCAACACATCAACAGGAGCAAGGACAAAAATCACATGATTGTCTCACCAGATGCAGAAAAGGCATTTGACAAGATCCAACACCCCTTTATGCTAAAAGCTCTGGAGAAACTAGGAATTCTTGGAACATTCCTCAGTATAATAAAGCTGTGTATGACAAATCCACAGCTAGCATTATATTTAATGGCGAAAAGCTCGTTAACACAGTATTAGAATTCCTAGCCAGAGCAATAAGGCAAGAAGCAAGCATAAAGGGGATCCAAATAGGGAAAGAGGAAGCAAAACTTTCCCTCTTTGCAGATGACATGATTCTGTATTTAAAGAACTCTATAGACTCCACTGCTAAACTACTTGAGCTGATTTAAAACTTTGGCAAGGTAGCTAGGTCTAAAATCAACTGCCTTCCTATATGCCAACAATAAGAGGAACGAGGCAACAATCAGGAAAGCAACTCCTTCTGCAATAGCCTCAAAGAAAATGAAGTACCTAGGAATTAACTAAGAATGTAAAGGACCTTTTTGATGAAAACTTTAAAACTCTATCTACATTTTAAACACAAAGAAAAGTTAAAAGAACAGTACAGCCAGGCACCAGTGAGTCATGTCTATACTCATATCTATTCAGGAGGCTGAACCCCAAGGACTATGGGCAGAAATGTGCATAAGAGTTTTACCTCCAATTAGCTATAATAAAGCTGAAAGTAAAATTATAGACAAGTGGTAGAGGTAACCCTGAGTAACGAAGCTTAAGGGCAGTGCCCAGGCCTCAGTACCAGCATAAAACCAAAACAAAACAAATGAGCAAATCTTCCATCCTCACAGGTGTAGACATCATGATGCTTCATCCCTACATGCTTTAGCATGTCTCTAACACATAGGATGTATCTCATACGCAACCATTAGACTATCATCAAACTAAAAAATTAACACTAATGCCATATTAATTAAATCATAACCCCTATACATATTCTCCTAAGTATCCCAAGAATATCTTTTTTGGCTTTTCTTCCCAAACAAGAATTTAGCAAATTAATCAAGATTTGTACATTGATTTTTTGTGTGTTGGTCATGGGATTTGAACTCTGGGCCTGGGTGCTGTCCCTGAGCTCTTCAGCTCAAGGCTAGTGTTCTAACGCTTGAGCCCTAGCACCACTTCCAGTTTTCTGATGGTTAAATGGGTTAACTAGAGATAAGTGTTTCATGGACTTCCATGCCTGGGCTGGCTTTGAACTTCCATCCTCCTTTGTATGGGTACTTATTTCCTTTTTTATAAAGTAAGAGTACTAGGCCATGCCAGAAGTCTTTTTGGATACTGGGCAGTCTACCTTGGAATCACTGGAGTAGCTTGTGAAGAGTCCATATTTTCAAACATTCACTTAAGGATAACTGGTCTGGTCTACCTCTTATGTCCTTTCCAATTTGTTTCAGTGTGCATTGGTGTTGACTTTATTTTTTTTATTTATTTATTTTTTTTGGCCCCTTTCTCTTTCTGGCCCCGCTCGCTCCGGCCCTGCTCGCTCCGGCCCGGCTAGGCCCCCTTTCTAGCTCAGGCCCCGCTCGCTCCGGCCCCGCTTGCTCCGGCCCGGCTAGGCCCTCTTTCTAGCTCAGGCCCCGCTCGCTTCGGCCCGCTCGCTCCGGCCCGGGTCGCTCCCGCACGCTCCTGGCCCCGCTCGCTCCGGCCCGGCCCTGCTCCTGGCTTGCTCCTGGCTCTGCTCGCTCCGGCTCCTTCTCGCTCTGGCCCCGCTCGCTCCGGCCTCGCTGGCTCTGGCTCGGCTCGCTCCCGCACGCTCCGGTCCTGCTCGCTCCGGCCCCGCTCGCTCCGGCCACCACTCGGTTGGGCTCTGTTCACTTCAGCTCAGCTCGCTTCTTTCGCTCTCTGTCGCCGTCGCAGTCTTGTCTCTGCCACTTTTCCGGTTTGGTTGTGTCTCGTCTCTGCCACTTCCGGCTTGGTTGTGTATGTGGGATACCGAGGAATCGAACCCGAGTCTTTGTGCATGCTAGGCAAGCACTTTAACCGCTAGGCCAAACTCCCGGGCCCTGGTGTTGACTTTAAAGGCTAATAAGGAACAGCTGTATAAGCTCTTTATGTCTCATAGAGAATGCACTTTCCTCTTTTTCTGACATCTGTCACATGTATATTTCTAGTACAGCAAGATATTATTAAAATAACTTTTTCACTAGGACCCAAAATAGGCTGATATAAAATAAAGCAGACTATATTTCAACAGCCACGGTCCTGAACTTCTTCCTGTCACAATGTTCATCACTAGAAGCTACTGCAAATTCTGCTATTCACTGTAATTCCTTGGAGGCTTCATTACAAGAGTCTTTAAAAGAGATTCACTCATCTCTTTGCCTCCTGTAGGTATGCCTCTTGTCAATGCAGGTCATAAGAAGAGAAAGTCATTTTTTTCCAGTCTTTAGCAGTTTACAGAAAAATGTATGGCTTGAACCCTGTTTTATCTTTAAAAATGTGAAAATAGACAAGAGTGTGTGCCAGTACTCATGACACTGGAGGTGTCCTTAGTTATGGTGCTCCTGTAAAACAATATTCCACACAAAAGCAAAGAAAGGACAGTACTATGATTGGAAGGATGCACAAAGGAATTAATTCCAAAGGTTTATATACTGCTCTCTGCAGTCCACAGGCAGACAGGTTCCCTGTTGGTAAGTAATAGCTGTACAATGTGGTCTTTTAAGTTTATGAAACAAATGCTTTTTTTTTTTAATAAGTCAGGTAAGAAAGAGGGACTAGATGATACAAATGAACAGTTTCCAATTTTCAAATACTGCTGGATATAGGGACACAAGATCTAAATGTTGAAAACTAGTATTTCAGAGCAGGAATTTCACAGAGGAATCCAGAAATTACTAGAATTTGGTCATCTCTACTTAACAGATTAAAAAAAAAAGTAATTTGAGTCTTCTTCCTCTTCCTTTTCTTCCTCCATTTTTTTCTTGTGCTGGTACTGGAACTTGAGCTGGAACACAGGGCCTAGGCACTGTCCCTTAGTTTTTAAGCTCAAGACTAGCACTCTTAATTGGCAATAAGAGTCTTTACGAACTTCCCTGCCCAAACTGGCTTCAAACTGAGATCCTAATATTTCAGCCTCCTGAATAGCTAGGATTATAGGCGTGAGCCAGAAGTGCCTGACAAAGTTTTAAAGAGGAGGGGCTTATGTTTTCCTTTGCTACCTATTTTCCTTGCTGTATTCTCTTGGAATCTGGAAGAGACATAAAATTTGAAGTTGTATAGTTTGGCCAAGAAAAGAATTTCCTTATAACTTAGGCTATGAACAAGGAACTCAGGCTAATAGTAGCACTGCAGGTGTAGTTCCTCCAGTTGTGAGGGCCATCAATCTGAATGGTCTACCTTAAGCTCACCAAGTGGAGAACCTACTAACTTTGACTTCTTTGTCTCTAACATCTATGTCCTTTCTCTCTGTCCGTAGATCAGATTGAGGTCCTCCAAACACTGTTCAGATTGTGATATTACATAGTTTACATTTTGTCATTACTTTTTTTTTTGCTAGTGGCTCTTGCCTATAAATTCTAGCTACTCAGGAGGCTTCAATCTAAGGATCAACAGTTTGAAACCAGCCACCAAAAAGCCAGAAGTGGAGCTGTGGCTCAAGTAGTACAGTACCAGCTTTGAACAAAAAGCTTACTATTCAGGCCCTCAGATCAAGCCCCAGTACCAAGAACAAAAAAACTTTCACTATTTTTGCACTTTTTCTGAATCACATTCATTTTCCTTAGATAAATAGGCAAAATTCATGTTGCATAAAATCTATCATTTTAACCACTTTAAAGAGCACATATCAATGGCATTTAGTACAGTCACAGTACTGTGCAATCATTATCACTACCAAGTTCCAAGTATTTATCATCCCAATAGGAAACCTGGTTTGGAGGCTCAGTGGTAGATCTAATTTTCACCTTCCAAAATGAAAAAACATACTTGTATGCAGTCACTCTCCATTTCCTTACAGCTTACCTGGTAAGCCCTAACAACAACTCCTTTGTTTTCTCTCTCTGGAATTGCCTATTTGGGGATAGCTAATAGAAATGCAATCACATAATATGTGGCCTTTTGTATCTGATTTCATTGTTTTTTAAAATTTAGAATCACCTTTTCAAGATTATAGCATGTATTAATACTTCCTTTCCTTTTGTAATATCCCATTGTGTGGACACACCACATTTTGTTTAGTCACACACATCATCAGCTGATGAACACTATTTCTGCCTTTTGTGTATTATGAATACTGCTGTACTTATTTTTGTAGAATGAGTCTTTTAAATACATTCTTATTTCTGCATCTGTCCCTTACAGTGTCCAAGTTTGCCATGTTTCAGCCAAATGGTAATCTTGGTTTTTGAGTACACTCTATGTCTAAATGTATCCTTTGAGGCTTATTTTGTCTAGGAAGGTCCCCCTCCATTTCATTTTTATCTTCATGATCAAGACTGTTTCCTTCAAGGGCTATGTTACATGTCATGTACTTCATAAATCCTCTTTCTCTCACTGGACACAAATCCTCTTTATTTTGAGTTCTGTAATTAATTGCATTAATTACAATACTTATCATATTTATTCCTTTCTCTATTACTTAACTAAACTATAAGCAGGCTTCAGGCAATTTATTATTAAGTAAATAGTAGTTAAACACTTTATTCCCTTAAGTACAGGAGAAAAATCTCAAGAATAATACAAGCTATGTACCAGTGGCTTATGCCTGTAATCCTAGCTACTCAAAAGGTTGAGATTTGAGAATTGGGGTTCAAAGCAAGCCTGGACAGGAAAGTCCATGAGACCCATCTTCAATTAACACCAAGAAGATGAAAGTAGAGCTGTGGTTCAGGTGGTATAATACTTGCCTTGAGCAAAAACTCCCAGGAAAGCATTCAGGCCCTGAGTTCAAACCCTACAATCAGCATGTTCTCTTTCTCTCTGTCTCTGTCTCTCTCTGTCTCGCTCTCTCTCTCTCTGTCTCTCTCTCTCTCTCTCTCACACTCACACACACACACACACACACACACACACACAAATATTTGAGTCATCATTGATTTAATAGTCTGTGGTCACACATATGGTTCTTTCAAATATCTACAATGTATACCTTCTATGGTAGAGGATGTTAATATTATTCCTTTAGAAATAATTAAAAAAATAATAAAAAGTATATTATACACAAGAAAACTCTTTGGATGTTCATTTTCTTTCTTTTAAGAATGCATGTATTATTTTTATGCATACAAACCCTGTCCAGTTATCTTTATTTTACTTTTCAATAAAGAGTAATAGTAGGATATGTAGGGACAAGTTGAGTTACAGTTTAGTAACAGTAATAATGTAATACACTTAAGGTATTTTATGGTTGGTTAAGACAATATCAGAATATTACAAGGCTAACTGACATTTTAATACTTTTAAGAATTGGCAAGAAAATATAATCATAATTCTTATTTCTTTGGGCAACTTCTGATGGTAACAGAAAACTAGCAGACTCATTAAAAATATAGTTTGCTGACCTGCAAGAGCCTGTGTACTCTATTTTCTTTTATTGGAATCAACATGTAACTGAGTAATGACTTCACCTCTCTAGGGTGAATCATTAGCAGCTACAAATTTAAATTTAAAATTAAGTAGAGTGGGATCTCTTAGATTTACTATGAAGACAATGCTCAACAAGTATTTTCATTGTTTTGGGATTCAGTCTTGTGTAGTTCATAAACTGCTTCTGGAGAACAAGTGTGTGTGTGTGTGTGTGTGTGTGTGTGTGTGTGTGTGTGTGTGTGTGCACGCTCCAAATATGATGAAAGAGGGTTATGGAATCTTCTGCAGGGAGGACTGGAGATGAGGTGGCAGGTGCTCTTTCTTTTTGGAGTCACAATGCTGTTGAATAAGTTGTAGAAGTTCATGATATCCTTGCTTCCTTATCTAGTCAATAATTCTCACTCTCTTCATGCAGGAAATCAAAAGACTAGATAGGAAACAAACCTGTCTGGGCAGAGCAGGAAGTAATTTTACATGTGGCAACAAGAAATCATAGTTGACTCCCATCAATAGGAGCAAGATTTTTCTATTTCTCAGTGTCAAGTTTCAAACAGATATGTATTTTTCTTTGAGTGCATGTCTTTTCTAAGAGATGTTTCTTAGATTTATTTGAGAACTAAAACAGATTTTACTACAAATTACTATGAGTAATTGAAGAGTAAATTTCCTATTATCCTTATTAATCTTATGACAAAATTTAAAATTAGATGGGCACAGTGGCTCACACCTATAATCCTAGCTACTCAGGACTGAGATCAGAGGTTCATTGTTCAAAGCTAGCCTGGGCACCAAGTCCATGAGATTCATATCTCAATTAACCACCATAAAACTGGAAGTGGTGCTGTGGCTCAAGGAGTAGGGTGGTAGCCTTGAACTGAAGAGTTCAGGGACAGTGCACAGGTCCAGAGTTCAAGTCCCATGACAGACAAAAAAAAAAAATCCAAAACTAAGGGAAGATATTCAGGAGGGTAAATTACTTGAAAAAATGAGTAAAAGGATGAATAGGGTCAAAATGCCTTATTTGTAAGTATAAAAGCAGAGGAATAAAATCTGCTGAAATTATTTTAAGAAGAAAGGATTGGAATATGGGAAAAATGATAGATGAGTGCAGTTGATCACGATACATCATATATATCTGTGGAAATATCATAAGAAACCTTCCTTGTTCAATAAGTGTATGTAAATAAAAATGCCTTGGAAAAAAGTTAGGAAGAACTACAAGTAATTTTAGGATGAAAAATCAATGTCTGCAAGGCATGTTGGCTCAGGCCTGTAATCTTAGCTACATAGGAGGCAGAGATCTGAGGATTGCCATTCAAAGCCAGCCTGGATTCTAACAACCTTGAGACTCTTATCTCCAATTAACCACTAGAAACCAGAAGTGGGGCTGCGGCTCCAGGGGTAGGGCAGTAGCTTTGAGCTGAAGAGCTCTGGGACAATGCCCAGGCTCAGAGTTTAAGCCCCATGACTGGGAAAAAAAAAGCAATGTCTAGGGCCAAGAGTATGGCCTTTATAGTGCTTGCCCAAAATGCAGGAAGCCCTGGGTTCAACTCCTTAGTACCACATACTCAGAAAAAGCTGAAGTAGTGCTGTGGCTCAAGTGGCAGAGCTCTACCTTTGAGAAAACCCAAGGACAGTGCTCAGGCCCTAAGTTCAAGCTCCAAGACTAGGACTGGGGAAGAAAAAGGAAAGTCTGCCAGGGCCAGGAGTGTCCTAGTGGGAGAGTGCTAGCCTAGCATGCACAAAGTCCTGGTAGAACTGACAAAAGAAAAAAAGAAAAAGAAAGCAATGTATGCCAGGCACCATCGACTCACATCTGTAATCTGACACAAAGAAATCTGAGATCTGATGATTGCAGTTCAAAGCCAGTCTAGGTAGAAAAACTGGCGAGACTCTCATTTCCTAATAAACTACTCAGAAAAAAAGGAAAAAGTAGAGTTGTGGCTCAAGTGGTAGAGCACCAGCCTTGAGCAAAAAAGGTTAAAGACAGTGCCCTGTCCTGAGCTGACAGGTATACATCATAAATATATACATACATATATATATGTATATATATATATATTTTTTTTTTTGGTAAACCAGTCCTGGGCTTGAACTCAGGGCTAGAGCAATGCCCTTGGGTTTTCTCAAGGCTAGAGCTCTACCACTTGAGCCTCAGCACCACTTCTGGCTTTTTTCTATGTATGTGGCACCAAGGAGTTGAACCCGGATCTTCATGCATGCTAGGCAAGCACTCTACCTCTAGGCCAAACTCAGAGCCCCAGATGTACATCATTATACTGAACTTATTGTTAATCTTTTAACTGGGTTGGCCTGGAACTGTGATCCTCCAAATCTCTGCTTGTCAAATAGCAGAGATTAAGGTACTAAGCCATAAGTACATTTACACACACACACACACACACACACACACACACACACACACACAGTCTCCATGGAAGAACTGCTAGCTTTGATTTAATGTATTCAGCTGGATCATTTAAACTAAAATGGAAATCTATAATGTATTCTAATGAAACACAATTCGAGATACTAACACCATCTGTATATACACTTTCAGTTCAGCTGCTGACACAAGTCCTGGGGCTTGAACTCAGGGCCTGAGCACTGTCCTTGGGCTTTTTCAAGGCTAGAGCTCTACCACTTGAGCCTCAGCACCACTTCTGACTTTTTCTGTGTATGTGGTACTGAGGAATAGAACCCAGATCATTATGCAAGCTAGGCACTTTACCATTAGGCTACACTCCTGGCCCATAAAACACCTTTCTAAAAACAATATAAGCTGGGCATGGTGGCTCACGTCTGTAATCCTAGCCACCCAGGAGGCTGAGATCTGAAGATTTCAGTTCAAAGCCAGCCAGGGCACTAAACACCGTGAGACTCTTATCTCCAATTAATTTCTAGAAAAGGGGAAGTGGGGCTGTGGATCAAGGGGTAGGGCGGTAGCCTGGAGCTGAAGAGCTCTGGGACAGTGCCCAGGCCCACCAAAATACAAACAAAAAACAACAAAACAAAACAACAATAAAAACCCCACACTATAAAGAGCATGTTCATCAGCAGGAAGATGGTCCCAGGCCACTGGGAACCTTCCCAACCTAGTAGATTAGCAAGGTTGCTAAAGCACAGCTTATTTTCTCTAAAAGAAGGAGCCAGGACCAGAGATGGAAGATGAGCTCCCAGATCTCTTTATCATCTTTCTGTTGAATTTTGTTCTCATTTGTACCATGCTTCCTCTAATTAAAAGAAATATTCTGCAGTCTTTTTTTTTTTTTTTTTTTGGCCAGTCCTGGGCTTGAGCTCAGGGCCTGAGCACTGTCCTTGGGCTTTCCTCAAGGCTAGTGCTCTACCCTGAGCCACCACACCATTTCTGGTTTTTTCTATGTATGTGGTACTGAGGAATTGAACCCGGGTCTTTGTGCATGCTAGGCAGGCACTCTACCACTAGGCCAAACTCCCAGCCTGCAGTCTTTTTTTTTTTTTTTGCCAGTCCTGGGCCTTGAGCTCAGGACCTGAGCCCTGCCCTTGGACTTTCTCAAGGCTAGAGCTCTGCCACTTGAGCCTCAGCACCAATTTCAGCTTTTTTCTATGCATGTGGTACCAAGGAATCAAACCCGGGTCTTTGTGCATGCTAGGCAAGCACTCTGCCACTAAGCCAAACTCCCGGCCCTCTGCAGTCATTTTTATATTTTTACAACTCAGATTCCTTGTTTTGGAACTGTCCTTTTCTTATATATCAACTATTTTTTTTGTGGGGTTTGAACTCTGGGCATGGGCACTGTCCCTGAGCTCTTTAGTTTAAGGCTACCCCTCTACCATTTGAGCCACAGGGCCACTTCCAGTTTTCTGGTGGTTAACTGGAGATAAGGGTCTCACAGACTTTTGTGTGGGAGCTGGTTTTGAACTGTGATCCTTAGACCTCAGCCTCCTGAGTAAGTAGGACTACAGACATGAGCTACTGGCACCTGGCCAACTTTTTTTTTTTTTTTTTAATTACCAGTCCTGGGGCTTGAGCTCAGGACTGTCCCTGAGCTTCTTTTGTCAAGGCTGGCACTCTACCACATGAGCCACAGCACCACTTCTAACTTTTCTGTTTATGTGGTACTTGAGGTATCTAACATAGGGCTTCATGTATGGACTCTACCACCACCATATGTGGCCATATTTCCAGGCCACATCAACTATTCTTATCTCATGGCTGACTTGGTTAGTTTAGTATAATGCAGCTTCTGAAAATACCTTTTTTCCTTGTATATGTCTCTATTTCCTACGAGTTCCTTGTGTGTGTGTGTACACGTCATAGGACTTGAACTCTGGGCCTCGAGGTATCCCTGAGCTCTTCAGCTCAAGGCTACTGCCCTGCCCTTTGAGCCACAGCACTGTTTCTGGTTTTCTGGTGGTAAACTGGAGATAAGAGTCTCATGGGCTTTGTATGACCTGGGCTGGCTTTGAACCACAATCTTCAAATCTCAGCCTCCTGAATAGCTGGGATTACAGGTGTGAACCTAGGGCTGGCTATGAGTTCCCTTTACATCATTCTTTTGTTTTTGTTTTGTAGCCATTCCTGGGGCTTGAACTCAGGGGCTGAGTACTGTTCTTGGACACATTTTTTTTTTATTATTAAAGAATTTATTAACATTGATTTTTAGATCATATTTTAAATGATGTGTTCAATAAACAAGTATTCAAGAAGGGAATCTCTATATACAATCACTGGCACTTAGATTTTAGAACATAATCAAAATTAGGCTGAGGGTTTGTATGTTATAGATACATATTAATCTATGTAATTATGTAATAAAACTTTTTTTTTTTTTTTTTTTTTGCCAATCCTAGGCCTTGAACTGAGGGCCTGAGCACTGTCCTTGGGCTTTCTCAAGGCTAGAGCTCTACCACTTGAGCCACAGCACCATTTCTGGCTTTTTCTATGTATATATGGTACAAAGGAATCGAACCCAGATCTTTGTGCATCCTAGGCAAGCACTCTACCACTAGGCCAAACTCCCGGCCACAATTTTTTTCTTTTTTCTATTTTTTTGCTCAAGGCTAGCGCTCTGCCACTTGAGCCACAACAGCACTTCCAGCTTTTTCTGTGTATGTAGTACTGAGGAATTGAACCCAGGGCTTCCGGCATGCTAGGCAAGCACTCTTATCACAAGGCTATGTTCCCAGCTACTACATCAGTTTGTTTAGACTTGTTATTTCATAGGAGTCTTTTTCTCAGTGCTTTGTGGTCCTCTTTTTTTTGTTGTTGTTTGTCTATTTGTTTGTTTTTGTGGGTCATGGGGCGCTGTCCCTGAGCTCTTCAGTGTTCTACCCCTTGAGCTAAGCCCCACTTCCTGTTTTCTAGAGGTTAACTGGAGATAAGAGTCTCAGGTCCTTTTATGCCCGGGCTGTTTCTGAACCTTGATCCTCCAGATCTCAGCCTCCTAAGTAGCTAGGACCACGCCCAGTTTGTGGTCCTCTGTTAACTATCCTCTTCAGGGTTGGATAGCTAGAGATTCTGCACATACCTTAGGCTGCGATTGTTACTGGTGGTTCTCCGGTGCAGTATTGCTCCTACACTAGATGTGTAAACTGAGAGACCCCCAAACTGCCACCTCCTGGACTCTGCCTGGTAAATATGAGAGAATTTAAAAGGTGGCTGCCACCATTCTAAGAGTCAGTTCCCAAAGAGAGAGAAGTCCTACACTCTCTGCTCTAAGCATGGGAAAGTCTGTTCTACCTTCCCCATCCCTAGCTGTGCCTGGTTTTCTGCACCAGACTTCAGTGACCCAAGCAATTACAACAATAACTTCTTTGGGGGTTCTAAATAAAAACAAAAGAACTTTCTTTATCAGAGTTTTTGATTTAAAGGAAAACTAAAAAAGTTCCCTCTTATCTGCTATTACATAGGAAATCTACTCAATTCAAGCCCCTGACCCTTTCTACTTCATCATGCTTTTTTCCCCTTGATAATGCCTCAGAACAAGCACTCAGGGTCCAAGCTTGTTTTAAAATAACTCAAAGAACTAACAGACGGAGCTCCTGCAATTCTGCAGCTTGCTCTGGAGTCCACAGATGGGAAACTGCAGTCAGTTATAGGGTGGTGCTGTTAGCAGTATTACCATGCCCAGTTTCTGAAAGCCTTTAGAAAAATCATGTGAGTCAATTAGCATTCTCCACAGGCACTAGTGTTTTGCTGCAGTATTCTAAGAACTCAGATAATAAGAAAACATAATAATGTAGCCTCTAACTGTTAACTAATAATTTATTAGACATGTAGATCACAAAGAAAGAATTTTACTTGTTATATAAATGTTGATAATAGCTGATCTATGTTTTTATATCATTGTAAAATATGAATTGTGTTCTAGGATCAACTAAAAACTAAAGGTACGGTACCAAAAAAAAAGGAATAATTTTACCTCTCTGATTTGCTTAATCCACAAGTCTCTTCCAAGAAATTCTTGATGTAAGACTATAGGAGCTGAGTTTAAGTTAAAAGTCATGGAGTCACTGCTTTTTTCTTTAATAAATGGCTGGAGGTCAGAATTTATCTGGAAGAGGTAGTTAAGAGTTGTATCAGTACAATGTATATACACATTGGTATGTTTTAGTCATTCAGAAAGTACAAGCTGTACAGTTTTTGGATAAACTATAATAAGTTCATGAACATTTTTAGATGATTAACAATAACTTTAAAATTCCTTATAATTAATTTTCATTATTTATTCATTTAGCTACTCTATCTATCTATCCATCCATCCATCCATCTATCCCCTTACCTACCAACCTACCTGTCTATCTACCTTCATGCCTATTTATCTTTTGTGGTCCTGGGTTTCTAACTCAGGGCCTCATTCATGTTAAATATTTGCTCTATACACTGAAGTACTACTCTACATAGCGCCTCAGGGCCTAGGCACTGTTCTTTTTTTTTTTTTTTGGTCAGTACTGGCTTGAACTCAGGGCCTGAGCACTGTCCTTGGGCTATCTCAAGGCTAGAGCTCTACCACTTGAGTCACAGAACCACTTTCTGCTTTTTTTCTATGTATGTGGTACTGAGGAATTGAATCTGAGTATTCATGCATGGTAGGCAAGTACTCTACCACTAGCCATAACTCCCAGTTCTAGGAACTGTTCTTGAGAAAATTCTTTTGCTCAAGGTTGGAGCTCTATCATTGAGCTATGGCTTTACTCCCAGATTTTCTGGGAGTTAACTGAAGACAAGAGTCTCACAGACTTTTCTGCCTGGGCTGACTATAATCCACTTTTTTTTCATATATTTTTATTGTAATTAATAGAAGGATTACATTATATTCACCAGATAGAAGGTGCATTACTTCACATACATTGATACCCTTTCTCATGTCTTGGTCTCCATTTCCCTCTCCCCATCCCCGCCCCTCATCTTGTTTTCCTCCCTTCCCTATCCCACTTCAAATAACCAAATACTAACCAAATATGCATATATACAATGTATCAAATACAGGTGAAATATTGTAACAATATGAGATAACCAAGGACAGCAAAAGAGATGAGAGATAACATAGGTCATTAAGGACAGCAATCACTCATTATATGGCTTTTGTCAAACCACTTTTTTTGTGTCAGTTGTCGGGATTGGGCTCAAGGCCAGAGCTCTACTACTTTGAGCCACAGGTCTACTTCCGGTTTCCTGATGCTTAATTCTGGCTTTTAACTGTGATCCTTAGATCTCAGCTTTCTGAGTAGCTAGGACTATAGGCATGAGCTACCAGTATCTATTTTCACTGAGTTATATCTTAAGCCCCATTCCTTGTTTTATTTTGTTGTAGCTTTCATATTAATATTTAAATTAAAGATCAGAATTTAAATAAAAATTTGGTAAAATATAATTAGTAAATAAACAAATCTAGAATTTAATAAAATACACGAAAGCCTCATTTGGACATCATATATGTATATTTTTCCTGCCTCATATGAGTTTTTTCAGGCAATATTTGAAAAACAAATGAAAGTTTAGAAATTACATATATAGAGAAAAGTAATAATAGCAGTTAATTTTGGGATGTTTATATTTCACATGTCACTGAAAAGAAGGTTTTCTGTTTTTGTTTTAAATTTTTGAGACAGGGTCTTAAAGTATAGCCCAGGCTTGCTTAGAACTTGTAGTCCTCCTAACTCAATCTTGAGTGCTGGGATCATAGACATATATAACCACATTTGCCTTAAAATGTTCAATTTTATTAAACATATGTCTATATTTTACCAACTCTCCATGAGTTGGAACTATAAGCAAATTGTAAAACAAAAATACAAAATATTCTGTCATTCTGAATGTAGCAAAATTACACGTTAACCAATAATCTGTAAGAGTTCTCTCAAAAATTGTTTCAGAGGGCCAGGAGTGTGGCCAGGTAGTACAGTGCTTGCCTAGCATACACAAAGCCCTGGGTTTGATTCCTCCATATCACATACACAGAAAAAGTCAGAAGTGGGTGGTGCTGTGGCTCAAGAGGTAGAGTAGAGGTCTTGAGAAAGCTCAATGACAGAACCTAGGCCCTGAGTTCAAGTTCCAAGACTAGCAAAAAATAAAAATTAAAATAAATTGTTTCAGGCAGTAAGAACAGATATCTAAATATAACTTAAATAAGCTGGAGTTTTCTAAGAAAATTACATAGTACTACTTACCAATCTCACTGTTTATATTACATAACAACCACCATGTATGACTGACAGATTTTAAGACACAATAAACATTTTGTTTTTGAAATCTAACATCAACTTATTAAATGGCAAAGGGTTCTTGTGTTTCATTTTGGCAATTTAACTATGCAAAGAAAAAGGGTGGGCAAGTACCTTGTGACTCATGGCCATGTGTTTCCCATACTGAAATGCCATATCCTGAACCTCAGCATCATGCTTTGCTAATTCCATCGCAGCTTGGCAGCTCTTTGCTAGTAAGGCACCATGGGAGAGAAAAGTCTGCTCCTTCCAAGTTGATATTCCAATATCATCTGTGATATAATTTTCCTAAAAATGTAACAAAAGCCAAGATTAAAAAAAAAGCCTTTAGGACTAATTTAATTGTTTCTGTTTTTGAAGAATAAGAGTTAAGAAAAGAATTATTCAAAATGAGCTATTGCAACAGGCAGAATTAAAAGATGTTGAACCCGTGCCTACCTAAAAACAATAAGCACAGAGGGAGGCTACTTTTTTAGGGCAATGGAGAAAACAAAAAAGAAATGTTAAAACATGTTTTATTTTGAGCTTGAAAATTTCTATTGTGTTCTATAGAATAGGCAAAAAAGTAGAAACATGGGCCTTTATATCAATTTTATTTATAGCCACATGGAGTTCTTGCATGCTACCGCATGGTATTCCAAAACTCAAGAAACTGTGTTTAACTTATGTGAAAATGTCAAGGGCAGCCAGATGCAGAGGCTCATGCTTGTAATCTTAGCTACTCAGGAGGCTGAGATTTGAGAACTGAGAGTCAAAGCCAGCACTAAAGTCTAATCACCAGAAAACTGGAAACAGAGCTGTGGCTTCAGGGGTAGGGCAATAGCTTTGAGCTGAAGAGCTCAGGGACAGCACCCAGGCCCAGAGTTCAAGCCCTATGACCGCAAAAAAAAAAACCAAAAAAACAAAAAAACAATGTCAAGGGCATAATGAAGGAACTGCATATCTTTCTGTAAAAAAAAAAAAAAGGCCAGAGAGGAGGTAGTCTGTTATAAATGCAGATTAGACAATATTTGGCAAAGTATACTGTGAACAAAAAAGAGGGAGGGCTGGGCTGCTCTGCTCTGCGGACTTGGCTGCTCTGGAGGCTTCATGTACAAGCACTGGGGAACCTCTAATGACATCATGATCAGGTGGGTAAGCATTAGTGCCACCGATAACAGGGCCTTGTCTGAAACATGATGGGAGGACAAGAGGAAAGGACCCTTAGAAGGAAGGAGCCGAAAATCTTCCAAAAGATCAACAACACGAAGCCAGTAGGTTGTCCCTTAAAAATGATGCACTTCAGGGCAAGCAGAAAAAGAAGAAAAAGAAAAAGGAGTACTTAAATGAAGATGTGAATGGATTCATGGAATATCAGAGACAGAACTCCCAGATGGTTCACAATGGAGAAATAATCTCAACAAATAGCCAGGAAGTAAGAGAAATTGCAGTTGCTTTAAAGAAAGACAATTAGTGGCAAGAAAGAAGATTAAAAAGACAAGCAGCAAAGAAAAATGCAATGGCATGCTTCCATTTAGAAAACCTGGCAATGGAGTTGCAAATTGCCCAGCGGCCCTTGAAAAGCAAGATATGGGCACTGTACTATGTTATTGGTGTGGGTCCACGGAACATGAAAAGTACAGAGCTAAAGGAGACCCTGCTCTGGGTGAGTTTCCATTTTTTTTAATTAAAAAAAATATATTCTGCCAGTTCTAGGGCTTGAACTCAGGGCCTGAATACTGTCCTTGGGCTTTCTCAAGGCTAGTGATCTACCACTTAAGCCACACCACCACTTCTAGCTTTTTCTATGTATGTGGTACTGAGGAATCAAACCCGGGTCTTTGTGCATGCTAGGCAAGCACTTTTTCCACTAGGCCAAACTCCCGGCCCCAAGTGTCCATTTTCAAAGTGTTTTGTGTGGGGGAAGATGAGACACCTGTCCCCAATCATGTTCTGATAATTGCAAAGGAGTCTATGTGGATGGTGGTGGTTGAAAACTCTGTGGCTCTGTGGAACATCCTAAGAATGATTGCTCTGATATCACAGGTGCTGGTGGCTCACGCCTGTAATCCTAGTTACTCAGGAGGCAGAGATCTGAGGATCAAGGTTCAAAGCCAGCCTCCCCCACCCCTCTAATTTCCAATTAATCTCTAGAAAATTCAAAGTGGGGCTTGGCTCAAGGGTAGGATGGTAGCCGTGAGCTGAAAAGCTCAGGGACACTGCTCAGGCCAGGGGTGGGGCACTACCCTTGAGCTGAAGAACTCAAGGACAGTGCCCAGGCTGATTTCAAGACCCATGACCCCCCCCACACACACATATAAAAGAAAGAAAGAAAGAAAGAAAGAAAGAAAGAAAGAAAGAAAGAAAGAAAGAAAGAAAGAAAGAAAGGAAAGAAAGAAGAAAGATTGCCCTGAGGATCAGAATCCAGACTGAATGGTCACAGTTGGTTATTGGGCAAAGGGGATTAGTGTAGATTATGAAAAAATTTTGGATGCCCCAAAATCATAGAAACCTAAAGCAAAAATAACAAAAGTGTCCATTTTTAATAAAGATTGGTAATATGTTTAATTAGACTCAGTTTCCATTCCTCGGTACCACATACATAGAAAAAAGCCAGAAGTGGTGCTATGGCTGAAGTGGTAGAGCTGTAGCCATGAGAAAGCCCAAGGACAGTGCTCAGGCCCCAAGTTCAAGGCCCAGGACAGGACAAAAAAAAAAAAAAAAAAGAAGAGAAGAGAAAATATTTGAAGAAATGTGTAAGATAACTATATTGTATTCTCTAACTGTTTTTCATTTTTGTATAGACGAGTCTCACTATGCAGTCTAGGCTGGCCTGGAATTTGCTTCTTCTGCCTCAACTTCCAAAGTGCTGAGATTACAGATGTGTTCCACAACGGCCAGAAAAAAACAAAAAACAAAAAAAATCCAACATATTTTAAGGAACAGAATTTAGGCATAACTAGTGATTATCTGTATGACTGTAACAAGCATAGCTTTTTTTTTTTGGTCAGTCGTGAGACTTGAACTCTGGCCCTGGGCGCTGTCCCTGATTTCTTCAGCTCAAGGCTCCTGCTGCATCCCTGGAGTCACACTGCCATTTTCAGTTTTCTAGTGGCTAATTGGAGATGAGCTCCCCCCAGGCTGGGGGGAGGGCTTTGAATCAAGATCCTCAGATCTCAGCCTCTGGAATAGCTAAGATTACAGGCGTAAACTACCTTGCCCACCTTGAGCCACAGCCCCACTTTCAGTTTTCTAGTGGTTAACTGGAGGTAAAAGTCTCATGGTCATTAATGTCTAGTTTGGCTTTGAACCTTGACCCTCAGATCTCAGGCTTCTAAGTAGCTAGGATTACAGGCATGAGTCACCATGCCCAACTGGAGCAGTAATTCTTGTACTAGAGATGTGGCAAAGAACTAGAGGATGATTGAGGAAGACTGAAGTCTAGCGTGCTACAGATCTGGAGTGTCATGCTCATGGCCTCCCCCATCTTTAGATGTGCATCAAGTCAGGCTAGATCTTCCATCACAAAGTTTAAAAGTCTCCCAGTCCAATGCAGATGCCTTACTGCAGATGAATGGATACAGAAAATGTGGTATGTGTACACAATGGAATTCTACATAGCCAACAGACAAGATAAAATAATGGCATTTGCAGGGAAGTGGATAAATCTAGAGCAAATCATGTTGAGTGAGACAAGTCAAGACCTAAGGAACAAAAGGTGCATGGTATCCTTAATATGTGGCTATTAAATCCAAAGAGTACAAGAGCGAGGACTCAATAACTGCATACCCAAAGCTATGGACATGGTAATGGCGCAAGCCACTGTGACCAGCTGCTTTGTATTTTTTTTTGGGGGGGGGGTTGGGTCATGTGGCTTGAACTCAGCCTGGACACTGTCCCTTGAGCTCTTCAGCTCAAGAGTACCACCTCTTGAGCCAAGCCCCACTTCCTGGTTTTCTAGAGGTTAATTGGATATAAGAGTCTCAGGTCCTTTTGTGCCCGGGGCTAGCTTTGAACCCTGATCCTGAAATCTTAGTCTCCAGAGTAGTTTGGATTACAGGTGTGAGCCATCACCTGCTTGCTTTGTATTTCTTTTCTTTTTCTTTTTCCCCAGTCCTGGGTTCTTTTTCTTTTTTGCCAGTCCTGGGCTTGAGCTCAGGGCCTAAGCACGGTCCTTGCACTTTCTCCACCACTTGAGTCTCAGCACCACTTCTGCCTTTATTCAATGTATGTGGTACCAAAGAATGGAACCCAGTACTTCATGCATGCTAGACAAGCACTCTAACACTAAGCCAAACTCCTGGCCCCTTGCTTTGTATTTAATAAATACTTTTGGTTATGTTATTTTCTAGATCCAATTGACTATATAAGAGAAACTGACTATAAATTGTCACAATATTTATTTTTCTACTGTCAAATAAAAGTATATTTTTAGTTGCTTAAAAAAAGAAATATAGGAGATAGTAGTTTATTTATTAAATCTTATCTCTTTTATGGGTCATAGTGCTTGAATCTTTATCTTTTTGAGGTATGAAAATCATTATGCTATCAGTATATAAGTTACACACATCTATTACCTCTAGACTACTTCTAATAGAAATAATGTAAGCTACCTGTGCTGTATAAAATTGTTTAGTAGCCACATCAAAAAAAAGTAAAAAGAAATGGGTGGAATTCTTAGTTTTTGTTGTTATTATTTTATAGTTCTGAGTATTGCACTCAGGGCCTTGTGCATGCTAGGCAAGCCCTCTTCAACTAATCTGGACAATTTGGGCACAGTGAGTTTAGGGCCAGCCCAGGATATACACTGAAAGCCTGTATTAAAAAAATAAAAAAGCCAGGCAAGGTGGCTCACGCCTGTAATCCTAGCTACTCAGGAGGCTGAGATCTGAGGATCGAGATTCAAAGCCAGCCTGGCCCTAAAGTCGGAGACATCTTATCTCCAATTAACCACTAGAAAACTGGAAGTGGCGCTCTGGCTCAAGGAGTAGGGCTCCCTTTCTGGTTTTCTGTGATTAATTGGAGATAAGAGTCCCTAGAACTTTTTAATGCCTGGGTTAGCTTTGAACCTCAAACCTCAGATCTCAGCCCCCCTGAATAGCTAGGATTACAGGAGTGAGCTGCCACCACACCCGGCTCTTTTTTTCTTTTTCTTTTTGTTCTGGTCTTGGGACTTGAACTCAAGACATAGGAGATTTTTTTTGCCAAAGGCTAGCATTTTCCCACTTGAGCCATAGCTCCATTTCAGGGTGTGTGTGTGTGTGTGTGCTTGTGTGTGTGTGTGTGTGTGTATTAGTAGAGATAAGAGTTTTACAGACATTCCTGAAGGAGTTGGTAAATATTTACTTGTTACCTTTCTCTTTTGCTACCTCTCTTCCATTTTCTTCTGTCCTTCCTAACTTGGTCATCATAGAGAATTGAAATAATTCATCTTTCTTTTTTGGTTGGTCCTGGTGCTTGAACTCTGGGCCTGGGAACTGTCCCTGAGCTTTTGTGCTCAAGGCTAGGGCTTTAGCATTTGTGTTAGTTACTTCCAGCCTTTTGTGGTTAATTGGAGTCTTACAGACTTTCCTGCCTGGGGTTGGTTTAAATCATGATCCTTAGGGCTCAGCTTTGGTAGGCAGTATTAAAAGTGTGCCCACTAATAATTTTTTTAATCAAGATAAACTATAGCATAGCATGCAAAGTCTTCCTTTTTATGGTAGTGAGCCCTCTTTCCTGCATAATTTTCTATGAGAATTGCTTTTTAGTCACACTGGACAATAAATTGTTTTAAATAAAATATGCACTTTGCACTTATGTGAACTTAAAATTATTATTCTCTTCAAATGAAATAATAGTTCCTCACATTCCCTGTCTAGTGAATTGAATAGATCCAAGATAAATATTACTCCTTTGAGGAATGTCCTTAAATACTTTCACTTTTTCTTTTTTTAATTTGTTTTTTGCCAATACTGGGGCCTGAGCACTAACCTGGGTCTTTCTCAAGGCAAGGGCTCTACCACTTGAGCCGCAGCACCACTTCTGGCTTTTTCTATGTATCTGGTACCAAGGAATCGAACCGGTTCTTCATTCATGCTAGGTAAGCACTCAACTACTAGGCCCAAACTCCCAGCCCTACTTTTTCTTTTTTTTTTTTTTTGCCAGTCCTGGGGCTTGAACTCAAGGTCTGGGCACTGTCCTTGGACACTTTTTACTCAAGGCTAGCACTCTGCCCCTTGAGCCACAGTATTATGTCTGGCTTTTTCTATGTATGTGGTACCAAGGAATTGAACCTGGATCTTCCTGCATGCTAGGTAAGCACTCTACCACTAGACTACACTCCTTTTAACAAACATTGTCATATTCATAATTCAATAGAATACTTCATTCCTTCTGAATTGCATGTATGCATACACACACACACACACACACACACACACACACACACACACACACACACACACACATTTCCCCAAAGGTTCATTTTGTTCACCTTTATATTTTGCCAGTCCTGGGGCTTGAATTCAGGGAGTGGGCACTGTCCTTGAGCTTTCTTAAGGCTAGTGCTCTATCATTTGAGCCACAGCACCACTTCTCACTTTTTCTATGTATGTGGTAACTGAAGAATTGAACCCAGGGCTTCTCGTGCATGCTAGGCAAGCACTCTACCAGTAGGGCACACTCTCAGCCTCACCTTTGCATGTTTTTTAAATCATTCAGTCTATTTTTAAGCTTCAACAAATGTTTGGCACATCAATAGAACCTTGCTTCTCCATTGCATGTATTGAATAGTGTATTTTTTCTTATTTTACAAGCTAGATATATCTACACAGTGTCAGAGTGTTCTGCAATAAAATAAATAGTACTACTGATACATGTTATGCCATGGATGACTTCAAAAGCATCAGCTAAGTGAAAGAAACTAGATACAAGAGATCACATACTCTGTGCAAATGTAGGTGCTAAGGATGGAAGTGTAAAACTACAAATGGGCGTGAGGAACCTTATAGGGTATATGTGAAGACATCCTAAAATTGATTTATGGTGATAAGTGTATCATGTATTTAATATTATATAATAGTGACTAAAATTACTAAATTAAATACTGGAAGTGGGTAAATTTTACATGCAAATTACACGTTAATAAAGCTGCTAAAAAAAGAAAAGGCTAATGAACTTCTTTCCTTCTTTCTCTCACCCTCTCTCCTTCTCTTTCTGTCTCTCTTTTTTTGTGCCAGTCCTGGAACTTGAACTCAGGGCCTGCGCACTGTCCTTGAGCTTTCTTAAAGCGAGTGCTCTACCACTTGAGCCACAGTACCACTTGTGGCATTTTCTGTATATGTGGTACCGAGGAATCCAAGCCAGGTCTTTGTGCATGCTAGTCAAGCACACCACCACTAGGCCATCTTCTCTGCTCTCACTCTCCTTTTTTATACTTTTTTTTTCTGTGGGTCATGAGGCTTGAGTTCAGCCTGGGCACTGTCCCTGAGCTCTTCAGCTCAAGGATACCACCCTCCCCCTGGGCCTGGGTGTGGTCCCTGAGCTCTTCAGCTCTAGTCTACTGCCCTACCCTGGAGCCAAGCCCTAGTTCCTCTTTTCTAGAGGTTAATTAGAGATATGACTCTCAGGTCCTTTAGTGCCTGGGCTGGCTTTAAACCTTGATCCTCAGATCTCAGCCTCCTGAATAGCTAGGATTACAGGTGTGAGCCATTGTGCCCGGCCCTTTTTAAAAATATTTTTAAAAAATTGTTATTATAAAGGTGATGTACAGAGGGGTAATAGTTATATAAGTCAGGTAAAATATTTTACTTTTTTTAAATCTCAAATGCTTGAACATTTTATATGACTCCAACTTTGGTTGTAAATATATTATTCTCATTTACTCATACTCAAATAATTGAGATCCTATCATAGGTCACACTGTTTACAAGCAAGATAGGTATAATGATTAATAAATATCCTGTCCTCAAGGTATTCACTGACTGGACAATGAGCACCTACTACAAATATACATACACATATACATATATATCCATATAGATAACATTGTAAAATATTAACATATAATATAGATTTCAGAATAGTAGGATCTCCAATTATCAAGGATTTAGTTTTGTTCATTATATATTTCTTATATTTTTAATATTCATTTGTATGCTTTAAAATATGCAAGTAATATATGAGCACTCAAAGTACAAGGAATTCAGATAACCAAGAAAAAACTACTTCCATAAGTTATTGGACTGTAAGTTAATAATTCTGTTCCTAAATTAATCTGAAGTGTTATTCCCTGAACATTAAGTTACTACCACTGTGAACTTTATTAATGAAACAAAATCCCTCTACTCACTTGTATCAATTCACCACTTATATGAACACATTACAAACTAGTATCCTTATATACTTAATATACAGAATGACTGTGAAGTGAGTAATATAGTCAGAATAAAGGATGTACACAACATCAAATGCAAAGTTAGGTAACTGGCATACTGGCATACACTACCATATCTGGTTTTATACTCAGTTTTTTTTTTTAAGGGGGTCAGTCTTGGGGCTTGACAGGTCCATTCAAACAGCATAGGTGTCAGTGGTTGCCCCAGCTATCAATCAACTATGTTGAATTCCACTGGCCACCTGTGTATGGCCAGCCCAACCACATGGCTTGTGGTCTATAAAAGTAGCCTGTAAGATTGGGCGGAGTTGCTCTCTTACTCACAGAGACGGCCCTGACCAGTCAGTATGATTCTCGATGTTAGTCGCAGAATAAAACTGTTTAACTTCCGCTTTTGTGTCAGACTTGTTAATTTGATCACAGACCCTAATATTGGGGGACTGGACCCTAACAGTGTCACAGTGCCATTTCCAGTTTTCTGGTGGTTAATTGGAGATAAGAATCTCTCATCTTCCAGCCCAGACTGGCTTTGAACTGTGATCCTCACATCTCAGCCTTTGATTAGCCAGGATTAAAGGTGGGAGCCACCAGGCCTAGCTATTAGATACTTATATACAAAAGGACCACACATTTGTTGAATGTTCACTTTTCATATGATTTCCTTTATTTCAGAAAGACAACATATGTCAGCATAGTTACTGAATGACTAGAAGTGTCGGTGGCTCATGCCTCTAATCAAGAAGCTGAGTTCTGAGGACCAAGGTTTCAAGCCAGCCCAGGCAGTAAAGTCCCAGAGGGAAACCCTTATCTCCAATTAACCAATCAAAAAACCAGTACAGCTGTGGCTCAAGTTCTAGAGTACTAGTCTGTATCAAAAGAGCTTAGGGGCAGTGCCCAGGATCTGAGTTGAAGTTCTGGGGCTACCAGCACCACCACCACCACCACCACCAAAAACAACAACAAAAGAAATAGCTTGTAAGATGTTTGCCTATGATAGTGTCACTGGTGCCTTTAAAAAAAATGCTGTTATAAAGGTGATAAACAGAGTCACTGGTAGTCCTACTCAGTACATGTGGTTTAGGTATTTTTTTTTTTGGTCTGGAGACATATGCTTTGAATTGCTTTGCTCATTAAAGGGATACACTTGTACACATCTGTATACAAGAGACCAAAGTCCATTTGTAACCTCAACTGTTCAGAAAATTAGGATCAGGTCCACTGTCAGAGAACAAAGACAAACTAATTTGGCTTCGGAATATATCAAAGTCTAGCCAGAATCTGTTAGATCAAACTGTAACTTTTCACATGGTCAGAGGGAGGACTTCAGGAAACTCAGAAGCCAGCTCTGAATGGAATTAAAATAACTTTTTTGGGGGGAGGGAAGGGGGGGGTCATGGGACTTGAACTAAGCCTGGCCGCTGTTCCTCAGCTCTTCAGCTCAAGGCTACTACCCAACCCTTGAGCCAAGCCCCACTTCCCATTTTCTAGAGGTTATTTGGAGGTAAGAGTCTTAGGTCATTTTGTGCTCAGGCTGGTTTTGAACCTTGATCCTCAGAGCTCAGCCTCCTGAGTAGCTAGGATTACAGATGTGAGCCACTGCGCCCGGCTTAAAATACCTTAAATTTTTTTTTAATTTAATTTAATTTTATTTTTTTTGCCAGTCCTGGGCTTGAGCTCAGGGCCTGAGCACTGTCCTTGGACTTTCTCAAGGCTAGAGCTCTACCACTTGAGCCTCAGCACCACTTCCGGCTTTTTTCTATGTATGTGGTACTGAGGAATCGAACTCGGGTCCTCATGCATGCTAGGCAAGCACCTTAACCACTAGGCCAAACTCCCAGCTCTTTAATTTTATTTTTTATTGTCAGGGTAATGTATAGAGGGGTTACTGTTACACTTGCCAGATAGTAGGTGTACTACTATTTCTCACATATTGATACCCCTTCTCATGTTTTTGTCCCCATTTCCCTCCCCGACTCTTAAAATAATCTTTTAAAAGGTATGCAGACTAGAGACATACTAGGTGGTAGAGCATATATTTAAACATATATGATGTTGATCTCTAGCAATACACAATACACACAGCAAATAGTTCCCATTTTCATGTTATTTATTTCAAATTTACACTATGTTTATAAATGTAACCTCAAATCGGGCTGGGTAAATGATTAGATCTCTCTAATGTCACATTTAACTATTCTAAATGTTTTTGTTTGTTTGTTTTGCCAGTCCTGGGGGTTGAACTCAGGGGTTGAGCACTGTCCTTGGGTTTTCTCAAGGCTAGAGCTCTACCACTTGAGCCGCAGCTCTACTTCAAGCTCTCTGCTTATCTCAATTAATCACTAGAAAATGGGAAGTGGGGCTATGGCTCAAGGGTTAGGGCTTTAGCCTTGAGCTGAAGAGCTCAGGGACAGTGCCCAGACCTAGATTTCAAGCCCCATGACCCACAAAAAACAAACCAAAAAAACCACAAAACACTTTGTGGTTTAAATGAACATTTTACACTGCTTTTTAAATGTGGTAGTGGGTGTGTTGGTGTTTTGTTTTTATCCTTTAATCTATATATATCTATCCTGTTTAGTGCATTTTGAAATGAAAAGAATCATTTTAATCTACTTAATAGTCTTCAAATCATAGCAAAAACATTTATTTGTAGTGAATGATTTAAGACTGTTTATACTTTGTGACTCAAGGATACTAGTAAAATTATAAGTATTTATTATCATCACCAACAATAGTATCTTCAGTTTTAGGCTTATGAGTGATACAAGCTTGAACAGATGCAGAGCAAACAATAAAACATGACATGGCCTGTTTTATTTTATTAGCTCATTAATGTATGCCTTGGGTACAATGTGAGGGACAGGTTGTGAGTAAATGGACCAGTGAAATATACCCCAGAGTATCTTAATGTTTTTATACAGTACTCATTATTTCACTTTTAAAGCTCTTAAAATATACTTTGTTTTTGAAATAGTTTTACACACACATGCAACATAGATAGATGCATATATATGTACCGTCCATCACCAGCACCCAGCTAGTATTAACTTACTTCAATGTTTCAACTTAGATTCACCGATTACCTCTATGTAGTTCATCTTCTTTGACCATCTCCACAACTTCCTACATCACTGGTATTCTGTGCTTCTGTTTGCATATAAGTACAATAATGTCTATATGTAAAACACTGGGGCTGGGTGCTGATGGCTCACATCTGTAACCCTAGCTACTCAGGAGGCTGAAATCAGAGGATGGAGGTTCAAAGCCAGCCCTGGAAGGAAAGTTCCTGAGATTCTTATTTCTGAATTAACCACCAGAAAACCCAGAGTAGTACTGTGGCTCAAAGAGATAAAGCACCAGCCCTGAACAAAAATAACTCAGTGATAGCCATACAATGGACATTACCACCACCACCACCACCACCACCACCACCACCACCATCAGCACTGGGGGTTTCTCTGGCTGCCAAGAGATCCATTGCCATCATGGATGACATGATAACTAGATGAAGAAGTTTAGAATAGTAGGTGAGAAAATTTCAGGAACCACACAAATGAAATGTAGAAAACCACATTGGAGGTTATCTTTGTATTTGGATTCAGAATCCACATGGATAGTGACAAGAAAACTGGTTTTGGAATGATTTATAATTCCTTCAGTTACAGAAAGAAAAGAAAAAAGCAAACACACATATAAGACAAGAGCCCAAGGAACAGAGAAAGCAGCACCAGAACAGAAAGAGGAAAGGGGTGTGGATATGTGTACAAAGGTCATTGCTGGTGCTAGTAAGAAAAAGTAAAGTGTTTACAGAACTTGTTGATGGAGATTCTGCAGATTTTTCATAGGAAGAATATAATAAGCCACAGAAAAATCGTAAGTGCTACATGAACAGCCCTGAAATGGTTTTCCTAAACTCCAAGTACTGAACTTTTGTTCTAGATAACCCACGGAAAGTTGACATCTCATTACTTCATAGTTTCTATCCTTGGAAGGCTGGGTTTGGATCCTCTAGCTAGAAGCTTTTAGTTAAAAGTCCTTAAACCAGTTTGCTAATGACTGGGTCTCCACAGATATCTGAAGCTATCTGGAACAGTTTACCACTAGTCAAACTAATCCAAACCCAGTGGCTCTAAACAACAATTTTTTTTTTTTTTTTTGGTGCTGATGGTACTGTGGCTTGCTTGGACTCTGGGCCTGAACATTGTCCCTTAGCTTTCTCTCCCTCAATGCTAGCACCATTTGAGTCACAGCACAATTTATAGATTTTTCTGATGATTAGCTGGAGATTAAGAGTCTCATGGACTTCCCTCTCTGGGCTGTCTTTCATCCATAATCCTGAGATCTCAGCTTCCTGAGTAGTTAGGATTATAGGCATGAGCCACTGACATCCAGCAGCCATCATTTATTTATGATTGTTTATGTGCTTTTGGAACAGCTGAGTGGCTGGAGAGGCTCTCCTCCAGTGTCTCATTCTCCTCTGAACAGCAGAGCGAGGACATGCCTTTCTCATGGTGGCAGTAGAGGCTCAAGATAGCCTTCTAAAAGCAAAGCAAGCCTGATAGCAGGAGATAACACTGAAGTGTACCTCTTTATGAGAGGGCGGTTAGATGGCAAAGGATGTGGGCACAGACATTAGAGATTTATTGATGGAAAACGAGTTATACAAAACTTACTTGCCTTGAGGCAGGGAATGTGGCCTAGTGGTCGAGCGCTTGCCTCTCAGGCATGAAGCCCTGGGTTTGATTCTTCCATACCACATACACAGAAAAAGGCAGAAGTGGTACTATGGCTCATGTGGTAGAGTGCTAGCCTTGACAAAGCTCAAGGACAGTGCCCAGGCCCAGAGTTCAAGCCCTATCACCGACCAAAAAGAGTCTCATAGACTTTCCTGCCTCAGTTGGCTTCAAAATGCAATCCTCTGCTGAGTAGCTAGGATTACAGGTGTGAGCTAGACCTTTTCCCTTTCTTCCTTTCTCTCTCTCTCTCTCTCTCTCTCTCTCTCTCTCTCTCTCCCCCCCTCCCTCCCTCCCTCCCCCCTCTCTCTTTTCTTTCTTTGCCAGTCCTGGGGCTTAAACTCAGGGCCTGGGCACTGTCTTTGAGCTTTCTCCAGGTTAGTGCTCTATCATTTGAGCCATGGCACCACTTCAAGCTTTTTCTATGTATATGGCACCAATGAATCAAACCTAGGGTTTCATGCATGCTAGGCAAGCATTCTACCACTAGGCTGAATTCCCAGCCCCATTGCTAGATTTTTTTGGCCAGTCCTGGGCCTTGAATTCAGGAACCTGGGTCTTCATGCATGCTAGGGAAGCACTCTACCACTAGGCCAAACTTTTTAAAATTGTAGCTTTGTTTTCAATATTTCAGGAGTACTCAGTATGTTGTGTGGCATATAGCAGATTTTCAATATAAGCTTACTAATAATATACTTTATCTATCAACACTGCCTAATCCAGCTCTACGATTAATTAATAAAGGATTAATGATAATGAACAATTCAACCAGGATCCAATAAGAAACACCTTATTTAGGCTTTCCTAGCTCTTTAATGTGTTGAAAGTATTAGGAGACAGACTTTTCCTCTCTCAAGACTGTCTTCACTGAGATAGGAATCACTACATAACCTTTTGTTTCTGAATAATGCTGGAAGAACTGGCTGTGTGTCATTCTGTATTGAAGGAACTGTTCTCACCTACATATATTGATATGTGCCAAAAGTGTTCATTTTTGCAAGGACTTTCTCTGCTCCTCAGCTATATACCTCTAGCCCCTGTGTTTAATTTTAAGAAAAAAAAGTCTTTGTCTATATTAGACAAAAATCATCAAATAATGAAAAAATTCAGAACCTAATATGGTTTTCTTTTGGTGTTATTTAGAAAGAGATAAGTCAAATTTGAAGTCCAAACATTGTCAGAGACCAAGGAGTTAAACGGAACAGAGCAAAGACCCTCTAGCCTTGAGCAAATCGCATCTGGTTGAGTCATCTGCACAAAATACTTCTCGGAATAACCGCAGGTTGTTGCTTGGGTTAGCACAACGGCCAAAAGAACAGCCTGACCCACCCCTAACCTTGAGATTTCCCGTTCTTGTTATCGCAAAAACTCTCCATCCTCCCCCTCTATACTCCCTTCCTTACACTCAGGGTATATAAACCCTGCTTTACTTTTAATAAATGAGACCTTGACGCGACTCAGATTGTCTCTGTCTTTCTTTATGCGCCTGGTCTCCTTCCTCTCTTTCCCCCATTGGTTTTCTTCTTTCAGGAGGTGCCTCTTCGAGCCGCACGAATAGCTGAACCCGCGGGTCGGGAGAAGTGGCGCCCAACGTGGGGCTCGAAGCACGGTGACCTACCGGACGGCGTGGAGAACAGGGGACCCCGATTATATTAAGGTAGAGACGCCCACACCGCATCGCTCGTGCACCGTGGGAGAGTCTTGAGGTAAGTTCTGCCGTCCCATCAACCATGGGCAAAGCGTTATCAAAAGAGGTTTTATTTATAAAAGAAATGAAAGGATCACTTAGGGAGAGAGGAATAAGAGTTAAAAAGAAAGATGTGGTAAAATTCTTTTGTTTTGTTGGAGAAAAGTGTCCGTGGTTGGTCTTGCACGGACCAGACATCCATCCCCTTACCTGGAATAAGGTAGGAAAAAATATCAATGATTTACTCCGTCAGGGAGAGGAAATCCCCGAGGCCTTCTTTAGCTTCTATGGGGTTATTAGAGATATTTTAAAGGAAGCAGAGGAGGGAGGTGACAGTGCTCGCTTACTAGCTTTAACAGAGGATTACCTAACGGAGTCACGTTGCCCGTCTCGCAAAAGTGAAAGTGACAATGAAAAACCTATGGTCACTGGCCTTCGGCCTGGCTCACGCACTCCCTCTGTGATTGATGAGCCTGTGCCCTCAGGACGCCGCTTGGCGTCACCTTTAATCCCCGAAAAAGAGAAACAAGTCCAACCCCCTTTAGAAGACAGCATCAAGAACAATACTAAAAAGAAAAATATGTCACTAAAACCTTATAAAAATATTTATCCTATTATTCCTAAGACTTCTCCTGATAATGGCAGGCTCAACCCCCCCTCTGAGGTGGAGCTAGAGGAGGAGGCAGCGCATTATGAGGAAGAAAGATATGGCCCTTTTCCTCTTCCCCAAGTTTCTGCAGCTACACAGACTCCAGAGATAAGGGCCCTTCACTGGCCCACCCCTCCCCCCTATCCAGACACCTCTCTCCCGTCAGCCCCACCACAGGAAATGTTGAGATCATTTTCTGTTCCTCCGGAGGTGCAAGGTCTCCTTAAATCCAAAGACTCTCTCTTGAAACAAGTGACAGAATTAAAAAACGTGCTTCATTTAAAAAGAGAGTTAAGGGACCTCACTTTGCAAATTCATGATTTACAAATGGATCTTGTTGGGGAAGCCATGACTACCCCCCATGCCTCGGGTAACAAGCCCGCTAAAACACCCTCGGCCTCAAAGAGCCTCAAAGAGCCGCAATAGTAGACTCAGATCGGGTGCGCAAACTGTTTCCTTCTCCTTCCCCGTAATTACTCGCTCTAACACTCAACCTCGGGAACAAGAGGGGGAGGGAGGAGAAGCGGGAGAGGAGGAGGCAGACACCACCAGAAGGCAGGAGGAGGGACAAAACCTAGATTCCTCTGCCTCCGAGGAGGAAGGGGGTGATCAGGAGGAGGCAAGGAGAGATTCTCAAATTACATATAGGAGACTGACGTTTAAACAAATTAAAGAATTACATTCGGCTGTTAAGAATTATGGAATTAACGCCCCTTTTACTTTAACAGTACTGGAGGGCCTCGGGGGTGAGGGACATTTATTGCCTCTTGAGTGGCACCAGATTGTACAGTCTGTTTTAACCAGGAGTCAATATCTAACCTGGAAAGCTGAATTTATAGATAAGGCAGAAAATCAAGCTATTACCAATAAAAAACATACACAAATGGCTTCATGGTCTTCTGATAAAATTTCAGGGAGGGGCAAATTTGCCTCGGAGGAAAAACAACAAAAACTCTCTGCAGGAATATTAACCCAGACTGCTCAGGCTGCCCTGGCCGCCTGGAGAGCCGTGCCTGCTGCAGGAGCGGTTACTACCTCTCTTTCCAGGGTAGTACAAGGCAATAATGAACCATATTCTCAATTTGTTGCCAGACTGTTAGAAGCAGCTGAAAGAATATTAGGTGAGGTAGATACAGATGATATTATAGTTAGACAGTTGGCCATAGAAAATGCTAATGCAGCCTGTAAAGCTGCTTTAAGAGGCAAAACAAAGACCCTAGATTTAAATGGTATGATTAAAATTTGCAATGATGTGGATTCCTTTGAACATAAAATGTCTAAATCTATTAATTTGGCCATTGGAGCCATACTCCAAAACCAGACTCCACCTTCAGGAAAACTAGGACAAATATCTAGCCCTAAAAACTGTTTTAAATGTGGACAAATTGGACATTTTGCTAGAGAATGCCCTGGAACTATTAAACAACCCAATGTTCCTGGGGCGATTCCCCTCCCCCTTCCCCCTGGCCTTTGTCCTAAATGCAGAAGAGGCCGTCACTGGGCTAAAGAGTGCCGGTCCAAGACCGATATAAATGGCCAGCCTTTATCTGTGGTCTCGGGAAACGGGCTTCGGGCCCCAGTAGGGGGCCCTACCTACCCACCACGACAACCAATGACCCCTCCCGCCCAAAATCTGCCTCTAATGCAAACATCGCTGACTCAGACTTGTTCCGAGCCACTGCAGGCAGCGCAGGACTGGACCTCTGTTCCTCCACCACCAGAATTATAACTCCAGAGGAAGGAACAGTTGTTATAAACTCTGGAAGGTTCAGGCCTCCCCCGCCAGGAATGTTTTTTCTTATTATAGGCCGAGCTTCAAGCTCACTGCAAGGACTCTCCTTTAAAATGGTTTATCTGAATAAAAAAAGGATCTGAAAGGAATTCTCTTAAATGTTTGCTCAAAAGGGAAAATAATCATGGAATGTTCATGTAAGTCGTAAAAGGTTTGAGTATGTCGCCAATGGTATGAGTATATCTTGAGTAAAGTTGGTATGCAGTTAAACTGCAGTAATGTAAATAGAGTCAGAATTGATATACTGATGTGAGGGGTTGCTATACTTGGATGTATATTTTCTAATTGTGTGGGTTTTCTTGGGTGCAGAACTGGGAGGGAATGCTGTATGCCCCTCCAAACAAAAGAATGCTGTCTGCCCAGCATTCTGCCCAGGTCTGATAGCAATTGTTAGCCCCCCCCACCACCAGGCCATATGTTATCTCTGGTATCAGAGGCAGCCCCAGGAGTCATTTAAAGGAAAACTTGGGAAAGCTAAACTAGCTGACAGTGCTAACCATGATTCAGTCCAGTCCTTCCAGGCCTTACAGGTTGATCTAGGGACATGTTCATCGTCTGGTTTCTAACATCCTGGCTCTCCCACAGCTATCCCTAAAGAATATTTTAAAATTGTAATAGATATAAAAGACTGTTTTTTCTCCATTCCCCTCGATCCTGGAGATTGTAAAAGATTTGCCTTTTCCATACCCATGATAAACCATAAAGGCCCTAATCCCCGCTTTCAATGGCGAGTGTTGCCACAGGGTATGGCTGATTCTCCCACTCTTTGTCAAAAATTTGTGGCTCAATCCATAGACCCAATTCGTGTTCAATACCCTCATATATATATTATACATTATATGGATGACCTATTAATTGCTGCCAAACTAGAAATGGAGGCACATCAAGTGACTCAAAAAATAGTTATTGCTTTACAAGACAGAGGACTTTTTATCTCCCCAGAAAAAATTCAAACTTGCTATCCCTTCTTGTTCCTGGGTTTTCAATTAGAACCCTCTTTAATATATGCTCAAAAAATTCAAATCAAAAGGAATAAGCTAAATTGTCTAAATGATTTCCAAAAACTCCTTGGAGACATTAATTGGCTACGTCCTCACCTTAAATTAACAACAGGAGATCTCAAACCCCTGTTTAATATTCTACAGGGAGATTCTGACCCTTCCTCCCCCAGAAAACTTATGCCCGAAGCTGAAAAAGCCCTAATAAAGTTAGAGGAGGCCATTACACAACAAAATATAGGTTACTTCAACCCCTCCTTGACCCTTTATTTAATCATTTTTGCCACAGAATTTACACCCACCGGTTTATTGTGGCAAAAAACCGTGCCCCTGTTATGGATTCATGCCTCCGCCTCTCAGTCCAAGGTACTCCACTCCTACCCCTTTTTGGTCTCCCAACTTATTTTTCTGGGGCTCAAGACTTCTGTCAGATATTTTGGCAAGGATCCCGATATCATTATCACCCCTTACTCTAAGGAACAAATTAATTGGTTACAACAAAGACAAGATGATTGGGCTGTTTTATGCACTGGGTTCCAGGGTAGCTTTGATACTCACATGCCCAGCGACAGACTTATTCAATTCCTTAATATTACTCCTTTTGTTTTTCTAAAAAATACCTTAATAAAGCCCATCCCCAATACTTTGAGCATCTTTATTGATGGTTCGAAAAATGGAAAAGCTTCATATGTTATTAATAATGTTCCCCACTTTGTAAATACTTCCTTTAAATCTGCTCAGTTAATAGAATTATTTCCTGCTGTGTTTTTCGGTTATTAAAGACCCACCCTTTTAATCTGTTTTCGGATAGCCATTATGCTGTTAGAGCTTTACAAGTTTTAGAAATGGTTCCGGTTATTCAGCCTACTACACCTACTTTTCAATTATTTTTTGAATTGCAAAAACTTATTAGACAACGTTCGTACCCTTTCTTTGTAGGACATATTCGTGCTCATTCTGGCCTACCTGGTCCACTAACCCGGGGCAATGAATTAGCTGACTTGGCAACCCAAATAGTTACCTTATCTCAAACAGTTAATCCGGTGACCCTTGCACAAGAGGCCCATGCTGTTCACCACCTTAATGCTCATACCCTGCGCTTAAAATTTAACATTACTAGAGAACAGGCAAGACAAATTGTTAAAAACTGCAGAAATTGCCTAACCCTGCTCCCTGAACCCCATGTAGGTGTAAACCCAAGAGGGCTCATACCTGGACAACTTTGGCAAATGGATGTTACTCATGTCCCCTCCTTTGGAAGGTTAAAATATGTACATGTTACCATTGATACCTTTAGTGGATTTATTTGTGCCTCTGCTCATTTAGGGGAGGCCACAAAAGATGTTATAAACCATCTCCTATATGTTTTTTCTGTCATGGGACAACCCCAAACTATAAAGACGGACAATGGGCCCAGATATACCAGTCAAAAGTTCAAACAATTTTGCTCCCAAATGAGCATAAAACATATTACTGGAATCCCCTACAACCCCCAAGGACAAGGAATAGTGGAAAGGGCTCATCAGACTTTAAAAAACACCCTCATTAAACTTGCCTCACAAGAAACATTATATTCCCTTAAAGGAAACTATAAGACTTGGCTATTACATGCTCTCTTTGTTTTAAACTTTTAAACCCTTGACGCTAATGGCAAATCTGCCGCAGAACGCCTTTGGCATCCCACCACACAAACAGACTACGCCCAGGCCCTATGGAAAGACCCACTGACGGGAATATGGAACGGCCCTGACCCAGTCATTATCTGGGGAAAAGGATCAGCTTGCATTTATAATTCTAAAGAAGGGGGAGCTAGATGGTTGCCTGAAAGATTAATAAAACCATATAATAAACAATAAAGCCATATAATTAATTCCAGGGTGGCGCCTGAGAACAAAAATATTCTTCTTTTACAGGTCAACAACCATGATGATGAGGCCTTCCCCGTCATCACTCCGCATGATGCTATTGACGGTGATGCTCTCTGGCAGAAGTTGTCCTCCAAAATAGACGAGGATTAGACTTACTTTTTCTACAGCAAGGAGGCTTATGCGCGGCTTTAAAGGAAAAATGCTGCGTACATGTAGATAGAACAGGACTTGTTAAGGATAGCTTAGAAAAAATTACAGCTAGCCTAGAAAAGCGAAAAAGAGAGGGAAAAACAAGAATCTTGGTATCAAAATTGGTTCTCCACATCTCCCTGGCTATCAACTCTTTTACCCTCCCTCTTGGGCCCCCTTGTGGGACTTCTCCTAATTTCTCTTGGCCCTTGGGCTTTTCAGCGCCTTACGCGATTTATAAAAAATCAAATTGATTCTGCCTTTTCCAAAAACTCAATCTCGGTGCATTATCATCGCTTAGAGGCTCAGGATGACCCTGTAGGGTCCGAAACAAGCACTCCCGAAAGAGGGCTCCAGTTTCATACACTTCTTGGCTGATAAACCCCAAGCGGCTAGAGAGCATCCAATGACGGGATTATTATGGAGCTTACCCTGGGTGGCACAACATACAGAGGCCGTCGAGGCCGGCTCAACAAGGCATGTTGCCAGGAGTAAGGGTCCCTCCATATAGCCTAAGACAGGGTGTTCTCTCCACCTATAGAGACCTTGTTCTTTAAAGGAAAGGGGGAATTGTCAGAGACCAAGGAGTTAAACGGAACAGAGCAAAGACCCTCTAGCCTTGAGCAAATCGCATCTGGTTGAGTCATCTGCACAAAATACTTCTCGGAATAACCGCAGGTTGTTGCTTGGGTTAGCACAACGGCCAAAAGAACAGCCTGACCCACCCCTAACCTTGAGATTTCCCGTTCTTGTTATCGCAAAAACTCTCCATCCTCCCCCTCTATACTCCCTTCCTTACACTCAGGGTATATAAACCCTGCTTTACTTTTAATAAATGAGACCTTGACGCGACTCAGATTGTCTCTGTCTTTCTTTATGCGCCTGGTCTCCTTCCTCTCTTTCCCCCATTGGTTTTCTTCTTTCAGGAGGTGCCTCTTCGAGCCGCACGAATAGCTGAACCCGCGGGTCGGGAGAAAACACTGTAGTACTAATAGCCAATGAAACTTCCCCTTTCTATAGTCTTCTCTGTCTTACTTTTTATCCTCCTAATTTTTGGTTTCTTTGTTACCAAAACTCAAAAATTTATTCATCAGTTCACAATGATGAATTCAATTCCTGCTTTACCTCTAGGGAGCTCCTTAGTCGTTCACACAGAATCTCCTATTGCTTCAACACTAATCTGACCAACTCAGCTTCTCCAATTCTCTCTAAAAGCAATCCTCTTCTATGGCTAACTTTATCATCATTTTTTTTTTCTGGTCAACTAGGTATAAAACTGCTGACATTTCTGACTTTTTATTCCCATGGCTAAAGTACTGAACAGATATATTAAACAAGCACTTAGGGTACCAGCAATACAACTTATGAGGGAGTATTTTATATTTGTTATTTTATAAAAAGGCACCGTAACATAACTTAAAAAAAAAAACAAAACCCACAAGGTCTACCACTTTCAGACAAATGGGGACAAATTGCATTGGGGTTTCTCTCTTGCCTGAAGAAAATTAAAAAAAAAAAAAAATATATATATATATATATACACGAAACAAGTTTTTAAGACATCTCAAGTCAGACAATAAAAGAGTGATGTCTGATAGATGAGAAAAAATAAGTTTGGTAATTGTTTCTGCTTACTGTCTTGAGAGAGTGCCTGACCACAGCGGAACCCATAAGTATCTTCAAAGTGAGATGATGGACCTGGATGTCTAGATAGGCCAAAAGGATTAAGGTTAGGGACCTGAGTCAACAGAGAAAAAAGAGAGCTGTACAAAGTATTCTGAAGGTTTATAGAGTCTCCCTAAAGTGTGCAGCTGAGTGCAGTATTCTCCAATACCTGAAGATAGATGTCTAGCAAGACTGCCTGCAGATACCAAAATCTAAATCATATAAAATGGCACATATAGGATTTTCATATGCCCATACAATCTTCCCACATATAATTTTATTTTGATTATTTTGTCGTATTGGAGATAGAACTCAAGGCCTTACACACACTAGGGCAAGTGCTTTACCACTGAGCTAACCTATATCTTTAGTCCTTCTTTTCTTTTGTTTTTTAAAATTTAAATTTAATTTTTGCCAGTCCTGGGGCTTGAATTCAGGGTCTGAGCACTGTCCTCCGGCTTTCTCAAGCCTAGCGCTCTAGCACTTGAGCCACAGCACCACTTGTGCCGTTTTTTCCCCCCACGTCTGATAGGTAATGTGCCCACATTGTAACAAGGTTTAGAGGGAGGCCCATGTCACCCAAGCCCATGAGAACCCATTCATCATGCTTATGAATTGGAAAAGGATTGCTTCTGGCTTTTTTTTTCTTTTTTTTTTTGCAGGGGTGGGGTGGGGCGGGATGGGTCATGGAGCTTGAACTAAGCCTGGATGCATCCCTGAGCTCTTCAGCTCAAGGTTACCACCACCCCCCCACCCTGGGCCTGGGCATTGTTCCTGAGTTCTTCAGCTCAAGGCTACCACCCTACTGTTGAGCCAAGTCCCACTTCCCGTTTTTTAGAGGGTAACTGGAGATAAGAGTCTCAAGTCCTTTTGTGCCTGGGCTGGCTCTGAACCTTGATCCTCAGATCTCAGCCTCCAGAGTAGCTAGGATTACAAGCGTGAGCCACCATGCCCAGCCTGGACTTTTCTATGTATGTGGTACCAAGGAACTGAACCTGGGTCTTTGTGCATGCTAGGCATGTACTCTAACACTAGGCCACGCTCCCAGCCCATTTTCTTGAAACCCAGTTCCCATACAATTTAAACCATCTTCCAATTTCTTTTTTTCCTTCCTTCCTTTTCTTCTTTCTTTCTTTCCTTCCTTCTTTCCTCTTTCTTTCCTTCTCTCTCTCTCTCTCTCTCTCTCTCTCTCTCTCTCTCTCTCTCTCTCTCTCTCTCTTTCTTTCTTTCTTTCTAGTTTAGTGAAGAAGCCCTGGTTTGTTTCAACAATCCTCAGATCTCAGCCTTCTGAGTAGTTACGATTACAGATGTGAGCCACTGGCACTAACTCATCTCTGGATTTTTTTTTTTTTTTTTTTTTTGCCAGTCCTGGGTTTGAGCTCAGGGCCTGAGCACTGTCCTTGTACTTTCTCAAGGCCAGAGCTCTTCCGCTTGAGCCTCAGCACCACTTCCGGCTTTTTTCTATGTATGTGGTACCGAGGAATCGAACCTGGGTCTTCATGCATGCTAAGCAAGCACTTTAACCACTAGGCCAAACTCCTGGCCCCATCTCTGAATTTTTTTATTATGATGGTTAATCTTTTTTTTTTTTTGCCAGTCATGGGCTTGAGCTCAGGGCCTGAGCACTGTCCTTGGACTTTCTCAAGGTTAGAGCTCTACTACTTGAGCCTCAGCAACACTTCAGGCTTTTTTTTTTCTATGTCTGTGGTACCAAGGAATCGAACCCGGGTCTTCATGCATGCTAGGCAAGCACTTTAACCACTAGGCCAAACTCCCGGCCCCATGATGGTTAATCTTGATTAACAACTCAATTAGATTGCTATGAGATGAATAAAGCACACCTGGATATGCATTTCTAGAGGCAACTAACTAAGAGGGAAAAGGACTTTCCCTGAATGTGGACAACACTACCCTATAAAAATGTTCAAGGGGAAAAAAGGAGAAATTCTACTAGTGAGGCATTGATACTCTTTTTCTTCTGGCCTGCAATTCCAGCTATTCCAGTCTGGGGGGGGGGGGGACATAAACTTGAGGCTAGCCTGGGCTACATATGAGATCTCATTTCATAATGAATGAATGAACAAATAAATAAATAAAATAAAAAAGGAGATAAATAATGTTATGGGAAACAATCTAAAGGAAGGCATAAAAGAGAGATGAGACAAATATAAAACAGGATGGTACTTTGTATTCAACTATATTAATACATAAAAACTAAGAGGTTAGACAAAAGAACAAGCTTCAAGTAATATGCATTCAAGAAACTCAATCCAAATACAAAAATAAGGAAAAAAATAGAAAAAGAAATATTAAATAATTACCTCCCACAACCTGAACTGTTTCATTTTGTGAATGTGTACATGTGCATGCATGTGTGTGCTGATACTAGAGCTTGAACTCTGAGCCCTGTGTTCTCACTTGACTTTTTCCACTCAAAGCCAGTGAGCTGCATATCACTCCCAGCTGTTTACTGAGTAATTGGAGATAAGAGCCTGGGATTTGTTTGCCCTATATGGCTTCAAAACTTGATCCTTGGATCTCAGCTTCTTCTTCTTTTTTTTTTTTTTTTTTTGCCAGTCCTGGGCTTTGAACTCAGGGCCTGAGCACTATCCTTGGACTTTCTCAAGGCTAGAGCTCTACCACTTGAGTCACAGCACCATTTCTGGCTTTTTTTCCCCCCTATGTATGTGGTACCAAGGAATTGAACCCGGGTCTTCATGCATGCTAGGCAAGCACTCTTCCACTAGGCTAAACTCCCGGCCCTAGATCTCAGCCAAAGTGTGAGCCACTGGCATCAGGCTTTTAAAAAAACTCTATTTTAGATTGTGGCATAGGACTCTGCAGATAGGAAACATTTGGAATTTCCCTGTGGACTGAATTATCTTACTTTTATATCTTACTTACAGTTAGCCTAAGAACCAAAAGAAGAAAAGTATAGAGATATAATACATGAACTGTTATCTTTGTTATGATCTTTGGATATGAAAGTATAATCTTCTTGGGAAAAAAAACCCTGGAATTTCAGTGACTGTTATAAGCAGTCCTTCCTTAAGATGAGTATATTCTCTGAAAAACCCTCTAATTTCCTGGGAATGGGGACAAGTCAGCTCCTGAGCAGAGCCTCTCTGGAGTTGGGGAAGAGATGTGCTGTTTTCCTTCTCAGTACCAACTAGAATCAGATACTGACTTTGCAAAGGACCTTGGTTAGTTTCCTAAGGAGGGAAATGGAGTTAGTAGGAAATAAACAACGATATAAGAAAATGGGTGTGTTGGAAGCTACCTTGAGGTTTGATGATTTGTATGAACAATTCATGGTATCCTTCTTACAGCCAAAAATCACGTTATGGTTTTAAAAAATTACAGTGTAACAATACAGAGCAAAACTAGTATAGGTAAAAAGTTCCCTTGGAAGAAGCCTAAGGGAACCAGGTAAAAGCTTTCTGGCAACTACTACCAAGACAGTCACATTGGATGCTTAATTCTTCTACCAATGAGTTGTGAGAATATTCATGAAAAAAATTATATAGCAGAGAAATTCATAGGTGACAGTGCTCAGGTTTTTTATTAGAGCTGGTTATGTAGACACTGTTTATTTAGCATATATCAAAATCCTAGACTCCCAGAAGGAAAGCAAGTATTCAGCACAAACCACACTGTCTGCAGAAATAACACAGGCACTGTGAGCTACTCTTACCAGGTGGAGAATAAAAGAATATGCAAAAAAATCCAAGTTCCCAGATGGGCCAACTCTACTAGGAGGCTTCTTGCACAGTTAGTTATATTGAAAAAAGTATTTTTGATTCAAGAAATTCACTTTCAAGTGTTCCGTTCATCTCCTTTGGGATGGCACTTCAGATCAAACCCAGGGCCTTGTCCATGGTGGGGTAAACTCTAGTACTGAGCTTTCTTCCCAGTACCATAAAATTAAAAAAAAAAACAACCCCCCCAGCATGAATTAAGTTTCATATACATATATATATATTTATATTAAAATGTCAACCACAATATAGGTTAAAAAATGAACACCAGGTATGGGGACTTACTACTATAATCCTAGCCACTCAAGAGGCTAAGATCTAAGGATTATGGCTGACAGCCAACTGTGGCAGAAAAGTCCCCATGAGACTCTTACCTCCAATTAATTACTCAAAAACAAAAACCAAAACAAACAAACAAACAAACAAAAATGGGGGCTGGGAATGTGGCTTAGTGGTGGAGTGCTTACCTAGTATGCATGAAGCCCTGGGTTCCATTCCTTAGCACCATGTACATAGAAAAAGCTAGTAGTAGTACTGTGGCTCAGGTTGTAGAGTGCTAGCCTCGAACAAAAGAAGCTCAGAGACAGTGCCCATGCTCTGAGTTCAAGCCCTATAGCCGACAAAAAAAAAAAAAAAAAAAAGGAAGAAGAAGAAAGACTAAGTAAATGCTAGGTGCTGGTTACTCACACCTGTAATCCTAGTTACTCAGGAGGCTGAGATCTGAGGGTTACAATTCAAAGCCACCCCGGGCACTGAAGTCCAGAGACTCTTACCTTCATTTAAACTCAGATATACATACAAGCTAGAATGGAGCTCTTGCTCAAATAGTAGTGCACTAGCCTTCAGCACAAAAAGCTCAGGGACAGTGCCTAGGAACCAAGTTCAAGACCTAGGGCTGGCAAAAAGAAAAGAGAGAAAGAGGAGGAAGAGAGAGAGAAAGAAAGACAGAAAACAGAAAAGAAAAAGAAATATTAAAAAACTATGGAATGGGGGCTAGGGGTGGCCTAATGGTAGAGTGCTTGCCTAGCATACATGAAGCCCTGGGTTTGATTCCACGATACTACATACTCAGAAAAAGTTGGAAGTGGTGCAGTGGCTCAAGTGGTAGTGCCCAGACCATGAGTTCAAGCCCCAGGACTGGAAAACTCCCCCCCCCCCCCCAAACCAAACAACAACAACAACAAAACTGTGGAATAGTAATTATATTACAGGGGTGTGAAGAAACATTAAACAACCATTAAAATTGAATTTCTAGGCCGAGAGTTTGACCTAGTGGTTAAAGTGCTTGCCTAGTATGCGTGAAGACCTGGGTTTGATTCCTTGGTACCACATACATACAAAAAAGCTGGAAGTGATGCTGAGGCTCAAGTGGTAGAGCTCTGGCCTTGATAAAGTCCAAGGACAGTGTTCAGGCCCTGAGCTCAAGCCTAGGACTGGCAAAAAAAAAAATTGAATTTCTAAAAATGTAATAACAATAATTTTGATAAAGATACTGAATTATATAAAGAATACCTCAAAAATAGGAGAAATTTAGAAAAATTAGTGAAAATTAGAAAGAAGTATATTAGAATATAATCATGATTTATTTCTGTGGCACAGTCATATCAAAAATTATTTCTCAGCCGGGAGTTTGGCCTAGTGGTTAAAGTGCTTGCCTAACATGCACGAAGACCCGGGTTCGATTCCTCGGTACAACATACAAAGAAAAAAGCTGGAAGTGGTGCTGAGGCTCAAGTGGTAGAGCTCTAGCCTTGAGAAAAATCCAAGGACAGTGCTCAGGCCCTGAGCTTAAGCCCAGGACTGGCAAAAAAAAAAAAAAATTATTTCTTTTTTCCTTTTTTGGATTTTTAATTCTTAATGAGCACGAATTTATTTTCTTACCCTCAATTGTGTTAAGAGTTTTTTGGTTTTGTCCTTGAGCTCATCAGCTCAAGGCTACCACTCTACCCTTGAACCAAACCCCACTTTCCACTTTCTAGTGATTAACTAGAGATAAAGAGTCTCAGGTTCTTTTGTGCCCAGGCTGGCCTTGAACCTTGATCCTCAGATCTCAGCCTCCTGAGTAGCTAGGATTGCAGGCATGAGCCACTGTGCCCAGCTAGAGATTTTAAATATATACATCTATACATAGAAATCAGATTTGTTAAAAAAAAAATAAGGTATTTAGTGAGTGGAGTGATAAGTAGAACTTAACCTAGGAGACCTTAGGTAGGCAAATGACCGCTAAAATGAGAGTTTGCTATTTAATGTTTCTTTCTTCAATTAGTGTGTGTGTGTGTGTGTGTGTGTGTGTGTGTGTGTGTGTGTGTGTGTGTATGCAGAAGAGATTTTCTTTCTTTTAATTTATTTTATTTTTATTTTCTTGTCAGTCCTGGGGCTTGAACTCAGGGCCTGAGCAAAGTCCTTGGGGATTTCCTTAAGGTTTAAGCTCTACCACTTGTGCCATAGCACCACTTCCAGCTTTTTTATGTATGTGGTATTGAGGAATGGAACCTGGGTCTTCATGCATGCTAGGCAAGACCACTAGGCCAAACTCCTGGCCCGAGAAGAGATTTTCTTACAAACTAAAGTGCTTTTTTTTTTTTTTTGTGCCAATCCTGGGTCTTGAACTCAGAGCTCAGGCTCTGTTCCTGAGCTTCTTTTGCTCAAAGCTAGCACTCTACCACATGAGCCACAGGGCCACTTCCTGCTTTTTCTGTTTATGTGATATTGTGGAATCAAACCCAGGGCATCATGCATGCTAGGTAAGCACTTTACCACTAAAGCACATTTTCAGGCAGTGTCCCTTTATTGTAGCAAAGAAATGGTTCACATACAAGCAAATGCAATTGCTTTTTAACCAACCCTATTTTTTTAATGGGTAGAACAAAGGATGAATTGTCTGTTGCTTTGCATGTTTCCTTGATTACCATTTATACACAATATGTTAAGTTTTAGTAATTTAAGTCACACAAAGTTTGATCACGTTAAGGAGAATTAGGTACTTAGACACTTCTTTAGGAAAGGTGATTTCTAATGTATCGAATTTCATTTCTCCTGTTTGCTTTAATTTGTCTACACTAGTCAAAAAAGCTAGTTTCCTACTACCAGATTTTTCCATTGCTGCATTAAGATGCCATATAGAAAACAGGTCACTTTTGTACACTCTTATCCCTAGAGAGAAGAAATGGTTTCCAGCTTATGTTAAATCACAAAGCAATTCTTTTGTGTGCTGAATTAGCAAAGGTTAGGGAGATTGCACAAGGGAGACTCACAGACTCCATGGCTTCTCACATGAACCTCACTGTACCTGTTCCACTCTTGCCAGAACTAGAAAATCTAGAAGGCATTCCATATGAGGTAAAGCTCACTCTCTACCCCGGGAGCTGAGTTTTGGGCTAAGTTAGAAAAACTAAATTCTGAAAAGCCATTGCAATAGCAAGTACATTCAGAAAAAAAGAACAAGAGGGGGAAGAATATTTTTGGTAAGGAAAAGAAATGTAGTTAATCCAAATTAGACTTGGGTGCAAAAGAAGGCAGCAAGAAGCCCTCCCACTGCTATGGTTCAACTATGCATTCTTGTTCCCATTATTAAAAAAAAGAACGGAGGGGGTGAGTCTGATCAAAGCATATTGTATGTGTGTCAAAATGAACCCCTTTGTACACCTAAGCATGCTAATAAAAATGTGTGTGTATGTGTGTGTGGGAGGAATTGCTTTTTAGTGGATCAGCTATATTCTGAAACCTAAATTCTTAAATAAAAAAACCCCCCAAAAACGTTCAAGTGCTTCAAATGCTGTTTGGGGAGGTGGGGCAAGAGGCCAGATGAACAAAGCATTGTGACAGATTCTTTTGTTCAACTTATTGGCTAAGGAGAAAGTCAACAAATAGTGCTTGATCAGTGTTGGTCCTAGCCTGATTAACTGTCCTTTAAAGTTGGGTCTGCTTTGCTCCTTCTAAGAAAGAAACAGATTTTGCCGAAAAAACAAAACAACAACACCTAGGACTTGCAGTAAAAAAAAAAAAAAAAAAAAAACCTGGGTTCATATCTAAAACACAAACACACATTAAAAATAATTTTTAGACATTATGCTTTTCTGCCATTTCTCTCCCAAATTTCAATTTTTTCCTGAATAAAATAGAAAAATAATATAAGTAACTAGAAAGGGCTATGTAAGCATTTAGACTGCTGTTGCTATTAGCTTTGCCTTACATATAAGTAGCTGGGTACTGGTAGTCCACGCCTGTAATCCTACCTACTCAAGAGGCTGAGATCTGAGGATCGTGGTTCAGAGCCAGTCCTGGCACAAAAATCTGTGAAACTCTTATCTCCAGTTAACCACCAGAAAACCAGAAATGGCACTGTGGCTCATCAAGTGGTAGAGTACTAGCTCTGACCTGAAGAGCTCAGGCACAGTGCCCGGGTCCAAAGTTCAAGCCCCACAACCAACCAAAAAAAAAAAAGTATTTAATAAATATTCACCAAGTTATTCATGAACTAGGCTAATTATTACAGCAGACAAATATAAGAATGAGTAAGCTAAAAGATTAACGCTACTATTAACACTTTTACTTTAAAATAACAGACATTTGCCAGACTTGGATAGACATATGCAATCCCAGTGCTTTGGGAGGCAGAGGCAAGAGGTTCTTGAGTTTAAGATAAGCCTAAGCTATATAAGCAAGACCTATTTTAAAAAGAAGACAAAAAAGAACAGCAGCAACATAAGTGTTATAAAATACTATGTTTTTAAGTGTAAAATCTATACAGTAATTGTAGAAGTATCTACTCAGGATTTATGTGAAGATTAAATAAAGAAATACAGGGAAATTATTTCCTTAGTGATACCTGCTTTGCTATAATAATAATATAACATATTATTATTATTGCTATTATTATTTTGTCAGTGCTGGAGCTTGAGCTCAGGACCTGAGCACTGTTCTTGAGTTTTCTCAAAGGTAGCAATCTACTACTTGAGCCAGAGCATCACTTACAGTTTTTTCTATGTATGTGGTACTGAGGAATTGAACCCAGGACTTCATGTATTATAGGGAAGCACTCTACCACTAAGCCATATTTCTGGCCTTGTTTCACTATCATCTTAGCCATATTGCATTAAAGGTGATTTTTTTTTTTTTGGTACCTGTCCTGGGGCTTGAACTCAGAACCCCAGCAATGTCCCTAAGCTTTTCCGCTCAAGGTTATCAGCACTGTCCCACTTGAACTACAACTCCACTTCATGGACTTCCCCTGTGCCAGCTAGTTTCAAACTGAAATCCTCAGATCTCAGCCCTGAGTTGCTAGGTTTACAGGCATGAGACACTGTCACCCAGTTACAAGGTGATTTTCTATGGGTGCATCTAGATTGGAAGGGATTCTTTTTCACACTTTTAGTCATAGAAGGGAATTAAACTTGTCTTAAAACAAAACAAAACAAAACAAAACTCTGGCTGGGGGTTTGGCCTAGTGGTAGAGTGCTTGCCTAGCATGCACAAAGACCTGGGTTCAATTCCTCAGTACCGCATACATAGAAAAAAGCCAGAAGTGGTGATGAGGCTCAAGTGGTAGAGCTCTAGCATTGAGAAAGTCCAAGGACAGTGCTCAGGCCCTGAGTTCAAGCCCGGAGGGGACTGGCAAAACAAAACAAAAAAAACCTCTGTTAAGAGAGTTCACTAATGGTCTTACATCTAGGTCCTTTACCATAAGGTACCCATACAGCAATATGCTAATTAAGGGACGTTAGATATAGCTCTTGAGAGCTGTGATTCCCTGACCAAATGTTAGCAGATACCAAAGATACAGTGCTTCATATTTCACTAACCACTCTATGAACCATCCAAAAATCCCTGGGTTATATTTTCAAATTTTTTATCATGTCTCATGTTTCACTTCTACTAAAATTTGTCTTCTTTTTCAACTGGAAGTGTTAATGCTTAAGATGTGCATACACGCATACTTTTTCTAATTTGCAGTGAGTGAAATCTTGCTAATATGGAAGCTAAAGAAGTTAGAATAATGAAACACTGGGAGAAGAGTCCCTTATAATAGTATATACCACGGCAAATGATGGTGGTGGTCAATGATGCAATTACTTCACATCTAATCTCCTGCTGAAATGAAATGGCTGCAGTTTAAGGAAGTAAAACCTAACTTTCCCTGAGATGACCTGTTAAATGAGTCAAAACGCCTTAATTCTAGACCTATAAAATTAATCAAAATAATCCAACTGTGCAACTGTCCTACTTACCATAAAGAATCTAGTAATTCTGAGTCTTGAATATTTTAGACATTTTGCTCCCACTTTCTTGATAGCCATGTTCTTATGCTTGTGGCCTCTTCTTCTGGAACCTGGAAGTTCCCTTCCTTTCGGAGAAGGCTGTGCCCAGATCCTCAGCCTGAGCTGCTACTCCAGCCCACCTGCCTTGTGACAGTACTACCTGCCAGCCAGAAGCACCCAAGTTTCCAGTGAACTACTGTAGACTGAACAGACTGTGAATTCAGCCAGCGGATGAGAGGTTGTTTTAATTGGCTAAATCTGCTATGTACTAAGCGTATGGCCATGAATTTGTAGCCAGAACACTAATCTAAAAAAAAAAAAAGTCATGTACAGTTTAAGAATGACATTTTTGTTCACCAATTCTTGTTTTGCCACAAGTGCTTCTAACTTTTTACTAAGAATCCCAAATCCTTTACCTTGGCAGAAGTAGGCTTTTCCTGATATACTCCATGTACCAAATCCATAAGCGCACTTGCTATAAGTTCTGCAACCTAAAATAAATACATAAATAAATAAAACAAACAGTTATAAAGTGTACCCTATTTTTACCTTAGAATGCTTCAGAAGGTTTAGTAGCAAAGCAGGGTTTGTTCTTGGCAAAAAAATTGGAGTTATATGCAAAAATCCTGGCAAATGGTATGGCCCACCTGGATATTAAAGCTGTGATCCAATTTTTTTTCAGTCATAATTTAAGCAGAAGAAATCTTATGAGTATAACATTTAACTATACAGCACTAAATACATGAAAATCTAGGAACAATCATTTGAACATAAGTTTCAATTTCAGATAATGAATGAACTATCAACTCAATTTATTTTTTATATATTTATTTATGTCAAGTGGATACTTCTTCAGATTCCTATTCTGGGAGCCATTACAATGCTAATTTTCATACTTAATACAGAAAATAAGGCAATAGCAAGAGAATCTTTAATTCTTCAAATATGTTCATTCTGTTGCACTTAAAATGTAGGGGTCCCGAGTCAAATGTTCAACAAACACTGAGAGATTTTACAGAACAGAAATACTGAGATTGTATTAATCAAACCTGTATTATTTTCAGTGTTCAGATCAATTAAAAAACAAAACAAGACAAAACTGAAAAAAACGCAAAAGCTCTGAACTTATTCCAGAATATAAAACAAGCAGAAAAACGGTAAATGGTCTCTTTGGAACTATTGCACAATTTGCAGTTGTTTGTACAAAGCATCTTAATTGAAGAGAATAAAATACTGTATTAATGATACCGTTCAATGCAGTTATTTCAAGAATTCCTCAAGGCAACCCTACCAGCTTCTTATGAAGTCTTAATAACTGGCATATTTAAACTTCCTGCATTATGCAGTCCTCCTGTAGCTAATTTCTACTCTTTGCTTCCTAAATTATAGCTCAGTTTTGATTGAATTAAAGGATTTTGTTTCAGCTTTTTTATCATTCTTGTAATTGAAGATATTAAGTCAAAAGATAGATTCAAACATCAAGATACTTTAATCTGAGATATCCTTCATTTAATAAACATTTTTCTTAAGAGGAAAATTACATTAATTTGTAAAAAGCTTGTTTTAAAATTTTTAACTCATGAGCATTTATCTATACTTTTTAATTTGTATTCATATGTTGTAACTTACAGAAAGCTGCTGATAGGGAAATTTTGCTGATTAAATGCATATTTTTTTCTAGCTCTGTAGATAGATAATTTGTAAGACCCTATCAAAGTCTTTTTTTTTTTTTTTTTTAAAAAAAGAAACCACATTGTCCCTTAGGTAACTAAATACTTAAGAAATATTGTGGCAACATGAGCTGCAGAGGAACTGGAAGGACAATGATCCTACAGTATTACCAGATGTGTTGAGTTATTTAAGTGGGGAAGAGAGAAAAATGAATGGATATTTTTTTCCCCTCAAGGTATCAGATAAGCCCTATTCCCAAATCCAAAAGGATTGAATATCACAAATAGGTCTATAAAGACTGTAACTCAATGCACAGAATCAGATTGGATTACAGTTTATACAAGCAACATCCCAAGATCCCCCTGATGGCTGGACACATAATACAGGCCAATCACTCACTAAGAAATGTTATGGTTTTGAAACAGTTTAAGCTCTGAGACCAGCACTGATAATGTGGAAAGAGAATTACAAAAAGAAAGTCCAATTCAAAACATCAAAATGATGGTATGAACTTTGAACAGTAGATCTAGCTCTAGATAAGCAGAGTCTCCTTTTCTGGAATTCCAGGCCAGACAGAAGCAACAAAAACATTTTGTTCTGTGACTCTTAAAAAAAATGGAAGTAGCAATCTGACTTAGAAGATCATACTTTATAAATGACATGTACTTATAAATGGCTATACTTCAGAATATACCCCCATAGCCAATGCCAACCATAAAAGAGAAAGGTCTGGATTTCTTTGTGCTAACAAACCAAGGAAAGTAAAAGATGATAGAAAAGAAGGCATAGTCTATGAAGCATAGTCTTTGGCCAGAGTGACTTGCTTATTTTTAGTACACATATCCCTTTCCATTGCCCTGTCTAAAATGTTAAAAAAAATGTTAAAAAATGTTAAAAAAAAAAAGTTAAAAAAATTGACACCAGTAGTATGGCCTAGTGGTAGAGTGCTTGCCTACCAGGCAGGAAGCTCTAAGTTTGATTCCTCCACACCATATACTCAGCAAAACCTGGAAGTGCTGCTAGCCTTGAGAAAACTCAAGGACAGTGCCCAGCATATCAGTCTTGTCTAGTCTTAACAGCTGCCAACAAAGAAAACAGTCACGCTGGGCAGGTGGCTCACACCCGTACTCCTAGCTACTCAGGAGGCTGAGATATGAGGATCAAGGTTCAAAGCCAACCCGGGCACAAAACGACCAGAGACTCTTATCTCCAATTAACCTCTAGAAAACTGGGGAAGTGAGGCTGTGGCTCAAGGGTAGGGCGGTAGCTTTGAGCTGAAGAGCTCAGGGACAACACCCAGGCTGAGTTTAAGCCTCAAGACCCACAAAAAAAAAAAAAAAAAAAAAGTTACATGCATATCTGCAGTGCTGAGGGCATTAATTACACACAAATTGAGGGCACTTCCCTCACCACCATGAACAGATAGCAACATATGAGGCAGTAAGCAGGAGCAAAGGTAAAAGTACTCTTAGGGGAGAATAAATTTTCATTTACATCTTGGGACGTATAAAAGATAGATTCAGCATAAATATGTCTTTTTAAGGAGCTTTGGCATTTGAAAGACTACTGTCAAGACTTATTTGAGCTTTTAAAATATAATTTTATTGTTATTACTAAGGTGTGTACAGAGTTAGGACTTATGCTAAAGACACAAAAATCTATATTATCCAGAAAACATCTTACAGAAAAATACTTGGAGAGACAGAAGAAGCTAAGTAGGATGCTAGTGGTAATTAGAACAGTGTCCTTTTTTAGATTCTCTTTGCACAAAGCACAGAGTGTTTTTTTGTTGGTTTGTTTTTGTAGTCCTAGGACTTGAATTCAGGGCCTGGGCACTGTCCTCGAGCTTTCTCAAGGCTACAGCTCTACCACTTGAGTCACAGCATCACTTCTGGATTTTTTTGTGTATGTGATACCGAGGAATTGAATCCAGGGCTTCGTGCATGCTAGGCAAGCACTCTATCACTAGGCCACACTCCTGGCGCCAGCACAGTGTTTAAGAGGTTCAATTCCTCAGTACCACAGAAACAGAAAAAGGCAGAAGCAGTGCTGTGGCTCATGTGGTAGAGCATTGGCCTCAAGCAAAAGAAATTCAGGGACAATGCCCAGGCCCTGAGTTCAAGCTCAAGGACTGGGAAAGGGGGGGGGAAGGGCAAGTATAGATGAAAAATTTGTATTACCAAGGAAAGGCAGAGTGAGACTGATTCAGCCCCTCCCATAGAGGCCAATAATAACATCCAACATTTATAAAGCACTTTATCATTTTAAGTTGGGCTTAAGCAAACCATCTAGTTCCAGGTGGATTCAGTTCCCAGTGTTCAGCTAGAGCTTCCAGATTGGCAGCCTCAGTGGAGTGGTGACCTCTGAAGAACATGGAAGCAGTAACAGTGGCCAAATAAGGGGGAAATCTACTCAGCTGCCACCTGGGCACCAACGGCCCAGATGAGCCCATCTCTGCATACTGATGAATATAAATAAGTGGCTTTGATAAAGTCATCACTAAAGTCCATGAAAGATTTTTTATTCCTTTCTAGCAGACTAGAAGACTACGAGGAAAGATCTGCTGCAATAAACACACCATGAACTCACAGGAGCTCTGGAGGAAGCGTCTCATTCAGCTGTTTAAAGGGAGCCTTTTCAATGCTGCCAAATGTGTGAGGCCTTGCTTATTTGTGGGAGGGATGACAATCTGTTCTACTGAGCTGGAAGTTCTTTCTGGCTAAGCCAGATAGCAGAGACAGAAATGGCATTACCAATAGGACAGGTGCAGCATAAACTAAGCAAATTGATAATCTTAATTTTTAATTTAGAACAGCTGATACATTGGTTTATAAACTACTGGTAACTTTTGTCATAAGAAGGTTTCAGAAAAATTCAGAGAATAAACTAAAGCATACAATTGCAACTAACAAAACTTAAAAAGCCTACAATATCAGGAAAAATAGAGTATATAAAGTGTTGAGATTGATTTTATGCAATTTTATATTGTTTGCAATTGAGGCATCCTTTGGGCCCTGGAGGCTTATGCTGTGATCTTAGCTACTTGAGACGCTGACATCTGACGATTATAGTTAGAAACTAGCCTGGATAGACAAATTTGAGACCCTTATCTCCAGCCAAAAGGTAAAAGTGAAGGTATGGTTCAAGTGGAAAAAGCTTTGCTTTCAGTGGAAAGAGGCTCTGAGTTCAATCACCAGTATCAGCACATAAACACATAAATAAACTTGGGTACAGTGCATACTACTCAAGTGGTAGAGTTCCTGTCTGGTAAGCACAAGGCCCTGAGTTCAAACTCAAGTAATACATATACTTACATACACAGTATAATGTTGGAACAGACTACAGTACCCTTGGATCAAATAAGAAATATGTGACTCAGAAAACTATGAAAATAGGCAATTTAGATACTTTTCATATGTATGCTAAGCACATATCCTATCAATAAGCTACACTCCTGGGCCGGGAGTTTGGCCTAGTGGTTAAAGTGCTTGCCTAGCATGCATGAAGACCCGGGTTCGATTCCTCGGTACCACATACATAGAAAAAAAGCCGGAAGTGGTGCTGAAGCTCAAGTGGTAGAGCTCTAGACTTGAGAAAGTCCAAGGACAGTGCTCAGACCCTGAGCTCAAGCCCAGGACTGGCAAAAAAAAAAAAAAAAAAAAAAAAAGCTACACTCCTAGTCCTACCTACATTTAGCACTTTTTCTCCTTTCATTTAGTTTTTTGAAACAGTCTTACCATGTATTCCAGGCTAGCCTTGCAGTTACAATCTTCCTGCTTTAGTCTCTTGAGTGCTGGGGTTATAGTCACATACAACATATCTGGATATACCTATCTTTTATGGCTTTTTTTTTTGCCAGTCCTGGGGCTTGAACTCAGAGCCTGAGCACTGTCCTTGGGCTTTTTCCTCAAAGCTGTCCCTCTGCCACTTGAGCATTAGCACCACTTCTGGCTTTTTCTATGTATGTGGTACTGAGGAATAGAACCCAGGTCTTCATGAATGCTAGGCAAGCACTCTACCACTAGGCCAAATTCCTGGCCCCAATATACTATCTTTTAAATATCTCCATTGCTTAGCACAGTGCGGATAAATTTTCTTCGTGAGCTATCAATATCATATTAAAATTAATTGTATAACACATAACTATTTCAAAATAAATTTGCACAGTTATCACTTTGTTTAATCACTAGGCTCAAAAATTGACATGTAACTACTAAGGTAAGCTTGGAGCATGCTTTAGATTGCCGAAATACACATGGAAATCTCTATCTGTGACAAGATCTAAAAGGTCTGCTTTCCATATCCCATTTCTTCCTTTCTTTCTTCCTTTCTTCCTCTCTCTCTCTCTCTCTCTCTCTCTCTCTCTCTCTCTCTCTCTCTCTCTCTCTCTCTCTCTCTCTCTCTATCTTTGCAGGTTATGGGTCTTGGACTTGGCCTGTGCGCTGTCCCTTTTCAGCTCAAGGCTACTACCCTACCCTTGAGCCAAGCCCTACTTCCCCTTTTCTAGAAGTTAATTGGAGATAAGAGTCTCAGGTCCTTCAGTGCCCAGGCTGGCTTTGAACTGTGATCCTCAGATCTCAGTCCCCTGAGTAGCTAGGATTACAGGTATGGGCTACCATGCCTGACTTACATTTCCATTTTTTTTCTTTTCTTTTATTTGTGGCATTGAAGTTTGATCACAGTGCTCCAAGTCACTAGTAGCATGTGACTATCATTTAAGCCAAGTCTCTTGCCCACATTTCTAATTTTATCAACATTTTTTCTTGAATACATTGCATTTACTTATCATTCTATTTTCATGTCAGAATCTGGTTATATGCTTGAAGTACAGTTGCTTTCCTACATTTCTTAGAATTTTAGAATATGAGATAAATAGAAGCTATGGTGCTTGATTTCATAGGTGAGGTAATAAAAAAACAAGTTGGTTTTGCTCATTAGTTAATTCTCTGCTTCATGAGTCACTTTATATTTGTACTAAAATATTTATTCTATAAACTCCAGAATAACTACAAAATGACTGGCAAAAAAATGGATGATGCTTCCTTGTTGAAAGTTTCAACTTCTTTGGAGTTTCAACACAAAATTATCTGAATTTAGGCAATGTCTGTACCATTTATAGCATTACCTCAGGGAATTTACCTTCTTCTTGTGCCTCAGGAGACATTAAATAGGTTAACACGTATGATATAATTAAAACAGTTCCTTCTTAGCTTGTAGGGTGAGATTACGCACCTGTAATCTCAGCACTGGAGACACTAGGGTACAAATGAGTTTGAGGCCAGCTTGGTTATATAATGAGACTGACTCAATAAACAAACTAGCTCCTACTTAATAGGCACTCAAAATATGTTATTATTTTTAGTAATTTTGAGAAAGGTTAAGTTTTCTATGTTATTGGCCTGAACTTGGAATGACAGAGAGAGAGAGAGAGAGTGTAAGGGGGGTGAATGACAAATGACAAATTAAAGAAAGAAAATAATCAAGGCTAGACATTTTAATGTTCCTTCCATGTTGTAATACTATGTCATCTGTAGGAGAATGAAGTAAGTTAAGTGATATAGCATTCAATATATCATAAAAATAAAAGTGATCCACAAGAGTATAGCTAAAATTGCTATTAGTAATAAAACACAGGATCTGCCATTCTAAGCAGAGAAATGGTTATTAAAAATGGAATACTGGGGCCAGGAGTTTGGCCAAGTGGTTCAGTGCTTGCCTAGCATGCACAAAGACCTGGGTATGATTCCTCAATACCACATACACAGAAAATGCTGGAAATGGTGCTGTGGCTGAAATGTTAGAGCTCTAGTCTTGAGAAGGCCCAAGGACAGTGCTCAGGCCCTGAGTTCAAGCCCCAGGACTGGTAAAAACAACAAACAAAAAAACCCAAAAAATGGGAAGAGTGAGCCTAGTGTGGGAAGACTGAGGCAGGAGGATCATGTTTGAAGTCTGTTTACATAGTGAGACTGTCTCAGTGAGCTCTCTCCCTCTCCCTCTCCCCCATCTCTTTGTCTTTCCAAAGAAACAATAAAGCAAATGGAGCAATAAGTGGACATACAATGTGTCATGTTTCCCTGATTTCTGGCCGATGTACCTTACTATATATACAGTGAAAATGGCTGAGAACAAAGATCATTAAACCTTTCTGTAAACAAAAGCAGATAATTTTATTCAATTTCCAAAATGTTTAAAAAGAAACTTGGTTGGCCAAGTCATATTTTCTAACAAACTCACTTTAATGTTTATAATATCAGAAATATTCACAGTTTCTAGTATCAGAAATGACTTCAGGATCAGGCATTTGTCAGTTAATGACTTGTTGGGCTAATAGCCTTCAGCTTTGCCCTGGGCACACAAGTCCTCCAGTAAGTCATTAGCTGCCAGAAAATGGCTCCCCCCAATCACTATTGCTAAATAAATAAAATTTGCTCCCTGGACTCAGGATCTATAGGCAACTTTGGCTCGGCGTGAATCTTTTTCCTTGAGTATTTACAACTCTAAAGATTTAAGGAAATGCTGGAAATACAAAGACCAAAATATTTGAAACAATTGAGCTCTATGTGGCTGCTAATAAAGACTGGTTACATGGATTCTTCTGAATACTCTTGAAACCTTCTTTTGTATACAGTGTTAGAATTTATTATCAATTTAATACAGGAGGCAGCAGCTGACAAATATAGCACAATTTGGAACTGCATGTGTAAGTTAATCGTTTGGAATTCACACCACATTTTCCCAACAAAGCAAGGTTACAAAAGGCATCCCATAAAAACTTGGTCAAGAGCTGGGAGTATAACTTAATGGTTGAGTGTTGGCCTACCATGCACGAAGCCCTGGGTTTGATTATGTGGTACCACATACATAGAAAATGTGTCAGAAGTGGTACTGTGGCTCACATGGTAGTCATACACTTGTAATAAATAGGTAAGTAAAAAACCACATTCCTATAATATCTCAAAAAACAACACTAGGAAGGAGCATTAAGGAGGAAACATTTTTAATTTTTTAAAAATTAGCATACATTGATAGTATATGTATGTTTTGTTGTGAGAATCCCCTAGATATGTACAGTGTACTTTAAGTCCCACAGCAGGTTCTTTTATATACATTCATTTTACCTACCTACCTCATTAGATCTTCTTCACCTTACAGTATCTTTTCTTTCCTCTTTTCCCTCTTACTGATAATCTAAGACAGTTCCCATTTTAGTAATTTCCATCATCATCATCATCATCATCATCATCATCATCATCATCATCATCATCTTAGGCTAGATTCTATAAATGAACAAAAAACAATATTTCCTCTTTGTACTTATCTTACTCAGCATGATGTACAGTTCAATCCATTTTCAAGTGACATAATTTCATTTTTTGAATAGCACTCCATAGTGTATATGTGTATACATATATGTATTATATGTGTAAATAAAGAAAATATTCTCCCTTTATATATACATAACAAAACAATACACAGTATTTTCTTTATCCAGTCCTCTGTTGTAAGGCACTGATGACTATTTCTGCAGTTTGGTTATAGTGAACAGAGATGCAATAAACATGTATATGCAGATACCTCTCTTTTATGCTGAGTTATAGTTCAGATATGTAGCCAAGAGTGATACGGAAGGATAATAAGATAGGTCTGTTATTAGTCCTTTTTGGTCAGTTGTGGGCTTGAACTCAGCGCCTGGGCATTGACCCTGAGCTCTTTTACTCAAGGCTAATTACCACTTAGAGCCATAGCCCCACTTTTGGTTTTCTGGTTGTTAATTGGAGATAAGAATCTCAGGGACTTTCCTGCCTGGGCTGGCTTTGAATCACGACTTTCAGGTATCAGCCTTCTTAGTAACTAGGATTATAGGCCTGAGCCACCAGTGCCTGGGTATTTTCAGTTTTCTGGTGAACCTCTGTACTCATTCCTGTAATGGATTCACTAGTTTATATTTCCATCCACAGTATAGGAGGGCCTGCTCCCCCTCCTTGCAAGTAACATTTGTTGTTTCCTTAATGATTGGCATTCTGACTGGTTAAGATGAAATCTTTGTATGGTTTTGATTTTTATTTCTTTTATGGCTACAGATGCTGAACACCGCATGTACTTATTAGTCATTTGTATTTCTTACGAAAAAGTTTCTTTAGTTCATTTCCCTATTCATTGGTTGGATTGTTTGTTTTTGCATTTTAACCTTTTGAGATCTTTTACTTGATATTAGTCCTCTATCTAGTAAAGATTTCTTGCCCCTCTTCCCACTTCTGTGCGTTGTCTCTTAATTCTGGAAATTATTTCCTTTGGTGCGTCAAATCTGTTTAAATATTGACAGGGGAAATTTGATTTAACAAGAGGATGAAGATAGACACATTCCATCTTTCTTATGCCTATTTAAAAATTACTTATTATTATTATTTGACAGTCTTGGGCCTTGAATTCAAGGCCTAGGCACTATCCTTGAGCACTTTTGCTCAAGGCTAGAGCTCTGTCACTTGAGCCACAGCACCACTTCTGGCTTTTTCTGTGTATGTGGTACCAATGAATTGAACCCAGGGCTTTCTACACGCTAAGCAAGCACTCTACCATTGGCTACATTCCTGGCCTGTCTGTCTGTCTGTCTGTCTGTTGGTCTGTCTATCTATTTATGGGTTGGGGGGCTCAAACTCAGTCTGAGTGCTGTCCCTGAGCTCTTCAGCTCAAGCTACCACCCTATCCCCGGGCCTGGGTATTGTCCCTGAGCTCTTCAGCTCAAGGCTACCTCTCTAATCTTGAGCCACGCCCCACTTCTCATTTTCTAGAGGTTAATTGGCGAGAAGAGTCTCAGGTCTTTTAGTGCACAGGCTGACTTTGAACCTTGATCCTTAGATCTCAGCCTCCTGAGTAGCTGGAATTACAGGAGTCAGCCACCTCGCCAGCAACATTTCAACTTTTGTTTTTTTGGTCAGTCATGGGACTTGAACCCTGGGCCCCCCTGGGGGGGGCATTAATTCCTGAGCTCTTAGTTCAAGGAGCTAATCCTTGAGCCACAGTGCCACTTCCGGTTTTCTAGTGGTTAATTGGAGATAAGACTCCTACCCACTCTGGAGGCTGAGATCTGAGGATCATAGTTCAAAGCCAGCCCTGGCACTAAAGTCCCAGAGATTCTTCTTCAATTAACCACTAGAAAACTGGAAGTTGTGCTGTGGCTCAGGGGTAGAGTGGTTGCCTGGAGCTGAAGAGCTCAGGGACAGTGCCTAGCCCCAGAGTCTGAGCCCAACAATTGACAAAAACAAAAACCCAAACAACAACAACAAAAAACATTAATCTTGGGTAAACTAAAGAGAAATCTTCAGTAATTTCTACAAGTAAAACACTGCTAACTATAAACAATATAATAATGTCTACTTTAGACTTAACTTTTTTTTCTTTCATTCTGGTACTGCGGATGGACCAACTCACTAAGCTGAATCTCACTAAGCTGAATTTCAAATCCCAATAATGCCTACTCTAAATAGCTTTGACAGGGAAATATTTAGAGCTCATGTTATGTAGCATATTATATTTCATGTTCAACAAGAAAGTAAAATTATAAGATGAACATAAAAATAATAGTAGCCGCTTTATTAAATATATAGACAGTAAAAAAGAGATTTATATGTATAAATTGAACATATTTATACAAACAAATTTCTTCCTAGTAAACAACATATTTATGCCTTTAGGAAAACAAAGTTACCATAAGGAAATACATCAGTTCTGTAAGGAGTACATCTGTTCTGTCCAGTATTTGGAATTATAAATCTTTAATGCTTAATAGAATCGCCCCTAGGAATGACATGACAATGCTCTAGGGTATTTAGACAAGACCCAGGCTGTCTTCCACTGTCCCATCTGATGTATAATTAAGTGAAAATTGCCACCAAGGGGGGAAAAAAACACCAATTGTGCATTTAGTTCTTTAAATGACAGTCTTCTTACTATATATGTAAATAAAACCTTTTCAAAAGCAGGATGATAAGAAGTAATTAATATAGTATTATTTGGATAGTGGCTTTTAATTCTAAAATCCAGTCTAAATAAATATGGGAACCAGGGGCTGGGAGTTTGGCCGAGAGGTAGAGTGCTTGCCTAGCATGCATCAAGACCCTGGTTCGATTCCTCGGTACCACATACATAGACAAAAGCCAGAAGTGGTGCTGTGGCTCAAGTGGTAGAGCCCTAGCCTTGAGAAAATCCAGGGACAGTGCTCAGGCCCTGAGCTCAAGCCCAGGACTGGCAAAAAAAAAAAAAAAAAAAAAAAAAGCCAGAAGTGGAGCTGTGGCTCAAGTGGTAGAGCTCTAGACTTGAGAAAACCCAAGCCCAAGCCCAGGACTGGCAAAATAAATAAAGGAACCAGCAAAAATTTTTAATAACTAGCTAGAATCTATTTTTTTTAATTTTATTTTTTGCCAGTCCTGGGCTTGAGCTCAGGGCCTGAGCACTGTCCTTGGACTTTCTCAAGGCTAGAGCTCTACCACTTGAGCCTCAGCACCAGTTCTGGCTTTTCCTATGTATGTGGTACTTAGGAATCAAATCCAGGTCTTCGTGCATGCTAGGCAAGCACTCTACCACTAGGCCAAACTCCCGACCCCAACTAGCAAGAATCTAAATTATAGTTCTTTTCCATTTTATGATATGGCTCCTCCCCTCCCCTTACTATTCAACATGTCTCATTTTTAGCTTGATGCTCAAGCCCTAAAATTCTGAATTCTAGCATGACCATATCATTACAGGACACAGTAACATTCTCCCAATCTGCAAGAACACAACCAAAGGCAACTTACTTATTTATGGTTTAAAAAGAGACATTCTGACATCTTTTCTTCTAGGTCTGTACACAGCAAAGTGATAAATAAGAAGTTTAAAGCTAGGCACTGGTGGCTTAACCTGTAATCCTAGCTACAGGAGGCTAAAATCTGGGGATTGTGGTTCAAAGTCAGCCCAGGCAGGAAAGTCCATAAGACTCTTCTCTCAAATTACACACCAAAAAGCTAGAATAGGAACTGTGGCTCAAGTTGTAGACTGCTAGCCTTGAGCACAAAGGGTCAGGGACAACGCCCAGAACCTGAGTTCAAGCCCTAGGACTGGCATGCCCACGCACAGGTACACACGTACACACACACACACACACACACACACACACACACACACACACGTAATAGTAGAAAGATGATTGTCAGAGGTTTAATATACCAATTTCTATATTTGGAGGTATTTTATAAATCTAAGTATTATTGAAGGCAATTATCTTGAAGACCTATAATATCTTTAGGGAAAAGCCAAAGGGAGAGTAATTGATTTTGCTAATTTTACCCTTGGCAAATATAAAACAACCCAAATTTCAACTGACTGCAGAATTCTTTATTTAATAGTATACCCCCAGAGAATGACAGATATATGTACCAAATAGAAAGTCAGACAAGGAGCCAGGCCCAGTGGCTCACACCTATATTCTTAGCTACTCAGGAAGCTGAGATCTAAGGACAGAAGTTCAAAGTCAGCGAGACTCTTATCTCCAATTAATCACTAGAAAAAGGGAAGTGGGGCTATGGCTCAAGGGGTAGGGGGATAGCCTTGAGCTGCAGAGCTCAGGGAAAACGCCAAGGCCCAGATTTCAAGTCCCACGACTGACCAAAAAAAAATCTCTAGATAGAATTTAACTATACTAGGTTTTTCACAAAAATGAGTTAGCAAAGCAACTTTTGAAATTGACCTGACAGAGCTTTCAATGACCCTTTGAAGACCAAGGAGCAAAAGATACATCTTTTGGATGAACAAGAAAGTTGCAAAGAATTAAGGCTTAGATTTAACATACAACTATCAAATTCTGTGTGGGAAACCCTGTATTATGGCCTAAAACAAAACAAAAAAATCCCTCGTTGAAGAAGCATGATAAATGTGAATTTAAAGATGCAGACTTCTATCTAGGCACAGTGGCTCATGCCTGTAATCCTAGCTACTCAGGAGGCTGAGATCTGAGGATCATGGTTCAAAGATGGCCCAGGCACTAAAGTCCAGGAGACTCTTATCTCCAATTAACCATTTAGAAAACTGGAAGTAACGGTGTGGCTCAAGGAATAGGTCAGTAACCTTGTCCTGAAGAGCTCAGGGACAGTGCCCAGACCCAGAGGTCAAGCCCCACAACTGCCCCCCCCCAAATTAATTAATTAGAAAAATAAAGCTGCAGACTTCTGCAGAGACTATAAAGGTATGGTGCTCACCAAAAAGGAAGGAAGTTCCTGATCAACGTTACTACAGGAGAATCTTCAGGCTGAGTTGTTGCTTGGATATATTACAGTTTGGGGATTATCCCCCCTTCCCTCTTTGTAAATCAAGTAGTGCTACTGAAATCCAGTTCTAATGGAGCAGATGGTGGAGGTCTTAGATTCTGGAACGTTTATAGTGATGCTTCTGAATGCAAAACACTGAGTGGATTTCACAGGCTGTGAATCTGATCTCATTTTGATGAGAGTAAAGCCTTCATTTTAACTGAAGTTAAACCACAGTGAAAGAAAAAAAAAATGTCTGACTGACCCAAGTCAGTTAAAAGGAACATATGAATTAAATATTATTTCCACAGAGTGAAATGGATTAAATGAGTGATTGGGTCATTAAAGCATGACTGTATTGACAAATAGAACTATTTTTAACCTTATATAAAATTCCATAAAAATAGCTCAAAGTAAGTTAAAACTGACAGTGAAAGAAAACAAATTAATCTAAAGACAAAAAGCCTTGGTTTCTTTCTTGAAGTAGGCTCATGCTGAGGCTAATTCTTGAAATATATATTTGGGTACCATTAAACAACAGGTCCAGAATATCCACTCCTCCTAAGGCCAGTGTGAGTCTAAGCCATGCTTGCCATTGTATATGGATAGAATGTGTCACATACAGATCAGTCAGATCTGTATTTTTGGAGGCTTTGCTTCTGCAATAAATGTCCACATTTCCTCACACATCACAACATGTATGTTATAGCAAAAAGGTGGCCAATAAAGTCAATGTCTCCAGAGACAATAAACTATTCCCCATACTTTAACTTGTGAATGCTAAAGTTAGATTTCTGCCTTCTTTCTTTGTATAGTTACTTTGATGAGTTTTATTAAATTCTCTCTGAGTCAATAAAGATAGAAAGAGTGCCTAATAGAGACAGATTTGATGTCTCTGCTATTCTGCTTCATATGTCCAATTCATTTTTTTCAGTGTTGATATAAACTAGTTATTAAAGGCATCGTACTATTTTTAATCTTTTAAAAGTGAAAGGAGTGTCTCATGAAAAATATGCAGCCCAAATTCAAAAGTATGATGGGCTATAGGGCAGAATGTTGCCAGAAAATATGAAGATATATTTGTTCTTTTTTTGTTTTTGTTTTTGTTTTGTTGTGAGTCACAGGGCTTAAACTCTGGGCCTGGGCATTGTCCCCGAGCTCTTCAGCTCAAGGCTACCACCCTATCCCTTAAGCCACAGCCCCACTTTATATTTTCTAGTGATTAATTGGAGATAAGAGTCTCACAGATTTTAGTGCCCAGGCTGGCTTTGAACTATGATCCTCAGATCTCAGCTTCCTGAGTAGCTAGGATTATAGGCATGAGCCACTACACCAAGCTACATTTGGTTTTTGACAGAGATTTTGGCTACATGCAATACAGGTAGCATTTCCTGGCCGTATCATTAGATTCTGGCACCAGGGCCATCATGATAGGCCCCGAATGGTAAGATCAGGAGTGTAGAACAGTAATACAGAAGGAGTCTCACTGCAGAATCACTCTACCAACTTATGAAACCATAAATCCCTACCTTATTTAGACTAATGTCTTTTTTTTTTTTTTTTGGTCAGTTACAGGGATGGAATTGAGAGTGTAGGCATTATCCCTGAGACCTTCATGCTCAAGGCTGGCTATCTCTTTTGGACATAAGAATCTCCCAACTTTCCTGCCCAGGTGTGATCCTCAGATCTCAGCCTTCTTAATATCTAGGATTACAGGCATAAGCCACCAGCACCTGGCTTAGAGTAAAGTCTTATAGTCAAGCCCAATAATAATAATAATAATATATAAAGAATGACTCTATAAGCTTTCTAGAAAACAATTTGGCAATACAAATCAGCCATAGTAAAAATACATTTATTCATTTCTGGAGTTTGAACTCAGGACTTTATGCTTGTTGGAAGGTGCTCTACCATGTGAGCTATTGCCAAAGTCTTCACCTACGCTTAGGTTGGGCTTGACTGTGATCTACCATGCCCAACTTTTGTTTGAGATGAGGGTCTCCTGAAATTTCTTTTTAAATATATTTTTTATTGTAATTAATAGAAGGGTTACATGATATTTGCCAGATAAATGGTGCCTTAATTCCCACACATTGATACCCTTTCACATGTCATGGTCCCCATTTCCCTTCCCCCCTCCCCCACCCCTCACCTTGTTTTTGCAGATTAATTTTTGAGTGAAAAATAAAGAGTAAGTTTTGTTTTTTTGCCAGTCCTGGGGCTTGTACTCAGGGCCTGACCACTGTCTTTGGGCTTTCTAAAGGCTAGAGCTCTGCCTCTTGAGGCACAGCACCACTGCTGGCTTTTTTCTATGTATGTGGTACCTAGGAATCAAACCCAAGTGTTCATGCATTCTAGGCAAGCACTATACTATTGGGCCAAACTCCCGGCCCCCAGAGTAAATGTCTAACAACAAGGAACTTGTTTTTTTTTTTTTAAATTTTATTGTAATTAATAAAAGGGTTACATGATATTTGCCAGATAGAAGGTGCATTAATTCACATACAACAAGGAACTTGTTTTTGTTTTGTTTTGTTTTTGCTAGTCCTGGGCTTGAATTCAGGGCTTGAGCACTTTCTTTGGGCTTTCTCAAGGCTAGAGCTCTACCACTTGAGACACAGCACCACTTCTAGTATTTTCTATGTATGTGGTACCAAGGAATTGAACCCAGGTCTTCGTGCATGCTAGGCAAGCACTCTATCATTAGGGCAAATTCCCAACCCAGGAAATTGTTAAATAAGTAACATAATAAACAAGTAAAAGAATATGATACAGTTATTAAAATTTATGAAATATACTCATGGAAAAAATAGGAAGGATAGCTGGGTGTGGTGGCTCATGCCTGTAATCCTTGCTACTCAGGAGGCTAAGATCTGGGGATCAAGGTTCAAAGCCCAGCCCGTGCACAAAAGAACCTGAGACTCTTATCTCCAATTATCCCCTAGAAAAAGGGAAGTGGGGCTTGTCTTAAGGGTAGGGCAGTAAAAACAAGTTCTTATTTTACAGAAAGATTCCTATGCATAAAGATACATGAACAAAAGGCTTTGGAGAAATACATCAAAATATCAACTAGCTGGGCATGGTGGCTCATGCCTGTAATCCTAGCTACTCAGGAGGCTGAGATCTGAGGGTCACGGTTTAAAGCCAGCCTGGGCACTAAAGAACATGAGACTCATCTCCAATTAATCACTAGAAAAGAGGAAGTGGGCTCTAGAGGTAGGGTGGTAGCCTTGAGCTGAAGAGCTCAGGGACAGAATTCAAGTCCCATGAGCTACAAAAAGGAAAGAAAGAAAAGAAAGGAAAAGAAAAGAAAAGAAAAGGAAAGGAAAGGAAGGAAGGAAGGAAACAGAAAGGAAGGAAACAGAAAGGAAGGAAACAGAAAGTGGTGTTATGGCTCAAGGGGCAGGAGTGGTTAGCCTTGAGCTGAAGAGCTCAGGCCCAGAGTTCAAGCCCCAAAACCAACAAAAAATAAAATAAAAAAATTGACTTACCCACAATTTATAATAATACTATTCTTTGTCTTCTATGTAGTTTCAGGCTAGCTTTTTACTTTTCTTGCCTTAGCCTCCCAAGTGCTGAAATTACAAGTATATGCCACCACAGCTGGCTATTTATAGATTCCCTACTACTGAGCATTTATACAGGAGAATCAAGTACCAGGGAACAGAGGCCTCTGTGGCTCCAGCAGCCAATCAAAAGCCACACTGGCCCAAGCAAAGCCATGCAGCCATAAGCAAACCTTGTTTGTTTTTACCTTAGTGTTCTGTAGGAGAGCTAGTCCATTGCAGGCATTTGCTAGAAGAAAATCTCCACTCAGGATAGCTATTTTATTTCCAAACTGCATGTCTTTCAATGGTCCATCAGATGACTGCAATTCAGTTAAATTTACTATCCCACGATGTACAAGGAGAGCAGTGTGGATAAGTTCTGTGATCTCTGCCAAACTTCTTTGACTAAAACGAAAATACAAGATTTGCCTAAGTGTCCAGAATATTATTTCATCATCATCAGACTTCAGTGTTCAATAATAAAATATTTCAGACAGGATTCATTTTTATGGAGGTATTACTTTTTTTTTTTTTTTTTTTGTAGTGAGGCTTTAATTCTAGGACTGGGCAGTGCTCCTGAGCTTCTTTTGCTCAAGTATAGTGCTCTACCACTTGAACCACAGCACCACTTCCAGCTTTTTCTTTTTCTTTCTTTCTTTCTTTCTTTCTTTCTTTCTTTCTTTCTTTCTTTCTTTCTTTCTTTCTTTCTTTCCTTCCTTCCTTCCTTCCTTCCTTCTTTCTTCTTCTTTTTTTTTTTTTTTTTGGCCAGTCTGGGTCTTGAGCCCAGGGCCTGAGCACTGTTCTTCGGATTTCACAAGGATAGCACTCTACCACTTGAGCCACAACACTACTCCCGGCTTTTTCTATGTATGTGGTACCAAGGAATCGAACCTGGGACTACGTGTATGCTAGGTAAGCACTCTATCACTAGGCCAAACTCCTGGCCCATTTCCGGCTTTTTCTTAGTAGTTTATTGGAGGTAAGAAATTCATGGACTTTCTTGCCCTGGCTGACTTTGAAGCACGATTCTCAGATTGTAGCCTCTTGAGTAGCTAGATTTACAGGTGTGAGCCACTGGCTCTGGAACATAGCTACTTATTTTTAATGTTCCCAATTCTCATGTTGGACATGAGCTAGTAATGATGAGGTAGGTAACTTCCTTGTAGTTCTCAGGCCCTTGAATCATGAGAAATGGCATACATGCACACGAATCTACAAACCTCCACCTAACACAAATTATGAGATCAAGCATTTTCAGTTTGATGCTATGAAAAGGATGGAGCTTTAAGGCTTTGAGGTAGGTGTGTAGGTGTGTGTGTGTGTGTGTGTGTCCTGGGATGTGAACTCAGGGCCTGGGCATAAGGCACAATACTTGAGCCACAGACACACTTTTGACTTTTTGGTAGTTAATTGGACATAGAAGTCTCATGGACTTTTCTGCCCAGACTAGCTTTGAGCTGTGATCCTTAGATCTCAGATTCCTGAGTAGCATAACTAGAATTACATACATGAGCTACTAGATTATGGCTGATAAATGTTGTGCCTATCAAAATGATGAGAATCCTTAAGAATCAGATGAAAGACAGCTGTACCCATAAGTTACACCTCGCGATATCCATATCATGTACAGTTTGCTCTTTCACTGAGTTTAGCCATGTGACTCTCTTGACCTATGTGGGACAAACAAGTTTGATAACTGTTTCTGCAGTTTATCCTCTTGGAAAGCTTTCCTGAGACAATAAGAAATCTATGAGGAGCCGGGAGTTTGGCCTAGTGGTTAAAGTGCTTGCCTAGCATGCATGAAGACCCGGGTTTGATTCCTTGGTACCACATACATAGAAAAAAAAAAGCCAGAAGTGGTGCTGAGGCTCAAGTGGTAGAGCTCTAGCCTTGAGAAAGTCCAAGGACAGTGCTCAGGCCCTGAGCTCAAGCCCAGGACTGGCAAAAAAAAACAAAAACAAAAAAAAACAAACAAACAAACAAAAAGAAATCTATGAAAGAGCCATTCTAGCTGTGGCCTAGCAGATCCACCAGGTAAATACAGCCACATAAATAATAGCAAAGAAAACAGTCCAACCAGTCCATAGAATAGTAATGTCTGCTATTTTAAGCTGTGAATGGTTGTGAAAAAAATACATAACTAGCAGATATCCCAAAACTCAGGTTCTACTATCTAGTTGCTTTCTAAATATGCCCTAAAGAAGCTAAATTGATGTTTGGCATTGAAAGGCGTAAGTAGGATAGCCACAGGAAGAAAAAAATGTCAGAGCACAAACAATAACAGAGATTAGGAAGCCAAAAATAAGGTAGACCTGAAATCAAGACTTAAGAAAGGAAGGGTAGGAACTGGTGTTGTGGCTCAAGTGGTAGAGCACTAGCCTTAAGCTAAAGAGCTCAGGGACAGTGCCCACGCCCAGAGTTCAAGTCACATGACCAACCCCACCCCCCCCAAAAAAGAAGGGAAGGGTATAAAATGTTCCAGTGATTGCATATAGAGATTCTTTTCTTGAATACTTGTTTGTAGAACATGACATTTGAAATATGATGTAAAAACTCAGTGTTAATAAAAACTTTTAATAAAAGGTGATCAGTTGGCTGGAGTAAAAGGCTATGCGGCTAAGTGAGAATAAAATTCTGGGACTAGACTATATAACAGGCTAACAAGTCTATATTTTATTGTACAAGTAACGCTATTGAGAAAGGAGATGATTATAAGGATTATAAGTGTTTTAATACTTTAGGAGGAATAGTCCAAAAGTGATATATAGAAAAATCTAAAAAGAGTCGATAGTGAAAATAAAGAGAGTAGGTTAAGAGGAGCTTTATTAACAAAGGTCCGAGGCCTGTAACAAAAGGGCTTGAAGATGACCACCTTAATCATGAATATATATGAATGAATACAACCACAGGATAAATACAACAGACTCTTCTTTCAAAAATGCATTATTTGTCAGGCGCTAGTGGCTCCTACCTGTAATCCTAGCTACTCAAGAGGCTGAGATCTGAGGATCTCAGTTCCAAGTCAGCCCAGACAGAAAAGTCCTGGTGAGACTTTTTATCTCCAATTAACCTCTTAAAAACCAGAAGTGGTTCTGTGGCTCAAAGTGGTAGAGTGCTAACCTAGAACAAAAGAGCTCAGGAAGAGTGCCTTGAGTTCAAGTCCCAAAACAGCAACAACAACAAAAGTATTACTTGTTTAACTACAATAATACAATTATTAGATAAAAACACAATTATAACTCTACAACTTGCATTTTTTTTGGTGATGTCAGTTCTTGCACATGCTAGGCAAGAACTCTATCAGTGAACCACATCCCCACCCCTTAAACATACAGTTAAAATAAAATAAAGGAGTCAATTTGGCATATCAAAGCAGATTTACATATCTATTTCATTTCCTTTGTTATAAATCAAGAGAATATACAACAATTTTCCAGTAGACCAGCTGTACTTAATTACAGATTGGCGGAATGGTGGAATATGAAAAAGAGATGAACCAGTGAATATATTCTAAGAAAAAAAAGATAAAGTCAAGTTTAGATTAAAATTTCATTACATTCCAACAAAAATCACTGAGAGGGGCCGGGAGTTTGGCCTACTGGTAGAGTGCTTGCCTAGCATGCACGAAGACCTGGGTTCGATTCCTCAGTACCACATACATAGCAAAAAGCCAGAAGTGGTGCTGTGGCTCAAGTGGTAGAGCCCTAGCCTTGAGAAAATCCAGGGACAGTGTTCAGGCCCTGAGCCCAAGCCCAGGACTGGCAAAAAAAAAAAAAAAATCACTGAGAATAGAAACTTATGAGATGATTGAGAAATTTAAAAAAGGCATTAAAGGGCTGGGAGTTTGGCCTAGTGGGAGAGTGCTTGCCTAGCATGCACGAAGACTGGGGTTTGATTCCTCAGTACCACATACATAGGGAAAAAAAAAAAAGGCAAAAGTGGTGTTGAAGCTCAAGTGGTAGAGCTCTAGCCTTGAGAAAGTCCAAGGACAGTGTTCAGGCCCTGAGCTCAAGCCCAGGACTGGCCAATAGGAGTAGATCCCTTGCACCTACAAGGCTGAAGAACAGCTTCTGTTTTTTTTTTTTTTTCTGTTCCCAACTTGTAAGATGCAAGGATTTATTTATTTTTGGAATTACCTAAACTAGCAGCAAATTCTTTTTCTTTGTCTTCCTCTTTTTCTGTTCTTCCCTTGTTCCACCTATTTTTTTCATGAGCTCGAAGACTTATTTTCTAGGATAAATTAATGCTCTACTCTTTTAATCTACTGTTTGTTATGTGCACTCAAATAAACCCCTGAAAGATATGATCAATAAACATAGGGCCACACACACACAAAAGCCAAGACAATTTATGTTCCTACTGTTTCTTCACTCTGGTTTTATCCACTTTATAGGATCTGTTAGAGAAAGTTCCACATTATTTACAAGTAAGAGAACTCTGCTGAGTTTCCCTTTATGAGAGTGCCATACAACTTTTGCTGCTATGAGGAGAGTAACAGATGTATTTTTGTTTAAAGCCCACATGTCACTTCTTTTCTCTACACTTAACTCCTCTATGCTTGAAGGTTCTTGAATATAGCTTTGTCATTTTGCATACTTTATTTCTCTAATCTCCCTGTCACTCCCACCCCTAGGACACTGTAATAAAAACTATGAAGTTCCCTGCATTGTCTACAAGATATTTGTCAAGTAAGTAATTCTTTACTTAGCAATCATTTCTATGAAGGCTATGGAAGGATGCTATAATTAGTTTCAAAATGGAAGAAATGCCAAAAATTAAAATCAAATTTATAGAATCATACTTCTAAGTGACCCCAGAGGCCAATTTATCTTCTCCAACTGGCACCTTTAAGGTTTGAGGAATAATGTTCCCTATGAATAATAATAACCTTACAGGAGCTATGACCGCTGATACTTTTAATTATTAAACATTGTTACTTACAGCTGGACACTGATAGCTGACACCTACAATTCTAGCGACTCAGAAGGGTAAGATCTGAGGATCATGGTTTGAAGCCAGCCTGGACAGGACTCTATCTATCTATCTATCTATCTATCTATCTATCTATCTATCTATCTATCTTCAATCTATCATAGCTCCTAGGGCTTGAACTCTGGGCACTGTCCCTGAGCTCTTCAGCTCAAGGCTAGTGTTCTACCACTTAAGCCACAGCACTACTCACTCCCCTGTGAGATTTATCTCTGATTAAACACCAAAGAGCTGCAAGTGAAGCTGTGGCTCAAGTGGTAGAATGCTATCTTTGAAAGAAAAAGCTCAGAGACAGCACCCAGGCCCTGAGCTCAAGCCCAAGGACCAATATACCAGAAACCCCCATGTGGGGCTAGGAGTTTGGCCTAGTGGTAGAGAGACCAGGGTTTGATTTCTCGGTACCATATACATAGAAAAAAGCCTGAAGTGGTGCTGGTGCTGTGGATCAAGTGGTAGAGCTCTTGTCTTGAGAAAAGTCCAAGGACAGTGCTCAGGCCCTGAGTTCAAGGCCCAGGACTGGCAAAAAAAAAAAAAAACAAAACAAACAAACCCACACAAATATTAGTTATATTTATATTGTTAAAATAGTAGTCTGAACAATGTGTTTCATCAAACAGATAAAGGAAAAAGAAGACAGTGGAGTTTGTTTTCTCCTCTCTCTTTTTCTCCTTTCTTTGTCATCTATTTCCTTGCTTCCCTCTTTTGCAAGTTTAAAAAAGGCAGAATAGTTGCCAGATGCTAGTGGTTCATACCTGTAATCTTAGCTACTTAGGAGTCTTAGGTCTGAGGAGAAGTCAGTCTTTGGCAGGACAGCCCATGAGACTATCCTTTATAATAAACTACCAAAATGCTGGAAGTAGATCTGTGCTCAAGCACTGGCCTTGAGGAAAAGAAAAATGTTCAAGGACAGTGCCCAATCCCCAGGACCAGCATGAAATGACAATAATACCACCACCACAACCAACAACAACAAAACCTAGAACATAGGGACAATAATATTTACATAGTGTTCTACTTAGAAAAAAAACGATGCTTACATTCTGTCTGTTTTCATAATTTCTACATACATTTAAAAAATCTGCTTTTAATTTCAAACATATACATGTGGAAAAATAAGGCACTAGGACCTCTGGAATGATTGCCAGCTTCAAGAATGACCAATCCCAAACTACCCCCACTTTTCAATATAGCTTTTACTTCCTTTCTAGATTAAGGAAGTAAATACAAATAACATTTCATCTGAAAATGCTTTAAAAATCTTATTTTAACAAAGTATGAACCCATGTAACAGCAATATTCATAAGAAGATATGTTGGAAATGAACTTTACAACTTGGGAGAAGGTGGAGGGGTGGGCAAGTAGGAAAAAAAGATGGGAAGGAATAACAATGTTCATGAAGTAATTGTACTCACTATCTTACAAATGTAACCGACTGTAACTTCCCTTTACCTCCTCCATAATAAAATTTAAAATAAAAAAATTCACTATATAAAAAAAAAATCTTACTTAAAAAAATGCCTATTGAACTGGTCCAGTGGCTGGTTCCTGTAATCCTAGCTACTCAGGAGGCTGAGATCTGAGAATCAAGGTTCTAAGCCAGCCTAGGCACAAAAGGACCTGAGACTCTTATCTCCAATTATCCCCTAGAAAAACGGGAAGTGGGGCTTGGCTCAAGGGTAGGGCGGTAGCCTAGAGTTGAAGAGCTCAGGGACAGTGCCCAGGCCAAGTTCAAGCCCCATGACTCACAAAAAAAAGAAACAAAGAAAAAAAAAGACTATTGATGATTATAGTTACACCATAAATTAACTACTTTAAACTACTTATCTCTATGCTGAGCATTGTGTGTATATTTAAAATAATTAAACAAATGGATTAATAAGCAATTGAATATAAAACAACAGCTCTCTAAGGTAAGCAGTGCTTGTGCAACACAGAAGGGAATTAATCTGACAGGTTAACTAAACTCAAGTTTGTATGGCTGGTAAACTGGAGGCTGGATTCAAGTCTGGAACTCCAGGGTTTTAAAGCCTACATCCTTTGCTTATCAATAGAAAACTCATCAAAATCCCAAACACAACCTGCACAAAATTGGGTGTCTTTCTAAATGTAAAATGCTAGGCAAGAGTCACTTATGGTAAGATCATTTTATCTGAATTCTAAAAGTATTTTTTTTTAAGCTAGAAAACTGATTTCTGTGTTCACATGGGAAGAATACATTTGAAACTTAGATTTTTAGAAAAGAAAAAAACTCTGCCATTTTAGATTTTACAGCCTATTGCAGTGTTTTGGGCTTTTTGTTGATACTGGGGGTCAAACTCACGTTCTTCTTCTTTTTTTTTTTTTTTTTTTTTGCCAGTCCTGGGCTTGAGCTCAGGGCCTGAGCCCTGTCCTTGGGATTTCTCAAGGCTAGAGCTCTACCACTTGAGCCTCAGCATCACTTCCAGCTTTTTTTTCTATGTATTTGGTACCGAGGAATCGAACCCAGGTCTTCGTGCATGTTGGTGGGCACTCTACCACTAGGCCAATTCCCAGCCCCAAACTCACATTCTTATAGTATTAAACACATAATGATGCCATAAGAGCAGACTAATTGATTACTGGGATAGAATGCAGAAGGAGACCCAAATTTGGAAATTTATGGGAACAATTGCATTTCAAATCATTCAAATGATGTTGGGACAAGAGGCTATTAATTAAAGGAAATAAGTAATAAAATTAAATCCCTATTTCATACCCCAGATAAAAATATATTTGGATACTGGATGTAAATGGAAAAAACAATGCTATAAATTTAAACCTTGAAACCATGAAGTAAGAAGCTCTTAAAACATGACAACAAACATGAAGCTATAAAGAAAATAAAGGTAAACAGATTAATAAAGTAAAAAGACCATGAAGCACTGATTCAGATGAAACATAAAATTGCCAAAGACACATGAAATGATGCTCAATTTCACTAAACTCACTAACAAAACTGAAAGAGTATTATGATAATAAAGAAATAATACATTCATTTCATTAGTTTAATAAAAATGAAAAGGATTCAGAAGATAAAGTGTCAGGAGAGTTGGCTTAGTGGTTTACTAGTTCTAGTGTAAAACAGAAATAAAGTACACAGGCATATTATTTTTGGTAATTAGTACTTTCAAGAATAAACTGAAGTTGGGCACAGTGGCTCATGCCTGTAATTCTAGTTAATCAGGAGGCTGAGATCTGAGGATTGCAATTCAAAGCCAGCTCAGGCACTAAAGAACATGAGATTCTTATGTACAATTAATCACTAAAAAAGTGAAGTGGGTCTGTGGCTCAAGGGGTAGGAATGTAGCCTTGAGCTGAAGAGCTCAGGGACAGTGCCCAGGCCCAGAATTCAAGCCCCATACGCCCCCCCCCCCAAAAAAAGAATAAACTGAGCCAGGTGATAAACTGACCTAGGCACCAATGGTTTATGCCTGTAATCCTAGCTGTGGGAAGCGGCACACGGACCTGGCGGCCATACCTTCACTTCCTGGAATGGGGGTCTGACGCAATCAGGCGTGGCTGCCCATGCGCCCCTACTGCTTAGCGGAAGCCTGCGCTGTGCATGTGCGGAAGCGTGCTGTTCTCCATTTTACTGCGTGATCGAGCGAGTGCCAGGTGCATGTACTGTGGGTGGCAGGAGATGATTGGTGGAGTGTTTGAGGCGGCCTATTCCTATTGGTGGGTTGGTACATATATATCCGGAGTAAGGGGGAAAGAGGAGAACCAGGAGAATAAAGAAGCTTCTTGGAACCTGTATCGTGTGTCAGATCTTTGCGGGCGAGGGTCGGTGCGGGATATCTAGCTACTCAGGAGGCTGAGATCTGAGGATCACAATTTGAAGGCACCTCAGGCAGTAAAGTCCATGAGTCTCTTAAACTCAGAAATGGAGCTGTACCTCAAGTAGTGCTTGCCTTGCACAAAAAAGCTGAGCAAGGGGCCGGGAGTCTGGCCTAGTAATAGAGTGCTTGCCTAGCATGCACGAAGACCTGGGTTCGATTCCTCGGTACCATATACATAGGAAAAAGCTGGAAGTGGTGCTGAGGCTCAAGTGGTAGAGCCCTAGCCTTGAGAAAGTCCAAGGACAGTGCTCAGGCCCTGAGCCCAAGCCCAGGACTGGCAAAAAAAAAAAAAAAAAAAAAAAAGCTGAGCAACAGTGCCCTGGCATCAAGTTTAAGCCCCAAGACTTATATATAAGAAAAATGAATAAATTTAAATGAAGGGGTTAGTCTGTTCAAGAAGCACTGGACACTTAGACTTGTAAATTCTAACACCCTTGTACAACTTTTTTTTTTTTAAGTTCAGAAAAAGAATTTAAAAAGAATAGAAATTTAAGCCTTTGGAACTATGCGTATCTGCTCATCCTTTATTTATTTATTTATTTTTTTTTGGGTGGGTCATGGGACTTGAACTCTGCCTGGTCACTGTCCCTAAGCTCTTTTTGTGCCCAGGCTGGCCTTGAACTTTGATCATCAGATCTCAGCCTCCTGAGTAGCTAGGATTACAGACACGAGCCACCTACAGCTAAATATAGTTTGGACCGTTTGCCCCTTTAAAGGCAACCACTGGCACATAAATTTTACACTGATTCACTACTGATTTTTTTTTTTTTGGTCGGTCATGGGACTTGAACTCTGGGCCTGGGCATTGTCCCTAAGCTCTTAAGCTCAAGGCTACCAGCCTACTCCTTTAGCTGCAGTGCCACTTCCGATTTTCTAGTGGTTAATTAGAAGTAAGAGTCTCATGGACCTTTAGAGCTCAGGCGACTTTGAACCATGATCCTCAGATCTCTGCCTCTGAATAGCTTGTATTATAGGCATGAGCCACTGCACCCAGCTCTCACTACTGAATTTTAAATTGGTATAACTTAGCAGTAACTGAAAGTATGGTTTATGACAAAATAAAAACTTGACCTAGGATAGCCTATGAAAATTTCAGCAAGACTTTTTTTTTTTTGGTTATGGGGCTTGAACTCGGCCTGGACACTGCTCCTGAGCAATTCAGTTTAAGGCTACTGCTTGGGCCATAGTGCCACTTACTCAGCAAGAGTTTTTATTTTTTGTATTTTATTGTTAGGATAATGTATAGAGGGGTTACAGATACATTGCTCAGGTAATGGGTACGTTACTTCTATAACCTGATACCCTTTTTCATGTTTCTGTCCACCTTTTTCTCCCCCATCCCCTCCCAATCATCTTATTTTTCCCCTTTCCTTCCCTATTTCAAATAAATAAGTGGATATACAGTATGCCAGGTAACAAAGTCAGATACAGTAACCACATGAGATTAACCATAAGTGGAAAAAACACACACTAATGATGAATTAGTTGGACACAAGAATATTCTAAAAAGGAATAGATCCATCTTTCCCAAACTGACAGTTGTTTTTTTGATATTGGGGATCAACCCTGGGGCCGTATAAGGCAAATGCTTTGCCACTGAGAGACATTCCAGCCCTTAACCGATTTTTTTTTTTGCCAGTCCTGGGACTTGAACTCAGGGCCTGAGTATCCTTGGGCTTTCTCAAGGCTAGTACTCTGCCACTTGAGTCACAGTATCACTTCTGGCTTTTCTACCTATGTGGTACCTAGGAATCGAACCTGGTTCTTTGTGCATGCTAAGCAAACTCCCTTCCTGCCTCCACCCCCCTTGAAAGATTATTATGTCTGAAAAAAATTTTTTTTTTTTAGTCAGTTGTGTGGCTTGAACTCTGGCCTGGGTGTTGTCCTTGAGCTACACAGCTCAAGGCTACTGCCCTAACGCCGGGAGGGAGCCACAGCCACAGTGCCATTTCCCCACTTCCGTTTTCTAGAGGTTAATTTGTGATAAGAGTCTTCTGCCCTGGATGCCTTACAACCACAATCTTCAGATCTCTTCTTCTGGAGTAGCTAGGATTACCGGTGTAAGCAACTGAGCAGGCTTGTCTCTCACAGTTTTATTGTATGTTTATGTATATATAGTTCCTAAATTCATTCATTTTTCTTTTTTGTAACCAAACCTTTACAACCTTTGAAATAGATTTAATCATTTCATAGCTAAAATCATGGTTAAAAGGAAAACAAAAACAAAGTAAAAAAAAACAAAACACAACAAAGCTTAACTAGTACTCCAATAAAACTTTTAGGACCAACAAAACTCATTTATAGAATTCAATGCTTTAAATTTAAAAATATTGGGGCCGGGAGTTTGGCCTAATGGTTAAAGTGCTTGCCTAGCATGCATGAAGACCCGGGTTTGATTCCTCGGTACCAGACATAGAAAAAAGCCGGAAGTGGTGCTGAGGCTCAAGTGGTACAGCGCTAGTCTTGAGAAAGTCCAAGGACAGTGCTGGGGTCCTGAGCTCAAGCCCAGGAATGGCAAAAAAAAAAAAAAAAAAAAAAAAAATTAAAAATACTGTTCAGGGGTAAAATACTTGCCTAGCATGTGAGAGGCCCTGGATTCAATCTCCAGTACCATAAAGAAAGCAAAACAAAACCAAAATGAGTATATTATACCTCTCTGGGTGGGAGTGAATAATATTTGCAATTTGGCTGTAGCTAGATAACAAACTTTTTTAAGTCTATAGTTTTACTAAACTATAATTTCAAAATAATCACTGATTAACATAAAGACTTGTATGTTTAGTCTTTCCCTACCTTGATTTATTTCCCAAAAAACTAAATTGATGTGTCCTTCAATTCATTCTCTCCAGCCTTGCCAACCCATCTATGAAGAAGTGAGAGCCTTAGGTAATGGTAGTCATACTTGAAGGAACAGAGGGATATTGGGACTCAGTAAGGAATCATTAGAAATTTACAAATTAGAAATAAATTTGTATTACATGGTATCTTTACATAGGCACATAAATATTCTGTCAAGTCATCAACGAACATACCTACGAAACTAATAGAGAATAACCAAGCTAGGTAGCTTGCCTTTAAGAATATTTGTACAATCCTATTATTCTGAACAATTCAGTTACAAACTTGACACTATCAACACAGAATTATCCTATATACCAACCAGCTGCTTACAATAAAAAAGGAGACAATCTAGTTTGCAGAAATAGTTAAGCTAGCCCTCTCTGGCAGAGAAGCAGAAAGAGAGCCATGGTAGGCATCTCTGTCTAATCTGTAAGAGTGGGTTAGGGTTTAGCTATCACAAAAGGGGTTAACAATACTTGAGACTACCCAAAAAGCCTAACAAGACATCTGGGTTCAGCGGCTGTCACTGTCAGGGCAGGCCTTGGAGGGGATGCTCATATCAATTTAGTTTATCAGGTGGACAGCTGATCAACATTAAACAGATTTGCTCTGGGCAGACTGAGCTGAGCTTCCTGACATGAATTCCAATGAGAGCCCTCTGCACTCTAGCACTGAGCTCTGCCTCCCCCCCCCCCCCCACTGTTGTAGCTCCCTGGACATATGGGAATCCCTAGTGATGAGCACATAAAGCTGCCTCTAACTCAAGTGACGGCTCATTTCCCCTGGCTGAAGGCAGACATTAATATCCTGAGGAGATCAGACCTGCCTCTCTGACCCTCATCTTCCCAAGCAGAACCACTGTCCTATTTCTTCATTTAATAAGCTTTTAATGAAGAAAACCAAAATTCCCCCATTGAGTGCACAGAATTCTATATGAAAAGGTTATATAAACACATCAGATTCAGTGTCAGAGTTTTCCAAAATAGCTGCTCCCTACGCAGCCCTCCCCTGGATAGCAGATTCTGACATTCACCTTCCTATAGAACTCACTCTTTCTGCTATGGTACAGGAGTTCAGTTCTCTGCTCTGATAATTACGAGTCATCTCCATGGCATGGCAGGTGGAGGATTAAAGAACTGATTACAAAGAGCATGCTGGTGTTTCCATTCTCATTACAATCCCCTGTTTTCAAGGGTTCATCAGTTAGTTATAAAACCACTTCAAGCACAACCAGGCTGGAAGAAATGACAGTCCAGTGACAATCTAGAAGGTATACTAGAAGATACCGTGGAGCTAAATGAGAATATAAGAAAGCTAAAAATATTGGTTGAATTGGAGCTGGCAAACATGCTTTGGTTTCAGGAGAAATAGTGGGGGGAAATGTGTGATTGCAAATGGAAAAGACAGCAGTTTTTCTACCTGTGAATTGGAGGTTGGTCAAAAACAAGAGGATCTGAATTTCTACTGAAGTTTAGTGCCAGGGCTCTGACAGCTCTGACTTGCTTTTTTCTCCACAAGAAAGCAAGCAGGGGTCAAGAGAGATGAGATGCTTCATGTTAAATGGGCCACAGTAAACACTATAGGAGGGAAATGTCATTCTGCAAAGACTTCTCCAACTAAATGACAAGAAGAACTGATGGACCAAAGAGGGAAACTTAGCCAGCTCTATTTAGACCACACATGTGTCCAAGGTTGTGAGATATAAAGGCAAGGGGAAAAGAGTCAAGGATATAATCTGCAGAGTGACATGCTTTAAATTAGATTGTTTTCATTGCTTCCTAATCAATTTAGACACAACAATAAATCCTGCCAGGTGCAGTGACTCATGCCCGTAATCCTACCTACTCAGAAGGCTGAGATCTGAGGATCAAGGTTCAAAGCCAGCTAAGGCATAAGAGGAAGGACCTGAGACTCTTTATCTCCAGTTAACCTCTAAGAAATGGGAAGTGGGGCTTGGCTAGAGGGTAGGGCTGTAGCCTTGAGCTGAAGAGCTCAGGGACAGTGACCAGGCCAACTTCAAGCCCCATGACCCACCCCCCCCCAAAAAAATAAATAAAAATCCTAAGTGTTCTCCAATATGTTTGATCAGGTCTCTCCAAATATAAAAGTAGAGTAATTCTTCAACATGGCTAATTCATAGACTACAGAAGCCACAAACAAGTACTCATTGTACAGGCTAATTCATTACCTACAATGTCTCAGATATTATGATTTTTTAATGGAGCATTTAATATTTACCAACTTTAGCTATTAACCCTGTTTTATAGATGAGAAAATGGGAGCCCAGATATTTTAATTGATTTGCCCAATGTTATGACTAGAAAGCAGGGAGACTAGATTTTGATTAAAGAAAACAACAACAACTTTTTGTGGAGGTGAAATGCAATTTACCCACTATCTATTAAACCTTACTGATTTCCTGAAGAATCAATTTTTCTGAATGACAGAATAATTGTGGCACATTTATAGTCTGTCAGTAGACACAGAGGTTCTATGCTTACCCTGTTATACTGTGAGTCCTTTAGTAGTTTAATAACGCCCAGGGACTCTAATAAGAACAATGGATTTAAACACATCAATAAGAGTATAACATCAGGCCCTTAGGTACCTACAGTCCCCCAAGAATTAACTTTTGGCCAAGTACCAGTAGCTCATAACTCTAATTCTAGCCACTCAAGAGGTTGAGATCTTAGAATCCCATTTTGAAGGCATCCCAGACAAGAAAGTCTGTGAGCCTCTTATCTTCAATCAACTACCAAAAACATGAAAGTAGAACTGTAGTTCAAGTGGTAGAGAGCTATCTTTGCACAAAAAAGCTCAGGGTAGCATGCATGCCCTGGGATTCAAGCCCCAAGACTGGCATAAAAAAAAAAAGGTTAAATGGAAACAACTTAGATGTAGAGAGGTTAATTTTTGCTTCATTCTAAGTTTGTTCCAGAACCAATCTGACCCGTGAATCTATGCTCCTTCCATTTCACGAATGCAGTAATTAAATATTCAGAAAAGAAGAACCTGGGTGGGAGGAGCTTAATTGGCACCTCTCTACAGCAATAGTGGTCTTTTATTCATTGACCTACTGAAAACTCAGAAGACAACGTATCTGTAATAGATTAGGTATCAGTCAAATAGACTGATGTCCTCCATCACCACCACAATTCAATGAGAGAATTATGAATTTCCATCCTGTCAAACAAGGTCATATTAACTTCTTGCCAATGAATTGAGTGAAAAATGTCATTTCTAAGCAGAAGCTTTAAGAGATACATGTTATTTTCCATATATTTTTTATTGTAATTAATAGAAGGGTTACATGATATTTGCCAGATAGATGGTGCATTAATTCCCATACATTGATACCCTTTCACATGTCTTGGTCCCCATTTCCCTCCCCCCCCACCCCTCATCTTGTTTTCCCCCATTCCCTATCCAAATTCAGATAACCAAATACTAATATATCCGATATATCAGGTAACAAAGTAAGATAGTGTAACAATATGAGGTAACCAAGGGACAGCAAAAGTGATGAGAGATAACATAGTACCTTAAGAACAACAATCATGGGGGGTATGGGGGGGGAGGGAAATGGATACCAAGACATGTGAAAGGGTATCAATGTATGTGAATTAATGCACCTTCTATCTGGCAAATATCATGTAACCCTTTTACTAATTACAATAAAAAAATTAAAAAAAAAAAAACAACAATCATTCATTATATGGCTTATGTTTACATCATATTTTAAATGACAAGTTTAACAAACAAGTGTTCAAGGAGGGAATCTCTAATTACAATCTCTGGGACTTAGTATTTAGAAATTAATCAAAATTAGGCTAAGGGTTTGTATGTCATAGGAACATATCAATTTATGAAATAAAACATTATGTCTATAGAGTCATAGGTTTTTATGTCTATATAGTTATGTTTATATTTCCATTACCATGTCCATAGCTTTGGGTATGCCGTTATTGAGTCCTCGCTCTTGTACTCTTTGGATTTAATAGCCGCATATTAAGGATACCATGCGCCTTTTGTTCCTTAGGTCTTGACTTGTCTCACTCAACATGATTCGCTCCAGATTCATCCACTTCCCTGCGAATGCCATTGTGTATATATACCACATTTTCTGTATCCATTCATCTGTAGTAGGGCATCTGGATTGTTTCCATTGCCTGGCTATTGTGAATAGTGCAGAGATGAATATAGATGAGCAGGTGTCTTTACAATATCCTGGGTCATGCTGTTCAGGATAGATACCCAGAAGTGGTATTGCGGGATCATAGGGAAGGTCTATTATCAGTTCTTTAAGGAACCTCCACATTGCTTTCCAGAGTGGCTGAACTAGTTTATAATCCCACCCATCAGCAGTGTAGTAGGGTTCCTTTTTCTCCACAACCCCGCCAGCAACTGTCATTGTCTGAGTTCAAAATCTTGGCCATTCTTGTTGGGGTATCTTAGGGTTGTTTTTATTTGCATTTCCTTTATGACTATAGATGATGAACATTTTCTCATATTTTTTCTGCCATTTTAATCTCTTCTTCTGATGGTCTCTCTTTAGTTCCCTTGCCCATTTAGTGAATGGTTTATTGGGTTTTCTGGGGATTAGTTTCTTGAGTTCCCTGTAGATACTAGATATTAAGCATTTATCAGATGTACTGTTGGTAAATATCTTTTCCCAGTTGGTTGGCTGTCTCTCTACTTTTGCAACTATGTTTTTATCTGTGCAGAAACTTTTTATTTTTAAGTAGTCCCATTTATCGAGTCTCTCTACAATCTGTTGTGACCCTGGGATTCTGTTCAGGAATCTTTTGCCTGTGCCTATGAGTTCCAGTGTCTCTCCTACTTTATCATGTAGCAGTTTCACGGTTTCCGGTCTGACATTGAGGTCTTTGATCCACTTTGAGTTAATGCTTGTGCATGGCTAAAGGCTAGGGTCAATTTTTATTTTTCTGCATGTGGCTGCCCAGTTTTGCCAGCACCAATAATTGAATAGACTGTGTTTATTCCACTGTATATCTTTGGCTCCTTTGTCACATACAAGTTGACTATAGGTATGTGGTTCTATTTCTGGGTCTTCTATTCTGTTCCACTGATCTTCTGGTCTGTTTTTGTGCCAGTACCAAGCAGTTTTTGTTATTTATGGCTCTATAATAGAGTTTTAAGTCTGGTATTGTAATACCTCCAGCATTGCTCTTTTTGCCTAGAATTGTTTTGGCTATTCTAGGTCTTTTCTTGTTCCATATGAATCTTTGGATTATATCTTCAATTTCCATAAAGAATGTCTTTGGGATTTGAATTTGTATATCAATTTTGGCAGTATAGCCACTTTCACTATGTTGATGCTCCCTAGCCACGAGCATGGGATGTCTTCCATTTCCTAGTGTCCTCTTTAATTTCTTTCATTAGGCTTTTATAGTTTTCATTGAATAATTCTTTTACATCTTTGGTTAAGAATATTCCTAAGTATTTTATTCTTTTGGGGGCTATGGCGAATGGGATCATTTTCTTGATTTGGCCTCTTTGTGTATTGTTGGTGTACAAGAAGGCTACTGACTTCTGAAGACTGATTTTGTATCCTGCCACTTTGCTAAAGTGGTTTAATTCTAGGAGTTTGGGAGTGGAGCTTATTGGGTCACTCAAGTAGAGGATCATGTTGTCTGCGAATAAGGATAGTTTAATTTCTTCTTTCCCTATGTGGATCCCATTGATGTCCTTTTCTTGCCTTATTGCTCTGGCTAAGGGTTCCAGCACTATATTGAAGAGAAGTGGAGAGAGTGGACATCCCTGTCTAGATCCTGATTTTAAGGTGAATGGTTCCAGTCTTTCACCATTTAGTATAATACTGGCTGTACGTTTTTCATATATGGCTTTCCCTATTTTGAGGAATGTACCTGTTATTCCTATTTTTTCTAGTGCTTTCAACATGAATGGATGTTGTATTTTGTCAAATGCCTTCTCCATGTCCAGAGAAATTATCATATGATTCTTATCCTTAACTCTATTGATGCGATGTATTACATTGATTGATTTGTGAATGTTAAACCAGCCCTGCATCTGTGGGATGAAGCCTACTTGATCATAGTGTATGATTTTTAAAATTTGTTTCTGGATTCTGTTGGCTAATATTTTATTAAGGAATTTTGCGTCTGTTCATTAGAAAGATAGGTCTGTAGTTTTCTTTTTTGTTCGGTCTTTCCCTGGTTTAGGGATGAGAGTAATATTAGCTTCATAAAATGAGTTTGGTATTGCTCCTTCTGTTTCTATTTTTCGGAAGAGTTTCAAGAGTATAGGTGTTATTTCATCTTTAAATGTCTTATAGAATTCCGCAGTGAATCCATCTGGACCTGGGCTTTTTTTGGTTGGCATTTCCCTGATTGCTTCCACAATTTCGTTGTAAGAAATTGGTCTGTTCAATTTGTTTACCGCATCGTTGTTCAGTGTGGGTAGCCTATATTTATTTAAGAAATCATCCATTTCTACTAGATTTTCTCGTTTCTTTGAATATAGGCCCTGGCAGTACCTAGTCATTATGGACTGGATTTCTTGGGAACCAGTTGTGATTGTTTCTGTGGGATCTCTAATCTTGTTTATTTGAGTCTCCCCTTTCCTTTTTTTGATTAATCTTGCCAAGAGTCTGTCTATTTTGTTGACTCTTTCAAAGAACCAACTTTTTGATTTATCAATTTTGTGTATAGTAGATCTTATTTCAATCTCTGAAATTTCTGATTTTATTTTTGTTATTTCTGTCCTTCTAGCTGTTTTAGAATTAATTTTCTTGCTCCTCTAGGTGTTTTGTTTTTTTTTTAAGGTTATTTACGTGCTCTTCTTCTGTCTTTTTAATATGTGCTTCTAGTGCGATAAATTTGCCTCTTAGAACTGCCTTTGCTGTGTCCCATAAGTTCCTTTGTGATGTTTCTTGATTGTCATTACATTAAAGGAAGTTTTTAATTCCAATTCTGATCTGATCTGTTACCCAGGAGTTATTCAGAAGTGTGTTGTTCAGTTTCCATGTGATTGAATGTTTTTTGACTTTGACTGCATTGTTCAGAATTAGTCTGACTCCACTGTGGTCTGATAGGATGCATGGGATTATATCAGACCTCTTGTATCTGCTTAAGTTTTCTGTATGAACTATTATATGATCTATTTTGGAGTGTGTTCCATGTACTGCTGAGAAAAATGTAAAAAGTTTCGCCATTGGGTGGAAGACTCTGTGTATATCTGTTAAGCCCAGCTGGGCTATGGTGGCATTTAAGTCGATGGTGTCTTTGCTTAACTTTTGTTGAGTTGACCTGTCATTTGTTGAGAGTAGTATACTGAGGTCTCCCACAATGATTGTGTTTGGGTCTATCTTGTTCTGTAATTCTAAAAAGAGTTTGTTTGATGAATTTGGGTGCTCCTGTGTTGGGGGAGTAGATGTTTATAACTATAATATTATGGGCATGGATTGTACCCTTTACTAATATATTATGGCCGTCTCTATCTTTGTGTACTCATTTTACTGAGAAGTTAATATTGTCGGAGATTAAGACTGCTACTCCTGCTTTTTTGCATGGTGGAAAATTCGTTTCCATCCTTTCACTTGGAATTTGTTTCTGTCTTTGGCGGTGAGGTGGGTCTCTTAGAGGCAACATATGGATGGGTGATGTTTCTTAATCCAGTCTGCTGCTCTGTGTCTTTTGATTGGATTGTTCAGCCCGTTCACATTTAGGAAGATTATAGAGAAGTGGTCTGTGTCCATTGTCGTTATTTATTTTTACTTCTAGGTTTCTTTCTCTCTCTTTTTTCCCCTTTTGTGTTTAGTGAATTATAGATGTTTGCTTCTTGTTGGGGGTTCTTCATGTTCTACAATTTCTTCTCGATTAGTATTCTTTGTAACGCTGGTTTAGTGTGCACGTATTCATAAAGCTTCTCTTTGGAGTGAAATATTCTTGTTTCTCCCTCAAATGTAATGCTAGTTTTGCTGGATATATCAGTCTGGGTTGGCAGTTTTTGGTCTTCAGGACATCAATGATGTTTTTCCAAGCTTTTCTTGCATTTAGGGTTTGCATGGAGAGATCTGCTGTAATTCCAATTTTCTTCCCATTATAATATAGCTCCTTCTTTGTTTTTGCAGCATTTAAGATCAATTCCTTTGTATTTGGGTCTAGTGTCTTTACCATGATATGTCTAAATGAGTTCCTTCTAGGATCTTGCCTGTTTGGAGTCCTGAAACCTTCAATAGTGTGAGTATTTTCCCTTTTGAAGTTGGGGAAGTTCTCTGCTATGACTTTGGTGAATAAAGGTTGCATACCTTTGTCCTGAAATTCGGCCCCCTCCTCAATCCCTATTATACGAAGATTAGACTTCTTTACTGCATCTGCCAGTTCCTGGAGCTCTCTCTGGTAGATTCTGACTAATTTTTTCAAGGTGGCGATTCTCTGTTCCAGCTCTTGTGTTTTATCTTCCATTTCTGATGTTCTATTCTCCATCTCCGTCAATCTGCGCTTAATGCCTCCATTTTTGCTTGAAGTGTGGACACTGAGCTGATCATGTCTGCTCTGAGGGTATTAATCTTTTCTTCCATCTCTCTTTTGAATTATAGGAGCTCTTTGGTGATTTCCTGCTTATGTTCCTGGAATTGTTTTTGGAGTTCTGTTTTAATCTCTTTAGTCATGTTCACAATCATCTCCTTGAATAGGGTCATGTTTCATGTCTCTTCAGGTGTCATTTCTTGGGATGGTGACATCTGTCATCCCTTCGCTCTTGTTACCTTTTGGGCTTTGCGTGGGACTTTGCACTCTCCTCGGCATCGAGAACTGTTGTTGTAGTTAGCTCTGTGGTTGGTAAGTAGCAGTCTTTACTTGGATTGGGACCGGTGGTTCTGGGAATATGTGAATACCTGTGGTTCTCGGCAAAATTGATTTCTCTGCTGACTAGGTCAGAGTTTGCAGTTTTTGCATGTGTTCTGGCCTGTTCCCAGAGGCTGTGTGCTGCTGCACGACTAGCTCTCAGCCCAACCAGTGGCCTCACAGTGGGCTGTGGGATGGATCTGCAAGTTTCAGTCTCAGTGTGCTGGGCAGATGGTTGGTTTTCCTGTGCTGCTTCTAGGGGCAGGCCCCCGGTCAAGGGTCTGGGGTTTGGGAATTTCTAGGGGCTCTCAGCAGGACCAATAGGTGTCCGCTTTGTTCCCAGGGGCGGGGCCCAGCTGAGGACATGGGCTCCATGTCCTCAGCGGAGCTATACCTTTCTGATTCTCAGAAGGTAAGCGTGGCTGCTGGTCGGCCCTTCAGTTCCCTGCTGCTTTGTCAGAGAGTCTGTGACTGTGGGGGGCCCCTGGGTGCTGTCTTGCTCAGGATTCCCAGCTGGAGGATGCCAGGCTCAAGATTTGAGGGGGACAGATGCTGGCTCCTATTTTCCCGCACACCCCACCCGCTGTTGTAAGGCAGGGTCTTAGCGCCCCCCACTCTCCTAGTGGCCTGGGAGAGGAAGCTGGTAGGCAGGTGGGGGCTGGGACACCTCCACCTCTCTTGGTGGGGTGCTGCGTCTTACCGCTGCCCGCCTGTCAGTCGCCAGTCAATGGCCTGGGGGAGGGGGCTGTTGAGGGAAGGGATAGGATTCTAAATTCCTTGCCCCCCTGCTCCTGCCGGTCTTTCTGGGGTGGGGTGGAGGGGTCTGAGTTAAGTTCTATTGCTTGGCACCAGCTCTGCTTTCCCAATGGGTTTGGGGACCGGCTTCACTACTCACGCCTCTGCGTTCCGTCTGTGGGTGCTACACGGTGTTGGAGAATCCTTCACTCCCCTCGGATCTCCGCCACCGCCTGTGGTCTGCGTCTGGGTTCCGCCGCTTGCTGTTCTGGTTCTGCGTCTGGGTTCTACTGCTTCTGTGGCTCACTGGCCCGGTCCTATGCTGGTTTCTGCGGGTCGGGGCTGGCCGGCCCAGTGCCCTCCTCCACAGCTTTTCGCAGCTCAGAGCCAGTGGTGAGGGGTGAGGGAGGGGTCCTTGCGGTCTGAATTCTTTGAGAAAGTTGGTTGTAGGCTTTATCTGGATTTCTTTTCCGGTTTGAGTCCTTCTCCGTTGCTTCTTGAGTTTGTTGTTGTGGATTTCTTAAGGTAATTGACTTGTGGGACTCCCTGGTTCTCTCTTTTTGTGAGAGAGAGAGCTAGGCAGTGTCCCTATTGTCTCGGTGCCATCTTCCGCTCTTGTTTGATACATGTTTTTTTAATCTCTTTTCTGTTCCAAATGGAGGCTGCTTCATCAGTGTTGGTCTTATAGCTAAGGGATAACTCCAAGACCCTGTACAATATAAGTATCCAGAGCAGGACTATCCAATAATATAGCCACTGATCACAAGTAGCTAGTAAGCATTGAAAATGCTACCACTGTCTAAATTTAGATGTTCTATTAAATGTAAAAGGCTTAGTACAAAATATTTTAAATATCTCAATGAAAAATGTTTCATATTGCCTACATTTTGGAAGACAGTATTTTAGACATATTAATTTAGATAAAATATTGAAGTTAGAATTACTTGTTTCCTCTTTAGTATAGGTGCTAGCATATTTTAAATAATATTTCTTTTTTAAATTTATTTAATTAATTTTTTGTTGTTAGTTGTGGAGCTTGAACTCTGGGCCTGAGTGCTGTCCTAAGCTCTTTAGCTCAAGGCTAGCACCCTACCACATTGAGCCACAGTGCTACTTCTGTTTTTTTCCTGGTTAATTGGAGATAAGAGTCTTGTGGACTTTTGTGTCCAGGCTGGGTTTGAACGACAATCCTCAGATCTCAGCCTTCGGAGTAGCTAGGATTATAGACATGAGCCAGCGGCACCTGGCTTAAATTATATTTCTTTTAGAATTAGGTATGGTATACATTCCTGTAATCCTAGCACTTAGGAGACAATGAGGACAATTGAAAATTATAGGCCAATCTGTGCTACATAGTAAGTTCAAGGCCAGTCTTAGCTATACCATGAGATTCTGTCAGAACATGACAAGGACTGAGGCCATAGCTCACTAGTAGATTGTTTGCCTAGTATGTACAAGGGACTATGTTCAATTCATAGCACCGCTTCAAGTCCTCAAAAAATTATTTTTCTGGACAGTACAGTACTATCTTTCCTCTGGGCCACTGCTGGACTCCAGAGTTTTTCTCCAGTTATCTAACAGCTGGGCATATTTCCCTTCAGATTTCTGCTATATGTTTTTAATATATGTTTATAAAATATACTAGGTCAGGAGTGTGCCCTAGTGGTAGAGTGCCTGCCTAGCATGCATGAAGCTCTGGGTTCGATTCCTCAGTACCATATACACAGATAGAGCCAGTAGAGCTGTGGGTCAAGTGGTAGAGTGCTAGCCTTCAGAAAGTCCAAGGACAATGCCCAGCCACTGAGTTCAAGCTCCAGAACTGGCAAAAATAAGTAATAAAAATTAAAATTAAATATACCAAATGCTTTGAACTTTCCTATAAAAATGTTAACACTATGCATATCTGTTCACCTTGTTTTCACTATGTCTCCTTACATCAGAAGCTTTCTCTAGGAATAATTGTAAGTTAATTATGTTTTCAGGTGAGTATAAGCTTATTTAAATATTTTGTTTTATTATCATAAAGTTCTGGTTTGAATTTTGGCTTCATTTCCTATAAGCTGAAAACAAATTATTTCAACTCTCAAAGTCTTACTTTTCACATCTGAAAAAGAGATTTAAAAATACATTACTTAGCTGAGTGCAGTGGATCATGCCTGTAATCTTAGCTACTTGTAGCTACTTGGGAGGCTGAGATCTGAGGATCAAGGTTTAAAGCCATCCTGGACACAAAAGGATCAAGACTCTTATCTCCAATTAACCTCTAGAAGACAGGAAGTGGGGCTTGGTTCTAGGGTAAGGTGGTAACTTTTGAGCTGAAGAGCTCAGGGACAACACCCAGGCCCAGGGGTAGGGCAGTAGCCTTGAGCTGAAGAGCTCAAGGACAGTGCCCAGGCCCAGAGTTCAAGCCCCACAACTGGAAAAACAACAACAACAACAACAACAACCAAAACCAACAAGAAACCCAACAACAACTACTGTAAGGAGGAAAAAAAAATTCACTCATTATGTATGCAACAAAGACAGATGATATTACTATCAATTGGGTAGCAGATCTGGTCCATTTTTAATTATACCCATTATACCCATTGCTTACAGATAGCAAATGATTCCTTTTCTTTTATATACAAATGGAGCTGGTATTATGGTTTTTTAAACCCAGGAACTGTTTACTAGGTAACATTAACATGGAATGTAATGACTCCAGAGCACTGGAATATAGAGAAGACACAGTTATCATTCCAGAAACTTCTAGCCTATTGGATGCGATATTATACTTAGACCTTTATAAGCTAGAGTCAAGTATAGTACTATTTTAAAAATAGATGACCAGAGGACCTTAGTCTCCCATCATCCAATTCTGAAACCTTATTTTACTGTTGTAGAAATTGAGGCCAAGAGTTCTAAATACTCTACTTAAGGTAAAATAAGTAGTTATGCAGAGTTTCAAAACCAGGTAAGCCACAAATATATTATTTTTTTAAATATTAGAATATCACCTTGGTTAATTGTTTTCAAATATATTTTGATTTTACAGATCTGGCCCCTGAGTGATTTTGGCTTTCTACATGACAGCCCAAATAGTGATAGAATTTCTGATGGTTAACAAGCATTTATTCTTTTGACTTGATTATTGTCTCCTGTTCAAGTTAATTTGTACTGCAGCTGAAGTCATGTACTTGCCAATAAACTATCTGCAATTCAGTTTTTATTATTTTAATTGCTAAATGCAAAGAAGAGCAACACGTTATTCAAGTTGTATTAGCTAATATTTGGATACAAATATAACCCAAGCCAGGCAGTGTCAATACCCTATAATCCTAGCACTTGGAGGTTAAGGTAGGAAAAATCTTGAAGTTAAGGCCAGCCTAAACTACCTGGTGAGACCTTATCTTTAAAACAGTAAAAGAAAGTCATTCAAAGTAAGTATTCCATCTAAATTTTATGATATACACACAAATAATGGGGAGATACTAAATGATTACCTCATTTTAAAAACTTTTGTTTTATAGGTAAAATGAAAGTAATCTCTTATCCCTAAAGTTAAATAAAAATATTTCAGTCATCTCATAAAGGATCTTCAAAATTCTTTAAATGAATTCTGACTTACACTGTACAGAGAACATTAAATACCTATAAGACAATTCTTTAAGGGTATAGCATCCATAATATGCTATCAAAGAAACTTAAGTCCATTCATTTTATCAGTAATACAGACAATTGTTGCTGTATCTTAAAGGTCTAACATGAAAAGGATAGAGATGCTCAATGTCAAATAATTACATTAAAGTTTCCATTTCCTAAATTACATACAAAGTTGATAATGGCTGTACCTCCGAGCCTCTGACTCCAAAATGTACCTATCTTTCTACAGATGCCAATCTGCTTGCTTCACTTTTAATTTCATGTATATCCGGATGTGGTCTTTTTAATGGACTCTTATCTTGAGCACAAAAATTCTAACTTAATTCTGATGACCTTAGATGAAAGTAGGTCTACCACAGCATAACTTTGGCAGCTAAAAACCATCATCTGTTAGATTTGAAAAAGTAACTTCAAAGAAGCATTTTGCCAAATGCAGAGACATGCTTATGTTAAGAAAAATAATTTTCTTTATCAAGAAAAGTTCCCATCTGGGGACCTATTTGAATATAATTTTTTTACAATCCAAGTCCTTTTTGTAGCAACCTATAAATGTAAATTATAAGTACATATAAACCATTTTAAATTAGTCTGAGGTGGCCTTTGCTTGATGATCTTGTCTTTGTTGACCAATGTAAGATTTCATTTCCATGAAGTCTCAGCAGCTTCTTCGTATGTATAAAATACTTTGTTAAAAAGTTCGAAGCAGTGAACAAGTTTAGCTGTAATTAAGGAGTTTTATAATTAGTGAACATGTATCACAAGTAATCAGGTTAACTTCTTCTGCTTCATCCGTGGAGATAGTATATTTTCCTCCATACCAGCAATTCAGGGAAAAAGAATGATCATCTTCATTCCAAGACATTTCTTCAAGATACACTTGAGCATATACTGGTCCCATATTTTGTAGCTCATCGTCATGTTGTTGCAGGTCATACTCTTTTTTTGTCTCTTCATTCCCTAGAATTTTCCATGCCTGATCAATTTCAATGAATTTCTGTATGTATTCCTTCGCAATTCCTGCTGGCACATCTGTACTTTGTTTATCTGGATGATACATTAATACGAGTTTTTGATATTTCTGTTTTAGGTCAGCCACATCTGCAGATGGGTCTGTACTCAAAATACTGTACCAATCCTTCTTTGGTGTCTGTTTAAGTGTCATCATTCCTTGAACAAGAAGAGGCCTTTCCAGACAAGCAAACTTCACATCACAAGGACAGACCCCACTTGTTGATCTGCTGCCTACTCGAACTCAGAACTGCCTTTTCCTTATAAGTATAATCTTTTATACATCTTATGCTATTGTTGGAATGACAAAACAATTTAACATTGGTTGCAAATTTCAAAAAACTGCTATAATGACAATGATACCAGCCCCAATTGTACATAAAAGAAAAGGAATCATTTGTTATCTGTCTACTTTTGTAAGCAATGGGAATAATTAGAAATGGACCAGATCTGCTACTCAATTGATAGTAATGTCATCTGTCTTTGTTGCATGCATAATGACAATAAAATCAGGTAGCACGCAATAATAATTCTTTTACAACAATAGAATACAAATGTATACCCAGAAGTTATTATTTGTTGGTGTTCTTTTAGATGAAAAAATGTCCTTATATAAGAGTTTTTAAAAACGGAACTAGTATCTGATAAGCAATCTTAGCAATCAATTAACATTGATTAGTCAGTAAAAGATAATCAGAACTGAATTTTGTAACCAAGTTACTCATTTGTCTTTTTCTGTATTGTAAACAGAGAAATCTGAAAACACCCTTGCCTAGCTTACCAATATGGTATTTGGAAAACAACATGTTTTCAGCTTTTAGCTTCAAGGCGTAAGTAACTATACATGTAAGAACTGATTTTCACTAAAGACTTACAAGACCACATTACTTTTCGTCATACTTTTCTTTGGTCTGATTACAATTTCTCATTCTGGTCTTGATCTACAGTGCTCATTGGCTCTTTTTGAGAAAAGTGGTAAGGCCAGTACCACCATTACCACCAAGAAAAGAAAAAGAAAACCAGGCAATATTAGTTATTAAAGTGTTCATACATTTTACCAGGTAACTATTAAAATATACTTTAAAAGTATGACCAGCTGGGTGCAGTGGCTCACCCCTGTAATCCTAGCTACTCAGGAGGCTGAGATCTGAGAATCAAGGTTCAAAGCCAGCAGGGGCACAAAAGGACCTGAGACTATTATTTCCAATTAATCTCTAGAAAATCTAGAAAATGGGAAGTGGGGCTTAGTTCAAGGGTAGGGCTGTAGCCTTGAGCTGAAGAGCTCAGGGAAAGCACCTAGGCAGAGTTCATGACCACCCCCTCTCCCCTGGACAAAGTATGACCAAAGCCAGATGCTGATGATTCATAACTATAATCCTAGTTATGCAGGAGGCTGAGATGAGGAATACTGTGATTTGAAACCGGCCCTAGCAGAAAATTCTGTGAAACTTCACCTTCCTAATAACCAGCCAGAGCTGGGCTGGGTTGAAGGCATGGCTCAACTGGGAGAATGCTAGCCAAGCAAGCAAGAGTAAGTTTGAGTTCAAACTTTAGTACAAGCAAAAACACACAAAAAACAACAAAAAACACCACATATACATAGTTTGTTAGCACTAATCATGTGTGAGTACTTAGGATATATTTGGTGATTTCTTTATACCATGAGAACATTGAAGTTTTGCTCTTGAGGAATGTATAGAATGGTAAGGATGGGCTGGGAGCATAGCCTAGTGACAGAGTGCTCACCGAGCATGCACAAAGCTCTGGGTTGGATTCTTGGTACCACATACTCAGAAAGGCTGAAAGTGGTGCTGTGGTTCAAGTGGCAGAGTGCAAGCCTTGGGCAAAAAGTGTCCAAGGACAGTGCCCAGGCCCTGAGTTCAAAGCCCCAGGACTGGCAAAAAAAGAAAATGGTAAGGATGGTAGGAGTGGTAGCCATGCTTATAATCTTAGAAGTACTTAGGATACACTGAAGGGGAGACCTTGAGGCCACCTTGAGCAAAAAGTTTGTAAGATATCCATCACCAACTGTGTCTAATGCTTCTCATCTCAGCTACACAAGAGGTTGAAATCAAGAGGATTATGGCTCAAGGGCAGCCCAGGCAAAGATCCTACCTCAACAGAAAACGTTAGGCCTGATGGTTCAATACCTCACATTTATGGTAGGAGTTAGGCCTGTGGTCCAAAGTGGTTTGGGCAAAAAGTGAGAAATCTAAAAAATAACTGGTGGCCGATGGGGATGGGGTGGAGGCACAGCTCAGGCAAAGTCAATAGAGTACTTAACACAAAGCCCTGAGTTCAAACTTTTCTTCTCCCTTTTTCTTTCTTTCTTTTTTTTTCTTTGCCAGTCCTGAGGCTTGAACTCAGGGCCTGAGCACTGCCCTTGGACATACTCAAAGCTAGTGACTCCACTTCCAGCTTCTTCTGCATATGTGGTACTAAGGAATCGAACCCAGGGCTTCCAGCATGCTAGGCAAGCACCCAAAAGGCCATGTTCCTAGCCCTCAAACTTCTTTACCTATAAAAAAAAAAAAGTAGCTGGGCACAGTAGCTTACAAATGTAATCCTAGCTACTCAGGAGGCTGAGATCTGAGGACCACAGTTCAAAGCCAGCCCGAGCATTAAAGTCCAATTAACCACCAGAAAACCGGAAGTAGTGCTGTGGCTTAAGGAGCAGGGCAGTAGCTGTGAGCTGAAAAACTCAAGGACAGTGCCCAGGCCCAGAGTTCAAGACCCACAAACAAACAAACAAAAAAAGGTAAGAATAAGAAAAAATGATTACAGGGCCCGGAGTATAGCCTAGCGTAGAGTGCTTGTCTAGCATACACAAAGCCCTGGGATCCTTGGTTCCACATACACAGAAAAAGCTGGAAGTGGTGCTGTGGCTCAAGTGGCAGAGCACTAGCCTTGAGAAAGCTCAAAGACAGTTCAAGTCTCAGGACTAACAATAAATAAATAAATAAATAGACAAAACAAAAGGATCTGAAAATATTTATCTCAAAATACATGAACTGTGCAACAGAATACATATCAGCAAACATTCTTCTCACAGTTTCAACTGGAAAGGCAGCAGCTTAAAAAGTTTGGATTCAAGCTAAGCGCGGTGGTTCACACGCATAGTCCTAGCTACTCAAGAGGCTAAGCTTTGAGGATCAGGATTCAAAGCCAGCCTGGATATAAAATCCATGAGACTCATCTCCGATTAACCACTAGTAAACTGGAAGAGGTGCTGTGGCTTCAAGGGGTAGGGTGGTAGCCTTGAGCTGAAGAGCTCAGGAACAAGGCCCAGGCCCACTCAGAGTTCAAGCCCCATGACCAAAAAGAAGTTTGGGTTCAAATAACTAAATCAAGAACTTGACGTTCAATTGGTAAAACTTGTCATCACAAATAGGAAATGTCTACTCTATAGGGCTTTTTATAAACAGGCAGCTGTAAGTGCAGGTGGCCACATTGTGTTTATTCTGACCAAAATATAATGTCTCTATAATTTTCCGAATATTCTGACCTTTCCCCCATTTTTTGTGGACTTTATAGTGCTTTTCATGCATTTATATGTCTTCACATTTAATTATTTTGGTACTTTGCAACCAGTGTTGTTTTCCCTGTTCACTAGTTTAGCTAGTGTCTGTGTCTGTAAACCAGCTTCTTCTCTCACCACTTCTCATTCTTAAGAGTTTCTCCCAATCAAGGACACAGAATGAATAATAAGAGAGAATAGTAATCTCTTTAAAATACCAGTGACTTCTCTTTTTACAGATATACTTCACATTAGCTTTGAAAATAGTGCCAGGTATGATAGCACATCCTTGTAATATGCAGCTAACTTGGGAGATAGAAATTATGAGGGATGAAGTCTCAGGCCAGCCAGCCAAAAGCAGGAGATCCTATCTGGACAACTAAAGCAAAAAGAGGGAAGTGGCTTTAGCAACAGGCAAGTCTCTGAGTTCAAACTGCCACAAAGCAGAAGGAAAAAAGGAGGGTGGGAAGGTTGGTTACAAGTAGAAACAGCTGAAATATCTGTGTAGAAGCCACTGATTTCCTCAATTAGAAGCCATCCTGAGAGATGATAATATCCAATGATTCACAAACTGGTTTGGAAGTCAAAGCTCAGCATAGCCTAATTTTTAAAAAGTTATTTGATTAACGCTAGTCCATATCATGTATAGTATAATATTATTACAACAATCTGAAACAAGTTCATCTTAATCACTATATGTAATTTTTATGATCAACTGAATTAGTTTACTTGTATTGATTTACAGAGAAAGAACTTTAAGAACTATTCTGGGGCCGGGAGTTTGGCCTAGTGGTTAAAGTGCTTGCCTAGCATGCATGAAGACCCGGGTTCGATTCCTCAGTACCACATACATAGAAAAAAGCCGGAAGTGGTGCTGAGGCTCAAGTGGTAGAGCTCTAGCCTTGAGAAAGTCCAAGGACAGTGCTCAGGCCCTGAGCTCAAGCCCAGGACTGGCAAAAAAAAAAAAAAAAAAAAGAACTATTCTGATTATTAAAAGAATCAGAACAGGTAAAAATTTAAAAAATTAGATTACCTAATTATCATTATCATCAAAATTATTTGTGTAATTCCTATTAGATGTTGACACTCTAAAACTACCAAGTATTAAAGAAATATTTTCACTTATAAGTATCCAAAGTATGAAGCTTATGTCTTTTCTCTTAAATTAGTTTAAAATATGGTCTTAGCCCAGCACTAGTGGCTCATACACGTAATCCTACCTACTCAGGAGGCTGAGATCTGAAGATCCTGGTTCAAAGTCAGCCCAGCCATGGAAGTCTGTGAGACTCTTACCTCCAATTAATCACCAAAATACAGGAAGTGGAGCTAGGGCTCAAGTGATAAATTGCTAGTCTTGAACAAAAGAAGCTCAGGGATAATGCTCAGGCCCTATGTTCAAGCCTCAAGACCAGCACCAAAAAGTGTGTGTCCTGAAACTTCAGAGTTAAGCAAAAGTTACTGTACAATAACATAGAAAGATCTGGCAGGAAAATTATAGAATATACAAGTGTAAAATGAACACCATAACCTTCACCTAATAATCCTGAGAATTTAAAGGGAGGAATGGGAAGACTCTAAGGGAGAGGAGACAAGAGAGCTGCACTTTGCTTAGATGGGGAGCACTTTGACTATTAGAGCAAGGATGCTACTACTGACCACCCCTATGCCATGTACGGTGCCACTGCAGTGCTCTGGGGGCTCCAGGTGGGTGCCTGCTGTTGTTCTGCTGGTCCTGACAGGACTTACCCTCTGGCCACACAATGAATGGAGTTGGCAGCTGCCAGAGTGGCTTGATAATGGTTGCAGTCAGCAGACTGAAACTGGAATATAGATTGATCACAGGTTTAGAACAAGGCTTTGGAGCAATCAATTCCAAGTTCATTTCTGCTTCATGGATTTCCTAATTGGATATGAACACTCTTTTGCTGTGGCTGCTCCTGCTGCTGTTTTACCAGAACTTATCTGCAAACATTTAAAAAATCATCAATGATAAAATGAGGGGTGGGATTAGATGTCTTTTCTTTGGGCCTGAGAGGAAAAGAAATGAGAACAATACAAAAAAAGATATAAGTTCAGGAGCATTCTTATCTTCTGGCCACAGCCCCAAATGACTTGGATCAATTAAAGAGATGAAAATCATTGAGTTGCTAGTCTCTGCCCAAATGTCATTTTCATGCAGAGACAAAAGAAAATTGGCATGCCTCTTATTTTATATTTTGCTTAGGAAGGTTACCTAAAGCAAAGAAATGTGCATCGACAGCTGGGTTTTAGGTACCAGAAGAACAGTCACTGCAAGTTAATTATCAGAATGTCAAGTCATTATACTACCTAATTTCATCAGCACAATTTCATCTGGACACAAAAACCCTGCTGTGGTCTAAAGCAGAAGCCCATTTATTAATCACAGTGGCTTATAGAGTTAACTCAGTTTGAGGAGAGCAAAAAGATAAATGAAGCTAACTGAATCCTTTGTCTTCATTCCCATTCTGAAGGAAGGAATACAGTAAAGACTTCTAACAGAGGCTATACAGAGAACTTTTGGCAAGCCTTCTGAAAACATAAATATGTACCTGTTTGGCTTTCTGAGGGTTTAAATAAAGACTTAGATGGTTCCCTTTCATTGCACATGTTCTCCATTCCTTTATAAAGCTTGTCTATGAGATAGGATGGTGGTGTTCCTCGGGAGAGAAGGCTGTTACTGAGTCCTTAGTAACACAAGCAGTTCCATTTGTGTTTCCATAAACATCTTACATGATTATTCTTACTATATTATTAATAGCATAGTAAAATTTTTATATCATATGACCCATTGTTGGATATTTATCATATGATCAATTATGAACATTTCTTTAAACATTTGACTTAATCTCATTATAGTGGACTTCCAGGGCAACCATTCCCTCCAGACTTAGTAGTTTAACTAGACATTTATCTTCTCACAGTTCTGGAGGCTAGACAACATGCCAGCAAATCCCATCTCTAGTGAAGGCTCTCTCCCTGCTTTGCAGAGAACCCCACTTTTATTTGTTGTTCTAAGGCTGCTTCTGTGTGTACACAGTAGGAGACACAGCTCTCTCTCCATTATCTCATCTCAACCTTTTTGGGTTTTTTTTGGCCCGTCCTGGGGCTTGATCTCAGGGCCTGAGCACTGTCTTTTGGCTTTCTCAAGGCAGGAGCTCTACCACCTGAGCCACAGCACTACTTCCAGCTTTTTCTACGTATGTGGTACTGAGAAACTGAACCAAGGCCTTCCTGCATGGAAGGTGAGCACTCTACCACTAGGCCAAATTCCGAGCACATTCCACCTGTTTGACCTTACTGAATCTTACTTGCCTCCCTAAGCTGCTATTTCCTAATATGGCCATAGGGGAGTTAGGGCTAGGGCTTCAACACATAAATTTTGAGGAATATAGTTCAGTCTATAGATATCTGTATATGATTTTTTTACAGCTTGCTAACATATCCTGCCAAATGAATTTACATTAAACTCAGCTCACAACAAAACACTTCATTTAAAATCTAACTACAAAAAAAATTTTTAACTACATTTAGTTAAAAAAAAAAACAAACACTTTTTTTGGGGCTATGTATTCTGTTCCTTTCTCTTTCAAAGCACAATTCTGACAGGATTTGGAGTAAAAGATGAATGAAACAGGGACTGGGAATGTGGCTTAGTGGCAGAGTGCTTGCCTAGCGTGCATGAAGCTCTAGGTTCGATTCCTCAATATCACCGGAACAGAAAAACTCAGAAGTGGCACTGTGGCTCAAATGTTAGGTATATTATATTCCTTTAATAACCTTTTCATTCCTATGTTTCATAGTAATTTGGCTTACAGGCTATTCTTTTGTTTTATCAAAAAACATACAATTCTAATAACAAAATAACAATAACTAAAAAAAGTAAAGTTAGGGCCGGGAGTTTGGCCTAGTGGTAGAGTGCTTGCCTAGCATGCATGAAGACCTGGGTTCGATTCCTTGGTACCACATACTTAGAAAAAGCCAGAAGTGGTGCTGGATTTTTCTAGTCTTGAGAAAAATCCAAGGACAGTCCTCAGGCCCTGAGCTTAAGCCCAAGACTGGCAAAAAAAAAAAAAAAAAAAAAAAAAAGTAAAGTTAAAACTATGGAAAGGTGAATGGTTAGGGCACTGTCAATGTTTGGTTTTTATAAAGAATAACTTTAATAAGCGAGGGGAGAGGGGGAGGGAAATGGGGACCATGTCATGAGAAAGGTTTCAATGTTTGTGAAGTTATGCACCTTCTATCTGGTGAATATAATGTAACCCTTCTATTAATCACAATAAAAATTATTTATATAAAAAAGAATAACTTTAAAAGTTAGTTGAAATTACATGTAGAAAGAAGGATCTTACATGTAGAAACTAGGGTCTTACACACACATATTGCCTCTTTGCCAGTGAAGATGCTTCTCCTCTTCCCTACTCTCTCCCTTTCACACACACACACACAAGCAAATAGACATACAAGTCTTGTCACATGTTGGCCATTAAATTAATAAAAAGCACAATCCTTATGGGAAGCTTCAAATATTCTAAGACTAAAAGCAGTAGGGAAAAGAGATATATTCTCTTCTATAGAGTTATTTTAAATACATATGCATTTTAACCCAAAATATAGTTTTCCAAAGTTACAATTTCCCATATGACCATTTGTGGGCTCCAGTGATGCAAGCCATATTTATTAGAAGCAGGATGTCAAATAGGAGTTGACAATTACAGTCTCTATCAATACATATTATGCCAGACGGTAATGAGCCATCCACAAAGGGCTAGCCATCCAAAATAATCATGCTGCTTTCCAGAGAAATGTCGAAGAGGTTATGGTTTATTACACAGTTCTCATTAGATATACAGTGGCAGCATTAGCAATTTTTCCTTCATTTGCTTCCCATTTAAAGATCTGCCCCCACAAGCACAGTCAAATTAGTACACAAGGTTAAAACCATTATGCCCAGAAAAAAAATTAAGTTGCATTTTATTTTACAGTAATGGTGGATCAAAGGTCCTTGGAATCTATTATTTGTGGAACCATTATCTAACAGTGAATATTAACAAAAGGGAAAAGAAAAGCAATGCCCTACCAGTGTGGCTTTGACAGGATGGCACACTGTTTGAAATAAGCAAACACCACGTTACTTAATTAAATATCCCTTAAAAAACTATTTTTAAAATAACACTAAGGTTGTAACATCAACTGACAAAAGTCACAAACTAAAATTAATGATGAGGCACCAACCAATACTTTGAAGTGCTACATCTATTTATTTTAAACATTTTTATATTGCCTTTGTGCACAGTTTGGCTATGAATTCAATAACTGTCACATTTATTTTCTTAAAAATATAAGCTACTTTGTATCATATTCTGGGGACTGAGAATGTGGCTTAGTGGTAGTGCTTCCCCAGCATGCATGAAACCCTGGATTCAATTCCTCAGTACCACATTAACAGAAAAAGCTGGAAAGTGACATTGTGGTAGAGTCCTAGCCTTGAGCAAAAGAAGTTCAGGGACAGTGCCCAGGCACTGAGTTCAAGCCTGGCAATAAATAAATAAATAAATAAATAAAATTAAAAATCAACAAATTCTAATTTGAATACATAACTATTATAACTAGAAAGCCTTGGTCAAGAAGGCAAGTCTTTTGTGCCAATGCTGGAGCTTTTGAACTTAGGGCTTGGGAGCTATCCCCTAGCTTTATTGCTCAAGATTGGAATCCTATCACTATGGCCCGCAGCTCCATTCTGAGTTTTTGCTGGTTAAGAGAAGATAAAAGAGTTTCACAGATGATCTTTCCCAGGAGACTCTGAAGTATGATCTTTAGCATTCAGCCTCCTGAATAGGAATAAAATCTCAAGACACAAGTGTCAGGCAAGAAAGCAAATCTTGAACTAAGTTATAAAAATTAGAATGCATACTGCTTAGTGGATTTTTCCAAATTAGCAGGTATAACTGGTTTAAATCTGAACTACAGAGTAAACAACTTAAGCAAACAGATCTTGTGAAGAGCTCCCTAAAATGCTATTAGTAAAATGCTAAAATTTGGCCAGGAGTTTGGCTTAGTGGTAGAGTGCTTGCCTAGCATACATGAAGACCCGGGCTCAATTCCTCAGTACCACATACATAGAAAAAAGCCAGAAGTGGTTCTGTGGTTCAAGTGGTAGAGCCTTGAGAAAACCCAAGGACAGTGCTCAGGCTCTGGGCGCAAGCCCAGGACTGGCAATTAATAAGTGAATGAATAAATAAATAAAATTAAATTTATTAAGGTTAGAAGAATAAAATTACAAAGGTATTTTCCTTTATTTTATTATTAGACTGTAATAGTAATGATTCTTCAAGACTTCTATTTAATGGATATTTACTGAATGCTGTCAAATGTCAGATAGGCTTTGAGAATTCAATGAAAAGGGTGAGAAGTGGGGGAAGGAAAACCATTATGCTGTGCCAGAGAAGCTGATGGCCAGATTAGTGGATATGGACAAGAAACCAAAAGATTTCAATCCAGGGCATAATAGCTATTACAGAAATAAACACAGGTTGCCCAAAAAGCCAGGTGAAAGGGCCCTTAACTCAAATTTTGATGGAGTTTATACTAAGGAATTTGGTTCTAATGAGATCCAAGGGTAGAATGTGAAGAAATGGAAAGAGGGTTAAAATGGGACAATTTACCTCAAATCACTGAAATAATTTTAAGGAATCTATTTGAGAAATCAATCTAAGTTAGAAAAGAATAACCTGATGTTGGGCTGACAGACTACCTTCCTGGTCCCAGAATACATTTCTGTTATAGTAAATTGCCTAAAAGTGTTCTCAAAAAATTAATGTAGGCCAGGCCTGGTGGCTCATGCCTGTAATCTTAGCTACTCAGGAGGCTGAGATTTGAGAATTGCGGTTCAAAGCCAGCCTGGGCACTAAAAAATCCGTGAGGCTCTTACCTCCAACTAACCACCAGAAAATCAGAAGTGGCGCTGTGGCTCCAGGGATAGGGTGGTAGCCTTGAGCTGAAGAGCTTAGGTACAACACCCAGGCCCAGAGTTCAAGTCCCATAACCAACCCAAAAGAATTAAAGTAGGGAGTTTGGCTTAGTGGTATAGTGCTTACCTAGCATGCACAAAGCCCTGGGTTTGATTCCTAGGTACCACATACACAGAAAAAAGCCAGAAGTGGTGCTATGGCTCAAATGGCAGAATGCTAGCATTGAGTAAAAAGTGTCCAAGGACAGTGCCCAGGCCCTGAATTCAAGCCCCATGACTGGCAAAAAAGAAATATTAATAATACAAGCTGGATACCAGTGGCTCATGCCTGTACTTTTAGCTACTCAAGAGGGTGAAATCTGAGAATTGAGATTTGAAGTCAGATTTGTCTCGAGACAAGTATCTCTAATTAATCAATAAAACGAGGGAAGTGAAGGCAAGGCTCAAGTGGTACAATGGCAGATGTGATCAAAGAAGCCAAGCAAAAGTTTCAGGCCTAGAGTATAAGCCCCAGTATTGACATGCACTCATGCATGCATACACAGAGTAAATGTCATGTCCTGGTATAGTTAATTTCTCTGCCTGCCTGCCTGTCCCCCCCTCTCTATATATACATGCATACTATAATCTTAAGATTCTTCTACCTCTGCCTAAGTGCTAATATTACAGGCTTGTCTCACCACACCCAGAAACAAATTTCTTTCTTTCCTTTTTTTTTTTTTTTAAGGAAGTGTGCCCTGCTTCCCCCTCACCACCCCCTCATTGTGGGAGTTTGGCCTAGTAGTAGGGTGCTCGACTAACACACACGACGACCTGGTTCAATTCCTCAGTACCACATACATAGTAAAGCCAGAAGTGGCGCTGTGGCTCAAGTGGCAGAGTGTTAGCCTTTAGCAAAAAGTATATAAGGACAGTGTCCAGGCCCTGAGTTCAAGCCCCAGGACTGGCAAAAAAAAAAAAAAGAGTAGGAGGGCAAAATGGGGAGATGGGTCCTGGGATAAAGAGATGGGGAAACGATAATTACAAAGATCTCTTCTCACCTTGGAAATCTAAAAGTAGTCATTTACTTCAACAATTCATCTAACTGCAGACCAGAAGAGGTCAGTGGAGAGCAGCATTAGGCACCCAGCTTTCCACCCACTGGGCTGAGCTCTAGTTCAGGTCCTTATTTACCCAAAGAACAGCAACAAAGAAAACATAACAAATCATTATATCCAGTTCTCTCTATTTTGATACACTATAAAATAATTTTAAGATTGCTCTAATGCTTACCTTAAAAGAAAGTTTAAAGTAGAGTACAGAAATTCTCCCATGTGGCTCTAAAAGATGTTTTTATAACAAAAAGTTCTTTGAAGAAAAATGTCAATAAATACGATACTGCCTTTACATTGATATAAAGATCTTATTTTCTCTGGAATAGTAATCCATTATTTTTCAAAAAAATGTATGAGCTGTTAGTATACAAAAATTCACATTTGAAATATACTCAATAGCTAATGATTTGTTCTATGGAAAAAAAGAACATGAAATTCACAATACCTGATCAAGTATTAGAGACCTACACTTTTTGTTCTAATTCCAAAGGAATCAGAGAATTTCAAAATTAAACATGTCATTCAATGTTTAAATATTTATTTTTTTCTCTTTTAGCTTTAAGAAAGTGTAAACTAAATGGAACTCTTTCTCACTCCATCCTTAACTGAAAGAAAAAGGTTATAAAGAGACTTAAATATCAGTTTCTATGTTTTTACTTGTCTCTCTCAAGAATTTCCTTCCTTGAGGCTAGGCAGAGTGGCTCAGGCCTGTAATCCTAGCTAATCAGGGAGGCTGAGATTTGAGGATCCTGTTTCAAAGAGAACCCCTAGAGTAAAGAATGTGAGACTCTTATCTCCAATTAATCACTAGAAAAGGGGAAGTGGGGCTGTGGCTCAAGGGGTAGGGCAGTAGCCTTGAGCTGAAGAGCTCAGGGACAGCATCCAGGCCCAGAATTCATGCCCTATGAGCAAAAAAAAAAAAAAAAAAAAAAAGAATTTCCTTCCTTGGAGGCCCCCATCTATGTGGTACAAAACAAAAAGCCAGTTTTAGTTACTTTCCAACAAAATCTGACCTGAGATATACTTACTGAATATAAAGCTATAGTAGAGCACAAAGTAGAAAGGAAATGCCAACTACAAAAGTATACATGGTACTTGACTTTAAACACTTTATGAATCTGCTGGGGAAATCCAAAACATTAGAAAATGCAAAAGGAAGAACCAAGGTGGGTGCTACATTATTCAACAGGTTACACATTAACATGTATACTTTAATTCTCCCTAGTGAGGCTGACAATATTAAACAGTTTTACAGAAGGTACTTTTGGACATAACAATTTGCTAATATCATTAAGCATGACAGGTGTATCAGAAACAAAAACTGGTTTTGTAAAATTGTAGTCAACGTTAAATTAAACCCTAATAACTTAGAATCATGCCATTTTAATTCCCCGACAACTCAGATATTCAGCTTACTGTGCTGTTAGACTAAATGGCTCTGGCTTATCTATAAAAGGATAAGAAAGTAAATTCCCAGCTGGGAGTTTGGTCTAGTGGTAGAGTGTTTGCCTAGCATGCATGAAGATACAGGTTCTATTCCTCGGTACGTCCACGTACATAGAGAAAGCTGGAAGCGGTGCTATGTCTTAAGTGGTAGGGTTCAGACTTGAGAAAAAACTCAAGGACAGTGCTCAGCCCCTGAGCTCAAGCCTAGGACTGGAAAAAAAAAAAAAAAGTAAATTCCTATTTTTTTAAAATTTTTTTATTGTAATTAGTAAAAGGGTTACATGATATTTGCCAGATAGAAGGTGCATTAATTCACATACATTGATACCCTTTCACATGTCTTGGTACCCATTTCCCTCCCCCCCACACCCCCCATAAATTCCTATTTTTAAAGTTTTGAATTGACTGATAAAAAATTAAATGCAGAAATGCATTTTAAGCAAAGTATCCTTCCACTGTTGCCAGAAAACAACTAACAAAGGAGAGTTAAGTAATTTCACAGGCATATTTTTGCACTCTCCTTCACTGGGAACACAGTCATTTGCATGGCATAATAAGCTGAAAATTATAAACATTTTTACATAGCCTGCTGCAAAGAAAAGTCTGCCAGCTTTCTACTATATTGGATATTGTTCAAGTGATTAACTACAGCTTTGGAAAGAAGGGGTGGAAACTTGTTTTGTGTCTCAGTTTGTTGGTTCTCTTATGCACAGCCTGTAAAATCTATTACATCATGATTTGCAATGAATATGTAAGTAATTATAGTAAAGTAATAAATTCTCCCATATTATTGCAAGATACAAATTATCCAAAGACTATCAAATCTTGCATTGCTTGAAATGTTGTTTCCAAAGAGTAACAACAAAATTTTGTGGTGGGAAATTTGAAGCAACAAATGTTTCAATATGAAGGACAAATTACATACACTTTGTCACTTATCTAGAGAAGATAATAGAACTTTTGCTTAAGATAGAAGTCTAAAGTGTTTTTATCTGTTGTTTTTGTGGAGGGGGAGATGGGGGAGGGGTGTCTTAGGACTGGAACTCGGGGCCTCAGTGCTGCCTCTGAGCTTTTGTGCTCAAGGTTACAACTTTTCCACTTGAGACACAGCTCCACTTCTGGCTTTTTGGTGATGAGTTTCATCGACTTCCCTACCTCAGGTGGCTTTGAACCACAATCTTCAGATCTCAGCCTTCTGAGTAGTTAGAATTACAGGTATGAGCCATGTCTGCTTAGCTCAGAAGTCTAATTTAAGAAATGGTTTTTGTATGGGGTACAGCTAGGATTACAGGCGTGAGCCACCACACCCGGCTATAAAGTCCTCTTTTAAGAAAAAAACTTAAACTTTTTTTTTTTTTTTTTTTTTGCCAGTCCTGGGCTTGAGCTCAGGGCCTGAGCACTGTCCTTGGGCTTTCTCAAGGCTAGAGCTCTACCACTTGAGCCTCAGCACCACTTCTGGCTTTTTTCAATGTATGTGGTACCGAGGAATCGAACCCGGGTCTTCATGCATGCTAGGCAAGCACTTTAACCACTAGGCCAAACTCCCGGCCCCAAACTTAAACATTTTTACCATTAATATAAATAACCTATATAGCTTCAGTTTTTTTTCCTCTGATATAGTCAGGCAGTGTAGTATATATTATGTTATTTACATATGATAAACTCTCAGCTGAGTAGATTAGTAGTTTAGCCCACTTATTTTTTGCGGTTAATTATACTTGTTTTGTAAGAGGCTGATCTTAGTTTGTGTTTTTTAAAAGCTCTGGTGAAGTAATGACTTCTGATGTACAGTACATTGAACATAATGAGCCTTCTGCTTCTTGCTCAACATATAATTGCTGCATTTGTGCATGCTGTGTAAGTTGAAAATAACAATAAAAAGTTAATGAAGAAAATAAGCACTGGTTGTAATGAATTAATAATATTGCTAGATTTGTATGTAGTTTTTATTGTAAGTGAAATATAATCAATAGGAATATGTAATCAAACTTCAATGTTCTCTTGAGATCACTCTGAAAAGTAGGTATATTTGAATTTAAAAAAGCCTATGCCAACTTCAATTATTCATCATAATCATTTAAAATCACTGGCTATAAACACCTGAAAGGTTCTCACGGTTGAAAGATACATTTTTCAACACCGGTGTAGTTGCTCACACCTGTAATCCTAGTTAATCAGGAGGCTGAGATCTGAGGATCTTGGTTTAAAGTCAGCCTGAACACTAACGATTATGAGACTCTTATCTGTACTTAACCACTAGAAAACCATAAATGGCACTGTGGCTCAAGGGGTAGGGTGGTAGCCTTGAACTGAAGAGCTCAGGGACAGTGCCCAGACCCAGAGTTCAAGTTGCACGGACAACAAAAAATTAAAAAAAAAAAAAGAAAGATACATTTTTTCAGATTAGGTTTTATTGATTTACAATTAGGGAATATAACTTTCTTTTCCTTTAAAAATTAATTTTAATTATATGAATAACATTTAAAAACCAAAATGTTACAAATAAAATTCCTTTTGACTATTTCTTTTTTGTTTTCCTTTTTTTTTCTGGTTGGTCATGGGGCTGGAACTCTGGGCCTGGACTCTCTCTGAGCTCTTCAGCTCAGGGCAAGCTCTCTACCACTTGAGCCACAGCACCACCTCCAGTTTTCTTTTTGTGGGCCATGGTGCTTGAACTAGGCCTGAGCACTGTCCCTGAGCTTTTTAGCTCAGGGCTAACACCCTATCCCTGGGCCTGGGCTTGTCCCTGAGCAATTCAGCTCAAGGCTACCACTTTACCCTAGAACCAAGCCCACTTCCTATTTTCTATAGGTTAACTGGAGTTAAGGTCCTTTTGTGCCCAGGATGGTTTTGAACCTTGATCCTCAGATCTCAGCCTCCTGAGTAGCCAGGATTACAGGTATGAGCCAACTCGGCCCCACCTCCGGTTTTCTGGTGATTAATTGGAGATAAGAGTTTCAGGGACTTTCAGGCCCAGGCTAGCTTTGAATCCAGATCTCAGCCTCCTGAGTAGCTAGGATATTAGTGTGAGCCACCAATATCCAGCTTGACTATTTTCTTATTCTTGTTCTTTCCCCAACTACTATTATTATTTACTATATACACACATACAGATATATCCATATATAAGTATACATATATTTATGTATTTATATTAACACACTAGAGTTTGAATTCAGGGCCTTGTGCTTGCTGTAGGTACTTTAATGCTGAGTAACACTTCTAATCCTTTTGAATGTTGCTTATTTTTGAGATACGGTTTTAATTCCCAATGGGCTACACAACTAGACCTGTGATTCACCTATTTTAGGCTTCCTTTCCTAGCCTGGATGCCTTCTGCATTTAAACACAGTCTCATGGTCTTTTCTACTAGTTTAGTGTGAAACCCCAATCTCCTCCCAATCTCATTCTCCCATATAGCTAAGGATGACAGGTACATGTAAGCCAGGTATGAGTTGAGAAAGGGTCTAATTACCTTTTTTTTTTGTCTGCCCAGCTTGAGCAAAGTTCTACTCTCAGCCTTCTAAGAAACTAGGATTACAGATATGAGCCACCAGCACTCAATTTAAATGCTATAGATTGGCATATTAACTTATTTCATGTTTATATTATTGAGCCCTAAATGAATATGTGATCAATATGTCCCTACTAAAGCCTTATTATTTATTTATTCATTTTTTCTCCCTCACTTCCTTCCTTCCTTGTTCCCTCCTTTCTTCCTTTTTTGCTAGTCCCAACCAGGGGCTTGAACTCGGGGCCTAAGCACTATCCTTAGGCTTTCTCAAGGCTACAGCTCTAGCATATGAGCCACAGCACCACTTCCAGCCTTTTCTATGTATGTGGTACACCAAGGAATTGAACCCAGCCAGATTTGTGCATGCTAGGCAAGCATTCTCCTACTAGGCCAAACTGCCAGCCCCTCCTTGAGTTTTCTTAAGGCTAGCACCACTTTTTGCTTTTTCTGTGTATGTGCTACCGAGGAATGGATCGAACCCACAGCTTCGTGCATGTTAGGTAAGCACTCTGCCACTAGTCCAAACTCCCAGCTCCAGTCTTATTCCTTAAGATGTTTTCAATGTGATAAACAGGTAGAAGATGGCAATACATCTGTAAATGAGTGTTAATGTCTAGGGCACTTAGATCTTTAATTAAATTTAGTGGTTATGCTTTAAAATTTGTAATGTTTCTTGAGGTACCATGGATCATTACTGATGGCAATGGGAATTCCATCCTTTTGTGGTTCCCAGCAGCACTTGTTTAAATCATCTCTGCTGCTCAAAAGAAATATGGTCTCAGCTGTGTGGGAGGATTAAAATTGGGGGTTACTTCAGCCTAGTCAACCCTATTTTATTTTGGTTTTGGTTCAGTCCCGGGGACTGAACTCAGGGCCTGAGCACTGTCCTTGGGCTTTCCTCAAGGCTAGAGCTTTACCACTTGAGCCATACCACCAGTTCTGGCTTTTCTGTATATGTGGTACTGAGGAATTGTACTTGGATCTTCGTGCATGCTAGGCAAGCACTCTACCACTAGGCCAAACTCCCGGCCCTCTCAAACCTATTTTAAAAATAGATAAGAAGCCCAATTTGGGCGGTGGCTTATGCCTGTAATCCTAGCTACTCAGGAGGCTGCTATCAGAGGATCAAGGTTCAAAGCCAGCCTTGGTCACAAAAGGACCTGAGATTCTTATCTCTGATTAACCTCTAGAAAACAGTAAGTGGGGCTTAAGTCAAGGATAGGGTGGTAGCCTTGAGCCTCAGAGCTCAGAGACAGTGCCCAGACCAAGTTCAAGCCATAAGACCCACAACAAAACAAAACAACCAAAAACAGATAAGGCCAACATAGTAAGGTATTAGGGGGACAGGACTTGAATGTATAAATTTAGGAAAGGCACATTTCAGTCTCTAACACCTACATACATAATAATAGAGCTGTAAATTTACATAGTGATGTAGCAATTATATACTGAGTGCCTAATACTTGTACAAGTATGAAGGAAAGCTCTGCTGGATAGAGTAATCTAGGTGAAGTTGTTTTATTTTAGGGTTTGAAGTATATCTTTCTATGTTCCCAGTTATTTGCCACTGAACTTGGGGTACCGAGCTCAGTAGCTAAGCGTCTATGTACTCAGGGCATCAGAGCTCCTAGAGCCAATATCATGCCAGTCACAGGTTCTGTTTCCACAGTGGTAATCCGATGATGGGACTAGCTTCTTGTCAAATTGGTAGGACTACCAACCACTACAGCCTTCACTACCCAACTACTCACTGCTTAAACTTACAGAGGATCCACCTCAGACTATCTAACTCTCCACCATCACCTCTCCTAGCTGGCTTATACTCAAGATATGTAGCAGGGTGTGCCCAAACTCTCTGAGCCATGCTTATTCCTTGTTTCCAAGTCCCCAGAGTAGCTCAGTCTCAGACAATATGGCTCCTCTCAAGATGGAACCTCCCTATAGCTCTCTGACGTATGAAAAGCCATGGCTTTCTTCTTCAATACCTGCCATATGTCATACCAGATAACTGCACCTGACTTAAGGCTTGTGGGAATTGTGGGCTTATCTTATTTTTTACCCAGGCTTCCTAGCTTATCATGTAATTGTGGTTTTTCCTTAACTACCCCCATGTTTCAGCTGTTTCTACTGGGTGTTAAAAGCTGAGTTTAAAGTTATACACTATTTCTCACTTTTCTTTGAACTTCCTTTCTGTTTTTCCTGGATTTTCAGCTTTTTTTTTTTTTTGAGTCTTTTGGGTTTTTTTGTTTTTTTTTTTTGTGTGTGTGGGGGGGTTGTTTTTGCCAGTCCTGGGCTTGAGCTCAGGGTCTGAGCACTGTCCTTGGACTTTCTCAAGGCTAGAGCTCTACCACTTGAGCCTCTGCACCACTTCCAGCTTTTTTGTATGTATGTGGTACCAAGGAATCGAACTCGGGTCTTTGCATATGCTAGGCAAGCACTTTAACCATTAGGCCAAACTCCCGGCCGATTTTCAGCTTTTTTTTGGTTATAGTTTGTCAAGATTCTAATGATGTTTATCCTCTTTCTTTTTAGAATATAACCTATCTCTCATTACCCTGACAATTCTTATTCATGGAATTGCATAGGGAAAACTCCTAGTGCCTATTACAAAATCCACATCATTCTAGGACCTGCTAGTTAGTTCATATCTCCTAGATACTTCAAAGTTCACTTAAATGCTACTTATTTAATAGCTTTATAATACAGTAATATAGAAACTTGTATGCTCCTTGGCTTGATGCTAAGGTCACTGAGAACAAATACTATGTACTACTTGGCTTACATCTGATGCAACAGACATGGTACCTGGCACATAGTAAACATTTAATAAATAACAGCTTATTAAGTGATAAAGCAGGACTATGGGATGTTCAATTCATCTAGAAGCAAAACTGGAAGGAGGTACCAGAGAGATCAGAATAGGTATCAATACAGTAACAAAAGTCTGAAATAGAGTAGCAAAAATGGAATGAAAGAAAAGGAGATTGTAGAAACTTGTGAGCTGGTGACTTGTTAAGTAGGCATAGCAAGATAGAGTGTGTGATTTCCAGATTCCCAAGAGTAACTGGGTGACAAAATGTTGATAGTATTAGTAGAAGTGATAAAGACGTAGTAACATAATCCTCACTGCTATTAAAAGATTAACCCTAAAATTGAAGGGATTTAATAAATTTTTCCTTATATACATCAAGTTGATATGGAGGACAGGCAGGTGGATCTCTTCTGTGATTCATTTCAAATTGAATGGGTCACCTCCAAGATCATTTGTTTAAGGTGTATTATAAATGTAAGTTTTTTATGGCAAAGAAAAAGTACATGTCACTTCTGTTGATACTACACTGACTAAATCTTTATTATAACATCCAAAAACTATCAGGACAGCTGGTAAACACAGTCTGAGTACTCAGGAAATAAGGAACGGTATTGGTGTACTTGTTTCAATCTCTTCTGCCACAGTTAAAATGGTGGGAAATTTCAGGGACTGAAAAAGATGAAAAATATATTCAGTTTGTAGTTTGTTTTTAACTCTTATGAGGAAAAACAGAAACAAAAACCCTGGGTTTAGTCTCAGCTCTACCACTAGCTAAAAAAATGCACCCAAACTCCTTTAAACTTATGTTACATTAGAGAAGTCTAAATATTATCCATCCATCCATCCATCCATCCATCCATCCATCCATCCATCTAGCTTTTCATCCATCCACCTATCTATCTATCTTGCAGGTGCATGGGCTTGACTTTGGGGCCTTATGCTCTCATTTCAAGTTTTTGCTCACAATTGGCACTTCATCACTTGAGCCATACATCCACTTTGGCTTTCTGCTGGTTAACTGGAAAAGACATATAACATGGACTTGTCTGCTTAGACTGTTTTGAGGATTATAGGCACAGGTGCATAGCTTCATTTTAAGTATTTTTTATCAGTGTATATAGTTGTACAAAATAATGAGTTTCATTATGACATTCTTATATATGAGTATAACATACTAATAACCATATTTGCCCCATTGCCTTCATGTATCTCCATTTCCCTCTAAATGTTTTAGTATTATAAATTACATTTGGTAATAATCCATCTTTTATACACAAAATAGTCTATTCTCAAGGAAATGAGAATTGTAAATTTTTTCTCAATTATAGCTAGGAATACATAAAAATTAAAGTAATATTTTTTTGATTGGATTTACATTGAATTTTTGTTTTTGCCAGTCCTGGGGCTTGAACTCAGGGCCTGAGCACTGTCTTGGGACTTTTTCTCAAGGTTGGTGCTCTACCACTTGAGTACAGCACCACTTCCAGCTTGTTTCTATGTATGTGGTACCGAGGAATTGAACCTGGGTCTTCATGCATGCTAGGCAAGCACTCTGCCACTAGGCCAAACTCCTGGTCCCTTTACATCCAATTTTTTAAAAGTCACTATTGGTAGAATAACCCATAGTCTTGCTGACAAAAGATGAATATCCATAGTGCAGTTTTACAAAGGTGGCTTTCTGGCCTACTTTTCAAAATGCAGTGATTACATGTCAGACTAAATTCTGCATCTCTTGGCAGATATCTATTTCCCTAGATATCTCTAGAGCACCAGTTACATCCTTAGGCCAGACAAAAGAGATCATCAAACTCACTTTTGGTACCTTAGGTAATTTACTCAGGTACTAGTAGCTGACATCAAAGTCAAGTTTATGAGAGAAACACCAACAATGTAGTTTGGAGGTGACTTAAAAAGCTTCCAAATCAGTATTTCCTCAAATGTTAAATAATTCACTGTGATATTATAGATACAAGCCTCCAGCAAAAGTTACACTTGAATAATTAAGGAAGTAGGAGCCAAATAAATTACTTCAGGAATAAAGAAACAAATTAATTGTTTCTCAAAGTACTATACTAAATTGCCTTTGCACATTAACAAGTAGGTAAAACATCCAAATAAATTAATTACTTCAAATTTGATTATAGAAAGCAGCCTAAAACTACATGTTGGCGTTTCCCCTAAATGCAGTTTTAGAGACTATATACTTGAAGATAAAATCCGTTTGTATTTTTTTTTTGCCAGTTCTGGGCCTTGAACTCTGGGCCTGGGCACTGTCTGAGGGCTTTCTCAAGGCTAGAGCTCTACCACTTGAGCCACAGCACCACTTCTGGTTTTTTTCTGTGTATGTGGTATTGAGGAATTGAACCCCGGTCTTTGTGCATGCTAGGCAAGCACTCTACCACTAAGCCAAAATCCTGGCCCCCATTTGTAATTTTTATGTTCATAATATGTATTTTCTCTTTGGCAATGTTCACCTACATAGATTGCTCACATTAAAATGACAATCTACCAAATTCATTACAGGAAGGAGCTGAAGAAATGCAATTATTTCTTCTAGGCTAAAAAATAAATTAGAAAGGAACTGAGGTGACACCATAATATATCCAATACATATGGATAATAGCTACTGAATGGTAAAATGGCTACACAGTTTGGAATAAAAATAAGATTTCGCTAAGCACCATTGCTCACGCCTGTAATTCTAGCTACTCAGGAGACTGAGATCTGAGGATGGAGGTTCAAAATCAGCCAGGCACTAAAGATCTTGAGACTCTTATCTCCAATTAACTAGAAAACTGGAAATGGCACTGTGACTCAAGGGGTAGGGTAGTAGTAGCCTTGAGCTGAAGAGCTCAGGGACAGCGCCTAGGGTCAGAGTCCAAGCCTCATGACAAAAAACAAAACAAAAAAAAGATTTCAATCCCAACTCTTTTACTTTCTACCTAGAAGATTTACTTTGAGTCTTAACAGTAATGATTATCTGTTCTATAATGAGAAGATTATTTACTCATGAAGCAAATAAATATCAAACATCTATTTTGTGTCAAGTAGTACTTTTTTTTGGTCAGTAGTGGGGCTTGACCTCTGGGTGGGCTTTGTCCCTGAGCTCTTCAGCTCAAGGCTATTCTACTGTTTCAGCCACAGTGACACTTTTGGTTTTCTGGTGGTTAACTGGAGATAAGAGTCTCATGGATCTCTCAGGCTGGCTTTGATCAGAGATTCTCAGATCTCAGCCTCCTAAGAAGCTAGGATTACAGGCGCCCAGCCTGTACTTTCCAGTGATTATTGAAGATAATAAAATTTCTAACAGGAAGCTGAGGTGGCTATGAGGTCCATTCATTTCTCTGAGTCTAACAGATAATTAACATTTACTTTAGATCTTTCTGTACTATTTCTAGTAGTCTAAATTGTACCTAGCTAAGAGTTTCCTACAAAATTTATAAGCTAGGGCTGGGAATGTGGCTTAGCGGTAGAGTGCTTGCCTAGCATACATGAAGCCCTGGGTTCCATTCCTCCGTGCCACATAAACAGAAAAGGCTGGGTGTGGCACTGTGGCTCAAGTGGTAGAGTGCTAGCCTTGAGCAAAAGAAGCTCAAGGATAGTTCCCAGACCCCGAGTTCAAGCTCCAGGACTGGCAAGAGAAACAAAAACAATAACCAAATTTGCAAGGTAAAGTTCAGAGCTCTAATTCAATTAAGTTTAGGGAAAAGATATACATGTATTCAATTTTTTTCCAAGTTACCTTCCATTTATATATTTTTTCAAGACTTTTTATAAGAAGAATTTTTTTGCAAACTGATAGCCAAATTAATCTAAAATGAAATCAATTCTTGAAGAACAGAAAGATGAAATAAACACAGGAGACTTGGAAGAAAGAGCTTTATGGTGACATCCTTAAGTTTTCCTATTTGTTAACTGTATCACCTGAAAAAGATTCAAAGTTTTTTCTTGAGTAAAGTTAAGTACAACTCTATCTATTCATCAAATGGCCTGTCATAAAAAATGACGCTGAAAGTATAAAATAAACACATTATTCCAGAGTGATTGATAACTGGAAATTATTCCAAGACATCTCTTCTAGTGAAGATATATATACAGATAAATAACGCAAGATGATACTGGCTGTGTAGTTGTCATTTGATATTATCTTCTGTTTGCTTGTTAATGAAGAAGGAGCACTAAATTTCATAGCTGGTAAGCAATATTTATCTCTAAATACTATAGGACAAATAAATATTTGTGAAAATGACAGAATAAAAAAAAAGCCAAAGATTAGATACTAGTGGCTCATGCCTGACATCCTAGTATTTGGGAAGTCAAGACCAAGAGATTGTGGTCCAAGGATAAAGTGGACATATACATAAAACCCCCTTCTCAACCATCTGGGTGTGGTGGTATATAGCTATGTGAGAGGCTGAGAGCAAGAGAACCAAGTTCCAGGCCGGGAGCGTATCCTAGTATAAAGTGTTCGCCTAGCATGCACGAGCCCTGGGTTCGACTCCTGGGTACCACATGCTCAAGTGGCAGAGCGCTAGCCTTGAGCAAAAAGTATCCAAGGACAGTGCCCAGGCCCTGAGTTTGAGCGCCAGGACTGGCAAAAAAAAAAAAAAAAAAATTGAGAATCAAAGTTCCAGGTCAACCTAGGAAAAAAAAAATCCTCAAGACTCCTCTCAGTGGTACATAGCTACCATGCAGGCTATGATGGTGGCCTAGGCCCATGTTCAGGCAAACAAACAAGACCCTAGCTGGGCAGGGAGGCTCACGCCTGCAATCCTAGCTACTCAGGAGGCTAAGATCTGAGAATCAAGGTTCAAAGCCAGCCCAGGCACAAAAGGACTTTAGACTCTTATCGCTAATTAGCCTCTAGAAAACGGGAAGTGAAGCTTGGCTCAAGGGTAGGGTGGTAGCCTTGGGCTGAAGAATTCAGGGACAAGTACCAGACCCAGGGGTAGAGTGGTAGCCTTGAGCTGATGAGCTCAGGGACAGGGCCCAGGCCAAGTTCAAGCCCCATGACCCATAAAAAAAACAAAAAACAAAACAACAACAACAACAATAAAAACAAAAAACCAACACCCTCTCTCAAAAATTACCATTGTAAAAAAGGTCTAGAAGAGGTAGAGGTGTGACTCAAGTGGCAAAACTCCAGTCTGGGGTGGAGAGAGGGCTAGAGATATGGTTGAACAGCAAAGGGCCTGGGAAGTGCAAGAATTTGAGTGCAAACCTCAGCACTGTCATAAAAGGAAAAGAAAATGCAATCCAGAGAACAATATCTTTAAAAAGACTAATTTCTTCTTACCATGAGTAGATACCACTGACCATGTCATAGTTCTGACATGAATCATTCATGCTGCTGGGCCCCGCTGCTTTGGAAATGAGCAGCACTACCAAGCCTCTCAACTGAAGGTTATGCCGGCTGTCATGTACAAGCCCCCTGCCAAGAAGTAAAGAAAGAAGAGGATTAATATATCTTCACAGAACCAGTCAGTCCAAACTTCTAAAACTATATAGTGGGTTTACTGAATGGAAATAGTTGAGGAAGCAAAGAGTTAATGTTAGGGTATCTTACACATTCAGTAGACAATGGGAAAAACAGATGACTGGATTTTGTTTTTTAAATTAGGATATATTTGACATATCATTCATACATATATATGATGTACTTTGACCAAACTCACCACCTCTTATTCTCTTTCTTGTTTCTCTCTTTCACGTCTTTTTTTTTTTTTTTTGCCAGTCTTGGGCTTGAACTCTGGGCCTGAGCACTGTCCTTGAGCTTCTTTTGCTCAAGGCTACCACTCTACCACTTGAAACACAGTGTCACTTCTGGCTTTTTCTGTGTATGTGGTTCTGAGAAATCAAACCTAGCGCTTCATGCATGCTAGGGAAGCACTTTACCACTAAGCCACATTCCCAGCCCATTAACTACAAATTTTTACAAAACCTAATAAAACCTTATCTATATACTGGCTACAGTGAGTCTTTAAGAGAAGGTCTGATTAGTTATTAATTCTAGAAAGGGGAAAGCAAAGTAGGCTTATGGGAGGAAAAGGTTGAGACTAGTTGCAGATTAAAGAGATGACAAATTAATGAAAACAGAGGAACCTGGAGATTAAGTCATACAGGTCATACTGATACAGCAGCTCTGGCAACAATTTGAGCAACATTTTCCTCAAATTACTCAAGAAATGGGACCTTTTAACAAGGGACTGAAAAATAGTAACAGTTAAAAACCTATCTAGTGCTTCACATATTGCCTTTACTGTGTGTCAGGAGTCATTCTACATGTTTTACTCTCTTGTAACAAAATTAATTCATAACTTGAAGGAGAAGGAACCACAATCAGCCTACTTTTCTACCTGAAGAAGGTGCACAGGAAGATTATGTAGGTATTCCACTGTGCTACAATGACTCTATCTGCTTTATCTCATGAACAAAGTATATGCTAAATTCAAATTAGAAGAGTAAATTTTAAGTTCAGATACACCCATGCCTGAAAAAATCTTTGTTATTCGTAAGTACTATAACAGATACTGTCATCTCTTTTAGAGAATGAGAGTAACAATATCTGCTTTCTACAGTCATCACTGGAAAGAAACAACATTGCTAAAGTATGAAATACAGAGGGAGGCACATGGTCCTATCTATCTATGTATCTTCCTATATTGTATTGCTTTTCTATTTCTCTAAATAACAAACTTTACATGATTTTTTCTATCAATCCTCAGCGCCATTATCATTGTCTTGCCTCTTCTAGAATGAATTAATGAAAGATCAGGAAAATAATCTGTAATAGATAGACTGGCTGATAAAAAATAAGCCAGCATTCAGAAGAGCACTCCTTCTAACCCTTTCAGTCTCACTAAAATAGGAGTTAACGGCCTGAAAGACAGATTAAAATGAGCAAATTACACAACTATTTTTGAAACACTTCTTTAAAATCACCTCATTAACACCCCTTTGAAAACAGTCCTGAGATAAACTGTTAATGTGTATAGCGCAAAAATTAGTTCTCAACCAAAAAACAATGACAAATTTTGCTTCTGAGCACAGAATCTATGGGAATATAAATTTACTGGATATGTTTCATATAGACAAAGAAAGACTTAACCTGGAACACTTTATCTATTCTCAGTGCCTCTATTAATATAAGTTGAAGGATATTCAGAAATTGGTGCGATCATACACAAATTGCAAAAACTTCGAATATTCCACAGTACAAAAAAAAAGGAAATCTGAAACATTCCGTATCCTAAGCATTATAGGTACATGATGATCAAACTGTACTCCATATGTATGGATAATATCTTAGGGAATGGTAACGTTGGTGTTCTCAAACTTATTTAGTCAGAGGTTTGTTAATGCTTATCATTTATCAGACATGGTACTCAAAGTGGTGGAGGATATGATGATGAATACTAGTGAGGTGTAGCTTCCCTTCTTGTAGGTTAACAATAAGGATTTAAAAAATCAGGGGCCAGGAGTTTGGCCTAGTGGTAGAGTGCTTGTCTAGCATGTACGAAGACCCTGGCTGGATTCCTCAGTACCACATACATAGAAAAAGCTAGAAGTGGTGCTTTGGTTCAAGTGGTAGAGCTCTAGCCTTGAGAAAGCCCAAGGACAGTGCTCAGGCCCTGAGTTCAAGCCCAGGGCTGGTAAAAAAAAAAAAAAGAAAAAAATCAAAATATGCTGTTATACAGTCCACATGAGGGATGAGCAAGAGCTGTACAAAGGAATAAGAAGAGCCAGCAACTAATATAACCCACTGAAGATTTAAAGAAATTTCTACGAGTGTTTTACACAAGGGGAAGAAATATCTGGGGGAGATGGGGCTAGGAGTATAAGAAAAGTGTTCAGAAGAGCGAAACAATGTGTGACTATTTGAAGGAAAGAGGAGGAAACAACTGCTCCAGAATTAATATGGAAGGAACATTGTTTGAGAATGGGAGGGACTAGGAAAAAATGAAGATCTTTCACTAAAGAACTTTCATTTGAAAGGCTTCCAAATGAACAGGAGAGAAATCTAGTATTTCTTTTTTCCCCATTCAGTCCTGGGGCTTGAACTCAGGGCCTGGGTAGTGTACTTGGACACTTTTTTGCTCAAGTCTAGCACTCTACCACTTGAGTCCAGCACCACTTTCAGCTTTTTCTAAGTATGTGGTACAGAGGAATTGAACCCAGGACTTTGTGCATGCTAGGCGAGCATTCTACTACTAGGCTACACTCCCAGCCCTGGTATGTATTTCTTTTTTTTTCTCTCTCTTTCTATTTGTGATTTTGTTTTTTTGTTTTTTGCCAGCCCTGGGCTTGGACTCAGGGCCTACTCAGGCCTGCTCATGTCCTTGGGCATTCCTCAAGGTTCGGGCTCTACCATTTGAGCCATAGCACAACTTCTGTTTTTTTTTCTATGTATGTTGTACCGAGGAATCAAACCTGGGTCTTCATGCAGGCTAGGCAGGCACTCTACCACTACTAGGCCACACTCCCAGCTCTGGTATGTATTTCTTTAGAGATCAATACAAATGTATAAAAATTTTATCAAGTGAATTGTAGCTCTGCATGGAAAAAAATGAAAAACCAGAACAGACTCTGGAGATGCTGGGGCCCTTGTTGCTATTTTTCAGAAGGCAGGACTATTTGATATTTGGTATCTTTACTTTATTCTCTGATCCTGTATTTCACTTCATTATATTTAATTGTCCAATAAACAAAAGGAACATTTAGTAGACTGTAATCTTTTTTTTTTTTTTTTTTTTTTTGTCAGTCCTGGGCTTGAGCTCAGGGCTTAAGCACTATCCTTGGGCTTTCTCAGGGATAGAGCTCTACCACTGGAGCCTCAGCCACTTCTGGCTTTTTTCTATGTATGTAGTGCCAAGGAATCGAACCTGGGTCTTCGTGCATGATAGACAACCACTTTACCAGTAGGCCAAACTAGCGACCCTATAGTGTAATCTTTATCACTAAAGTTTTATAGAATTATTTTCTTATGTAAACAAAAACGTCATCCTTCATTCACTCACTTACCAGACATAAACTGAACACTTTTCCTACGCATTAGAGCATTAGGCACGGTGCTAATTTTAGGTGTAAAGGCCAGCAAAATCCAGGTATGAAACTTGGTAAGCATGGAATTTGTGAAGCATGGAAGCAACTTATAAAAGCGAAAATCTCAAGCCGGGCTCAGTGGTTCAGGCCTGTAACCTCAGCTACTCAGGAGGCTAAGGTTGAGGTTCAAAGTCAGCCCAGGCACAAAAGGATCTGAGACTAACCTCTAGAAAATGGGAAGTGGGGCTTGGCTTGAGGGTAGGGCGGTAGCCTTGAGCTGAAGAGCTCAGGGACAACACCCAGGTCAATTCAAGCCCCATGACCCACAAAAAGAAAAAAAAAGTGAAAATTTCAGGTTTATTATTAAATTTATTACCCATGGTGATAAATGCTATAAACTACAAAGAGGAAGTGATGACTTAGTTGACATTCAAAGAAGAGCCTATGTAAAGGAAAGCTGCAAGAAGAGAACAGTTAGGGAGTTAATCACAGCACAAGAACAAGCATAAGCCAGGCCAAAGACACTGAGTGAAACAAGGCTACAGGCCCACAGGTTGAATATGCCATGACAAGACGTTTGCTCTTTTGTATCTAAAGAACAATAGAAAAGTATTACTAGATTTATTAAGCATACCTTAAAAAACAATCCTCTACCCTAACTCAAAAATAACTTATAGGCAGAAGTGGTAGAAAGGGGAGCAAACTAAATGAGATTGAGGAAACTAAAAGATGGTTTCTTTAACTGCCCTGCCCTGCCCTGACCTTCTGATTTTTCCTGTTTTTCATCTCCCACATTCAGGCATTATACTTTGGAGTCCTGAGTTCCTCTTTCTATATCATAATGATTTCCTAAAAGTGACAGCTACACATTCTTAAATACATGCTCAGGTTTATTATTTTAATATTATGCATAAAAATTACTGTTGCAGGCTGGGATTTTGGCCTAGTGGAAGAGTGCTTTGCCTAGCATGCACGAAGACCCAGGTTTGATTCCTCGGCACCACATACATAGAAAAAAAAACTGGAAGTGGTGCTGAGGCTCAAGTGGTAGAGCACTGTCCTTGAGAAAAAATCCAAGGACAGTGCTCAGGCGCTGAGCTCAAGCCCAGGCCTGGCAACTCTAACAATGAAGGGGAAGAGTTCCTTGATAAAGGAATGCAACCCTTATTCACCAAAATCATAGCTGAGAACTTCCCCAAACTAAAAGGGAAAATACTTACATTAATGAAGGTTTCAGGACTCCAAATAGGCAAGATCCTAGAAAGAACTCGTCTAGACACATCATAGTAAAGACACTAGACCTGAATACCAAGGAGTGGATCTTAAATGCTACAAAAACAAAGAAACAGCTATACTACAATGGGAAAAAAATAGAATAACTGCAGACCTCTCCACGCAAACCCTGAATGCAAGAAAAGCTTGGAAAAACATCATTCATACTCCGGAGACCAACAACTGCCAACCCAGACTGATTTATCCAGCAAAACTAGCTTTTACATTTGAGGGAGAAACAAGAATATTTCATTCCAAAGAGAAGCTACATGAATACATGCTTATAAAAATTATTAAATAATCAAGAACAAACTTCAGAACAGCTAGAACCCCCATCAAAAAGCAATTACCTATAAATCACTAAACACAAAAGGGGGAAAAAAAAGAGAGAAAGAAACTCAGAAGTAAAATTAAATAATGAAAAAGGACACTGACCACTGACCACTGAACAATCCAACCAAAAGACACAGAGCAGCAGACTGGATTAAGAAACAAGACCTATCCATATATTGCCTCTAAGAGACTCACCTCACTGCCAAAGACAGAAACAGGTGAAAGGATGGAAACAAATTTTCCACTATAATGCACCGTGCAAAAAAGCAGGAGTTGCAATCTTAATCTCTGACAAAATTAACTTCCCGGTAAAATCAGTACATAAAGATAAAGGCAGCCGCTACATATCAGTAAAGGGCACAATCCATACCCACAATACTGCAGTTATTAACATATACTCCCCAACAAAAGAGCACCCAAATTCGTCAAGAAAACTGTCTTAGAATTACAGAACAAGATAGACTCAAACCCAATCATAGTGGGAGACTTGAACATGCCACTCTCACCAAATGACAGGTCAACTTAACAAATTTAAGCAAAGACACCATCGACTTAAACAACACCATAGCCCGGCTGGGCTTAACATATATACACAGAGTCTTCCATCCAACAGTGAAACTTTATACATTTTTCTCAGCAGCACATGGAACACACTCCAAAATAGAAACTTAAGCATATATAAGAGGACTGATATAATCCCATGCATTCTATCTGATCATAGTGGAGTCTGACTAGTTCTGAACAATGCAGTAAAAGTCAAAAAACATTCAAACACTTGAAAGCTGAACAACACACTTCTGAATAACTCCCAGGTGACAGATCAGATCAAAGAAGAAATTCTAAACTTTCTTGAATGTAATGATAATACAAGAGACTTCACAAAGGAACTTATGGGACACAGCAAAGGTAGTTCTAAGGAACAAATTTATCACACTAGGAGTGCATATTAAAAAGACAGAAGAGCATGTAAGTAACCTAAAAAAGAAATTGAAACACCTAGAGGAGCAAGAAAAAGTTAATTCCAAAACAACCAGAAGGACAGAAATAACAAAAAATCAGAAATATCAGAGATTGAAATAAGATCCACTATACAATAGTCAACAAAATAGACAGACCCCTGGCAAGATTAATCAAAAAAAGGAGAGAGGAGACTCAAATAAACAAGATTAGAGACTCCACGGGAACAATCACAACCAATATCCAAGAAATTCAGTCCATTATGAATAACTACTACCAGGGCCTATATTCAAAGAAACATCTATTTCTAGTAGAAATAGATGATTTCTTAAATAAATATAGGCTGCCCACATTTAACAATGAAGAGGTAAACAAACTTAACAAAACAATCTCTTACAATGAAATTGTGGAAGCAATCAGGGAAATACCAACCAAAAAGAGCCCAGGGCCAGATGTTTTCACTGCGGAATTCTACAAGATGTTTAAAGATGAAGCAACACCTATACTCTTGAAACTCTTCTGAGAAATAGAAGCAGAAGGAGCAATACCAAACTCATTTTATGAAGCTAATATTACTCTCATCCCCAAACCAGGGAAAGACCCAACAAAAAAATGAAATTACAGACCTATTTCTCTAATGAACACAGATGCAAAACTCCTCAATAAAATACTAGCCAACAGAATCCAGAAACAAATTTAAAAAATTGTACACTACGATCCAATAGGCTCCATCCCACAGATGAAAGGCTGGCTTAACATTCACAAATCAATCAATGTAATACATTACATCAATACAGCTAAGGATAAGAATCATATGATAATTTCTCTGGATGCGGAGAAGGCATTTGACAAAATACAACATCCATTCATGTTGAAAGCACTAGAAAAAATAGGAATAAGAGGTAAATTCCTTAAAATAATTAAAGCCATATATAACAAACCTACAGTCAGTATTATACTAAATGGTGAAAGACTGGTACCATTTACCTTAAAATCAGGAACTAGACAGGGATGTCCACTCTCTCCACTTCTCTTCAATATAGTGCTGGAACCCTTAGCTAGAGCAATAAGGCAAGAAAAGGACATCAAAGGGATCCACATAGGGAAAAAAGAAATTAAACTATCCCTATTCGCAGATGACATGATCCTCTACTTGAGTGACCCAATAAGCTCCACTCCCAAACTCCTAGAATTAATAAACCACTTTAGCAAAGTGACAAGATACAAAATCAGTCTTCAGAAGTCAGCAGCCTTCTTGTACACCAACAATACACAAACAGAAGGCCAAATCAAGAAAATGATCCCATTCGCAATAGCCCCCAAAAGAATAAAATGAAAACTATAAAAGCCTAACAAAAGAAATTAAAGAGGACACTAGGAAATGGAAAGACATCCCATGCTCATGGTTAGGGAGAACCAACATAGTAAAAATGGCTATACTGCCAAAATTGACATACAAATTCAATGCAATCCCCCTCAAAATCCCAAAGACATTCTTTATGGAAATTGAAGATACAATCCAAAGGTTCATATGGAACAAGAAAATATCTAGAATAGCAAAAACAATTCTAGGCAAAAAGAGCAATGCAGGTGATATTATAATACCAGACTTCAAACTCTACTATGCAGACATAATAACAAAAACAGCAAGGTATTGGCACAAAAACAGACCAAAAGATCAATGGAACAGAACTGAAGATACAGAAATAGAACCACATACCTATAGTCAACTTGTATTTGACAAAGGAGCCAAAGATATACAGTGGAACAAACACAGTTTATTCAATTATTGGTGCTGGCAAAACTGGGCAGCCACATGCAGAAAAATAAAAATTGACCCTAGCCTTTCGCCATGCACAAGCATTAACTCAAAGTGGATCAAAGACCTCAATATCAGACTGGAAACTGTGAAACTGCTACATGATAAGAGTAGGAGAGACACTGGAACTCATAGGCACAGGCAAAAGATTCCTGAACAGAATCCCAGGGTCACAACAGATTGGAGAGAGACTTGATAAATGGGATTACCTAAAAATAAAAAGTTTCTGCACAGATAAAAACATAGTTGCAAAAGGAGAGAGACAACCAACCAACTGGGAAAAGATATTCACCAACAATACATCTGACAAATGCTTAATATCCAGTATCTACAGGGAACTCAAGAAACTAATCCCCCCAAACCCAACAAACCATTTACTAAATGGGCAAGGGAACTAAAGAGAAACTTATCAAAAAAAGAGATTAAAATGGCAGAAAAGCATATGAGGAAATGTTCATCATCCATGATCATAAAAGAAATGCAAATAAAAACAACCCTAAGATACCACCTTACCCCAACAAGAATAGCCAAGATTTTGAACTCAGACAATGACAGATGCTGGCAGAGTTGTGGAGAAAAAGGAACCTTACTACACTGCTTGTGGGATTGTAAACTAGTTCAGCCACTCTGGAAAGCAGTGCGGAGGTTTCTTAAAGAACTGAAAACAGACCTTCCCTTTCATCCTGCCATACCACTCCTGGCATCTACCCTGAACATCATAACCCAAGATATGATAAGGACACCTGCTTAGCTATGTTTATCTCTGCACTATTCATAATAGCCAAGCAATGGAAACAATCCAGATGCCCTACTGCAGATGAACGGATACAGAAAATGAATATATATATATATATATATATATATATATATACACACACACACACACAATGAAACTCTACATAGCCAACAGACAAGATAAAATAATGGCATTTGCAGGGAAGTGGATGAATCTAGAGTGAATCATGTTGAGTGACACAAGTTAAGACCAAAGGAACAAAAGGCGCATGGTATCCTTAATATGTGGCTATTAGATCCAAACAGTGCAAGAGCAAGGACTCAATATTTGCATACCCAATGACATGAACATGGTATAGGAAATATAAACACAACTACATAGACATAAAAACTTATGACTCTATAGACATGTTTTATTACATTGATTAATACGTATCTATGATATACAAACCCTTAGCCTAATTTTGATTATGTTCTAAAAATTAAGTGCCTGTGACTGTATAAAGAGATTCTCTTCTTGAATACCTGTTTGTTAAACACGTCATTTGAAATATGATGTAAAAAAAATCAAGGTTAATAAATTCTTTAATAAAAAAAATTAGTTAGCAAAATAGGGTTAGAGGCAGGCTTCTCTGGTAAGTCACTTGCTTAGCAAGACCAAGGTCCTGAGTTCAAACCCCAGAACCTGCAAAAACAACAGCAACAGCAACAACAACAAAAAGAGCACTAAACTTCACTGGGAGCTGGGTGTCAATGGCACATTGGCACATGCCTGTAATACTAGCAACTCAGGAAGCTGAGATCTAAGGAGGATCATGATTCAAAGCCAGCCAGAGAAGGAAAGTGAGACTCTTTTTTTTTTTTTTTGCCAGTCCTGGTCTTGAGCTCAGGGCCTGAGCACTGTCCTTGTACTTTCTCAAGGCTCGAGCCCTACCACTTGATCCTCAGCACCACTTCCAGCTTTTCCTTATGTAGGTGGTACCGAGGAATCGAACCCGGGTCCTCGTGCATGCTAGGCAAGCACTCTACCTCTAGGCCAAACTCCTGGCCCTGGAAAGTGAGACTCTTGTCTCCAATAAACTACTCAAAAAAGATGGAATTAGCACTGTGGCTCAAGTGATAGAGTGTTAGTCTTGAGCACAAAATGGTGCATGGATAGGATCCAGGTCTTGAATCCAAGACCCAGGACCAAGGGGGGAAAAATCCTTCATTGGGGTATACCTTAAATGGCAGATCCCCACCAAAAATTTATAATTATGTATATTTTTACATATAAAGAATATGTGTAAATATATATATCATGTACATGTTATATATACATATATATATATACATACATACATATGTACCTATGAAAGTGGATCCCTACTCTTGACCTAGAAAACTCCACACATTCATGCAAATCATATTTACTTTAAGAACTGAAAAAGTGCCAAGGCCATCAAGGATATGCACATATAAAAAACTAAGTAAGTGTCTGAAATATGTCACTTGAAAGAAGCAGTATGTGTCATTCTGGTATTATGATTATGAAGATGATCGATGTACTCAGGCCAAACTGAGGGGTTGGACATAGCATCTGTATCCTAAAAAGATTGCTAAATTTTTGCTATACATGCTTTAAAAGGTAGGGTAGTGTCAAAGCATAGATAGTGTCAAGTTTAGATAGAGATTCTCTGGTCACTGAATGCATCCAGGCGAACAAAGCATCAAGATACTTCACTGGCCATACTTACAGAGCTCATGGTCCAGTGAACAACATAAGAGCCCCTCCAATCCTGGGAGCTAATACTGAAAAGGAGCAAACTGCTCCTAAATCAGAACAGGAATGTGAACAGAAGAAAAAGGCACACAGAACAAATTGGGGGGAGGGAGCAACACCCACACAAATAACCTAGGAATTAATTCAGCATTAAATAAATGCAAATAAAAATATGTTGGTCTGTATAGCAAAGGACATAGCTACAAAGTTAAATTGAAAAAATAGAAAAAGAAAAAAAAAAAGCCCACAGAGTGAGAGAAGATCTTCACTAGCCATACAACAGACAAGAGCCTCATATCTAAAATATTTCTACAGCTAAGAAAATTGAATCTCTACAAAACAAATCTTCAAAGAAACAACCATTCCATTAAAAGGTCAACTAAAGACTTTGAGACTTCTCTGAAGAGGAAATAAGAATGGCCAATAGAGGGCTGGGAGTTTGGCTAGTGGTAGAGTGCTTGCCTAGCATGCACGAAGACCCAGGTTCAATTTCTTGGTATCACATACATAGAAAAAAAAGTCAGAAGTGGTGCTGAAGCTCAAGTGGTAGAGCTCTAGCCTTGAGAAAGCCCAAGGACAGTGCTCAGGCCCTGAGTCCAAGCAAATCAAAACAACTTTGAGATTCCACCTCACTCCAGTTAGAATGGCCATTATCAGGAAATCTAATAACAACAGATGTTGGTGGGGATGTGGCCAGGAGGGAACACTACTACACTGTTGGTGGGAGTGCAAACTCGTTCAACCACTATGGAAAGCAGTATGGAGGTTCCTCAAAAGACTAAACATAGAGCTACCCTATGACCCAACAATTCCACTCCTTGGCAGTTACCCAATTGTCCAGAAACAAAGACATACTAAAGCACAACAATGTTCACTGTAGCACTATTTACCGTAACACAGATATGGAACCAACACAGATGCCCCTCAGTAGATGACTGGATCAAGATGATGTGGTACTTATACACAATGGAATTCTATGCTGCCATTAGGAATAATAACATTGCCCCATTTGTACGAAAATAGAAAGACTTGGAACATAGGCTCCGTGGTTTCACTCATTTGTAATAATTAGTACACATCTACGGCTCTCCCAGGAGAGGATTACAATAGCTCAAAACCTAGGTACATAAGGTCAGATAGGATGAGACTAAATGAAAGGATCATGATTATTGTTCTTAATGTACTATGTTTATTTCTCTTCTTTTTTTTTGCCCTTTGGTTAATCTCATATTGTTACTGTATCTGACTTTGTTACCTGGTATATTTTATATACATTTATTTGTTTATTTGAAATAAGAAAGGGAAGGATGGAAAACAAGATGATTGGGAGGGGGTGGGAGAGGGAAATGGGTACAAAAACATGAGAAGGGGTATCAATGTGGGAGAAATAATGCACCTACTACTTGATGAATGTAACTGTAATCCCTTTATACACTGCCCCAACAATAAAATTTTTTTTAAAGTATGTTGGTTGTCTTTGTTGGTAAACATTATAGATATCTTCACAAGACAGAGCAAATATATCTAAATATGATTAAAATTAGGAGTAATTTTATAAACGATATATAATTTAATTAGGTTCCAAAGTATGCATTTTGCCCAAGGACAAAAACTATGTATGGCCAAAGATTAACATTTTAAATCTGGGAATCATTATATAAACATTTAATAAACAAAGTATTCTTGAATTATTCTGTATGATGGAAATATTTTGTTCTTAAAAATGGGAGAAAAAACATACTACCAATGGGATCAAGTGTGATTTATTTTCTAAGCTGCACACAAGAACACAAGTCTCTTTTAAAGCCTAAAAGAAAAACAATAGAATTCTCAAAAGAAAAGAAAAAAATTCATATTCAATGATTCTCAAAAGCTTTATACTAGGAGCCTTTTGGGTCTTCATATTTCACTCTTAATTTTTCTAAGATTTAGAGAGGGCCAAATTTTAAACTGTTATCAAAGAAGTGATGTAAAATTATATATTAAATTAGCAATCTGATGACAATAATATTACTCAGTACAAAAGAAAAGCAACACTCATGAAAACCTTTTAAAGCAATATAACTTGAATGAGACTAAAAATAGCATATGTCACAAAATTTGGTATAAAATTAGCAGACTACTCCAAGAAGTCACAATGGAACTTAAACACTAGAACCTAATAGGTTGTGATTTCATTTTGCTAAAAGAAGCCACTTGCCTTCATTAAATTTTCAAACTCTTAACTGTCAGCCCAGCTAGAAAAGCCCATGAGACTCTTATCTTCAATTAAGTCATCAGACGGATGACAGATGGACAGACAGACATCAGATAGGCAGACAGATAGATGAATGGACAGATAGATGGACAGACAGACAGACAGGTAGATGACAGACACATGGACACACAAAGAGACGGATGGATGGGCAGAAAGACAGATGAACAGATGGATGACAGATGGCCAAATGACAGATGGCCAGATGGACGGACCGACAGACTGGATGGACTGACAGACTGACAGATGGTCAGTCAGATGGACTGATGGACAGAAGGACAACACACGGATGACAAGCGGCCAGACGTGAGACAGACACATGGACAGATGGACAGACATACGTACAGACAGACAGACATACCAACAGACAGATGGACGGACAGACGGTCAGACAGATGAACGGACAGATGGCCAGACAGCCGGAAAGACAGAGGGAAGTCCAGACAGACAACAGATGTTCATATAACAGACAGACAGATGGGCAGACAGACAAACAGACTGACAGATGGTCAGATGGACTGACTAGACAGAAGGACAACAGATGGATGACAAATGGCCAGATGACAGATGGACACATGGACAGATGGATGGACAGACAGAAGGACAGAGGGTCAGGCAGAAGGGAAGGAAAGAAGAAAGAAGGAATAGGCGGGAGGGAGAGAGGGGGAAGGGGAGGAAGAGGAAGGGGAGAAAGAAAGGGAAGGAAGGAGGGAAAAAGGAATAAAAAAGAGAAAGGAGTTATCAATTTTTCCTTTAAATAGTAATACAGAAGTAACCCTAAACAACAGGTTTATATGTTAATGATTTTATTAATATAGTCAACATAAGTATTATTCTGTGATTTTCATACCTAATATTTTACAGAATTAATGTCAAGTACAATACAGTTTACTCATATATGCTGCATTACAATTATTTTCTACTATAGAAATACAGCACATTTATACCTATGGATTCCTTCCATTATTTTTAGTGCTTTAAGTTGGATAAATCTTCAAGTAAATGTCATGCCTTCCTATTTTCTTAAACAATTTTTATGTTACATATATCACTTAAATTGAATCCAAGTTTTTAATAATGTAAATTAATTTTCATTCTCAATAGTAGTTTATTTTTAAAGTTCATTTTATTTGATTGACTTTGAAGTATACTTATAATTTCTATATGTATGTTTTGTATAGTTATATATTTGGTATATTTTCTGGTAAAACTTCATAAATTAGCAAAACAGATTGCAAGTCACTTATTTAAAAAATATTGAATCTTGCATTCTAATCTCAAAGTGTCAAATGCACTGTTTTCTGTAAACTCATAAATGTTTTTTCCACTTTAAAAAAATTAATAAAGTTCCAAAAGGAAAAACAAAAAAAATTTGCAGAATTACTGGAGGCTGATTTCCATTGACAAAATGAGCTAATTTTTTTTTATTACTGCCATATCTAGCTTGAGACCAAACTGTCCTTGATTTTAAACAACTTTAGGGCCCGAGGTGACTAGAATCTGGTGGCTGTAACAGCCATAAACATGGCTTGAGGGCCACAAATACATGCCACCCAAATTAATTCCCAAGGGGACAGCAAGGCCAAGGAATTGCTTTCACCAAGCCCTCCAGAAGCTGTAATTAGGCTTGACAGGCATGTGACAGAAGACAGGTGTCTGGAAAAAAACAAGAAAAGAGAAACAAGAATGGGTGAGGTGAGAGACAGAGGTTGTTGAGCAAGGGAGGCAATCACGACAAGAGTTCTCCAAAAATGGTTATCGATCACCAAGTAAAGAATAAGATTTTAGCAATATTGAAAACTCTTAAAATGATCTCATTTAACAGATTTAGAAAATCAATTTAGTGTTAAGATGGGATAGAAAAACTGAGTGTTGGAATACAGGCATCACTGCACTACACAGACACACAAGCTCACACCCCCACTCGAGCAATGACACCAGCTAAAAGCTAATATGCTGTGAATTACACTTCCCACTACCACAATCTGTCTGAACATAGAATAAATCAAGTAAACATGAAGGTATGTTTTCTAAGTACTTAGTGCTTCTTTTCTGCTTGTTCTCAATTTCAATAGACAGCCACTCAAATACAGGAGAACTGTTCTCAGACTAATCTACCATTTATTTTCAAGGCTCTTATTAGGTTTCACATGTAGACATTTTTTAAAAATCAAAAAATGTCTTAATGGAAGTAAATATTTATTTAGTTTAGAATATCAGTTTTCTTAGTCAATGAAAAAGTCTCATTGTGCAAATTTTAGACTATTTGCACTTGAAGAAGCTGAGATAGATGTATTACCAAGAGTCAAATGCCAAATATAAAAGATAAAACAACAGATGGGAATAAGAACAGTAAAAATTAGCAAGCTGGGGAAAAATGATATACTTTCTAGAGAAACAGATAATATCTTAAGGGCAAATTAGGGGAAAGGAGAGATGTTTAACAGATTTTAGCAGAAAATATGTTTAAAAATGACTAGAAAAATAAAATGTAACTGCAACTACTTTACTGCTCAGAAGAGCAAAAGTTTTAGGGAAATTTTATTTCCTTTTCCAAATTCAACACTAATTCAATGTGTAGGAGACTGAGACATAAAAGACTTCAAAGTAGCAGGGTGTGGTGGCTCACATCCTCACTACTCAGGAGGCTGAGATCTGAGAATCGTGGTTCAAAGCCACGAGACTCTTATCTCCAATTAACCTCCAGAAAACTGGAAGTGGTGCTGCAGCTCAAGGGATAGGGCAGTAGCCTTGAGCTGAAGAGCTCAGGGACAGTGCCCATGCCCAGAGTTCAAGCCCCACAACCAACCCCCCCAAAAAAGACTTCCAAGTGATGAGATTGCAGGATAGATTGCTTGTATGCCAATTGCACATAACTGCCAGAGAAAAGATGCCATGATTGGCTAGGTAAGAGTCCCAAATCACTCATAATCACTAACATCACCATCCAATTAACATTCTGATCTACAGATATTTTAAATGACCACCAATAGAAGTATTACAAAGGAAGATTACTACAAAAGGGATCATCTCTCCAATTATGCATGTCAATCAAGAAATACTATTTTTTTTGTTTTTGTTTTTGTTTTTTCAGGTCATGGGGCTTGAACTCTGGGCCTGGGAGCAGTTCCTGAGCTCTTCAGCTCAAGGCTACTGGCCTACCCCTGAGCCACAGCCCCACTTCCCATTTTATAGTGATTAATTGACAATAAGAGTCTCAGGTTCTTTGGTGCCAGAGCTTGCTTTGAACTTCAATCCTCACATCTCAGCCTCCCAAGTAACTAGTATTAGAGGCATGAGCCACCATGCCCAGCTTAGAAATACGGTATTGTTGTGCCCAGAGGAGGGGTCCCCCAAAGAAGACCACTGAGATAGAAGCATCCAAAATGCAAAAGCAAGGTTTATTGCGGGATACAAGCCAGGCAGGGAACTCATCCACAGGCACTCGGCAGCGAGGCTGGGAGGAGTTGATAGTCAGGGTTTACACAGCCTTTTTTTTTTTTTTTTTGCCAGTCCTGGGCTTGAGCTCAGGGCCTGAGCACTGTCCTTGGACTTTCTCAAGGCTAGAGCTCTGCCACTTGAGCCTCAGCACCACTTCCGGCTTTTTTCTATGTATGTGGTACAAGGAATCGAACCCGGGTCTTCATGCATGCTAGGCAAGCACTTTAACTACTAGGCCAAACTCCCGGCCCCTACACAGCCTTTTTAAAGGCAAAAATTACACCTATCAGGTGGTGGAGTGAGATAGGGAGCTTCCTAGGCTGGTGGAAACTGACGGAAAGTTCTCATGCCATCTGGGTCCCATTCAACTGTCAGAGAATTTTCAGAAGTTCCTGTTTATACTGAAGGGGGTGGGTCTGGGGGGGGGGTCTCTACAGTATTTTAAAGCTCTATCACATGGCATTTAATAAACAAAATGATGCCTATTTAATGAAGGTAGTAGGAATAAGCTACATACAAGTTATTCTAGCCAAGCTAAGCTCAGAAAACAATAATATTTACTCTATTGCAGCTGATCAAAAAAGTGGGGAGGAAATCTTTCTCACCAGATTGCCAGTAAGCTGTCTGGGGCAGACTGTCTCATTCACCATGGTCTTTCCTAGGTTTCACCAGTGCTGTCATCTGATCTAACAGCTATCTTTGAGATGATAGCCATTCTCATTTTGTTAAGGATACCAAAGAATAGGGTTTTTTTTTTGTATCAATTATTGCTTCAGACATACTACATACTTTTAGTCTGTCACTTATTTTGGTTATTTATGTTTCTGACTACATGTAAGCATGCCTCTCTAGTGCTTAGAATAGTACTGGGCACACAAAGACATCCAAACTTGTTTAATGAATTATTAACTCAACCTGCCTAAAAGTATTATTCAATAAGCTGGAAATCTGGGCTTCAATTTGGATATCTGCTTTCTTAGTTTATATTCATCAAATCAGAAAGATAATGACATTAAAATACAGGGAGTAAACAGGAATCAGTTTAAAATTAAAGCTTAAGGGACTGGAAGGGTGGCCTGGCGGTAGAGTGCTTGCCTAGAATGCACAAAGCCCTGGGTTCAATTCCCCGGTATTACATACACAGAAAGACAGTGCCTAGGCCCCAAGTTCAAGCCCTAGGATTGACAAAAAAAAATTTTTTTTAATTAGAGACTAACATGATTATAGGTAAAAGGTTTGAAAAAATTGAAGTTTTACTTTTCTTGAGCACCTCCTTGAAATATTTTTTAGTCTAGACTTGGCACTTTGCAATACACCAACAGAGGGATGATGCCTCCCTCTTATAAGGAGGCTTGGGAAGATTCTAGAAATGGTGCTGTGGCTCAAGGGGTAGGGCAGTAGCCTTGAGCTAAAGAGCTCAAGGACAGTGCTCAAGCTCAGAGTTCAAGCCCCATGACTGACAAAAAAACCAAAAAACCAAAAAAGGAAGATTTCAGATGGCATAGATTCAGAGGATTGGTGGCTCATTAAACATAGGATGTCTTGAATAGCCCTCATTCATGCAGAGGCCAAGAAAAGTCTGCAGTACAGTGAAAGTACTATCCCCATTAAAACCCAAAACTTTTTTAGGGACTGAATTCAGGGCCTGAGCCCTATTCCTAGGCTTTCCTCAAGGCTAGCGCTCCACCACTTGAGCCACAGCACCAATTCTGGCTTTTCTATGTATGTGGCCCCATGTGTTTTGTTTTGAAAACAGAAATATGGGCTGAGGGCATGAGGGAGGCCTGAGGTTTCAACCGTAGTAATTAATAATAAATAAATAATCAACCAATCTACCTCACAGACTGCAAAAGAAGACAGGGTCTGTCTCCTCACCAAGGCATGTTATGTTGAAATGAGGATCTGAAAATTATGAGTTCGTGGTCTTCAACAATGTGGCCTAGTATGGTACCAGACATCTGATCCTCTACAACAGTTTATAATTACACAAAATTTAGGGAAGAGATCATGTTTTACTTTATTATTTTCTGAATACCTAGGCCTTTTCAAGACCTAGGCAGAATGTGGTTTCCTCCACAGAAATAAATAGTTGACTAAAGGACTACCCAATCAACAGAAATTTATTTGCCAGTCCTGGGCCTTGTACTCAGGGCCTGAGTACTGTCCTTGGGCTTTCTCAAGGCTAGAGCTCTACCACTTGAGTCACAGCACCACTTTGGCTTTTTTCTGTGTATGTGGTACGGAGGAATCGAACCCCGGGTCCTCATGCATGCCAGGCAAGCACTCTATCACTGGGCTAAATTCCTGGCCCATAAATAATTTATATACATTGCTGTTGTTTCCAAGAATATATGTAAGTCCATGAAAGTCTTACTGCCAAATAACTATTCAGAAAAAGCTGGAACTGGCACTGCGGCTCAAGTGATAGAGCTAGCCTTGGATTCAGAGGCTCAGCGACAGTGCCCAAGCCCTACGTTCAAAAAAGACCAGAAAAAAAGAAAACGAAAAAGAAAGGGAAGGATGGAGGGAGAGAAGGAGAGAAGGAGGAAAGGAGGGAGGGAGGGAGGGAGGGAGGAAGGAAGGAAGGAATTCAAAGAACACAGTGTGGTAGATTCTGTAGTCTTGGGTTGGTGAAAGAATAATTTCCTTCTCAAAAAGTCGCTGGGCATAAGCAGAAAATGGTAGCCTTTATTTCTTTGGAAACAACAACAACAAAAAAATAGGAGGCAAGTCAGTTTCTACCCAATCCTACTCTCCTCCCATCCAATAAGGCAATGGAATTTATGACCATCTACACTTTTGACTTTTTTTTTTCTTGCCAGTCCTGGGACCTGAGCACTACCCTTGGGCTTTCTCAAGGCTAGAGCTCTACCACTTGAACTGCAGCAGCACCATTTCCAGCTTTTTCCTATATATGTGATATTGAGGAATCGAACCCAGGTCTTCATGCTTGCTAGGTAAGTACTCTACTACTAGGCCAAACTCACAGCCCCTAGATTTCTGAATTTATAGGGCAAAGTAATAGATAATAAGAATGAGGGGGCAGGGAAAAAGCTAATATTTATAAAGCATATACTATGAGTGACATGCTTCACTCATCTCTATAGACAGTACAGTCCTCAGCATTTAATAGAGGAAAACTAATACTGAAAGATGTTTGTCTCTTGTTTGTTTTAGCCAGAATAAGCAGTAGAGGTAGAATTCAAAATCAGAATGAGGTCTAGGGGCTTAGCTAGCAAATATGGGGCCCTGGGCTCAACTCGCAGTACCACAAAAAATGAATCCAAGTAGTTTTTAACTAACCAATTTAGAAAAAAGAAAAAGATCCAGTATCCAGATGTATTTCAGTATGTTGACTTGTAGTATGTTTATTTCATATTTGCACATTGCTATCGTATTACAACAAATAAACAGGCCATCATTCTAAGTATTGCTGATATATTAGGAGAATAAATATTGGCCACTTTGCTGTAGAAAAGTTAAAAAAAGGTAAAAAAATAATAAAACCTAATAATAGCCAATACTTACTGTAGGCCCTATTAATTCTGCTGATTATGAACACAAGAGGTTTTTCTACCTTCTAGTGTCCTGTTCCACATATTTCTTCTAAGTTTTATAATTATCATTATAGAGATCATTCATTTCCTTGGTTACATTTATTTTAGGTTTTTTTTGTTTGTTTGTTTGTTTGTTTTTGGTGGGTCATAGGGCTTGAACTCAGCCTGGGTGCTGTCCCTGAGCTCTTCAGCTCAAGGCTACTGCCCTACTCCTGGGCTTGAGATTTGTCCTTAAGCTCTTCAGCTCAAGGCTACCACCCTACCCTTGAGTCAAGCCCCACTTCCTGTTTTCTAGAGGTTAATTGGAGATAAGAGTCTTGGGTCCTTTTGTGCTGGGCTGGCTTTGAACCTTGATCCTTCACCCACTGGCCTGGCCCTCTTTTTTTTTTTTTTTTTTTTTTTTTAGCTATTTCTAATGGAATTGTTTTCCTGACTTGCCTAACTGCTGTTGATACACCGAAAAGCTAATGGATTTTGTGAGTTGGTTTTCTATACTGTTACTACTATGGTTATTAGAACTAGAGTATGGATATTTATGAGCTCTATGAGCTTGGGGGTGTAATTTGTAGGGTCTGTTAGATACAGGATAATCAGGATAATACCATTTTTCAAAGAGAGATTGTTTGACTTCTTGAATCACTTTTTTTTAGGGGGGGGTGTGCCATTCCTAGGGTTTGAACCCAGGGCCTGGGCACTGTCCTTGGGCTTTTTCAAGGCTAGAGCTCTCCCACTTGAGCCACAGCATCACTTCTGGCTTTTCTACATATATGGTACTGAGGAATAGAACCCAGGTCTTCATGCATGCTAGGCAAGCACTTTTATGTTTTTATCTTGGCTAAGAATTTCTCTGGCTAAGAATTCTGGTAGTATACTGAACAAGAATAGAAAGACTGCCTCATTCCTGATTTTAGAGGACATGATTTCAGGTTTTTGTTTGTTTTGTTTTGAACTATTTATTTAGTATGATGTTTCCAGCCTCCCACTCAAACAAACTATAGAAGTTTTCTTGAAACATTCAGAGTAAGCTGCTGACTTGATATTCCATTACTCTGGAATATCAAGATATTGATATGCGAACTATTGAGATAGTTCGAAAGCCAGCCTAGGCAGTAAAATGTGAGACTCTAATTTCCAATTAACTACAAAAGCAAGAAGCAGAGCTGTGTCTGCTGTGGTAGAGTGCTAGCTTTGAGCAAAAAGAAGCATAGGGTTCACACCAGGCCAGCAACATTTTTTTTTTGGCCAGTCCTGGGGCTTGAACTCAGGGCCTGAGCACTGTCCTTGGGCTTTTTCAAGGCTAGAGCTCTCCCACTTGAGCCACAGCACCACTTCCGGCTTTTCTACATATATGGTACTGAGGAATAGAACCCAGGTCTTCATGCATGCTAGGCAAGCACTCTATAACTAGGCCAAACTCTTGGCCCCAGCAACAATTTTTTTTAAGAATGTATAAAGTATATTGATTTTTCCTTAATATTTACTAGTTTAAAGTTAGTCTAAATTTCAATGTAAAGTTATACAAGAAAAATAAAATCACTTTAAAATTGAGTTTATATGTTTTACATCATTATGTAGTGTAGTGGAATACATTCTACAACATATGATACCATATATTTTACATGTCACTAGAGACTTTTGTCCCAGAAGATGAATTTATAATCATAAAAGGAATGAAAGGGAATTAAATTTTTTTTCTGTGACATCATTTGTCATAGTCAGAGCTTACAAGATTGTGACAGGGACCAAGATTGCCTGGAGTACCACCAGTTTCCTTAGTGGAGTTTCAGCTCCTACTTTGCCCATGACAGTTCATTCAAATTTGCCCTACAATTACTATTTCTATATTTGAAAGCATTAATTTAAGTTTATATATGTTACATTTCTCCATCAGAAGTAACAGAATGGGGGAAGATTTTTACCAGGTATACATCAGACAAGGGCTTAATATTCAGAATATATTTAGAACTCAAAAAGTTAGATCCTCAAAGAAACAACATCCCAATTAAAAATGGACTAATGATGTAAAGAGATTTTGCAGAAGGGGAAATAAAAAATGGCAAATAGACATATGAAGAAATATTCAATAGATCTGGTCATGAAGGAAATACTAATTTAAACAACATGGAGATTCTACTTCTCCCCAGTTAGCATGGCCATTTTCAAGAAAACAAATAATAAATGTTGAGATAAACCCTACAAGTAAACCCTGTTACACTTTTGTTTGTATTATAAACTTGTTCAACCACTCTGGAAAGCAGCATGGAGGTTCCTGGGAAACAAAAAAACTAAACACAGAATTACCCTATGAACTGTTCCCCATACACAAAATATGGAATCAGCCAGCTGCCTCTCAATGGATGAATAGATCAAGAAAATGTGATATATATATATATATATGTATGTATGTATATATATATATGCGCTCAAGGAGTAGAACATCTTCCTTGTCAGTAGAAAGCCCTGTGCTCAAAATGCAATTAGTAAATGAATAAATAATAATAATAATCAAATTACATAGCATAATATCTTAACTTATATAACACTAGAATACTTTGCATTTTGCAAACAGCCTCTTCATGGATCATTTTTTTTATATTAATTTTTTTGTATTCATAGGTCTCACTTTGTAAATGCAGAAAAGTGGGATATGTAGACATTAAAGATATAGTCAGGAAGAAAACAGAGGATGTTGTGGTTTTCTTTCTCTATACTTGCTGTTCATTGTGTGCTTCAATTCATAGCCTTGTCACTACATAATGTAGAAAATACCACTAGATATTAAAAAATAACATAGTGGTTTTCTTTGTTCTTCCTAGGTAAACTGATGATTCTGTAAGTACACAATTTACAACATTAATAGACTCAAAGAACTTTCAAGCAATTTCTAAACGAGTTAATTTGTTTGCACTTTTCAGAACTCAAATACAAAACTGAAATAGTTTAATAACAGGGAATAATCCTTAACTACTCTAGTTCTAATAGCCCCTCTGAACAAGTTTTCTCTCTCTTTTTTTTTTTTTTGGTGGGTCATGGGGCTTGAACTCTAGGCTTGGGCACTGTCCCAGAGCTCTTCAGCTCAAGGCTACCTACCTACCTACCCTCGAGCCAAGCCCTACTTCCTGTTTTCTAGAGGTTAATTAGAGATAAGTCTGAGGTTCTTTTGTTCTTCTGAAATTTAATCCTCAGATCTTAGCCTCCTGAGGCACACTCTGGCTCTGAACAAGTTTTCTATTTGCAAAATCACACTCCATTTAATGTCATCCCAAATTCTCTCCCATAGTTCAGTTTTGAGTACGTATCTGTTTTTTTTATTAAAAATATATATATATATATATATATATTAGTCAAGTGGCTCATGTTTGTAATCCTGGCTACTCAAAAGATTGAGATCATCGTTTAAAGCCAGCAGGAGAAAGTCTGTGAGACTAGTCAGAAAAAGCTGGAAATGGTACTATGGCTCAAAGGATAGAACACTAGCTCTAAGCACAGAGAGGCTCAGACACAGAGTCTAGGACTTGAGTTCTAGCCCTAGGACTCCGGATAAGTGTGTGTGGGGGGGGGGGGGGGAGTATAGTCCAAGGCAAAAAAGTCCACGAGACTTACCTCCAATTAACCAGTGGTGTGGCTTAAAATGGTAGAGAACTAGCCTTGAGCAAGAAAGTTCCAGCCCCATGGACTCACCCCAGCCCAAAAAAAGAGAAAAGTGTGTATTTTACCTCCTTCTTCCGTAGGAAAATCAATTTACTTCCCTAGAAATATAGATTTACTTTATTTAGTTATCACAAGAAAGGTGTGTGTGTGTGTGTGTGTGTGTGTGTGTGTGTGTGTTTGCACACGCATGCACACGTGCTGTCCCTGATCTTTTTGTGCCAAGATTAGCTGGCTCTCTACCACTTGAGCCACAGCCCACATCCATCTCTTTTTGGTGGTTAACTGGAAATAAATGACTCATGGATTTTCTTGATCAAACTGGCTTCAAACAATGATCCCTAGAACTCAGCTTCCGGGAGTAGCTAGGATTACAAGCATGAGCCACTGGCATCAGGCTCACAAGAAAGGTTTTTTTGTTTTATTTTGAAATTAAAATTTCTTTTATTTGAATGTTCTTTTCCTTTATTTTATTTTATTTTTTGTCAGTTGTGGGGCTTGAACTCTGGGCCTGAGCACTGTCCTTGGACTTTTCTCAAGGCTAGAGCTCTACCAAACTCCCGGCCCTCAGTGTTCTTTTCCTTTTAACAGATCATTTAAAAACCTATCTGCTTGGCCAGGAGTTTGGCCTAGTGGTAAAGTGCTTGCCTAGCACGCACAAAGACCGGGGTTTGATTCCTTGGTATCATATACATAGAAAAAAGCCGGAAGTGGTGCTGTGGCTCAAGTGATAGAGCTCTAGCCTTTAAAGTCCAAGGACAGTGCTCAGGCCCTAAGCTCAAGCCCAGAACTGGCAAAAACAAAAATAAAAACAAACAAACAACAACAACAACAACAAAACTATGTACTTATTAAGTAGCTGGAAAAAAAGGGGGTTCATTTTTTTTTTACAGGTTTTTAAAAAATAACTTGCTGGAAGCACAGCCAAGTGGTAGAATGCTTGCTTAACATGCACGAGGACCCAGTTCGATTCCTCAGTACCACATACATAGAAAAAGCCAGAAGTGGTGTTGGGGCTCAAATGCTACAGCTCTAGCCTTGAGGAAAGTCCAAGGGACAGAACTCAGGTCTGAAGTTCATGCCCCAGGACTAGCAGAAAGAAAAAAAAAAAAAGAAAGAGGAATATCATCCCTTTCCTCATTCTCTCCCTCTTTTCCCCTTCCCATACCTACCCTCAAGTTATACAGTTCCTTTTTCACATAATGTACTTTAAGTATAAGACTGCATCTGCCCATCCTCCCTCCCTCCATCCATTAATGTGCCCCCTTCCTCATTGGCTCTTCTCTAGCATGTTTCAACTTCCTGACAATTATTTTGTTGAATAGCTTATTGGTTGTTTAAAGGAGTTATATTGTCAAATCCCTCCCTTAACTATACTATCCTTAAGTCAATTTTAAACAAAGTATTGTTAATACCAATAAGTGCACATGTTTGTGTATGTGCACACACTGGTCCTGGGATTTGAACTCAGGTTCTGTGTGTTGTTCCTAAGCTTTTTTTTTTTAGGCCAGTCCTGGGGCTTGAACTCAGGGCCTGAGCACTGTCCTTGGGCTTTCTCAAGTCAAGGCTAAAGCTCTAGCACTTGAGCCACAGCACCACTTCTGCCTTTTTTTTTGGTTGTGGGGCTTGAACTCTGGGCCTGGGCGCTGTCCCTGAGCTCTTCAGCTCAAGGCTACTGCCCTACCCCTTGAGCCACTGTGCCACTTCCAGTTTTCTAGTTGTTAAATGGAGATAAGAATGTCTCGGACTTTAGTACCCAGGCTGGCTTTTAACCATGATCTTCAGATCTCAGCCTCCTGAGTAGCTAGTATTACAGGTATGAGCCACCATGCCCAGCAACTTCTGGCTTTTTCTATGTATGTGGTACCCAGGAATCAAACCTGGGTTTTCATGCATGCGAGACAAGCACACTACCATTAGGCCAACTCTCAGCCTTTTTTTGTTTGTTTGTTTTTGCCAGTCCTGGGGCTTGAACTCAGGGCCTGGGCACTATCCTTGGGCTTTCTCAAGGGTAGAGCTCTACCACTTGAGCCTCAGCACCACTTCCGGCTTTTTTCTATATGTGGTACCGCGGAATCGAACCCAGGTCTTCATGCATGCTAGGCAAGCACTTTAACCACTGGGCCAAACTCCAAGCCCAATACCAACACTTTTAAAAGATCCATTCTCTTTAAAGCCAAGTGTTCCCAAGCTGTAGTTGTTCTTAAATGAGCAAACATGAAAGCAATAACTAAAGGTGGTTAGTCATTACAATTACATTACCACTGCCTTTCCTCCCCAGATATCATGTTGTATTTGCTACCTCTACATACTTCTTTCTGTTGTGATGCCAATAAAAGTTTTTCTGAAGGAGCAAAGTCTTGTTTATGACAGGTGACACCCTTCAATAGTTATGTTGATATTTTCATTGGTTATTAAGAGTATAAAAGCTTCTCAAATTATGAAATTCTGAGGCAAAAATATCATCTTACCAATAAATGAATTGCACAGAGAAGACTTTTAGAAAAAGTGAAGAAAATTTTAAAACGTGTTTTTCTTTTGCTCAGAAATAAGCTTGTGACTTTAAAAAATTAGAGAATTTAAGCAAAGACTCAGAGGTTTTGGAAATGTAGTTTCCATGGCAACCAACATGGTCTTCTTTATATAGAATTATAAACAGATGGTAAAGAGTGGTCATGTTTGTTTCTTTGCCAGTATATCAATAAGACTGCTGTAATTTTTTGTATTGAATACACTTAAAATATTTAATAAGTGTAATGTACTAGGCATAAGATGTAGTAATTCAAGCAAATATAATTAAGTAGTATCTGAGTTTTCTCTTTTAATAAACATATGAAGATCTTCCACAATAAAATCACCGTACTCTATACTCAACAGTCTTCATTGGCAAGAAGTTGTACCAATGTTTCCTCAGCACTTGCCATGGGCATAGAATCACAATTGTGAATATGATGAGGAGCTAACAGTTGATGAAATAATAAGAGGGACACTATGTCTGTAATCATGTTTATTTGCCATCTTCCCCTAAATAACAAATGAGAAATTAGGAAACACAAAGTTTCTTTACCACAAAAAAAAGCACCTGATAAACTGTGAAGCAAATGGCAAAATTACTTAAAAATTAGGTTTCACTCTATGTACATAGAATGGCTTTCAGAAGTGTAGGTGCTCTGAATTCTACTATGGTAATTTGCTAGGTACTATCTGCTAGAAAATTATTTGTTGCTAAAAGAAGCCACATATTATGAATGATGCCAAATTATTAATTAGTGAGCTCGTAGCAAAAGCTTAACTACCATTTCTAAATGTATTATCAACATCTTAGAGGCAGCAACTGTGGCTGGAAAAAAATACAGTCAAGAGAGTCTGCACACACCATTAAAGGTCCACCAAGGCACTAGTGACCTTCACACTAAGTTGCAACAATATGTAGTGTTTTTAGTTACATAAATGGTCATTTTGCTTACACTTACAAGACAGTATCTGATGCTTGCCATCAACTCTCCATCCCATAAAATGCACCTGTCCCTAAATTTGCTAAATTTTATCATTGATAAATTCTTTTTATGATTCTTACACCAAAGTAAGTCCACCTGAAGTGAGATAATTCTTTGTACAGGATAACCCATGATGGGAATACAGAAAAGGGGTATGGAGAGATACAAAAGGAGTGGTATATAAGTGATATGTGATATATATCATGGTTTAAGTGAAAACCACAAAAAATTCAATTAAAACATTTTAAAGTTGGCAGAGATTGTTTGGATCGTTCATTTGATATAAACACAATAACAGGGCTGGGAGCATGTTCTAGTGCATGAAACTCTGATTCGTTGACTCGTTGGTACCACATACACAGAAAAAGCCAGAAGTGGTGATGTGGCTCAAGTGGTAGAATAGTAGCCTTGAAGAAAGTCCAAGGACAGTGTTCAGGCCCTGAGTGCAAGCCCCAGGACTGGGAGGGGAAAAAAAAAACACCCAATCAAAACAAACAAACAAAAAAACCCACAAGAACACATTCATGCCTACAGTAATGCCCACTTCTTGTTTCACAGATATCATATTCTTCTTTTCAAAAATAACCTTCAAATTATCACCAACAGTAATGAAAATCTAGGTGTTTAGAAAAGGGGAAATTGCAGATGTAAGAACATGGTCTGCATTCTTCTGTAGCATGCATTCAAAATGTATTTTTTGTAAACCTATTAATATCCTATCCTGAAAAAGAAGTGAAAGCAGGAGGTTGTGTAATTTCAAGCCACATACTCATAATAAAATTCTATCATATTGAAAAATAACTAATGCTTGATAGAATCTGATAATAAATAGTTCCTTGTCTATATGGTTTTCTCCTTTCTAACTATTTACATGTCATACTTGCTTGGTATAAAATAGTACACAGAAAACAACCATTATAAATTTTCCAAATAGTCCATGATGGAAAATACAAAATGTATAATTAAATAATCTCAGATGATTGACCATTATTATACTACAGTTTTGGAATTGTTTTCTACCTTTGTTTTCTGACATTTCCACAGACTACTAAGATTTCCTTGAGAATCTTTATTTGGTGCTATTAACTCATAATTTGACATCAAATCCTCGTAATTTAACATGACTAAAGTTTAATTCTAAGAAAAAAAATCAAAACACACAAAACAGGAAAAAAATACCACCCTAATGCATTTAGGAACAAATAACCTATTAAAGAGAATAAGTGTGTCTGGCAGAATTCTAGAGATGATAAAATAAAATAAAAAAAACAAGAGGAAACAACATTTCTTAATGTCATTTAGATATGCACAAAGGAGACATGAAGATGTGGTAGGCCAGAGAATCAACAGGAACTCTATTCTTCCTGCACACAGAATAGGGCTTCATTAACAATAAAGGAACAGGTGTCTTGGGACCCATTTATATAGACTATTAACTATTATGAGCTGCTGGTACTCAGATTTATTTTAGTACTAGGCAACAGATTAAAGAATAAAAATTTAAAATCCATTTATTTGCATGTGAAAGCAGTCCCCAGCTTTGCAGAGTCTAATTTAATAGGAAGGTATTTTTCCATGGTCCAGATGATAAGACACTGCTATTCACATGCCATATTTCATAAGTCCTCATATTAAGACTTCATTTAAATATAAAAAATTGGTGAACAGCCTTTTGTCTTAACTTGACAAAATTAAATAAGATTTATGTACTAAGAACTAAACTGCTATTCAAACTTGGAAAAACGATATAAACAGGTGTTCAGCTTTAAAGAAGCTGTAGAAGGACTCACATAGGCCAACTGCACTAAATTCTATGCATTTCACCACATTTTATACAACTTATTTTGATAAACATGAATGGCAATGGTTATTCTCTGGTAATTTGTTATGCTCTCATCTTCAATGATTAAGGAACCAAATGTTTGCTGAGTAGCACTGGCTCATTCCTCTAAGCCTAGATACTCAGGAAACTGAGATCTGATGCAAGAAAGTACATGAGACTCTTATCTACAATTAACCAGCAAATGGAGTTGTGGGCCAAGTGTTAGAGCAGTAGCCTTGAGCACAAAATCCCAGAATTGGCACAACAAGAGCAACAAAACAAAATAAAACAAAACAAAAAAGGAAGAAGGAAGGGAGGGAGGGAGTGAAAGAAAACAAGTAAATGTTTCAACTACTGGAGAAATCTTACTAAATACAAAACATTGAAAAAAACAGTATTTAGAATGCTAGAGTTAGAACTACAGTAGGGTAATCTAGTTTAGCACAACTTTCTTCTTCATGCTGGGGCTTCAACTCAACATGTGAGCACTGTCCCTGAACTGCTCAAGGCTAATGCTCTGCCTTTGTAGCCACAGTTCATTTGGCTTTTTGGCAGTTACTTGGAGACAAAAGAGTTTCATGTGCTTTCCCACCTTGCTGGTTAGGTTTATAGGCATGAGCCACCAATAGGCTAGACTAGAAGTTTAATATTCTCTTAAGTTGCTCAAGATAAAACATAAGGGTAACTCATAAATATAAAGGACAAATATAATCAGCATCACGTTGTGGCTTTGGTTTTGATTTTGATGGTTTTTCTATCATTACTGACAAAAAGTACAAGAAACAAAAAGTACATGAACTCATATTCCTGATGACAGTACTTTTCACTGTATGAAACATTGTCCAATTATCAACAGCTATCCTTCTGACCAAAGAATCTTAGTATTTTTTCTTCTCTAACCTTTACAGCTTCAAATATATGATACTAAAAAACTTTATTAATGGTAATACATCTTTAAAAGAAAGATGAGGAAATGTCTGAGAATCAGTGACCAAATATGAAGGAAGTCAGGATCAGAGTTAATAAGAATCAGGCCTGCCAGGTGGATCATGCCTGTCACTCTAGTTATTCAGGAAGCTGCCTACATGGGCAGGAAAATCATGAGTCCATTAACTCCAATACACTACACACACAAAAAAGACGAAGTGGAACTACGGCTCAATTGATAGAATGCGTTGAGTAAAAGAAGCTCAGACAGTAAGTACTTAGTCCTTGTGTTCAAGGTCAGGACCAAAACCCAAAAGAAAAACAAAACAACAACAATAAAACAGGCCAAAATAGGACAGCCAATGAGACAGACCTGACATTAGTGTCCTCTGTGATTCTAGGACCTTAGGGCTATGCATAGAGAAAAAAAAAATCTACTTGGATACTGATAGTCACATAGTTCATTTTGGTTTCCATTTATTTGAAAAGTTACTATGGAAATCTAGTTCTTATATTCAACAAATTTTTGTTGAATATTGTAAAGGAAGAGATAAGTCTATCTTCATGAAGGGATGCTTACAGGCTGAAAAATTCTGTTAATATTGTTTTGTTGCCGGGTGTGGTGGCTTATACCTGTAATGCTGCCTACTCAGGAGGCTGAGATCTGAGGATCACAGTTGAAACCCAGCCCAAGCACTAAAATGTCTGCAATATTCTTATTTCCAATTAATCACCAGAAAACCGGACGTGGTGCTGGCAGTCAAGGGGTAGAGTTGTAGCCTTGAGCTGAAGAGCTCAGGGACAGTGCCCAGACCCAGAGTTCAAGCCCCATCACACACACACACACACACACACACACACACACACACACACACACACAAAGTTTTGTTTTGACTCCATATGTACAGATACTTCCAGTGTTAGAAATTTGGACAAAACTTGCTGCATCTGAATTTACATACTGGGCAGTATTTCCTTTAACAAGAATAGTACTTTACAGTACATGAAAATTTAATTTCAAATGTTAGAGGTACAGAGATATCTGAGTTAAATAGAGGACTTATTTTTAGTTGGAAAAATGAAATGCCAAACTATTTTACATTTAATAATTTAATTTACATCCATTATAATGTTCATGATATATATATAAATACTTAAATCTATTTGGAAAACTTCCATTGTGAAAAAATTAAAATTTTAACAAAATGATGCTTCACATTTTAAAATGTTCTCATTTTACAAAGCACATATTAATTTGACTGATATTAAACTCATTACTAATAAACACAAAGTTGGTCTTTTACGATCTTAAGATTTAAACCAGCTTGTTTTCAGTTTCCATTGAGAACTTCAGTAACATTCCACAATATCTACAAAATAAAAAATCTCTGAAGATAGCATGGTATGGTTTAAATGACTGAATTTTAATTTTAAGCTGACCATTTAAACATAGCTAGAGTATATCAAAGATTAGGAAGTATATAGTAAAGGATAATTAAATGTTAATTTCTTTCTCTCTGGTTACAGTGAGAATAGTCAAGTATCAATTTTGTTCTTTCCCTATTTTGCATACATCAACTCTAAACATACAGATAACAACTCTCAAATTATTTTGCCACTGCCTCCCAAGTGGCAGAAGGCAAGACATTTTTTTTTTTTTTTTTTTGGGCCAGTCCTGGGCTTGAGCTCAGGGCCTGAGCACCACTTCCGGCTTTTTTCTATGTATGTGGTACCGAGGAATCGAACCCGGGTTTTCATTCACACTAAGCAAGCACTTTAACCACTAGGCCAAACTCCCGGCCCGGCAAGACAGTTTTTGATGCCAAAAAAATCTAGGCACCTCCATTTTCCAAAGTAATCCTGTTTCGTTTTGTTTGGTTTTGCCAGTCCTGGGCTTGAACTCAGGGCCTGAGCACTGTCCTTCCGTTCTTTTTCTCAAGTTTAGAGTCTACCCCTTGAGCCTCAGCACCATTTCTGGCTTTTTGCTATGTATGTGGTACTGAGGAATCAAACCCGGGTCTTTGTGCATGCTAGGCAAGTACTCTACCACTAGGCCAAACTGCCAGTCCCAGCAATCCTATTTTATATCTTTCCAATATAGATAATAAATACATCAAGAAAATGTCAACCACCAGAAAGGAGATTGCATTTGAGATTTTCCTTTGAAACATCAGTAAGAAAGACCTATTTTATCTCCCATGCTCCTGGATTGGAAAAATTAACATCGTGAAAATGGCAATCTTGCCAAGGACTACCTACAAATTCAACACAATACCTATCAATATCCCAATGACATTCTTTAAAGAAATAGAAGAGGCAGTGGGCTGAGAGTTTGGCCTAGTGGTAGAGTGCTTGCCTAGCATGAACAAAGACCTGGGTTTGATTTCTCAGTACCACATACATAGAAAAAGCCGGGAGTGCTGTTGTGGCTCAAGTGGTAGAGCTCCAGCCTTGAGAAAGTCCAAGGACAGTGCTTAGGCCCTGAGTTCAAGCCCAGGACTGGCAAAAAAAAAAAAAGAGGCAATCCAAAATTTCATATGGAATAATAAAAGACCCAGTATAGAAAAATCAATTCTTAGCAGAAAGAATAGTGCAGGAGGAATTTCAATACCAATCTTTAGACTCTATTACAGAGCTATAGTGACCAAAACAGCTTGGTACTGGCACAAGAACAGGCCTGAAGACCAATGGAATAGAACCAAGGACCCAGATATTAACCCACAGACTTATGGCCACCTAATCTTTGATAAGGGAGCCAAAAAAAAAATAGAATGAAAGAAAGGCAGCTTCTTCAACAAATGGTGCTGGCAGAACTGGTTAAGCACTTGCAGACAACTAAAGTTGGATCCTTCTTTGTCACCCTGCACCAGGATTAACTCCAAATGGATCAAAGACCTTAAGGCAAAAGCAGATACACTGAAAACTTTACAAGAAGGTCTCCTTGGCACAGGTCAAAACTTTCTTAATAAGGACCAAGAAACACAACAAATCAGAGAAAGTCTGGGTAAGTGGGACTGCATTAAACTGCAGAGCTTCTGTATGGCAAAGAACATAGCTAGCAAATTAACTAGAAAGCTACAGAGTGGGAGAAGATCTTCATTAACCATACAACAGACAAAGGCCTCATCTCTAAAATATATCAACAGCTCAAAAAATTGAATCACTCCAAAACTAATCTCTAAAGAAACAACCATCCCATTAAAAGATGGGCCAAAGACTTAAAGAGAGTCTTCTCTGAAGAAGAAATAAGAATGGTCTATAGACACATGAAGAAGTGCTCCGTATCTCTGGCCATAAAAGAAATGCAAATCACAACAACTCTAAGATTCCACCTTACTCTAGTTAGAATGGCCAGGATCAAGAAATCTAATAACAACAGATGCTGGAGGGGATGTGGCCAGGAGGGATCATTACTACACTGTTGGTGGGAGTGCAAATTCCCACCAACCACTATGGAAAGCAGTATGGCAGTTCCTGAAAAGACTAAACATAAAGCTCCCCTATGACCCAGCAATTCACTCCTTGGCATTTACCCAATTGTCCAGAAACAAGGACATACTAAATCCACTAGCACAACGATGTTCACTGCAGCACTATTATTTACCATATCACAGATATGGAACCAACCCAGACGACTCTCAGTTGATGAGTGGATCAACAAGATGTGATTTATACACAATGGAATTCTATGCTGCCATCAGGAAGAATGACATTGCTCAGTTTGTAAAGAAATGGACAGACTTCTAAAAAATCATATTAACTGTAGTAAGCCAGACTCAAAGGAACATAGACTCAAAGGAACAATGGTTTCCCTCATTTGTCATAATCAGTAGAAACCCTGGGCTCTCCTAGCAGAGATTTACAATGGAACAAAACCTAGATACGTAAGGCCATATAGAATGAAGCTAAATGAAAGGACCTCCAGGATATAGAAACAAAAGCCATATAATGAGTGATTGTTGTCCTTAATGTACTATGTTATCTCTCATCTCTTTTGCTGTCCTTGGTTATCTCATATTATTATCTGATATATTGTATATATGCATATTTGGTTATTCAAAGTTGGATAGGGCAGGGAGGAAAACAAGATGAGAGGTGGGGGTGGGAAGCGGGAAATGGGGACAAAGACATGAGCTTAAAGGGTATCAATATTTGTAAAGGAATGCACCTTCTATCTGGTGAATATAATGTAACTCTTCTATTAATTACAATAAAAATATATGAAAAAAAGAAAGGCCTATTTTATTAGTTACCATAATTATTCAACTTAGGAAATTGAGCCAACTTCTTTCAGCCAAAGTATTGTGGTTCTTAAAATTTAGGTATAGAGGAAGACACAGAATATGTATACGTCAATACACAAGCCAATATTAACAATGTAAGCTTACTGCAAATTTGGCATAGTAGTAATACATGTCTGTAATCACAGCACCTGGGAGGTTTCAACAAGAGGACTGAAAGTCAGAAGTCCATCTAAGCTACATAGTAACCCGAACCATGAATAAATGAACTTACTGCAATTTTGAGTATCTACAGATAAAGTATTCAGAAGTTTAATACTGCCACCGTTTACATATAGAAAGTTTTAGAATTTACTATAAGTTAATATAAAAAAAGAAAATGTTCAAATAAGCCAGGTTCTGATGGTTCATGAATATAATTTTAGCTAGTCAGGTGGTTGAGATCAGAGGTTCAAGTTTCAAAGCTACGTAGGCAGTAAAGTTCATAAGACTCTTATTTCCAATTAAACAGCAAACATCCCTAAGTGGAGCTGTGGTTCAAGTGACAAAGCACCAGCCTCAGCCTTGAGTGAAAGAAAAAAAAAAAAAACGTAAGAAACAGCATCTAGGTCTTGCATATTGATAAACAACAACAAAAACTATGTTCAAATATAACTAGTTGAGGAATTGGAACTTTTTTGTGTGCCAGTCCTGTGTCTTGAACTCAGGGCTCAGGCACTGTCCTTGAGTTTTCTCAAGACTAGTGCTCTACCATTTGAAACACAGCTCCACTTTCAGTTTTTTTCTGTGTATATGATACTGAGGAATCAAACCCAGGGCTTCGTGCATGCTAGGTGAGCACTCTACCACCAGGTCACACTCCTGGATGGAGGAATTTGAACTTCAATGTGAGAAAAAGGGGAGCTGTGAACATTCTTTAGCCAAGAAAATACCCATGCTTTATATGGTACCTCTACTAATTTTTCATTGTTTTTTGATTGATTGATTCATTTTTGTGTTGTTTTATTCTGAAACAGGGTCTCACTATGTAGCTCAGGTTGGCTTCAAAGCTATAATTTTTCAGACTTAATTTCCTGAGTACTATGATTACAGGCATTTGTCACCAAACACAGCTTGCTTTTTTTTTCTTTGCTCCAGTCCTTAGGGCCTGGGCACTGCCCTTGAGCTTTAGTGCTTAAAGCTAGTGCTCTATCCCTTGAGCACAGCTCCACTTTGGGCTTTTTCTGGTAGTTAATTGGAGATAAGAATGTTATAAACTTTGTTGCCAAAGCTGACTTCATACAGTGATCCTTAGATCTTAGCCTCCTGAGTAACAAGCATGAGCCACTAGCTCCAAGCTATGAATGCATCTGGAAAACTAGGAGGAAGAAGTCAAACCAAAGGAACAAATTCTTAAAACCAGAAAATTCTGATCAACAAAACATAGTAAATGGATTAGCACTCAAAGTACATAATACTGATACAAATAAATAAAACAGAAAAGACAGCTGGGCTCTGCTAGCTTACACCTGTAATCTCAGCTACTCAGGAAGCTGAGCTCTGATGATAGTGGTTCCCAGCCCAGGCAGGGAATTTTGTGAGAGGGGAAGACTCTTATCTCTAATAAACTACTCAAAAAAGCCAGAAGTGGCACTGTGGTTCAAGAGGCAGATCACTTGCCTTGAGTAAAAGAAAGTCAAGGACAGCAACTAAGCAGAGAGAGGAAGGAAGGAGGGAGGGAGGGAGGGAAGAGAGGAAGAAGGAAAGGGATATTCCTTAAAGAAGAATTATATTTAATGTACATACTCTCCAAGAATTTCATTAACCTTTCCCTTTAGTGTGAGGGGGTAGGTTCCAAAAAACAGAATGTAAAGTGAGAGGGTAACTTTGTGTAAAAACCTTCCAAACACTAGTGGATGACAAATGTAAATATCTAGTAACAAGTCATAATAATAGAATGTACTCCTAATTATATAATGATAAATTCTCCTTTTTTTTTTTTTTTGCCAGTCCTGGGCTTGAGCTCAGGGCCTGAGCACTGCCCTTGGACGTTCTCAAGGCTAGAGCTCTACCACTTGAGCCTCAGTACCACTTCCGGCTTTTTTCTATGTATGTGGTACTGAGGAACTGAACCCGGGTCTTCGTGCATGCTAGGCAAGCACTCTACCACTAGGCCAAACTCCCAGTCCCGATAAATTCTCCTTTATGGTATACCCGAATAAAACAAAATAAAAATGTAACTGAAGTCTACAGAAGAAAAATATCTCATAAACTCAAGATGAGGGATAATGCACAAAATAGGTGACCACCACTCCTCCAAACTGTTAAAAAAAAGTCATGAAAAAGAAGGAAGAAATAAGCAGAGGAAATGAAGAGATGACATCTCCTTTTCACAGGAGACACACAGTACCTTGTCTAGTTTTGTTTCAGTTGATACAGGAGAATTCTCTATATTTTTTTTAACCTGAGATAGCCTCCAACCTGAATCTTCCCAATATATGACTGGCAAGTAAGCAGGACTGCAGGCATGAATCACCACATAGGCTTAAAAATTATATTAACTTTTTTAAAATAGTTGCTAACTATATAAAATACAAAGCAATGTTTTATATAAAACTCACTGAACTGATGAGTAGAAAATGCAGAAGAAATATGACTAGAAGACTTCATGATATTAAGAACTTCCTTTCCATTCAACTTTTATATTTAAAACTTCAGTAATTATGTTCTTCTGAGAGAAATAAGAATCATGTGGTTACTAAAAATAAATCTCACCTTATTCCTAAGATCAGTAGTACCCTGAGAAGCTAATACTGTATCTACAGCTCATAAGAGATAATAAAGAAACCCAATGGAAGAAATGTGTGTGTTTAAATGCCACTTAATACAATAAGGAGTAAGTAGGAAGATACTGAAAATGGACTCACCTTCTACTGTAGTTGGTAGCAAACAGGCTGTATTTTTAGATTAACTCTTTATATAGCTGTTTGCTGTATGGCAAGGGCTAATTTTCTTAAGAGCTCCTGCTGCCAGAAATCATTTCTGTTCCAAGCAGGGGGTGGGGGGGTAGGGGAAATTACAGAGCAGGCACACAAATAACCTGAAAGCAAATATTTTTCTTGATGTTTTTCACCCATCCATAGCAGTATGACAAGTCAGTTGATGTTTTTAGACAGTATACTCATATGGAATAAGCTTCCATTTTCCTTGTGGGGAGCAACAAACTACAATTACTGGCCAAATTGCTTTTCAGTATGTCTATTATATCAGTGCATATAATAACTAAGTCTAGGATATTATTCTTAGTTTTCCTACAAAATCCATCTTATTCATTTATTCAGTAAATATTTGTTTAATGTGTAAACACTTTTTGAATGTTTTTATAAGTTTTGAAAAAACTTATGCTCAGTATCTTAAAACTTCAAGGAATTCAAACAAGTGATGGAGGAAAAATAATCACCCTACTGCTACAATGTTAATATTTCATAAGAAGCACTTCAGATTACCTGACAATGGCTCATGGCTGCTATCCTAGCTAACCAGGAGGCTAAGATATGAGAATCATGGTTCAAAGCCAGCCCTGGCAGGGAGTCTGTGTAATTCTTATCTCCAATTAACTAGCAAATTGTAAGACTTGGAACATCTATGTATCAACAGATAGCAAGATTCTCCTCGGAGTTCTTCAATAATTTGTAGGGCTGAAAAGGGCTTCTGCCATCACAAAGTGCAAATCCCTTAAACACCATGAGATTACAAAAGATTATATCTACTTTTGTCCACAAATGTCTAGATAAACAAAATATGAAATTATTCAGTTATTTAAAAAAGGATGAGGGTCAGGAGTTTGGCCTAGTGGTAGAGTGCTTGCCTAGCAGGCATAAAGACTCGGGCCCAATTCCTTGGTACCACATACACAGAAAAAGCTGGAGGTAGTGCCATGGCTCCAGTGGTAGAGTTCTAGCCTTCCGAAAGCCCAACAGTGCTCAGGCCCTGACTTCAAGCCCCAGAACTGGTGAAAAAAAAAAAAATAGTGATGAAACTTTCATACAGACAGTAACATGGAACCTAGAAAAAGTATGCTAAGTGAAGCCAGACATAAAAGAAGAAACATTATATAATCCCATTTATATGAGGTAATTAGAATATGCCAATTCAGAGATTAAAAAAAAAAAAAAGACCTGAACAGAGTTTATAAAGGCCAGGAAGAGGAGGAAGTGGGTTATTATTTCCCTAACATATAGTTTGTTTCAGATGATAAAATAAATCTGGACATTGATACAGTGGCAGTTGTGAACAATGTATATGTACTTAATGTCAATGAACTGTACATATGAGCATGGCTAAATGGTAAAATTTTATTATGTATATTTTAACATACTTTTTTAGTTTTGTCTGTTTTCTTTTTATCTAGTCCTAGGGCTTGAACTCAGGGCCTGGGTACTGTCCTTGAGCTAATTTTGCTCAAGGCTAGTGCTTTACCACTTAAACCACAGCATCACTTCCAGCTTTTTCTGTTTATGTAATACTGAGGAATCGAACCCAGGGCTTCATGCATGCTAAGACACATTCCCAGCCCCAAGTTTGGTTTTTGTTTTGTTTTGTTTTGCCAGTCCTGGGGTTTGAACTCAGGGCCTGGGCACTGTCCTTGGGCTTTCTCAAGGCTAGAGCTCTAGCACTTGAGCCACAGCACCATTTCCAGCTTTTTGTATGTATGTGGTACTGAGGACTGGGAACCAAGTCTTCATGCATGCTAGGCAAGCACTCTACCACTAGGCCAAACTCTGGGTCCCCAAGTTAGTTTTTTGTTTGTTTGTTTGTTTGTTTTGCCAGTCCTGGGCTTTAGTTCAGGGCCTAAGCCTTGTCCTTGGACTTTCTCAAGGCTAGAGCTCTACCACTTGAGCCTCAGCACCACTTCCAGCTTTTTGCTATGCATGTGGTACCAAGAAATCAAACCCGGGTCTTCATGCATGCTAGGCAAGCACTCTACCACTAGGCCAAACTCCCGGCCCCGCAAGTTAAGTTGTTTTTAACTGTATTTTTCTTTTTTGGTACTGGGGTTTGAGTGCAAAATGTTGCACTTACTTAGCAAGCACTGTGCTACAGAGCTCTATCAAGCCCACCACACAATTTTACAAATACAAAAAAAAATTAAGCCAAATGCTAGTGGCTCGTGCCTATAAACCTAGCTACCCAGAAGGGTAAGAATTGAGGCTCAAAGCCAGCCCAGTCAGGAAAGACCATGAGACTCTTATCTCCAAATAACTATCAAAAAAACGGAAGTAGAGTTTTGGCTCAAGTAGTATAGCACTAGCTTTGAGCTAAAAAGCTAAGGGATGGCACTCGGGCCCTGAGTTTAAGCTCCAAGACTTGCATATGAATGAAAGAAAGAACGAATGAACAAAAGAAAGAAAGAAAGGAAGGGAGGGAGGGAGGGAGGGAGGGAGGGAGGGAGAGAGAGAGAGAGAGATAAAGAGAGAAAGAGAAAGAAAGAAAGAAAGAAAGAAAGAAAGAAAGAAAGAAAGAAAGAAAGGGAAAAATAAAATATAAGTATGAGGGACTTATTTTTCTATGGCATTCACTAATTTAGTAACTTGTTAAAGATTATTTCCCTTTAAAAATTCTTTTTTTTTTCTTTTTTGCCAGTTGTTCATACCTATAATCCTAGTTATTCAGGGGGCTATGACCTTAGGATTACAGTTTAAAGCCAGGAGTCTATGAGACTCTGTTCTCCAATAAACTACTCAGAAAAAGCCAGAAGCAGAGCTGGGGTCCGAGTGGTAGAGTGCTAGCCTTAAGCAAAAAGAAGCTCAGAGACAGAGCCCAGGCTCAGAATTCAAACCCCAGTAAGGAAAAAAAAAAAATCTCATTAGCCAGAAGAACCATGCTGAAAGGATAGATGTCCCCTGAGATTAACTGAACTGATTTTGCCACATGGCAATGCTGCTTCTTCAGTTAGACTGTAAGCCATACACTCTGAATCCCCTTGCCATTGCTGTGCCTTCTTAATTTTCAACAGGATGGTAATTCAATTTTTCAACATAATTAGTAAACTAAGTTCTTACTTAGTCCTAAGAACCCTAAATATTAGCATACAGGTACACGGTTTGTGCCTTCTGCTCCAGCTATCACTCTTGAAGCCCTGAGGGAAAATGGCAGGAAACAGTACTTTTTAGTTATACATATCTCAGTTTTTCACCTAAAGTTCTAATTCTCTAATAGCAAAGCAGGAGGCAATATTCGTGTAAAATAAAAAAGCCAAAAGTAAACTGAAAAGGAATTTTTTAATACTCACATAATACGTAAAAAAGTTAAAAACCTGTCAGTTAAAGTGTTTGTTAAAAGAGTCTGCCCTACCAATTTTCAAAATGTCACAAACTGAATGAGACCATGGAAACTGGAGAATACTGAAAAAAAAAAAATAAGCAGCTAGAACATTAAAACTTTAGAACTAAAACTCATGGAAGCCAACCTACAAATATATGATAGGGAATACAATCTCAGTGATTCTCAATAGTCATTCTGTTTCCTATGCTACAACATGAACTACCTACTATATCATCCTGAATTCGAACTGATATTTATAACTTTGGTTAAAATGACAAATATAGATTTAATTGTATATGTTTATTTCTTATAATCCGGTAGCAGTTTGTATTTGAAACTGCCCGTTGCTTGATTAAATAAATAAGGGAAATACAACAAAAAGGGAAAAGAATCTTTTGACAAAAAGCTTTCTTATAGCTGGGCACTGGTGGCTCATGCCTATAATTCTAGCTATGCAGGAGGTTGAAATCTGAGAATCTCAGTCCAGAGCCAGTCCAGATAGAAAAGTTCCCGTGAGACTTTTTTTTTTTGACCCGTCAAAGGGATTGAACTCAGGGCTTGGGCATTGTCCTTGAGCTTTCTCAAGGCTAGCGTTCTACCACGTCAACCACAACACCATTTCCAGCTTTTTCAGTGGGACCAAGGAATAGAAGTCCCCTGCGTTCGTGCATGCTAGGCAAGTATGCTACCACTAGGATACACTCCCCCTGTGACACTCTTAACTCCAATTAACCACCAGAAATTGGAAATGGTGCTTTGGCTCAACATGGTAGAGCTCTAGTCTTAAGCTGGAGAGCTCAGGGACAGTGCCCAGGCCCAGGGTTCAAACCCTATAGATTCCTCCCCACCCCAGCAAAAAAAAAAAAAAAAAAGCTTTCTTCCAGTTTGACTTGGACACAGGAGTCAAGAATAGTGGAAAACTAAAAGCTATTTTTTTATACTCCTCACAAAGAAGATTAGAGTAATACAAATATAAACCTCTAAGGCAATACTTTCTCTCATCAAGGAGGGTTAAAATCCTTCCTTCCTGCCTTAAACTTTGGTTAATTTAGCAATAAACAATATTTTCTTTCTAAAAACAAAATACTTCATGAAAGCTTCACTTCACTATGAAATATGTATTTTTTAATCTCCAAGGGGACATAATCCTTAATGTCATGAGGCTTCTTTTCTAATGTTAGAGACAGACATCAAACGATATCAATAAAAATGTACAACTGCATTTATGACCCCAGGTAGAATGGAGATGAACAAAGTGCTACTACTGTTTAGTTGTCTTCTCTAGGGCATCTTTTCTGCAGAAATATAATCTGTAGAGATAAAACAAAGTAAGCAAGTTTTAATGATAACTGAAAATCATAACTGATCCTATTTGAAGAGAATTAAAAGAACCTATTCTATGGCTTTCATTCCAATAAGTCCAAATATGGCTATTTTGTTTATGGGTCTTTTTTTTTTCTTTTTTTTTTTTAGATTCAAGACCAGGACTTAAAGTCAGTACCTGCTGCTTTTGCTTACTGGCTACCTAGTGTACAGCTTTCCAAAAGTCTCAAAGCAAAGGGAAGAACATGATGAAATTTTCAATGGGAGTCTACAGAAAACAGGCTAATGTGTTTGATGCAGGGAAAACAAAGAGAAGCATGTTAAAAGGTGAAGGTATGGGCTTGAACTCAGAGCCTGGCACTGTCCTTGGGCTTTCTCAAGGCTAGCACTCTACCACTTGAGCCATGGCAACATGCCCAGCTTTTTTATGGGTATGTGGTACAGAGGACTAGAACCCAGGGCTTCATGCATATTAGGCAAGCACTCTACCACTAGGCCACATTCCTGGCCCAAAGACACTATTTTTTCCCCTGAATTTTTAAAAAATTTTTATTGTAATATATAGAGGGGTTACAGTTATATTCACCATTTAGTAGGTGCATTACTTCTCACAAACTGATACCCCTTCTCATGTTAAGACACTTTTTAACAAATAGGGAGTTATATCAAATACTAAATGCATTTTATAAATTTGACAGATTGATTGGATTCTGCACTCTTGCCAATAATGTATGAAACAACACATGAAAACTAGGCAACCAAATCATTTGCGATTTTGCATGTGTGTGTTTGTGTGTGATGGTACTAGGACTTAAACTCAAGGCTATTGCTTGGTGTTTTTGCTCAAGGCTGGCGCTATATCATTTGAGCCTTGAAATCTAGCTTTTTTCTGGTCCAGAGTGTCACTAATTTTTCTGCTCAAAATGGTTTTGAACATTCATCCTCAGATTGCAGCTTCCTAGGTAGCTAGAATTATAACAAGTGAGGCACCAGAGTCTGCCACTTTTTACCAATGTGATAGGTTTAAAACTATCTTATTAGTTTTAAGTTTTTGCAGATACTAGGGCTTGAACTCAGGAGGCTAAGTATGGTCCTGAGCTTTTTATTCAAAGTTAGTACTCTACCACTTCAGCCATAGCTCCACTTCCAGATTTTTGGGTGGGTGATAAGAGATAAGTCTCACAGATTTTGAATTGCTAACCTCAGCCTCCTGAGTAGCTAGGATTGCAGGTGTGAACCACCAGTGTCTGGATGTCTTATTAGTTTTTTGGGGGGTTTGGTGTTTTGTTTTTTTGCTTTTTTGGGGGGAGTGGGGTCATGGGGCTTGAACTCTGGGCCTGGGTGCTGTACCTGAGCTCTTCAGCTCAAGGCTACCATCCTACCCTTGAACCAAGCCCCACTTCCCATTTCCTAGAGGTTAACTGGAGATAGAGTCCTTTTGTACCCAGGCTGGCTTTGAACTTTAACCCACAGATCTCAGCCTCCAGAGTAGTTACGATTACAGGCCCCTGCTGTCTTACTACTTTTAATTTGCATTTCCCTCCTTTTAGATGGAGCATCCCATCCTTTCATGTAGTTGAGTCATTTATACTTCCTTTTCTATCAACTATCTATTGACATGCCCTTTGCTCATTTTTCTGATATATATACATTTGTGTGTATGTTTATCTACAATAAAAATGGCCATTTTTCCTCAATTAGTATTTATCTTTGACTTTGCTTATGGTAATACATATTTTTAAAGGCAAATTTATAAATCTTTTGACTTCAGGATTTTGAGTTCTAATTTTAGTCTTTGTAACTCTACAGTGATAATTAAATTCTTCTACAAAAATGTTTTCACATTTTTATGCTAAAAACACTGACCCATCTGGAGTTTACCCAAGTATAGGACATCTTATATGGACTTCATGTTCTGTCTTCCAGATGGCTACAAAACTGTACCAATAAGTTATTATGGTCTATCCTTACTCCTGGCTAAGTTGTCATATTTTCTAGTCTACCTCCAAGGTTTTATAGAGTTTTATGTCATGTTTTCATATCTGGAAATACTAGTTTCCACATATGTAACCCCTTGCTCAAGGTTTTTCTCTAGTTTTCTAGTGTTTTTTTTTTAATTGGGGTCATTTTGTATATTAAATATGAAGAACTGATGCTTCACGACGCTAAAACTTTTTATTCAAGAAAACATTTTGTGTGTGTGTATGTACATGTGTGTGTGTGTGTGTGTGTGTGAATGTGTGTGTGTGTGTGTGTGTTAATAGGGTCACTTCTACTTCTATTTTATCCTTTGAAAATAAGAGAAGTAGCCTCAGAAAGACGACTGAGTAAGGTTAGACCGGTATAGATGTAACTGAAGAATATGGAAGGGGAAGAGGAGGGAGAATAAAATGGGTACTTCACCAGTTATTCCCTCAGATAAGCCTGCCACAGAGGTGGGGAAAGAATGGCTACAAAGTTGGGGTGAAGGAAGATAAATCATTAAGATTTTGTGATATGGAAATCATACCTGATTTGTTTTCTTTTTTGGGGTGGGTCATAGGGCTTGAACTCAGCCTGGGCACTGCCCCTGAGCATTCCAGCTCAAGGCCCTACCCTTGAGTCAAGCCCCACTTCCTATTTCCTAGAGGTTAATTTTGTGCCCGGGCTGGCTTTGAACCTTGATCCTCAGATCTCAGCATCCTGAGTAGATAGGATTACAGGCATGAGACACCTCAGTATAACTGATCTTATTAAGACTTATTTAAGAATTATAAGCCAGGCAGGTGAATTACACCTGTAATCCTAGCTACTCAGAAAGCTGAGATCTGAGGATCCCAGTTCAAAGCCAGCATGGGCACAAAAAAAAAAAAGAGAGACTTATCTCCAATTAATCACTAGAAAACAGGAAGTGGGGTGGTAGCTCCAGGGAGTAGGGTGGTAGCCTTGAGCTGAAGAGCTCAGGGACAATGCCCAGACCCAGAGGTAGGGCAGTAGCCTTGAGCTGAAAAGCTCAGGCATAGCACTCAGGCCCAGAGTTTAAGCCCCATGACTCACATATACACACAAAAAAGAAATATGAGACTAGAAACCTGGGGGGCACGGGGAGATAAAATGGAAGAAAAACATGGGAAGAGGGACCAATATTCAAGAAGAAATATAATCACTATCTTATGAATGCAACTATAACTTCACTATAAATCACCCTGCCAATAAAATAAAAAAAAATGTCAAAGCCACTACATGGCTTATATTCCAATAAGTCCAAATACGGCTATTGGTCTTCTAAAAGACAAATTGCCACTCATTTCAGAATGTAACTAATAGTAAGTTCAAACATACTCTCAGAACTAGGTTCTTAAGTAACTCATCAAAAAATGCAAAGAGGGGCCGGCCGGGAGTTTGGCCTAGTAGTAGAGTGCTTACCCAGCATGCACAAAAACCTGAGTTTGATTCCTCGGTACCACATACATAGAAAAAAGCCGCAAGTGGTGCTGAGGCTCAAATGGTAGAGCTCTAGTCTTGAGAAAGTCCAAGGACAGTGCTCAGGCCCTGAGCTCAAGCCCAGGGCTAGCAAAAAAAAAAAAAAAAAAAGAATTTGGGAGCTGGGCTCGGTGACTCATGCCTGTAATCCTAGCTACTCAGGAGGTTGAGATCTGAGGATCACGGTTCAAAGCCAGCCCAGGCACTAAAAGAACCTAAAAGAATGTGAGACTCTTATCTCCAATTAATCACTAGAAAAGTGGCGCTGTAGCTCAAGGGTAAGGTGGTAGCCTTGAGCTGCAAAGCTCAGGGACAGCGCCCAGGCCTAGAGTTCAAGCCCCATGAACAAAAAAGGGGGGGGGGATTTTTTTTTTGGGGGGGTCATGATACAAAGTCATTGCAGGCAAAAAAAAAAAAAATAGTTTATAAGACTCAGTCTTGACCAGACGCTGGGTGCAGTGGCATGTACTATCATCTCAGTGATGTGGGAAAACACACATTTGGAGGATTGCACTCCAGGCCAGACTGTGCATAAAGTGAGACCCTATTTTGAAAATAATCAGTGTAAAAAGGGACTGGCAGAGCCGGGAGTTTGGCCTAGTGGTAGAGTGCTTGCCTAGCATTAAGACCTGGGTTTGATTCCTTGATATTACATACATAGAAAAGGCCAGAAGTGGCATTGTGGCTCAAGTGGTACAGCTCTAGCCTTGAGAAAGTCTAAGGACAGTGCTCAGGCCCTGAGCTCAAGTCCAGGACTGGCAAAAGAAAAAAAAAAAAAAAAAAAAGCAAAGACCCAGGAAATTCTGCCAATAGGCAGAAACATCAGGCAGTAGAATCAGAAGTAAAGAGCCACAGAGAGCTAAAGGAAGGGTACAAGAGGACTTGGTGTCAGTCCCTCCAAGTAAACAGATTCAACTCAAATCAAGTACAAAAGGAAGACATGTAGCTGACAAAACTAGAAGCACAATACAAGGCCCAGGATGCTCAGAAATCCTTCCTTCTGCCACAGGTCAAGGAAGATCTCCCTCAGGCCCTTAATTTTATCTTGAAATCCTAATCATGGTTTCTTCTCTAGGTTATATCTAACAGAAGTCTTTGGGCTTTATCAGGTAAGAAAATAAAAGTATTCATAGTATTTTTGCTAGTATTAGCATATGGAATAGCATGAGGATGTACCAAGAGGAGTTAGGAGACAGAAGGATCTTGGTTTGAACCATCCTGAGGATCAATAAGCCTAAGAAAGAATGCCTAAGCAGAAACTCCAGAAACCTAGACTCTGGGTTGACAATATACAGAGCATGGTATGGCATTCAAGGGATATAGTAACAGAATATTTGGTTTATTTGTTTGAAACAGGGTCTAACTACATAGTCCATACTTTCCTCAAACTAGTTCCTTAGCCCAGACTGACCTGTAACTTGTTATCAAGCCCTCTAAGTGCTGGGATTACAAGTATGCACTACTATGGTCAACCATAATAAAAGATGTTATCTGGTCCAGAAAAAAATCTATAGAAGATGGAGTAAATTAATATGATTTTACACTATGATTTTTACCAATCATAACTGAACCAAATAAAACGAGGTATTTCAAATGGAGCTGATGAATGGAACATGTACATATTTTAATTTTTTTACTGTCATTATAAAGGTGATATATATTTAAAAGGGCAGGAGACACTGCACCAGAGATCTTCATTCACTTAGTAGAATCTATTCCCATACATCAATTCTCTATAGGACGTTGTCTCAGTTAGAGCTGGCTAGTTTTGCGGTTTAATATATACATCCTCTTTTTGGACCCAGAAAGAAATAAGACAAAATATTAAAGAAATGTGGCTGTTCTTGGGAGCAATGTTCTTATTTCTTTACAGAATGATAACTGTGCTACTGATTGTCATGGGAGCAAGAAACAAATCACATATTAGTCTACTATGGCAATGTTTTACATTAATTATTGTTAGTAGGAGGAATACATTTTATTCCCATGATAAAATAACAGAACTGTTTCCAGAAATGTGCCCAGTAGTGATTTCAAAGGAAAAAAAATCACAAACACAGTATTCCAATTTAAATCAGGCAAGACGGGGGACCATGAGCCATGAAATGGAAAACAAACAGGAAAGAGACAGGGCATAGGCATTCAAAGGTAATAAATATGATAGCAATTGAAATGATGAACAGTTCATGTTGTTTATGATTACAGACTAATTATTCCTCTAAGTGCAAAGGCTATCCAATAAGTCATATCCGGGTTGATTTGTTAGCAAGGTACTTTCACCAGATAATAAATTAAGAGTGTAATTAAAGTGCATTCTGTCTGTTTATCATGGACCAAGATGGCCTACTGTAATTCTCAATTATCTGCATGAACAGACAACATGACAACATGGGGAATAAACCTTCCAGCAAAGAGCAACAAACATCTTAGAAGTTCACAAAAATTGTTAGATTTTTTTTGAGGTTTTTGTTGTTGTTGTTTGGGGGGGGGTTGTTTTTTATTTTTTTGTCAGTCCTGGGCTTGAGCTCAGCACCTGAGCACTGTCCTTGTACTTTCTCAAGGCTAGAGCTCTAACACTTGAGCCTTAGCACCACTTCCAGCTTTTTTTTCTATGTATGTGGTACTGAGGAATTGAACCCAGGTTTTGTGCATGCTAGGAAAGCACTCTAACACTAGGTCAAACTCCCAGCCCCTTTTTTTGAGTTCTTTAAGAAAACTGTTTCCAGTTATAATAAAATGTTATGAATTGAACCCAATTAATTGGGTACTTAACATAATAAGTCATAAAGTAGTTCTGAACTCACTAGTCTTCAAATTTCTTAAGTTACTGAACAATAGGCTAAAAAATAAATAATACAAAATAACTGGATACCACTAAAAAACCTTCATTTTGTAGAAAAACTCAAATATAGAGAAAACAGAAGAATCACAAAGTTAAAAACATCAACATTAAAAGGTCAAAACTGTGTTGCTGGGCTGGGAGTTTGGCCTAGTGGTAGAGTGCTTGCCTAGCATGCATGGAAGACCCGGGTTCAATTCCTTGGTACCACATACTTAGAAAAAGCCGGACGTGGTGCTAAGGCTCAAGTGGTAGAGCCCTAACCTTGAGAAAAACCCAAGGACAGTGCTCAGCCCCTGAGCTTAAGCCCAGGACTGGCAAAAACAAAAAACAAAAAAACTGTGTTGATAAAGTGCAGAGTAGCATGTAAGATGATAGTTTCACTATATAAAGACCTCATATAAAGTTAAAAAGGGCGGGGGAGGGGGCTGGAGATGTGGTTCAAGTGATACAGTACCAGCCCGTGAATGAAAGCGGGAAGCCCTGAGTTCAGGCCCACAAAAAAAAAAGTCCATGTCCATATTCTGTGAATGTTGCTTTACTTAACAAGAGGAACTTTTGTTACTACAGTGCTAGGAATTGAACTTCAAGCATGCTAGATAAGCACTCTACTACTGAGCTACACCCAGAGTCCCACAGGAGAAACTTCAAAGGTAACTGTGAAGGATTCTGAGATGAGATTACCCTAGATTATCTAGACTGCTCCCGTGAAATCACAGCATTGTTAGAGAGTTTGCCTAGTATGCATGAATACCCTGGTTCGATTCCTTGGTACCACATATATAGAAATAAGCTGGACGTGGTGCTGAAGCTCAAGTGGTAGAGTGCTAGCCTTGAGAAAGTCCAAGGACAGTGCTCAGGCCCTGAGCCCAAGCCCAGGACTGGCAAAAAAAAAAAAAAAGGAAACAAGTGGGTCAAAGTCAAAGCATATGTGGTGACAGAACAGTGGGTTAAGTGAAGTAGTCATTAGTGTTCGAGTTTGAATTCCTCTAGAAGTAGGAAATGGAAAGAAATAGATTCCATGATTAGCCATCAGGAGAGTGCATCTGCATCCATGTTGACTTAGCTCTAAAAGATTCACTTTACTCCTGCACATAAATTACTAAACTTCTAATAATTTGATAGTGTTTTTTTGTTTTTTTGGTATTTTTGGCAGTCCTGGGGCTTGAATTCAGGGCCTGAGCACTGTCCTTGGGCTTTCCTCAAGGCTAGCACTCTACCACTTCTGCCACAGCATCACTTCCGGCTTTTTCTATGTATGTGGTACCGAGGAATCAAACCTGGGTCTTCCTGCATGCTAGGCAAGCACTCTACCACTAGGCCAAACTCCTGGCCCTTAGTTTTTCAATTTTTTTTTTTTGGTCGGCTGTGGGATTTGAACTCTGGGCCTGGATGCTGTTCCTGAGCTCTTCAGTTTAAGGCTACCATCCTACCCCCGGCCCAGATGTTATCCCCGAGCTCTTCAGCTTAAGGGGACTATCCTACCCCTTTAGTCACAGCGCCACTTCTGATTTCCTAGTGGTTAATTGGAGATAAGAGACTCACAGACTTTAGTATCCTTTAGTACCTGGGCTGGCTTTGAACTGCAATCCTCAGATCTCAGACACCTGAGTAGGTACAATTAAAGGCATGAGCTACTGCACATGGCTAGTTTTTCAATTTTTTTGAATATGTTTTTGAAATGGTGTACACTAGCTATAAGAATCTCTCAAAGTCTTCTGATAATATGCCTTTTTACTTCTGTTTTTTTTGTTTTGTTTTTTTCACCAGTTCTGGGCTTGGGCTCAGGGCTTGAGCACTGTCCCTGGATTTTCTCAAAGCTAGGGCTCTACCTCTTGAGCCACAGCACCACTTCTGGCTTTTTGCTACGTATGTGGTACCGAGGAATCGAACCCAGGTCTTCGTGCATGCTAGGCAAGCACTCTACTAATAGGCCAAACTCCTGGCCCTACTTCTGTTTTTTAAGCATCTTGCTTGTGTGATGGCCTAAAATTTGTTATCCTCCTTCTTCTGCATCCTGAGTGCTGGGATTACAGACATGTATAAGCACATACGCTTGATAATACAGGTGGTTTGGGATTGTTTTGGCTTTTTTGTTTTGCTGTGTGTGTGTGTATGTGTGTGTGTGCGCGCGCGCGCTAGGCATCAAACTCAGGGCCCACATTACAACTCTGACCAGGCGAGGCTTGAATTCATGATCCTTCTGTCCCTGCCTCCCAAAATCTGGGGTTATAGACATGTAATCTATATATACACTCTATATCTGTATGTACATATTATGTATATAATATATAGCATTGTATTATATATAATATACAGCATATGCACATATACTTTATGCATATATGTATATACATGTATATATATGCATATACTGCAGAAAATGTTTATTATATACATATACGTATATATGCAGTAATTATACCACCACACAGGCTTGAAAATGTTTCTAAGAATCATTTCCTCTATTTTCAAAGTATCAAATTCATACATTTACAAAAAGAACTCATGTATTATAAAATGTTCATAAGCAAAATACAACTTAAGAGTTTTCAAATGTGAGATTCTACATGATACGATTGGCAGTCACAAACAACTCTTGGTCAATTCACAGCATCATCTCATACTCTTTCAGCAACAAAATCCACATATAAAAGTCATCGTTATCAGGGCTGGGAGTTTGGCCTAGGGATAGGGTTCTTGCCTAGTATGCACTAAGACCTGGGTTCAATTCCTCCATACCACATACATAGAAAAACAGCTGCTGTGGCTCAAGTGGTAGAGCTCTATCCTTGAGAAAGTTCAATGACAGTTCAAGCCCTAGGACTGGCCAAAAAAAAAAAAAAAAAAAGACACTGTTATCAACCAAATGTGTCCAAAGATTGATCTCCATAGCAACTATAACTCTGCCACATGTAGTATATACGACATCAGAGGTAACACCACATTCATGCAGAGCACTGGCATTATGTAGTACAGATTGTGGTTGCCGTAGAAACCTAAAACTAAGTTCCTAACAACATGTGAAGAAAAGGAAAACATGAGGGTCCTCTTTTGCTTTCAAGAGGACAATACCATCCTAAACACTCAGTAACAGTCTTGTATTGATAGGACTAAAGGAGTTTTTTCTACAAAACTGACTTATTTTTATAGCGGCGCTTGAACTCTGGGCCTGGGCACTATACCTGAGCTCTTCAGCTCAAGACTACCATTCTACCACTTGAGCCACAGGGCCACTTCCATTTTTCTTGTGGTTAATTGGAGATAAGAGTCTCATGGACTCTTTTTACCCAGGCTGGCTTTGAACCAAGATCCTCAAATCTTACCTCCTGAGTAGCTAGGATTACAGGTGTGAGCCTCTGGTGCCCGGCTCAAAAATGACTTTATATGCTAGAAAGTCTATATCAGGAACTGCTTCTTATTTTTTAAAAAAACGGGTGGGGGAGTTGAGGGTTTAGCTCAATGGAAGAGCTCTTGTCTGACAAGAGCAACGCACTGAGTTTGGTCGTCAGCTGAGGAGGGAGGGCCTCAGGGTGGAAAGGGGGGGAGGCTAGGTGTGTGACTTAGTAGTAGAGTACACAAAGCCTTAGGTTCGATTCCTCAGTACCACATACACAGAAAAAGCCGGAAGTGATGCTACTGCTCAAATGGTAGAGCACTAGCCTTGACAAAGCTCAAGGATAGTGCCCAGGCCCTGAGTTCAAGCCCCAGAACTGGCCAAAAAAGAAAAAGAAAAAAAGAATTCCCCCTTCCTCCAGCTACCAAAATGAATGTTTAGAACTTAATTCTCTAACCAAGTACTGTCACCTTCTCCTAATCACAGCCAGAATTGGTCTCATACAAACAAAATGGAGATGGCCAGCCCTTTTCTGATGCCTAAAAACTACCCAATTAGTGATATACCATGTGACATTTCCATACATGCATACTGTATAATGGTCCAATCAGAGTAACCATATCTGTCTTCTCATTAATCATTTCTTTATGACAACATTTAAAAAATCCTTATATTAGTGTATTATATGTAACAATATTTATATTAGATATTATATATTAGCATATTATAATGTATATATAGTACATTACTAATATATCTAGTCCACCTTATTATACAAAAGAACATCAGAACTTCCTTTTGTTCTATAAGAAATAGAAAGAGACCTTTAGAAAACACACCAACATCAACCTACATCCAGGGAAGGATCAGCCCTCCTGAGGAAATACTTTGCTCTTCAATCAGCCTCAGACATTAAGCAAAAACTTCAGATATATCTACAGACTATTGCCTTCAAAGTGTACAATCATCTTGATTTGGGGATAGGGAAAAAGGGACAGGTGAAGAAAAAGATGAGTCAAAGTAAGTCAGCCATAGTTAGGAAAACCTTCAAAGGCCCTTGAATATCTCAGAGGGAGAAGGACATCAAACCTGGAAAATTCACTTGCCACAAATGTAAAAATCCAGAGCATTTTTCACAAGGGACAGCTTGGTTCCTCTCCCGGTTCCTGCTGCTGCTGCTCCAAAATGGAAGAGGAAGCACGGTTCTGAAGATTTCACTGGCCCTACTCCCAGTGAGAAGGGCAGCTGACCAAGACTACCTTCAATGACATCTTCAAAAGTCAGACTAAGAAGGATAGAGATTCCCTTTTGCAGTTTGCAGAGATTAGAGTTCGTATAAAAAACGTCAAATAATCATAGATATCCTGGATAACCAATTTCCATTTCTGTTGGTTATTAGGCAACTTATTTCAGTTTACTCACAAGGGAAGTTTCCTTCCACACTACAATTATAAATGGGGTAAAAGGAAAACAAAATGACTGGAGGTGTGGCTCAATTGGTAGAGAACCTGTCTGGCAAGTCCAAGGCCGAGTTCAATTCCCAATGCTACAAAAAAAGTCAAACCAACAAACAGCCTACAATTTCAACCCTGATATGCTTTGCCAAACTGGAGATCAGGCATTCTCATATAAATTCCTTATCATTACAATTTAATCTAAATTCAAAAATACTGTAATAATGGTTTCAAATTAAGTAAAACAGGATACAAAAAAAAAGATTTCATATGAAAAATCTTTCTCAAGATTTCTGTGAGTCATTAAAGAATTTAAAATCAGGGCTGGGAGTTTGGCCTAGTGGTAGAGTGCTTGCCTAGCATGCACAAAGACCAGGGTTTGATTCCTCAGTACCACATACATAGAAAAAAAGCCAGAAGTGGTGCTGTCGCTCAAGTGGTAGAATGCTAGCCTTGTGGAAAAAGCCCAAAGACAGTGTTCAGGCCCAGGACTGGCAAAAAAAAAAAAAATTAAATCAGCTTCCTCCTTACAGGAGGCACACAGCACTGTAAAGGGTAGACGTGATCACTTCTCGGCCTTCTAGCTAAGATCAAGTGTAGTAAAGGGTAGACACAGCTTGACCATGTACATATGAAACAGACACCAGATGGATCTAGGCTGCCATCTTTACTATATCAATCTAATATGCTGTTTTTGTAGATGGCAGGTATAGTCAACAGGTTAAATCTACAGACTTTACAATTCCTTAATATTTTAAGATTCCTTTTTTTAAAAAAAAACTGTTAATCATCCATATAAAATCATTTTTTTCTTTTTCTTATGCTGGTCCTGGACTTGATCTCAGGGCCTGGATGCTAATCTTGAGCTTTTTTTTTGCTCGGTGTTAGTGTTCTACTTGAGTCACAGCTCTACTTCCAGCTTTTGTATTTAACAGGAGATAAGACTCCCCATTGGCTTTCCTGTCCAGGCTGACTTTCAACTGTGATCCTCATATCTCACACTCATAAACAGGTAGTGTTATAACTGATGAGTATTTGTTCTTAAAATCTAATTTGAAGGCCAGGAGTTTGGCCTAGTGGTAGAGTGCTTGCCTAGCATGCATGAAGACCTGGGTTTGATTCCTCAGTACGACATACAAAGAAAAAAGCTGGAAGTGGTGCTGTGGCTCAAGTGGTAGAGCACCAGCCTTGAGGAAAAGTCCAAGGACAGTGCTTAGGCCCTGAGTTCAAGGCCCAGGACTGGCAAAAAAAATAGAATTTGATACTGTAACAAGTTATTTTCATGATGTTATAGTCAAAATTTTTTGTCATATTCTGATTGCTCACTAGTGTTCTGTACAGATTCATAAACAATGCTGTTTTTCTCTCTATTTTTACATGTCAACTGCATGGAAGATTTCAGGAAAAAAGATGCAACAACATCTTTTGACAGTACACTCCTGCTGTAGCTAGCAAGTTTCCTCTCATAATTTTAGTCAATTCTGCTACAATTTAAGTGAATTGTCTCTTACTTTGTCTTCAGGAAGTATTGATCTTCAACCCATTAATATCGTCACTCCATTAATAATATTAAATAAGATGAATACCCTGATCTAATTAAAATAGCAAATAAAGCAAATATTAAGTAAAGGACCTACTGGTCAGTAAAAGCTTTACTCCATTCTGTGGCAAACATATGGGCAATAGGAATAAAAGCATTGTCTTTCTCAAAAACAATGAACAGTCTTGGAAGCACACATACATTATAAGTCCAAAATACACGGAGGGTCAGTTAGCCTGGTTAAATGAAACAACTCAAATTGTGCTAAAGAATATATCCTTTCTCGGGGCTGAGAGTTTGGCCTAGTGGTAGAGTGCTTGCCTAGCATGCACGAAGACCTGGGTTCGATTCCTTAGTAGCACATACATAGAAAAAAACTGGAAATGGTGCTGAGGCTCAAGTGGTAGAGCTCCAGCCTTGAGAAAGTCCAAGGACAGTGTTCAGGCCCTGAGCTCAAGCCCAAGACTGGCAAAAAAAAAAAAAAAAAAAAAAAGAATATATCCTTTCTCTAGAGGAAGCAATCATACTTGACCCCAGTGGACAAAGATCACAAGGGAAGCAACTTAGTAATATCATTGTTCCCCATGACATTTGGAGGGATAAGCAATAGAGAACCTAGAGAAAGAGGGAATGTTTAACAAAAGTGTTAACACTGAAAGGTTGTTTCTTATGGCTTCAGCTTAAGGTGGAAAGTAAAGACAGAGAATCAACTGCTAGAGAAGAAGCCGTACAGACCATGAAAGCTCCTGAAAAGTTTAATAGAGTTCCACATCACAGATGAAGAGGCATGAATCTTGGGTTTGGGTTTTTTTTGTTGTGTTTGTTTTGCCAGTCCTGGAGCTTAAACTCAGGGCCTGGGCACTGTCCTTGGACACTTTTTGCTCAAGGTTAGCATTCTGCCACTTGAGCCACAGTGCCACTTCTGGCTTTTTCTGTGTATGTGGTGCCACAGAATCGAACCCAGGGTTTTGTGCATACTAGGCAAGCACTCTACCATTAGGCTACACTCCCAGCCCCAGGAATCTTGTTTTTTAATCCAAAAAGCTAGATTAGGCAGTACCACCTCCAAACACTCCATTAGATCTTAACCATTGAGACATCTAAGTCCCTGCATCCTTCCAGTGGCAGCAGTGGCTCTATAAGCAGACAGCAACCAATTCACCTATGAAGAAGAATATGCCAAATACAGAAAGATTTTTCTGAGTTTATCATTCCTCCTCCCCTAAATGTTTCCCCTTTACTACTGGCAAGGATTTTTTTTTAGGTACTACTATCTTATTCATTGCTAAAATGACTTAGATTTTACAAAATCTCATAATATATATTACCCTCACTCACCTAAGGGACTCTTAGTCTGGGTTTCTTTCTTTCGTTTTAAATACATCCATAGTAGTAATTATATTTGTATTTTTAACTTCTTTCTTTACAGTTCAAAAGTTCTAAAATCTAATTCAGAGCTACATGCTGACTAGTCTCCTTTCAACTTCCTAAGTCATTAGTTAAGCTTATTTTACTTGAAATTCACTAATCAAAATACAATCAGCTCTAATGCAAAAATAATCTATCTTTTGCTTCAGGAAGTCTGATTGCTTCTATCAAGGATAGTTCCTGTTGTCCAATTAAGAAAGAGGAAGGAAACCTACCTTGGAACCTAGTCCCTAGACCTTTCTTTCAATGAGCTTCACAAAAAAATGTATTCCATAAGATATACATTATTCCGACTTTGTCTAACAAGCAAATTGAAGTGCTAAGTGGTAAACCTGTCCACATAACAGGTAGTGAATGACAGAGCAGGACTGCAGATAGACCTGTTTGCTTCCCAAACTGTTCTTTTCACTATACTACCAGACTACAGCAGCGTTCCTTCAAATCTTCATCTACAGTACTTTTGGTCAAGACTAAAAACATCCTTCAAGAAAACTAAGAGGAGGTTGACTTAGCCTAAGACCACAGAAAAAAATATTAGGCACAGAAAATAGATACTATTTATTAAGCACTTAAGCCAATCATTATAGTATGTAATCTTCATTACAATTTGGTGAGACAGGTAAAAGAGTACTATCTCTTTTACAAATAATGAATTAAGATTCAAAGAATCCCATACATAGATACAGCATCCACAGCTAGAAAATGGCAGCACTGGCATTAAAATTTGGAGATTGGTAGGCTTACATGCCTATACTCATTTTTTGTTCTAATGGCATTGAGCTTTGGACTCCAAACTTAATGTTTACTAAGCAGACACTATGCCCCCAGCCCTCTTTGCTTTAGTGATTTTTCAGGTAGGGTCTCGTGTTTTTGCCCAGAGCCTGCCTTCAACCATGATCCTCATACTATGCCTCTTCATAGCTAGATGACATTACCATCACATCCAACTTGTTGGATGGAATAGTCTTGCTAATTTTTTGCCTGGACTAACCTTGAACTGTGATTTTCCTCTTCTTTGCCTCCCAAGTAGCTGGGATCACAGACATAAGCCACCATGCACAGAGAAGACAATGCTCTTATCCACAATATCATAAAGTGAGTTGTAAATACATCTACTAGGAATTAGAAAGAAAATTTTCACTGGATAATGGATACAAGGCAAGTCAGAAACATACTAGGATCATTAAAACCCTAGGATTGTTCTCTCTGGGACAAGCCACATTATTCTGCCCAATATTTAACTAAAAACTCATTATTCTTTAAAAAAAATCAAAATACAAAAATAGCTTCATTCTATTAAATAGTAAATTTATCATGGTGGGAAAGCTACATTCAATTTTTTTTCTTTGATGGATATTGTACTTTGGGTAGGGGCAGTACTAGGGTTTCAAATCAAGGGCTTCACACTTGCTAAGCAGGCGTTCTACTTGAGTACCACTACTAGTTTCTTTATGCTCTAGTTCTTTTTGAGATAGGGTCTCATTGTATGATGACCAGTCTGACTTGGACTGTGAACCCACTATTTGTGCTTCCCACCCTAGTTACTGTGACAGGTGTGTACACCATACCCAGCTATTAGTTGAAATGGGTCTTATGAACTATTGGCTTAGACTGGCCTCAAATGTGATCCCTCCTAGTCCAGCCTCCCAAGTGGCTAGGATTAGTAAGCCACCATATACAGCTGTGCAGGCATATTTTTTTATTTTTTTTAAGTTTAATTAAAGTGATAGGACAGTAATAGCAACTTTTAGATGCTATTTCTGGAGCTACTTTCTATGTGTTGAGGAAAGCAGCTAATAGTAGTACTGACCAAAATAAAAACCAGAAATGTGTCTGAATCTACCTGTCAGTATCTACTCACAAAGAGTTATAGCACAATCAACTCATTGAGTTCAGATTTAAATCACAAACTAGTTAGTCTTCCCCATCCTTCAGGGACATAGAGGACCACTTATTATTATTATTATTATATTTTTATTGTCCCACACCCCTAAGAGGACTTTTTAAAAGGTAAAGGTTTGGGAGTTGGATATAGAGCTCAGTGGTACACTGCTTGGTTAGTAAGTTCAAGGCCCTAGTTTTGATCCCTAGCACCACAAAATATCAACAAGAATAAGTTTAAAAGTAATTTATTCAATACTGCTTTAACCAATTTTTACTAAAATATTTAAATATCTACAACCATAAAAATTATAAATTGCGCAGTAATAGTTATACAACTAACAATAATAGAAGTGCAAGCTGAAGACCAAACTTATTTAAATGAACACTGACTTACTGTGACAAAAGAAGGTACTTGACAAACAAAATTGCTATTGCCACTATGAAACTATTGCTAACTGCCTTGGCACCAGACCTTTGGAATTAGGGAAATTAGTCAACAAGACTATCTTCTTTCCTAATCTACCCTATTCAAATTTATGAATTTTAAAATTTATTAAAATACTTTTAAAAAATACACATGCACACACACATGCGTGGCCAGAAATGTGGCCTAGTGGCAGAGTGCTTGCCTAGCATGCACGAACACCAGGGTTCGATTCCTCGGTATCACGTACATAGAAAAAAGCTGGAAGTGGTGCTGAGGCTCAAGTGGTAGAGCTCTAGCCTTGAGAAAGTCCAAGGACAGTGCTTGGGCCCTGAGCCCAAGCCCAAGACTGGCAAAAAAAAAAAAAAAGATATTTAAACCTAAGCCAGGCAGGTGACTGGCTTACTGACTGCAATCCTAGCTAATCAGGAGGCTGAGATCTGAGGATCATGATTCGAGGCCAGCCAGCTCCAGCAATACAACAATACAAAGCATGAAACTCTTATCTCCAAGACTCCCATTAAGATGGGAAGTGTGGCTATGGCTCAAGGGCAGGGTGATAGCCTTGAGCTGAAGAGCTCAGGGACAGCGTCCAGGCCAGAGTTCAAGCCCCATGATCCCCCCCCACACTCAAAAAGATATTTTAACCAAAAATGATGTCACATTAAGTCTGTGAAAAAAAACCAGAGAACACAACATACTCCAGGTTTTTAAATAACACATGTCCATTTCATTAAGCAGCCGAAATAATATTTTTTTATTGGGTAACAGCTCTTACCATGCTACTAGACTTCAGTGAAAATGGAAGAGAACATTCATGAAGTGCATGCAGCCTCTAAGGCCCTTTTATTTGGGGGGAAGGGGGCTGTAGTTAGATTTGAACTCTGGGACTTGCGTTTACCTCTTTGATCTATGCCTCCAACACTATTTTTTCCCATGCAAGGCTGACACTACATACACATACACACACACACACACACACACACACACACACACACACACACACACACTACTTGAGTCAGTTCTGGCTTTCTGCTGGTTCATTTAAGAAAAGTCTTTTGGATTTGTCTGCTTGGGCTGCTTCCTGAGTCCCTAGCCTTTCAGGTGTGAGTCATCAGCTCCTGACATGATTTTTGCTGGCAATTTTGGAGATGGAGTCTAGTGGACTTCTCTTCCTCAGCTGACTTTAAACCTCAATCTCCAGATCTCTGCTTCCTAAGTAGCTAAGATATTACATGCATGAGCCACCAGCACCAAGGCTGCCAAGTAATTCTTGCATCTTAACTTATTTTCCTGCCTTATCATTTCTTTCTCATTCAGTATGACTCAACTCATTTAAAACTTCATACTTGGAAGTCTTCAAATCCAATGTCTTTACTACACCGAGATCTTCTTTTCCTCTCTCCACTTCTACTACATATTCACATATACTACAGCAGTTCAGACTGACTCTGCACATGTGTCCCACTAAAATGAATTTTCATGTTAATGATAACTGCTATCATTTGGATATTTGCTATGTGCCAGGTCTTGTTCTAAGTACCTACACGAACTCATCCATATGTCACAAAACTCTATGAAATAGGTTCTATTATTATACTTACTTTACAGATGAAGAAAGTAAACTGCCTGAGATAGTTACATAACTTGGTTGTGGTAAAGCCAGGATATAAACCTAAGGTTCACATTAATCAATCCAGCAAGGCTTTGATTCCAGAACTCTTGCTCTCTATACTTTCCCTCATGAATTCCTGGACGGCAGCAACTATTTCTTATTCTTGTTTGTACACTCCATGCCCAGAGCACCTCAAATATTTGTGGAATGAATTAAAATTTATAATTTTCTCATAGTCATCCAAGAAAAAGTTTTTTATAAATAATGTAGGTTTTCAATCAGTAATTACAGACATGAATCTAGAAGGGGTCTTTCATACACATGAAAGAGACTAAATTTAAATTTCTAATAATAAAGTCAAAGATCTCTGAAGAATTTTACTATGTAAAAAAGACTATGGTTTTTCAGGTAGCCAAGTAACTGTAGTGCACTCAGGCACAAAATGTCTCTTCTAAAGAATCAATCTCTTCCATAAAATGTCGAAATTTATCTACCATTACTGCATACTAAAGTAATCCCATCTATCTCAATCTGACAGACAGCAGAGTTTTAAGGACAAAAGCAAAAAGGCAGAGTTTTATTTGTTTCTTTTTGTCAGTCCTGAGGCTTGAACTCAGAGTCTGGGCACTGTCCCTCCTGAGCTTCTTTCTGCTCAAGGCTGGCCCACAACTCTACTTCTGGCTCTTTTTGTTTATGTGGTACTGAGGAATCAAACCCAGGGGTTCATACATGCTAGGCAAGCATTCTACTATTAAGCCATCTTCCCATCCACGGCAGAGTATTTATACAAACTTCCTTTTTTATTTTTTTCCCAGGTTCTGGGGTGTGAACTCTGGGCCTATGCATTGTCCCTGAGCTCTTCATTTCAAGGCTACCACCCTACCCATTGAGCACAGTGCCACTTCTGGTTTCCTGGTGATTAATTGGAGATAAAAAGTCACTCAGAGGTTTTAGTGCCTGGGCTGGCTTTGAACTGAGATCCTCAGATCTCATGAGTAGCTATGATTATCACCAACCCTGGCTTGACCAATTCTTTTGTGGAAAAAGTATCAGTTGGGGGTGCTGGTGGCTAATGCCTATAATCCTGGCTACTCAGAAGGCTGAGATCTAAGGACTTGAGTACAAAGCCAGCATGGGCAGGACATTCTTATCTCTAATTGACCACTAAAACAAAAACAAAAACAAAAAAAACAACTGAGTGCTAGCCTTGAGTAAAAGAGCTCAGGGGTGGCGCTCAGGCCCTTAGTTCAAGTGAGCTCAAGTCTCATGACTGACAAAAAGAAAAAAAAAAGGTATTAGTTGTCATCTTTTAAATAATTAAGTACCTGCCCTATGATATTAAAAGCATTTATAGGGGCTGGGAGTTTGGTCTAGTGGTAGAGTGCTTGCCTAGCATGCATGAAGACCCGGGTTCCATTCCTCAGTACCACATACATAGAAAAGCCAGAAGTGGTGCTGTGGCTCAAGTGGTAGAGCATTAGCTTTGGGTAGGGGGGGAAATACCCATGGACAGTGCTCAGGCCCTGAGTTCAAACCTCAGGACTGGCAAAAAAAAAAAAAAAAAAAAAGCATTTATACATTCTTGACAGTAAGTAGTATATATGAAGTAAACTTACAAAAGCAAAACATACTTTAATTTTAACGATTTATACAGAAAATTAAGTTACTAAACTTAAAAACTATTACCCACAAGTGGGTAATTACATACTGCATAAGCTGAGAGGCAGGGTTGATGTACTGTCTCCCTTCAGTGCCTACACATTACTATGTATATCAAATGCTTGGGCCACCCTGCACACCACTGTCCAGCTCAAACAGGTCCACGTTCCCTCCTCCAAAGAGCTTGTCTTTCAGAATGCAAACCTTTTCTAACTTGAGGAAGCTGCTTTAACCCAACACTCCAGCAGGAACTGGGGCAGTACCTTGTACTCAAACTCAACATCTCTGCAGCAAAATGCATGAATATTCAATTCACACTCAGTAGGATAAATAAAAAACTATAGTCTCACATTCATTCAGGTCAGATTTGTAAGTGTGAAAAAGAACATTCGGTTTTTTTGAGCTTTCAGAACTTTTAAACTTGGAAAAAAACACTATATTGTATTACTACACTGCATTCAATCTGCTTAGTCTTCATTTAAGAACTGAGAGGGTTTTCTTGGCTGCCACATTCAGTACAAACTAATTTCTAGATTAAGTCTAGACGTAGTAATACCATTAGAAACTACCCAGTTAAATTTCTTACTTCAACGTGGAGGAAACTAAAGCCCAGATTGTTAAGATGACTTTCCTGGGGCTACATAGTATGTATCTTCAGCAATGAAACTGGGGCATAGAGATCACTCACTGGTCTCTTTCTCTCTCTCCTCTTCCTGTCTCCTCTCTACTCTCACTCCTCAGTTTGAAATGTTATATTTTTAAGTTTTTCAAAATAATGAAATAATCACATATAGAAAGCTGCAAAAAAATTATATAGAATCCTATGTATCCTCCACCCTGCTTCACCCAATTGTGGTTAAATTTTTAGCTAGAGTACAACACTAAAGTAAAAAAAAAAAATGGCATTGATACATTAATGTTAACTAAATGACAGCTATTACTCATTTTCAGCGTTTTGTTACAATTTACATTCACTTACATCTGTAAGTGTACACATACAATTTTGTTCATTGTCCACAAATAACTAGCATCACAATCAAGACTTCAAACTGCCTTATAACAATACACCTCTTCAAATTGATTCTCCTCCTGAAACCCACATGGTCCATAACTCCAGAAATCATTAAGGTGGGAGCCAGAAGCATGGCCTAGTGGTAGAGTGCTTGCCTGGGTTTGATTCCTTGGTACCACATACACAGAAAAAAAAAAAGCCAAAGTGGTGCTGTGGCTCAAGTACCAGAGTGCTAGCCTTGAGAAAGCTCAAGGACAGTGCCTAGGACCCACGCTCAAGCCCCAGGACTGGCAAAAAAATTAAAATTAAAAAAATCACTAATGTGTTCTGTACCTGTACAGTTTTGGCATTTTGAAAATGAAATAAATATTGAATGAATGAAATTGTTACTGCATAAAGTGTATCATACACTTATAAGACTGTGCTTTGTCTAAGAAACGTTTACTTTAGGTTCTGAAGATGTTCATTTATGTTTTCTTCTAAAAGTTCTCTATTTCTATAGTTTTATCTTCATACTAAAACCATTTCAAACCAATTTCACAATAATCAATTTACACTTTTTTTTTTTTTGGTGGGTCATGAGGCTTGATCTCTGCCTGGGCACTGTCCCTGAGTTCTTCAGCTCAAGGCTACCTCCCTACCATTGAGCCAAGCCCCACTTCCCGTTTCCTAGAGGTTAACTGGCTATTGGCTATTCTAGCTGTCTTCATGTTGCTCATTTTATCGCCTTTAAGATCATCCATACACCCAGTAGAAATATGACTGTCTGGAGAAGACAGAGAAAGACAAAACTATGAAGGAAGAAGTAATACATCACACCACTATAAAATTACTCCTAAGCCAGATACCAACGGCTCGAGGATCATGGTTTTAAGTCAGCCCCGGCTGAAAACTGCCCCTGAGATTCTTTTTTTTTTTTTTTGGTGGGTCATGGGGCTTGATCTCTGCCTGGGTACTGTCCCTGAGCTCTTCAGCTCAAGGCTACCGTCCTACCCCTGAAGAACAGCCCCATTTCCCATTTTCTAGTGATTAATTAGAGATAAGAGTCTCAAAGACTTTAGTGCTGGGATGGCTTTGAACTGCGATCCTCAAATCTCAGCCTCCTGAGTAGCTAAGATTACAGATGTGAGCCACCTTGCCAGGCTGCCCTTGAGATTCTTATCTCTAAATTAACTACCTGAAACTCAGAGCTGTGCTCAAAGTGGCAGACTGCTAGCCCTGAACAAAAGAGCTCAAGGACAGCACCAGACTCTACGTTCAAAGGCTACAACTGACTAGAAAAACAAAAACAAACTAACATCCCCAAGTTTTCCATGAAAGCTTCTTTATTATTCTAGGTCAAGTCATTAGCTAGTCATTTTCTTCTGTTAGACTTGTAAATATACTTGTGTCGAATAGAATTCACACAAAACAGGGTCCATATTTCAGATTACTTTATATTCATAAATTTCAATAAACTTGCAATTGAGGATTACCTAATTGTTTTGCAACATAAATATCCTAGATCTCAAACAAGGTTAAAATTTACCAATTGCTATATTGATCATTAGTTGATCAAATCTCAGGATTTTTTAAAATTTGCTGTCAATTCTAACTTGAACTGTTTAAAAGTGTACTACTTCTAGACTTTTTCCCTTTCCTCAATAGAGTAGCTTTGATAAAGAAAAGAAAATAGTGAGTAATAAATTGCAGTAATTTCCTTTTTCCCCTCCTAATATTTGCTAAAATAATGTAATTCACCTAAATTTTAATTTTTTTTTGGTTGGTTGTGGGGCTTGAACTCTTGCCCCTGAGCTCTTCAGCTCAAGCCTACTGCCCTACCCCTTGAGCCAAAGCACCACTTCCCATTTGAGGCTCACAGACTTTAAGTCGGTGGCTTAGGCCTATAATCCTAGTTACTCAGGAAGCTGAGATCTGAGAATCAAGGTTCAAAGCCAGCCCAAGCACAAAAGGACCTGAGACTCTTATCTCCAATTAGCCTCTAGAAAATGGGAAGTGGGTCTTGGCTCAAGAGTAGGGTGATATAGCCTTGAGCTGAAGAGCTCAGGGACAATGCCCAGGCTCAGGGGTAGGGCAGTAGCCTTGAGCTGAAGAGCTCAGGGACAGTGCCCAGACCAAGTTCAAGTCCCATGACCCAACCAAAAAAAAAAAAAAAAGTCTCACAGACTTTAGTGATTGGGCTGGCTTTGAACAATGATCCTCAGATCTCAGCCTCCTGAATAGCTAGGATTACAGGCATGAGCCACCAGTGCCCAGCAATTCACCTAAATTTTAAGGCTATTAGATATGTTTAACTATAAACAATATAGTCCAAGGGTTAGGGTACTGATTGGAGGAAAAAAAAAAAGAGCAAGTACAATTCCATAAGACCTTGACTAGTCTAGCTACTACTCATCTTTTTGAGCACTGACTACTATGCTGAGAATATCTTCATTATCAATTTGCTAAAAGGACTTCATCAATTTGTAGTGTACAGTATATGAAATAAATAATACTGCTAAATAATTCACATTTTAGCTCTAATTTACCATAACCATAGCCTGCCTTAAGAGAACAGAGTACGTTTATATGTGTCACACAGTGCCTAGCAATGTGGTCTAATGGTAGAATGTTTTCCTGACATGAACAAGGCCCTGGATTCAATCCCCAGCAGTGTAAAATAAATTAATAAAATAGAATATGCATCCTTTTACCCAAAAGGTTCTTTGCTCATTGACTGCCTGTGAGTTTAGATCCCTTAATTTGCAATACACTATCACAGTAAGTTAATGAAATTCATGCAATATTAGCTTACAAAATACAAATTATATAGGATACCATTACAACTTGGCTAAAGTTTGCTTTTTGACTTGTTCCTCTACAATTCTTTCAGTAGTAGTTATGGGACTACTAGGCAGGTAACCTATAATCAGGAAGATTTCAGAGCCATTAGTTTCACATTTCCTTTTTCCCATTTAAACCCACCTCACTCAGATAATAGTACTACATCTCACCTGATATGTTTGATGGCTTCAAAAGGGACATTTTCCAAGACTCTGATACTCTAGTAACTAAGTAGATGAACTGCAATTCTTTGACTATAACATTAATAAGCTTTAGAGCTGCTACTCCTTCAGTATTTTCTAAAGACATTACAATACTCAATATACTATAACACTACATCCCTCATTATTGGCACTATCATTACTACCACACATAGAAATCTCCTTGATTAGCAAAAGTTCAGAAACTGCCTGGCACCAATGGCTCATGCTTGCAATCCTAGCTACTTAAGAGACTGAGATCTGGATGATCTCACCTCAAGGCTGGGCAGTAAAGTCTGTTAGACATCATCTAAAAAATAATCAGCAAGGCCAGGAGTGTGGCTTAGTGTTGTGTTTGCCTAACATGCACAAAGCCCTAGGTTTGATTCCCCAATACCACATACACAGAAAAAGACAAAAGTGGTGCTATAACTCAAGTGGTAGAGTGCTGGCCTTGGGAAAGACCATACCAAGCTCAAGCCCTAGGATTGACAGGAAGGAAGGAAGGAAGGAAGGAAGGAAGGAAGGAAGGAAGGAAGGAAGGAAGGAGGGAGGGAGGGAGGGAGGGAGGGAGGGAGGGAGGGAGGGAAGGAGGAAGGAAGGGGGTCAGCAAAAAAGTAGGTCTGGAGACGTGGCTTAATTGGTAAAATAACAGCCAAACAAGTAAGTAGAGCAAGCACAAGGCCCATCAAACAAAACAGTATCACCAAAACAAAATAGAAAAAAACCTCCCAGGTGCTAATGTCACAAGAATAAACAGAGTAGCCTGAACTAATGCTTAGAAAAGATCCATGTCACAAAAACATGGAGTAACTTGAGAGTGTAAACTGGTATTACATTGGGAAATAATTTGCATTATCTTTTAAGGATGAACATGTGTCTACCCAACAATTATACTTCCATATCCATATCCTTAAGGTATACACAACCAAGACACAAAAACAGATTCATAACAGCACTCTTGGTAACACCAAAAAATGAAAACAATCAAATACTAATTCAAAAAGAATGAGGTATATTCATACAATAAATTTCATATATCAGTGCAAAACTAATGCAACAGATAGATACACAGTATGGATTAATCTCAGAAACAATGATGAGGGGGGAAAATTACTAAATCAAACAAAGGGAACAAAAGTAGCATGTTACTATTTAGGGAAACACAGATAATCCAAAAAGAAAAAATTAAAAGACTCAGGATAGTGGAGATCAAGAAGATGGACTGGGGATTACTGAAGTTTAGGAAGCATCAACAGGTTGGCAAAGTTACAGTTGTTACGTATTACTAAAGTTAAAAACATAGACATACACATACACACATACCTACATAAATCATGTCTCTGTGTTCTGAGTATATATCACTTACAATCTCTGAAGAGCATTCCATCTACTATATAAATTTAGATCAATCAAAAAACTCCATTGGTATGGTAGTAATGCCTATAATCCCAGCTACCCGGGAGGCAGAGATGAGAAGCAAATACTTAAGAGGCCAAACTGCACAAAACATTAAGAAGACCTCAATCATTATTAAGCTGGGAAGGGTAGCATACTCCTGTCATACAGCTATGTATCAATCTGTAGGTTCAAGGATCTTGGTTAGAGGCCTATTCTATGTAACATGATAGTCTATCTGAAAAATAAAGCAAGAAAGGGCTTGGGTCTTCACTCAAGTGGTGGAGCCTAGCATGGACCCCAAATTCAAACTCTAGTATAAAAGGAAAAAAAGGGACCAGGAGTTTGGCCTAGTGATGGAGTGCTTGCCTAGCATGCACAAAGACCCAGGTTCGATTCCTCAGTACCACACACATAGAAAAAAAAAGCCAGAAGTGGTGCTGAGGCTCAAGTAGTAGAGCTCTAGCCTTAAGAAAGTCCAAGGACAATGCTCAGACCCTGAACTCAAGCCCAAGACTGGCAAAAAAAAAAAAAAAAAAAAAAAAAAGTAAAGCCAGCACAGTAGCTTACTCCTGTAATCCTAGCTACTCAGGAGGCTGAGATGCGAGGATCAAAATTCAAAGACAACCCAGGCACAAAAGGACCTGAGACTCTTATCTCCAATTAACCTCTAGAAAACTGGAAGTGGGGCTTGGCACAAGGGTAGAGTGGTAGTCTTGAGCTAAAGAGCTCAGGGACAACGCCAAGGCCCAGGGGTAGGGTGGTAGCCTTAAGCTAAAGAGCCCAGGCGGAGAGCTGAGGATGCTAAAAGCCAGCCAAGGCACAAAAGAACGTGCCTTATCTCCAAGTAATCTCTAGAAAACCAGAAGTGAGGCTATGGTTCAAGGGGTAGGGGAGTAGCCTTGAGGCTGAAGAGCTCAGGGATAGTGTCCAGGAGCAGGGTTCAAACTCCATGACCCCCCCCCCCACACACAAAAATAGTAACAGCTATTTCACAAAAAAAATTAAGAAAAGAAAAAAGGCAAGGGAAGTGGGTAAAGTTAAAAGACTAAAGGAGGGATCTTTGACACTACTGATATCTCAGGGAACGTAATTTTTTTGAGGGATGGGGCTGTCCTAGGTATTGTTAAGTCAAGGCCCACTGGCCAAATGGCTCCCACTTATGATCATCTAAAATATCTCTCTACCTTGTCAATTGTTCCTTGGTGGGCAAAACTGTCCCTGTAGAGAACCACTACTCTACATATAAAAGCCAAGAAGAGGTAAGGAAATATTCGTGATTGAAGGAAAGTAACAAAACATGACTAAATGGAATACTGATCCTAGTTTGGATCTTGTACTGGAAGATGAAAATGCCAAAAGGACATTATTAGGCCAATTAATAAAATTAGGGTATAAATTATGAAAGTACTGTACCAATATTAACATAGTACCTAAGTTGAAAACCAAACTATAGTTATGCAAAAGAATATTCCTGTAGGGTGTGGTGGCTCACACCTGTAATCCTAGCCACTCAGAAGACTGAGATCTGAAAATGGCAGTTCAAAGCCAACCAGGGCACTAAAAAGTCCATGACTCTTATCTCCCAGCAGCAGTGAAGCGAAAAGTCACAAAAGGAGAATCATGAAAACGGGCTCGATAAAGTCAATTCGAAAGAGCTGTCTACTTTCAGCCAATCTCTTTCTCTCCCGTGCTGTTTCTAGGGATAACTTCTTGAAGAGTACCGAAAATTAATCTATTACACTGTTTAGAGGCCATTTCTAAAGAGTGACCCAAACTGACACCCGTGCGTGATTTTTCTACCGCAAATCCCTGACGTCTCTTCAGCCTCAACAGTAAAGCGACAAAACGAAAAGGCATGTCAAGAAGAGTCTGTCCTAAGAAAACCATTCATCCATTCCGCGGAGCAATTAAGAAAAGACCCGACCGAGCAGGCAGGAATGTCTACTCCCAGGCCAGAAAAGGAGAGCGTCGACCCTGGCCAGGAGAGAGGCAGCTGGGGTGAGCGGGGCATGGACGGGAGAGGGGTCAGCTCACCTGGCCGTGGTGAGCAGGGGGTGCCGCGTCCCCACCAGCTTCCGCACCTGCATGGCGATGTTGCTGAGCTCGTCGCTGAGCAGGCAGCGGAGGCTCATGAAGGACGTGGGGTAGCCCACGATCTTCTCCGCCTCCGACACCACCTGGCTCCAGTGGGCAGGAGACCTGGAGCACCAACCACGCCAAGAGCCAACCGAGGAGACCGTGTCGACAGACCCGGACCACCACAGGCGATGTGCGGGGCCCGAGGCCCCGACACGCCGGGGCCAGCGCGAAAGCAGCAGCCCGAGGCTCATGACCGGAGTCGGGAGTGAGGGGTGGGAGGAGGGCGGGCCAGGGAGCCGCGGTCGTCCCCACACAGCGCGGGAAAACCAACTCAGGGCTTGAGGAGGGGCTTTCCCAGGATCTCGACCCTAAAAATACGGTGGGCTTTCGGGAGCCGCGATCAGGAAACGAACTTTCGCTATCTCGATGGACCGCAACTCAGCGCCGCCACCGGCCACCTGACACAGACACCACTACCACAGCAACCGCCGGCATGGGGGACGCCATGTTGGAGGCGTGGAATACGACCTGTCGTAAAGCTGGCCAGGCGGCCAGCGGAGAGGCGACGATCGCACTTTGCTTTACGGCGCCGACGAGACCAGCACGTAGGGGCGGGGCTCTGGGAGTCCCGGAAGGCGACGAGTAGAAGCCTGCCCCGCGCGGCTGCGGGCGTCCTCCACGTCTCCTGTGGCCGTGACCGTGGTGTGACGCGGTGCCTGGAGTCGGAGGCGTCAGGGCTTCTCTGGCGCGCACGCGAAGTGGGTGTACATAAGCATTTGGGATGGCAGGGAGGGTCGGTGTGTACCGAAGTCTCTCTTCCGACTCTCACCGCTGCCCAGCCTCTGACCGGGGTGAGTGCGGCCTCCTGGGCTGTGCGCTGCCCGAGCCGTGGGCCACGATCCCTGGGGATGCAGAGGCGCACGGTAGCCCACCCTGCGTGGGCCGACGTGGAAGGGTCCTCTTCCCTGGGATCGTCTCCCATCGCCATTGGAATCGCTGGCTTCCTCTCTGAGCCTGTTTCCACATGTGTTCCTTCACTAGGTGGAGGGAAGATGCCATGTACCCTGCCTACCCTACCCTACCGGTACCAGGACTTGACTTCAGAGCCTGAGTCCTGCTCCTTCGCCGTTTTACTCAAGGCTAGTTACAAGTTCCACTTCCAGCTTGTGTGTGTGTGATTAATTAGAGCCTTACAGATTTTTTTTAGGGGGAGGGGGGCCAGGCCGCTTCAGCTCATGATGAGTAGCTAGGATATGACAGTCTTGAGTCACCCAGTCCCCAGCTCGCCTTTCTTGCATTCCTCTTATGTCTGATGACATTTAGGATTCAGAACTGACCACTGGCCTGATCTATTATTAAAGTGTCTTCGAAATTTGCAGGACCAAACTGAGGACAGCCAGCTTGACTAAATGTTTAAGGCCACACTGGCCAAAAATGTAAACGCAATCCAGAACTAGGTTTTTTTTTCTTTTTTTTTCTTTGGCAAGTCTTGGGGCCTGAACTCAGGGTCTGAGCACACAATGCTAGAGCTCTACCACTTGAGCCACAGCATAGAAAATGTATGTGATACCGATGAATCGAACCTAGGCAAGCATCTACCACTAGGCCAACCTTTCCTGGCCCCTCTTTTTTTTTTAATGCTGGATCTGATACATGCAAGTCAATTGCTCTGCCTTGTAAGGCCCCTGAAATAACTGAGTAGATCCATGACAAACAGACATGTATTCTTTTACAGGCTCCAGGAGGCATCTACCAGTATGGACTATTTTGTATGCCCCGCAATGACATTATAAACACTCAAATGGCCCTTGGCAAGAATGAAAATTAAAAGATTCTTCACCCCTGAAGGTAATAGGCTACCAATGCTATTTTTCCTCATTACTAAGAGGAAGTCGTGTGGGTGATCATTTAAATAATCCTACCTTTTCTTCAATTATGTCTAGTGTTTGGCCCGTTTATCACCTCAAAAAAAAATGTTAAACACTTGTTAATAAGGGATGTATTACCTACTTTTTTGTGTGTGAGGGGAGTAATAATGCATGTTGACTTTGTCCCACATATCCCCCACTCCTTGCAAGGAAAACACTACCAGTTGGAGCCACATCTCCAGCCCCTCTTACTTTTTACACTCACACACCTTCTTAAACTTTCTTCAGTTTTTAAAACCATTCCTCATTCCTGTTTCACATTTTTAAACTCACATCATGAGAATTAAAAGTGTGGTGGGCTACATTTTTATGCTTCATAAAAACTGGGACTTAAAGTGGGGCAAATTAAGGAAGAATTAAAAAAGCTTTTCTGGGGCCTGGGAGTGTGGCCTAGTGGTAGAGTACCTACCTAGCTCGCATGAAATCCTGGGATTCCTTATTACTACATATACAAAAAAAAAAAAAATCCAGAAGTGATGCTGTGCCTCAAGTGGTAGAACATTAGCCTTGAGAAAGGACAGGCCTCAGGACTGGCAAAAAAAAAAAAAAAAAAAAAGCTTTTCTCTACAAAAAGTTTAGCTTCAAACTCCGTTTGGCAAATTTCCCTTGTGATTTAGAATTTTTATTTATAAAAATTTAAGTTGACCATGTGCTGAAATCCTGAGCCTTTATTTTAATCTCTCCCCATGTCCCTGGATTATGTCTTCCTCTTCCTCTCTCCTGTGACCTGCCACAGTCACAGAATCCACGCCCCTGGCATGGATCTATGCTTGCAATGGGAGCTCGTGAAAAAAAATGTTTGTTTTTTTTTTAAGTTAATCCAGGTGCCAATGGCTCGTGCCTATAATTCTACACAGGAGGCTCAGATCTGGGGGAGGTAGTCCAGCTCAGGCAGGAAAGGCCATGAGATACTTAACTCCAGTAAAATACAAAAGAAGCCAGAAAGGGAGCTGTGGCTCAAGCGATAGAGTGCCAACCTTGAGTAAAAAGAAAAAAAAAAAGCTTGGGGACAGTGTCTAGTCCCTGAGTTCAAGGCCCCAGAACTGGCACACACACACACACACACACACACACACACACACACACACACACAATTTGTATATAACATCCAGGGCTATACTTCATCTGAAGTAAATTATGCTTAAGATATAAAAAGTTTGTGCTCTAAAAGTAAATGAAGCCTGAAGTTTGAAAATAATTTCTGTGAAAGAGATAGATCGCTGGCGATAAAATTCAAGTCTATTACTAGATGGAAATGAATGTATAGAGTAGTATACCATACCATTCCAAAAATTTCCAAGGCCCGAGCTTCTGGGTTATCCAAGGTGAAAGAAGTCATGAAAAGCCAGAGAGATAAAAACTGAATATGATATATTGTACACCTAAGGCTGTTTCTTCTGAATCAAGGTACCTTCAGAGTAACAATTCACAGCATGTGCTTTAATTTCTCCACAGAAGCCAAATGCTTTATTCTCTGGTCATACTCTATTAACCAAGTTTTTTATTATTCATGGGACTTTTGATCCCATTTAGCTTTAAAGTCAGTACTTACCTTTATACTTACAGTTTAAAAATTGCATTAAACCTAATAAAGATCAGTTTTTAGAAGATTATAAAAGATCTGTTCTTCAGTCTTCCAGGTAAATAATTCCTTAGGTCTTAACAAAGATATTGTTTGGTGGGCTACGGCGTTTTCAAGGTTAGGTGAATGGAAATAATGGCTCTGCAGCCACCTCTTATCTCCCTTAACACAATCTCCTCTTGTTTATCCTGTGGGGTTCTTCCAGGAGTAGATGAAGCCATCTTTGTATACTTTGAAGGGAGAATGAAAAAAGATAATCAGATTAGCAAAAATTCACAGATTTGACCACCTCCTCGGTTGGCAGGCTGTGGGGCTCAGAATGACCAATGCTGCCATTGAGAATATAAAATGGTACACAGTACCAGAGGAACTTTTAAGGCCTTTTGAACACCATTTGCTAATAAAATCACATACACAGTTGCCTTTTGATCCAGAAATACTAATTCTAGGAAACTATTCCAAAATATAATAGCAAGAGATTAGAAACAATCAGAACCACAAGGAAGAGACTAGTTGAATCAACTAGGACTGAACCACACAATGAGAGACAACTATGCAACTATAAAATTTTAAAATGAGGGTCATCTGTACCTGATGGAGAGTGGTCTCTAGGATGTAGGCTAGCAAAAAAAAATACAAAATACATAATTATGTTAAGAAGATGTATTTGAGACAGAAAGACACTGGTAGAGATTAACACTGAAAATAGACAATAAATAAAACAGCCCATGAAGTGTTTTGTGATTTTGTTTTTCAGTACTAGAGTTTGAACTCAAAGCCTTGTCCTTACTAGACAGAAACTCTACTACCAAGCTATGCCTCCACCCCTCCTTCTTTTTTGCACTGCTTTAAATAGACTCTCACATTTTTGCCCAACCTCATATTTGATCCAATATGTTATTTCCACCGTGCCCAACTCTTGGTTGAGAAGGGTCTTGCAGGTAAGTCCTGGCGGGCTTCCAACTGTCACATTCCAATCTTAGATTCCCAACTTGCTAGGATTATAGGTCTGAGCCACGGGCACCAGGCTTACAAAGTTGTTTTGTTTTGTTTTGCCACTGCTAGGCCTTGAACTCAGGGCCTGGGCTCTGTCCATGGGCTTTCTCAAGGTTAGAGCCACAGCATCATTTCTGGCTCTTTAAAGTTTTGATTTTAGAGTTAAATATATTTTACATACTCAAAGTGATTTTTTTATTTTTTACTGCTTGATTTTTTTGTATTAGTGTGCTTATTTTTTTCACCAGTCCTGGGCTTGAGCTCAGGGCCTAAGCACTGTCCTTGGACTTTCTCAAGGCTAGAGATCTACCACTTGAGCCACAGCACCATTTCTGGCTTTTTAAAGTTTTGATTTTAGAGTCATGTATATTTTACATACTCAATGTGATTTTTAAAGCTAGAAAAATGCAATCCCTAAAATTGAAAAGTAGAAGCAAATAACAAAATATATATTTTAAAAAAATTGGTGGCATAACCATGCCAAATAAATCAATTATGTGTTATGTATTAAGAAATATGTTTTGCCGAGCACAATGGCTCACGCCTGTAATCCTCGCTACTCAGGAGGCTGAGATTTGAGAATAAAGGTTCAAAGCCAGCCTCCCCACTAAAGTCTGAGACTCTTATCACCAATTAACTTCTAGAAAACAGGAAGTGGGGCTTGGCTCAAGGATAGGGCAGTAGCCTTGAGCTGAAGAGCTCAGGGACATCACCTAGGCCCAGAGTTCAAGCCCCACAACCAACAAAAAAAAATTACATGTTTTTAAATGCTGTTCCCTCTTGTCCCTGCCCCCAGTTCTTGTCTTCCTGTTTATCTTCATGGACATACTGGATGTATATACACAAATGATATACCAAAAAAAAACAATACATTTTTACTGTTCACTCAGCATATTCTAAGAACAAGAACAATTAAGTCTTAATGAGATCTTACTTTCTTTTTTTGATGGGTCATAGGGCTGACCTGAGTGCTGTCCCTGAGCTCTTCAGCTCAAGGCTACCAACCTACCCTTTGAGCCAAGCCCCACTTCCCATTTTCAAGAGCTTAATTGGAGATAAGAGTCTCAGGTCCTTCTGTGCCCGGGCTGGCTTTGAGCCTTGATCCTCAGATCTCAGCCTCCTGAGTAGCTAGGATTACAAGCCTGAGCCACCTTGCCCTGCTAGTCTTTTTTAAAAAATAGAGTTATTGCTAGGAGAAATACAGGTGTTATTCTCTTCAAACTATTCCTATATGTTATACGTGAAAATACGTGAAATCATTGTCAGGAACAATGATTTTTTTTTCTGAGAAGTAGAATCAATATATTAAAAGTTGAACTATAAATAGTGTAGCATATGATTTCTTTTCAGAAATTGTTCTTTTATCACAATAAGAAAAGTTATACATTCATTGGACATAGGGGAGAAGCATTTGGTTTTTTTTTTTAACCTTGAAAGGACCAAAACATAATGACAACCTTATGTTATAAGCACCTTTATCATTTTATTGTACTTTTAATACATCATTTCCTATGAAAAGAAATAATATTCTCTGTAGGAATTGCATAGTTCAAGCTGTGTGATGAACCTAGAATACCCTTGTGGTGCTGAAAATTAAGGAAACTATTGAACTCTAAAATCTAACAGTAGAGCATGACAAAGGGGTCAGCATGAAAGAGTTCTCATTGGTTGAAGAAAGGTCAAGCTGAACATTAAAAAATAGGAAATAAAACTGATTAAAATTCAGGGGTTACAGGTAAACCCATTAATCCATTATTAGATGTAAGTAGGGCAATATCTGAACATTTTCAGTGGAATGAAAGAATTGAACATTCATCCTGCTTTTCCTGTATGAGTTGTATTTAGTGGAGTCTTAGCCTGGCTTACCCCCTGAAAACTGAGTCTCAGATAAGGGCTTACTTTTAAGGTAGTTGATTTTGGACAGTGATCTCAGGAAACAGAGCTGGATAACTACGGAAAGTGAAATAAGGAAAGTCAATACAAGGGTATTCTGAAATTAGTTGTCACAGTGGGCAATGAAGACTGGGGTTATGTAGAATATGATTTACAATGATCAACTTGATGCTTACTTATAAAAAGAGAACAGAGCTGGCATCTGTAATCCTAGCTACTTGGGAGGCTGAGATCTTGAGGATTGCAGTTCAATGCCAGCCCCAGCGCTAAAGTCCATGAGACTTACCTCCAATTAACCATCTGAAAACCGGAAGTGGTGCTGTGGCTCAAGGGTTAGGGTGGCAGCTGAAGAGCTCAGGGACAGCACCCAGGCCCAGAGTTCAAGTCCCACAATCAACTAAAAAATAAAAGGAGGGAGGGAGGGAGAGAGAGACAGAGACAGAGACAGAGACAGAGAGAGGGAGAAAACAGTTGTTTGCCAGCTCCCATACACTTTAAGCTATCTCATATCAGTGCCAAGTAGAGATCCCACTCTCCTGGAATCAGAGGAAATGGGGAAGAAGGTAGAAAATGAGATGCATGTAATGTATATGAAGACAGAAAGAATACCTGAAAGAATCAGGTTGGTGCAGTAATGGTTGTACTGAAAAATAGGGGATAAAGTGAAACATGCAGCAAATCTCTTCAAATGGATAAACTAAATTGCCTAGATTCTGAGGAAACCTTGTTAAAAAATATAATTCCATTGAATGAAAAAAGGATATGGTGAGGAAATTGCTATTTTGTAATTTCTTTTCTTTTTTCTTTCTTTTTTTTTTTTTTTTTTTTTTGCCAGTCCTAGGCTTGAGCTCAGGGCCTGAGCACTGTCCTTGGACTTTCTCAAGACTAGAGCTCTACAACTTGAGCCTCAGCACCACTTCTGGCTTTTTTCTATGTATGTGGTACTGAGGAATCGAACCCGGGTCTTCATGCATGCTAGGCAAGCACTTTAACCACTAGGCCAAACTCCCGGCCCCATTTTGTAATTTCTAATGGATTACTTGATCAAGCAATAATCACTCATCATTGAAAGTCTTATGGAAAGTTTGCATTAGAAGCCTCAGACTAACACTTCCTGTAATGCTACTGGATCTCAGCATGATTAGGAGGGAGAAGCCCTCCTCCTATGGTGCATTATAAGTACATAACATCACCTAAAATACATTTTAGCCAAAATAGTTGAATCTAAATCTCCTCAAGTATTAGTAGTAACTTTCAATTTTCTACAACGGCAGTGGGTTAAAGAAGTGAAATGTCATCACAAGGACACCAGCCAGTCAATTCTGTGGAATCTTCTATACCCTAGCAGCTTGGCTTCTTCAAACAGAAAAATGGCATAAAAAGGGAGCAAAGAGATATCTCCTGATTGCTAGATATTATGAATAAGAGCATCTAAATTTAAATTGTCAACTTATAATCCATTCTAGCAAGTCAACTATCTAAATAAGCTATGAGACACAATTTTAATGTGTCTGATATATGAGCTATTGCAAAGTAGTTGTTAATGTTTGTATGAATCTATAAGAAAATGACAGTGTTTGTTTGCTTATTTATTTTTATTTATTGGTTGTGGGGCTGAACTCAGAGCCTGGGAAATGTCCCTGAGCTTTTTTGCTCAAGGTTAGTGCTTTACCACTTTTACCCATAGCTCCATCCTCTGTTTTCCTGGTGATTAATTGGAGATAAAAGTCTCACAGATTTTTCTACCTGAGCTGACTTTGAATCTCAATCCCCAGATCACAGGCTCTTAAGTAGCTAGGATTACAGGCATGAGCTACCAGCATCTTGCAAATGTCAATATTTTAAAATAATGTCTACTAAGGTATAGAGAAATAAAATAAATGCATTATCAGGAATTTGCTGTAAAATAGGAAGGAAAAAATAGATTAACAAATAAGCTAAAACCTAGGAGTTTTGTGATTATGGGTAAATGGTGTTTATTCTGTAATTTTATATTTGAGTTTATCAATCTATTTATGTGATACTAGGGATTGAACTCAAAGCTTAAGTAACAGGTAGTAGTATTTTTCAAATTTTTCCCCTTTTCTTGGGGGTGTTACTATACCATGTTTCATCCATTCACTATTTGTATTCCTTCCAGATTTATTCCCATTACAACAATGCTGTCACAAACACATTTTTAACTACATCCAGGTGCACGTGGTGAAAGATTATACATAGTATTGTGATTACTGGGCTTTGGGGCATATGAATGTTTGACTTTAATAGATTATGCCAAACAACATTCAAGGGGCTCTGCCAATTTATACTTCCTCCTCCACCAATTTATGAGAAAGTTTTTTTGGGGGGATCAGTCATGGGGCTTGAACTCTGGGCCTGGGTACTGCCCCTAAGATCTTCAGCTCAAGGCTACCACCCTACCCTTGAGCCAAGCCCCATTTCCCATTTTCTAGAGGTTTATTAGAGATAAGAGTCTCAGGTCCTTTTGTCCCCAACTGGCTTTGAACCTTGATCCTCAGATCTCAGCCTGAGTAGCTAGGATTACAGGATTACAGTTACCACACTCGGCATAAGAAACGCTTTTTTATCACATCTCTCAATTTTTGATATTGTCAGATCCGAAAATTTCCAACAAACAGGTATGAAGTGGTATGGATCTATAGCTCTTTGCACGAGTGAGATTCTTTTTTTTTTTATTGTAATTAGTAAAAGGGTTACATGATATTTGCCAGATAGAAGGTGCATTAATTCACATACATTGATACCCTTTCACATGTCTTGGTACCCATTTCCCTCCCCCCCCCACACCCCACACCCGTCTTGGTTTTCCCCCCTTACTAGTGAGATTCTTGAATGCACTATCTTGCAGATGAGTCTGAAGGGGATATGGGAAGTTCTATAAAACTACAACTTCATTATAATTTTGCTTTTTGGCTTTTATTTTTAGTTCTTTCTTTTTTGAGTGGCTTCTCAAATTCACAATAGTCCTCTCTTGCATTTTGTTCCAGTGCTTTTAGTGTTTGACCTCAGAACAACTGTATTTAGGGAGGAAATGGACCAAGACCTACTCTCCTTTTTCTGGTTCTTCTCCCCATAGAGCAGCAGTGTGGAATTGACTAGCAGCGCTGCTAGTTAATTTCACACAAGGATTAGCTCAACAGGAGAGGTTGGTCTTTTTTCCAAGGCATTATTTTCTTTTAGAAACTTGGGGGGAAAGTCTTTTTGAGGTTTTTACTTGGACATAGGCAGTATTATGAAAGGCCAGCGATCTAGGTTTTATAGCTTCTGTCCTGAAGAAAAACATAGTCATAAGCTCATCATTTAAAGTTTAAAGTTATTCATCTGTAAAATAAAAAAGTGGTTGGAATTCTTGGGTCCGCTAAAGTGCCAAAATGTTTTTAATTCCATGAGCAAAATTAACAAGTAGATTGGTCCCTGTGGATATTTTATTTTCTGTCTTCACTCTCACCAGATCCCACCCCTCATCACATACTAACCTGATTGATCTTGACATTAACATAGATTAATACTTGAGATCTACAAAGAGGATTTCTTTTTTCTTTTGCATTTAAAAACATTAGAGTTCTTTATTTTTATAATTACGAATTTAAGCAGCACAAATCTATGGATAAATGGGCAAGCATGATCCATCACAAGCTTGGTGGCTTATTATATTCCAGAGTTCTTTTTTTTTTTTTTTTACAAAGAGGATTTCTTTACTCATTTTGTTTGCCACTGTATCCCAAGCACTCAATATTGCAAACAGGCACAGTATAAATATTTCTTGGTTAGTTGAAAGAATAATAGATAAATGAGCTAGGTGTTTACTCCAGCCTCATCCTACTGTCACACTCAAATTTTGAAGTTATTTGAATTGTATCTTATGCACAAGATGATCAGGAAGCAGATAATCAGAGAATGTCTCCATCCAACTAGCTCTCCATTGCTGCCCAACGTTTCTCATGAAAATAGTCACTAATAAAAACATCTTAATAAAACCTTCAGAGCTGGAGTAACAGGTAGAAAGATTTTTTTAACTACTTCCCCTATCCTTGGAAGTAGATTGTATATGTGTATGTGTGCGCTACTATCAAGGTTTGAACTTAGGGCTTCTTGGCTGGCACTCTACTGTTTCAATCATGTCTCCAGTTCCAGATTTGTGCTCCTTAACTGGGGATAAGGGTCTCATGTATTTTTGTACTTGAGTCTCAAGGCTTTAAACTTTGATCCTCAGCCTTCTAAGTAGTTAGGATTACAGGTGTCAGCCAATAATGGGTATCTTGGGGTAGAATTCTAACATGCAGCCAGGTTGAAAACACTACTGTAGAAAAATTACAATCTAGTCTTACTTCTGTTCTTTCCTGACCTCTCTATCTCTCTGTCTCCTTTCGTTTCCTTACATTCTAGCAAAATGGTAAAATTCTGTACAAGGAAGGAATTTATTGCATGAAATGCACATATAGGTAATATTAAGTAAATGAGAGCCTATATATGTAACAAATACACAGATCTCATATGTAGAAGTTCAAATTATAGCAGTCAAACCATTTTATCATTCATAGCCTATATCAAAAAATGTACAACCTCTACCTATGTTTTGTCTATATTAAATGTCGTTTTCTTAAAATTGGGGAAATTTTTATTTAAAGATGGATATTTCTAAAGATGAACAAACTTATTAGTTTAGATGACCAGTTAATGCTATGAAATCCCTTGTTCCAACTTTACTGAAAAGCTCAATATTGCTTTTTGTTCATAACTTCACTGGCAAATCCAGTTAAATAAATTAACTTGAATTTGCATGTAGATCCATCCTAATTCCATTGTAGAAATAGTAAAAAGTCTCCCAAATTAAAATCATTATATTCAAGGTGTATTATGATATAGTCCATAAGCTAATTGACATTTAAAAACTATCCCTCCTCACACTGAGTGCCAGTGGCTCATGCCTACAATCCTAGCTACTCAGGAGAGATCTAAGGATCACAGTTCAAAGCCAGCCTGAGCAGGAAAGTCCATGAAACTTTCATCTCTGATTAACCACCAAAAAAAGGCACAAGTGGAGCTGTGGCTCAAGTGATAGAACACTAACCTTGAGCAAAACTGTTCTAGGATAGCTCCTAGGCCCTGAGTTCAAGCCCTGCACAAAACCAAACAAAACCCAAAACTATTTTTTTCAAACCAAATGATTTATATAAAGTGAGAAAGAGAATCTATTACTAACCTTGGCAATATGGAAACAGTGTTATCGATTGATGGGTTGCTAAGGATTTTTTTTAGGGTCCTCTGAGCAAATCAGGTGATTAGAGCACATCATGATTCTATTCTAGAATCAAACCGTTTCCCAGGGACTAACATTCACATAAGAGATGTCATTGTCAGTTACTACAGTGTCATAGTTGCTTCTCAAATTGTCCTGGTTTGAATCACTCAAAAGAGTCTATTCTGATGTCTTCTGTTCTTTGAAATCATGCCATAAATAAACATCTGTAATAAATATGTTAGAACATTATAGAATGGGTATGACTATGACGGGAGTAATAGGTTTGAAGTGCATGACAAAATAAAAGGAATATGTTGATGTTAAAGGCAGTAAGAATTTGCTTTACTTTTCTGACAATAAAAGAGACCAAGTTTTTAAAGTCTAAACAAAGAATAACTTTACAAAATTTACTCTTTCCATGAATAGTGACAGAGCTCAGTGATTATGGGATCAGACACAGGAGCCAGATGCCTTGTGTAAATTCCAGCTTTGCTGTTAATCACGAGTACAACATTGGGCAAATATAGTACTATAGTTGGCCTGTTTGTAAAATGTGAAGGACAATAATACCTATATCAATGGGTAATTCTTAAGATTAGTATGAACTCATAAATATAAGGTACTTAAACAAGTACCTACCACATAGTAACTTTACAACTAGACTCCCCTCATTCTCCATTATTTAAGGGGTGTACTTTTTAACTACAAACATCGTTGTTGTCGTCATCGTCATCGTCATCATCATCATCCTCATCATCTTCAAGTAGCTGTGCTTAGAAAATTCAATTTAATATGTCAATTTATGATCACAATGCATCTTGATCAATGTTACCCGATTTTACATCTTATACTTTTAGGAATATCACTGATTTAAATTGTAGAAAAAATAATGCAATTTAATCACATAGGATAAGCATGTGGATACATATAATAGAGACTGAAAATGTTAGATGTGAATATTATGATCATGTTTTAAGCATGGTCTCAGTTATATGGAGAATTTCACAACCTGACTTTTTTTTCTTTTTGGTTATGGGGCTTGAACTCTGGGTCTGGTTGCTGTCCTTGAGCTTTTTGGCTCAGTGAGGCTAGTGTTCTACCATTTGAGCCACAGTGTCACTTCTGGTTTTCTGGTGGTTTTCTGCCCTGGCTAGATTCAAATTGAGATCCTCAGATCTCAGCCTCCAGAGTAGCTAGGATTGCAGGTGTAAGCCACCAGCATCTAGCCTTTAATTTTATTTTAAAAAGAAATCTAGGGGCCAGGAGTTTGGCCTAGTGGTAGAGTGCTTGCCTAGCATACACAAAGACCTGGTTCGGTTCCTTAGTACCACAAACAAACAAAAAGCCAGAAGTGGTGCTGTGGCTCAAATGATAGAGCTCTAGCCTTGAGAAAGCCCAAGATCAGTTCTCAGGCCCTGAGTTCAAGCCCTAGGACTGGCAAAAAAAAAAATAGAATAACTGGTTCTCTCCTGGGCACAGTGGCTCATGCCAATAATCCTAGCCACTCAGGAGGCTGAGATCTGACGATCTAGGTTCAAATCCAGCCTTGACACTAAAGACGGTGAGACTCTTATCTCTAATTAGGCACCAAAAACCCAGGAAATGGCACTATGGCTCAGGGAGTAGGGCATGAAGAGCTTAGGGACAGCATCCATCCCAGAGTCCACGTCCCATGACGCCCCCCCCACAAAAAAACCCAAAGAAATCTGTTCATTATTGAAGTCAGCGTGTGTGAGTGTGTGTAACAGGTTTATTATAAATTTTTAATATGCATCTTGTAATTTCACAAATCATTTATGCAAAATTATACTGTAAATAGTAATCTATATACATGTTAGCTATTTTCATCCACAATGTACCTATGAGTAACCATAAGGTTCAGAAACATAAGCCAATTGTGAAGTCACCTTTTGGACAGTGGCTTTTCCGTGGTGTTTTTCACTTTAAAAATTTAATTGCTATCATAAAGGTGATGTACAGAGGGGTTATATTTAAATAAGTCAGGTAAAAACTACATTTCTTATTGGACAATGTCACCTCTTCCCTCACTCTCTCTTTTTTCTCCTCCCTCCTATGAAAATGAAGTTCATTTTCAACATAATGTCTAATGAGCTCCACTGCTGCATTTGTTCATATCCTTTGTTCTTCCATTTCTGTACATCTCCTTGCACTCCTAAAGACATATAAAAACAAACAAGACAAAAAGAAAAAAGTTGCAACACAGGAAAAACCTCTTGTTTCTATTTCCCGGAGTTCATTTCCATAAATATTATTTTGTATGGTCAGATGCACATAGGCATTGCACCTTTGTGTTTCTCTCCTAAGAGGGTCTTCCCTCACTCTCACTCTCTGTGAATGCCTAGAGTTCTGTATAGTTTGTTTTTCACTTTTTATTTCATACAATAAGCCCTTTTATACTTATTGTACCGCCCTGCTTCAGCATTTAGCATTTAACATTACCAATTAACAATGCTGGAATGTTTTGAAGCAGTTCTTAGGTACAAATAACAATATTTTGCCTACAAATATTTCCTAATTTATGTAAAAATAGACTTCTTTACAAAGAACAAGTAACTCCAGAACAATTCCACCTAACAAATTTTTTGCCAAAATTTTTAATGGTCTTAGAAATGTCTTTACATAGTTGGCTTACTTAAATCCGAGCCAGCGACTGAGGCCTGTAATCCTATCTACTGGAAGGGCTGAAGCCAGCATAAGTAGGAAAGTCCATAAGACTCTTATGTTTAATTAACCACAGAAAAGCCTAAAGTGGAGCTGCAGCTAGAGCACTAGCCTTGAGGGGAAAAAGAGAGAGAGAGAGAGAGAGAGAGAGGGAGGGAGGGAGGGAGGGAGGGAGGGAGGGAGAGAGAGAGAGAGAGAGAGAGAGAGAGAGAGAGAGAGAGAGAGAGAGAGAGAGAGAGAGAAGGGGAGAAAAGAAGCTCAGGGGCAGTACCTACACCCTGAGTTCAGTCTCTAGGACATGTGCACATGCATGTATGTGTACATGCGTGTGCATGTACACACACACACTAAATATTTTGCTATGGAAAGCAGATTGCGTCTTTATGGAAGCTATTACATCTTTATACTTCTTATAAAAGGAAGTGACTGCAACTGCAATGTGACACTGAACTCATTGTAATAATAGAATGAGCTAAAATGAGAAATGGAAGTCTCACAGTAGATCTGTAACACTCGCTTAAGACTCTATTACATACATCGGATTCTTTGGCTCCAGAAGAAAGAAAAAATAATATTTACAAAGTGTCTGTGTTGTTAGAAGCATAATGAGTTCAACAATAGCGTGTCTGTGGGCATTGAAAGGTCTTGGACCTGATGAATATGGCTAGAATGTCCTTCTTTGGCTGTTGTCTGAGTGTGGAGACTGCTGCCCACAATCCAACACTCCTCCTGCTCTTTCTTAAAAGTATTTCCAAAAGACTTGTGTGTGGCAATTGTACCTCCATTCTCAGAATTTACCATCATGCTCAGTTTTTTTTTTCCTTTCTGGGTCACTTGCATTTCCCATAAAGCCTGGATCTAATGTTTTTCTTAGATACCATTGTCTTAAATGTTGATTTAACAAGACTTCTAATATAGCCCTGGAGTGTTTCTACAAAGATACTTTAGAATTACTTTATAGATTACTCATAATTACTGGAATAAATAGATTTTTCTCTCAAAGTAGTTGGATAGGAAATAAGTAACAGATGTAGTATGTTTGTGTGAAGGGATTCTAAAAATAAATGAACCCTCATCCTTCCTGCAATATGCCCCTTTTACAGCTATGACCTCGAATGACAAAACATTTTCATTGATCAGAATGTCAAATTAGGGTTTTATCTTGTCTACTTCTTTTGCTCAACTCTGATTTATTGTAGCATTATCACTATTCTTATTTTTTGTTTTTTACAATTTCTTCTAGAGACTTTCCATGCCTTTATTTCTTCATCTGTAAAATGGGCACAAAACCAACATGCCTATGCTATAATATCTGATTGTAGTTCTATAGTCATTCCTATCTCCCTAGAGGTAGAGTATTAGCTCCTATCACTATTGGTCTTCATCATAGAATGCAGGTAGAAGTGAAAGTCTTTCCAGTTGTTCCACCTCTGCTAATACCAGGAGAAGATATCCCAGGTAGCAGTGTGTAGAATCTGAGACAAGTAGAACAAACCAGAACCCAACACACACCTTGGGGTAAAGTCTAATTCTGCCCACAACTTCAAGAAAAGCTATGTAGCAGAGCTCAGCTGAGATCAAACACACTTAGTTGCCTGTAGGCTTATAAAAAAAATAGCTGTGTGTTGGGCCAGAAGTGTGGCCTAGTGGTAGAGTGCTTGCCTAGCATGCATGAAGCCCTGGGTTCAATTCCTTTGTATTCCATACACAGAAAAAACAGAAGTAGTACTGTGGCAAGTGGTAGAGAGTTAGCCTTGAGAATGCTCAAAGACAGTGCCTAGGCTCTGAGTTGAAGCTCCAGGACTGGCAAAAAATCATCATCATAATAACTATTGCTATAAGAACTCTACCACTTGAGCAACTCGCCGGCACTTTTTTTTTTTTTTGACAGTCCTGAGCTTGAGCTCAGGCCTTGAGCACTGTCCTTGGACTTTCTCAAGACTAGAGCTCTACCACTTGAGCTATAGCACCACTTCCAGCTTTTTTCTATGTATGTGGTACCGAGGAATCGAACCTGGGTCTTCGTGCATGCTAGGCAAGCACTCTACCACTAGGCCAAACTCCTGGCCCTCACTGGCACTTTTTGTATGGTTAGTTTTTGAAATACTGTTTTCATTTTTTCTCAAGTTTCCTTGCCTATGATCCTCCAATTTGTGCTTCCCTGCTTCTCTGGGAGATAGGCATATACCTCTAAGCCCAGCTGTAGGTTGAGAGGGAGATTCAAGAACTTTTTGCCTCAGTCTGCCCTTGGCCTGTAATCATCATCTATCTTACTTCCAAGTAGCTTGGATTGCAGGATTGAGCCACCACACTCAACAATCAAGCTTTATTTTATTTCATTTTTTTGATGATAATTGAGATTGGGGTTTGCATTCGGGGATTTCTACTTGTAAGGTTAGGCACTCTGCTGCTTAAGTCACATCTTCAGTCCATTTTGCTCTGGTGTTTATTTTGGATTTGAAATAGGGTCACACTTTTGGCCTGGACTAGCTTGGACTGAAATCTTCATGTTTATACAACCTACAGTAGTTGGGATCCAGATATGTGCTACCATACCAGCTTTTTTCTGTTGAGACAGGATCTTGTGATTCTTTCCCCTGTCCCCCACAGCAGAGCTGTATCATACATATCTCAACCTCCCCTGTATCTGGGATGACAGGTTTATGCCACGGAGCCTAGCTATTGGTTGAGATGGTGACTCTTGCACATTTTGCCCAGGTTGGTTTCAAACTACCATCCTCCTGATTTCTGCCTCCCAAGTTGTTCAAATTATAAGTGTGAGACAACAGTATCGAGCTGTTACAAAACTTTATGGTAGAAAAATAAATGAAATTATTGTGAAGTACAAAATGAGATAATTTATGAAAATCATTTAGTATAGTATGAGATATATAGTCAATTTTCTGCTCAGCTATGTTTGATATTGTTGTTATGTATCCTTGTTTCTATTTTATTTTGCTAAGTAAAAAGGTATATATTATGATAAAGTAATAGTGCAGTTTAGACCATCCCCAGTGAAATCTCTCTCTAGGCATCAGTTCCTGTGCTTTCATCTCTTTCAACCTTCACCCTATTTAGACTTTTATTTAGCTTTAGGATATGAAAACTTATTTGATAAGAATGAGTTCACACATTTTGTCTGATGTTTATGGTCATTTTTGTTATCTTGATTTTCTGGTTTCCCCTAATCAGTCGACAGGGCATGGAGGTATGGAGAAGAGAGAAAGAAAGATGAGTAGGAGAGGAAAGAACACTTAAAAAAAAGTCCTTTAAGATACACACACACCACACACACACACACCACACCACACACACACACACACACACACACACACATATATCATATGAGTAGCTGGACACTAGTGGCTCATGCCTGTAATCCTGGCTACTCATGGGCTGAAATCTAAGGATTATGGTTCAAAGCCAGCCCAGGCAAGAAAGTCTGTGAAACTTTTATCTTCAATTAGCCATCAAAAAGCAGAGGTGTGGCACAGGCAAAAAAGAGAGACAGACAGAGACAGAGACAGAAAGAGAAAGATAGGAAGAAAGGGAAAAAGGAAAAAAGAGAAAGAAAGAAAGAAAGAAAGAAAGAGAGAGAGAGAGAGAGAGAGAGAGAGAGAGAGAGAGGAAGGAAGGAAGGAAGGAAGGAAGGAAGGAAGGAAGGAAGGAAGGAAGGAAAGGAAGGATGACAGGTGGACTTCGTTGGGCACTGGTGGCTCATGCCTGTAATCCTAGCTCGTCAGAAGGCTGAGATCTGAGGATCCAGGTTCAAAGCCAGCCCAGGCATAAAAGGACCTGAGATTCTTATCTCCAATTAACCTCTAGAAAATGGGAAATGGGGCTTGGTTCAAGGGTAGAGCGGTAGCCTTGAGCTGAAGAGCTCAGGGACAGCACCCAGGTGGAGGCCCATGACCCACCCCCCCCCCAAAAAAAAGAAAGGAAGGAAGAAAGAAAGAAAAAGAAAAGAAAGAAAAACTCAGGGACAACACCCAGGCCTTGAATTTAATCCCCAGAACTGGCACACACATACAAAAATCACATGTGTATTGGGGCCGGGAGTTTGGCCTAGTGGTAGAGTGCTTGCTTAGCATGCACGAAGACCCGGGTTTGATTCCTCGGTACCACATACATAGAAAAAAGCCAGAAGTGGTGCTGAGGCTCAAGTGGTAGAGCTCTGCCCTTGAGAAAGTCCAAGGACAGTGCTCAGGCCCTGAGCTCAAGCCCAGGACTGGCAAAAAAAAAAAAAAAAAAATCACATGTGGTAGTAGAAGAGTAGATCAGATGTGAAGTAATGAAAAAGGTCATAAGCTTGACCTTTGACCTTTGTTTCCTTTTTACTTTTAGTTTCCATTTTAGTAATCACCTGCGTACTGTTATATGCAATATGCTAAAAGGGATCTGCACTTATCAAGATAACTCTCATTATAAATATTATCATATTGACTGTAACATGGGTAACAATATTGTCTATAAGAAGACATATCTAATATTGAAACATAACGTGTTTAATGGGTACCATATTTTGTTGATTTTAAGTCATTTGATTGTTCATATTTCAACATCTCTAAAATCAAGGTTCAGTTTACCTTTAATGTAGTAGTTTAATTGTCATAGTGTTGGGGGCAGTTGTCAGTATCTCTGGGACTTTCAATGACATCTATTTTTCATGCACATTATGTAAGGACTATGGATTGACTCAGGTTCCGGTGGCTTTTTCTGTGGTTGATATGGCTGGGCTGGGTTTAGCTCTGCATAGCTACATATGTTTTCTAGAACCCAAGTGGAAGGACTAACCACAATCTGGGACTATTTTGGGAAGGACCAAAAACTGATTTAAACCTTGCAAACACATGTAAAGCTGCTTGGATGTAGTCTTTGTCACATTCAATTGGTAAAAGCAAATCATATGGCCAGGCCTAGCAATGGAGTGCAGATGTGGGCTCTACCTACTACAAGGCTGGGGGAAAAAATGAGGACAGAAATTGAGAATAGCAAAACCCATTATGGGAGCCTTTTCCTTTTCTCATGGTACATAAAACAATGGCATCTGAGAAACAAAGTATTAGACTATTATGGTTCAAGAGAATCTGTTCTCTAGGCAATATTTTTATGTTACTTTTTAAAAGTTGCATTTTAAAGACTAAAAGCACAGATTAGACTATTGTGTGTGTGTATGTGTGTGTGTGTGTGTGTTTTCTCTTTCAACCATACTTGAAAATGGAGATAAGAGAATTTTTTTTGCCAATCCTGGGCTTGAACTCAGGGCCTGAGCACTGTCCTTGGACTTTCTCAAGGCTAGAGCTCTACCACTTGAGCCTCAGCACCACTTCCAGCTTTTTCCTGTGTATGTGGTACCGAGGAATTGAACCTGGGTCCTCGTGCATGCTAGGCAAGCCCTCTACCACTAGGCCAAACTCCTGGCCTGAGATAAGGGAATTTTTAACATATGTTAATCACGGGTAAGTGATTAAAGAACTAGGTTTAGGGAATCCTTAATTATGAATTAATTTGTTTATTCACACAATTGAGATTTACAGATTACCTGCTATGTGAATTTACTTTCTTTGTATTAGAAATTCAGTGGTAAACAAGGCAACAAGGTTCTTGATCTTAAGGATATTATACTGACCAGAACTTTGTCATTAGGTTGTATGGAGCTGAAAAGGAAGCTAGGAAATATAGTCATTAGTTTGGATTAATGTAACTGGATAAACTCTGCTGACTCAATTTCTAATTTAAGAGACAGAGAGAGAGACACACACAGAGTGGGACAGACAGAGACAAGATAGAGATAGGACAGAGAGATAAATAGAGACAGAGAGTTGTTAGAGTTGTTAGTTGTTAGAGGTAACAAATACTCTTTGACACAATGAGTGGTGAATTTATAAGTTAGACAGAATCCTGACTATATAGGGCCTAGCAGGCCTTAAATTATATTTAAGTAAGTGTATAGTTATCTATTATTGCTTTATAAAAATTCCCTCAAATATAAATGCTTAAAATCAATATTTATTTCCTCATTGTTTCTTCATGAAATTGGGAGATATGTGGTGGAATAGGGTCTCTCAGGTCTTAAGTATCTTCAAGAAATGGCAGTTGATCCACCTCTGAGTAAGTGATCTGCTAGAGACAGAAGAGAGGGAGGGAGGGAGGGAGGGAGGGAGAGAGAGAGAGAGAGAGAGAGAGAGAGAGAGAGAGAGAGAGAGAGAGACAAGGAATCCCAATTCCTGAACTTGGACATCATGTAATTTCTTAGAAGCTAGTCACTAAATATATCCCATTGTCAAGGGGAGGGGAATCGGCTTCTACCTTTTCAAGGGAAGATTATTATGAATTTATTAAGGATTTATTGTGAACTTATTATTGCCACTATAATATCCATAAGAATATTATGAACTTACTTTAAAACCATCATGACATGGTATTAAGCCATTGGAACACGTGGTCTGCTTTATATCTGCAATAATTGTTTTAGCTGCTTTGTGGAAAGCCTATTGCATAGGGGCAAAAATGGAAACAGGGAGTCCAGGTAGGTGGCTGTTTTTTAGTTTCATCAATTAATTAATGTTTTTAGGGCTAGAGAAATGTGTTCTACTTTGCAAAGTAGAGTTGGAGAGAAATGGTGATAGTCAGGATACACCTCAGAGATATAGCACAAAGGACATATTATTGTTCTTGTGTTATTGGGTGTCATTTTCCTTTTCTTTCTTAGCATCCATTAGCTATAAAGGGGGATTTCACTCTAACTTTTCTGTGCATGCACACATTTTATTCTAACCAATATACCACCTCTGTCACTCTCTCATACCCCCTGCCTTCTTCCTAATACAATTTCAGGAAGTTCCATTGTTTTGTTTTCATACCTAACAACAATCTGTTAGGCTGTTTTTTTGTTTTGTTTTCTTTTTTTTTTTACATCCTCAGTGGCAGTGCTTTCTCAAACAGGATGATTATCAGGAGCCCTGGGGAACTTTAAAAATATGGATTACTTATCTTCATTTCCAGACAATCTAATTCAATAGGTCTAGGGTGGGAAGGTGATCAATCAAAATTGGAAACCTATATTCTGTGAGCTAATAGAAATGTAATTATTGTTGTTGCTTTTGTAAAATAAGATGGTTATTATGCAATGGGCTCCATTATTCAATATATTAATTTATTTAATTCCTATGCTCAAATAATTCTCATAGATCTCATCAATAAGGTAATTCCTGGGCAAAAACAATTTTTTTTCAGCGACCTCTGTGCTAGTCTAAACATTTATTTATTATCTTGTGGACTGTTGCAAACCCTTTCTTTTTGTTCTGGTTCTGGGACTTAAACTCTGGGCCTGGCTTCTGTCTTTGAGATCTTTTTTGTGCTCAAAGCTAGCTCTCTACCACTAGAGCCAGAGCTCCACTGTCAGCTTTTCTGGTAGTCAATTAAAGATAAGAGTCTCCTAGACTTTCCTGCCCAGACTGGCTTCAAACTGCAATCCTCAGATCTCAGCTTCCAAGTAGCTAGGATTATAGCTACTACAGGCAAGGTTCACCAACAGCCAGTGGCAAACCCTTGCTGTAATTTCCTACTTCTCATCTGTTCTGCCCATTCTCTGTAGCCAGGCCAATCTTCTTATCTCAAATTTCTGAGATGAGATCTTATTTATCTTGTTTTATTGTATGTGCCTTTTTTGTGTGTGTGTGTCCTGCTGGGATCAAAACAAAATTTTATGCATCCATCCCTCACTCCTGTACTTTAACTGATTTGGTTCCACGGCCTTCTAGAAATAGTGCATTTGCATTCTTTGAGATGGGAGTTGAGGCCATTATAGTCAGGCTCATTTCCTTGTATTGATCTAATATCCCCTTTAATGTGTTCATCATAGGTACACTGAATTATTCACTCTTCTCTGTGTGTACTTTTATACCTTGACACTTTTCTTCATTTTGTTCCTGTTGCCTAAATATTCCCTCTTTTCTCTTCCTCACCAGTCACTCTCTTGCTCATCATTCTTCAAGACCCAACTCAATTGGTCACCACCCCTAGCCCTCTTTCAGTACCAGACATGATTTATTTTTTAAATTCTCATCTCAATTTTGAAATACTGTTATCACTTATGTTCACATTCAGAGTGCCTGGTCCTGTGCTTGTATTTAGTGGGATCCAAATAATATGCTTGTTAAAATGGACAGAAACTGAGCAAACTTACAACAGAAGTTTGATTAATGAAATGTGCACAACACACATCTGAGCTCTGTATACACTCAGCCCAGTCCATAGTTCCTGTACTTTATAACCTCACGTGATGGTATTAATAATTTCGCTCATTCCAAATCTTCACAATCCAAATACATTATTAAGAATTTCACTGGAAGCCTCTGAAATATAAAGGTTTGTGGATCTTTTTTAAAAGGCTTAATCACAATCAGTTAGCAATATAAGTTAACAAGAACATTTCATTCCCTAAACATCCTAATTAATCAATGATTAGCATATGGGTTTCCAAATTTGCCTTTTGAAGTTTGCACTTAGAGATTGCAAATATGTCTATTAGGAAGAATTTCTAGGTCAGTAAGGTTTTATTTGTAATATTTAATGTTTGCATAATTCAGCCTTTGCCTGACTTTTCAAATTTATTCACAGACCTCCATTTACTTTTCTAGTGAAATGACTTGCTATAAAGTGACTACAGTGGATAATCTGGGAAGGTGCTTAATATTCTATGGGGTGCTCAGTTGGAGAGATCTGGTCTTAGTTGGAGAGATCGAGTCTAGTTGGGATTTAGGACTTCACATTTCTCTGTGGAAACCAAAGAGTTCAAATCTCACTCCCCTTCATATTCTTGCCTATAGATCAAGGACCCAGACATCTGGCAGTAGACCCTCTCACCCAGGCTGTGTTTCTAAAATGAGGGAAGAGCCTCTGGGATAGCTTATTGGACAGCATAGTATAGATAGTGGTGGTTCCTAGGAAGTGAGGGGCTTTAGAAGCCAGTGGCAACACCTTGAATACAGTCTTTCTGAGCCCCTCAGCACCTGTCTATTTCCTAAGTTTGCTCTTCTAATCATCTGGATCTATGAAAACTCCCTACATTTGGGGCTGGAAGTTTGGCCTAGTGGTAGAGTGCTCACCAAATATGCATGACAATTGGGGTTCGATTCCTCAGTACCATATATATAGAAAAAAAAAAGCTGGAAGTGGTGCTGTGGCTCAAGTGGTAGAGCACTGGTCTTGAGGAAAGCCCAAGGACAGTGCTCAGGCTCTGAGTTCAGTCCCCAGGACTGGCAAAAAATAAAATAAATTAAAATAACTACATTTACTTATGTAATTGGCATATAGTAACTATCCATATTTAGTAGCTTCAGTGTGACATTTCAGTGCATGCACACAGAAGGTAATAACCTGATCAGAATTGGCATATCTATCACTTCAGACATTTATCATTTCATTGTGTCCTCTCTATTAGCTATCTTGGACTACTTGATGAATTATTATCAAATATGGTTATCTTACTGTGTTATATATCAAACAGGAGAAGTTATTCTTGCACTTGTATTTGCATAGCCACCCCCACCCTTGGCTCTAGTAACCGCTATTCTACCCTATATTTGAGATCAACATTTTAGATCCCACATATGAATAAGCACACACAGTATTGGTCTTTGTGTATCTGACTTATTCCATTTATCATTATGTTCTTTGTGCCAATCCATGGTGATATAAATGTCAGCACTTCACTTTTGATGACTGAATGCTATTTTGTTGTATATGTATTACACTTTATTTTTCACCACCCAGATTGAGTTCTTATCTTGGATATTATGAATAGTGCTGCAAGAAACATGAGTACTGATGTCTCACATAATAGTTTCAGTTCCTTGAATAGATGCTTAGTTCCAGCTTTATTTACTTGACACCATTTATTAGTGTTGCCCACAAGCAAAATTCCTGACAAGTACCATCAGTACTAGAAGGGAGCAGGGAGATTTCTAGACTCTGGAGTCAGGTTCTTGGCCACTTAGTAGGTGTGTATCCTCTTGCAATTTTTTTTCATTTTTTTCATCTGTAAACTAGGACCAAAAGCAAAAACTGTGTTGCAGAGTCATTGTGCAGATTGAATAAAGTAATCTCTACCAAGTACTCAAGCTCAGTCCTGGCACAGAAAGAAGCACTTGATAAATAGTAGATTATTATTACTGAAATGCTACATAATTGATCCTGTATTCATATCCTGAAACTCTATGGCTCACTGAATGAATAGAACACTCCAGTGCACATTCTTTTTTTTGGGGGGGGGGTCAGTTGTGGGACTTGAACTATGGGCCTGGGTGTTGTCCCTGAGTTCTTCAGCTCAAGGTTACTCTACCTCTTGAGCCACAGCGCCACTTCTGGTTTTCTGGTGATTCATTGGAGATAAGAGTCTCAGATGTTTTAGTGTTCAACTTGGCTTTGAACCTCCATCCTCAGATCTCAGCCTCCTAAATAGCTAGGATTACAGGTGCAAGCCACCTCACCTCGCTTCCCAGTGCATATTCTGTGTTCAGTGTTGCCTTCTGCAGGTTGATTTTTTTGTTGTTTGTTTTTTGTCGGTCGAGGGGCTTGGACTCTGGGACTGGGTCTGTCCCTGAGCTCTTTAGCTCAAAGCTATCCAGGTTGGGTTTTGTTTTTGTTTGTGCTGTCTTGCAGTTTAAGACCTCAGTGCTTTCCTATACTGTTCAGTTGGACATTTTTATTCAGGGCACATCCTCCAGGCCATTGTACCTAGATTTCCTTTCCTCTGGCTGTCTTTCTGTTCTCCCTTACCTCTAAGTCATGGAAAGGAGATCAGCTTTGGATAAAAAGACAAAACCTGTTGTAGGAAGAGTCTTTCCAAATCTGATATATAGACATAATAGCTTTAATGTAATTTTAAAAACATAAAATGTACAGCCTGCATCTAACAACTTATTATCATATCTTTAATCTATCTACTTTACTTTTGATGGATTTTTCTTCCGCTGAAATGTATAATGTCTTCTTATAGTAGAATTGCAGGATCTTTTCCACTCAACTTCCTCCCTCTGGGATGTAATAAAGAGACAACTTATGGCCCAACAGTACATTGGAGACAAATTTTCTGTGACAGAAAAATGGCTTTTTACTACATATAACATTTCTCAAAGGAGGTGGGTCAAAACATAGATATCAATCCTCTTTACCCATTTACTGAATACCATATTTGGTTGGAGAATATTAAATTGTGATATCTTATTTTTGAAAGGTTGAATATTTTATTATGGCTGCTTTGATTTCTATGACAGCCATGTATAAATTATAATAAGGAGAAAATTGCAATTATTTACCATTCTGTATGTTAAAGGGCTGAAAAGAGATGAGCAGTGCTATAGTGCAGGACATTTACTTGCATCAGTGTTGGTAAATCCAGGGCTTTTCTGCTTGATCTTCTCCTTCCTAGTGGATCCGCTGCACAGGACTTTGTCTAAGGTGGGAAATGGGGACATTAATTCTCTTATGGGTGGTTGTGACAAATGATTGATATAATGTGTGCAAAACATTTGGCTTCTGGAAGAAACTCAATACTCACGAATCAATACTGTAGCTCAGCATAGGATTGTGAGAGATTTTATCATTTCAATAGCATCTGATTGTATATATGAAGAAAATAATACTACTGGAAGTCTACAAAGCAAAAAAGAGTTTCAATTTCATTAGTGGATACAATAATTGCAGGCAATGGTAGTTCAAGATAATTCAGATATTAAGTTAAGGTTTATAGTCACCAGAATTTTATTTTGCAATGCTGAGGTTTGAACTGACAACCTTACACACACTAGGCAAGCATTCTAACTATGAAGCTATATCCCCAACCAAAAACTTTGAGTCACAGGGTAAATATCAGTGTAAAAATCTTAGGCAAGGGGCCAGGAGTTTGGCCTAGTGGTAAGAGTGCCTGCCTAGAATGCACGAAGACCCGGGTTCAGTTCCTCGGTACCACATAAATAGAAAAAGCCAGAAGTGGTGCCGTGGCTCAGGGTAGAACACTAGCCTTGAGGAAAGCCCAAGGACAGTGCTCAGGCCCTGAGCTCAGGCTCAGGACTGGCAAAAAAAAAAAAAAAAAAAAAAAAAAAAAGAAAGAAAAAAATCTTAGGCAGGAAGTTGTGATGGCTCATGCCTTAATCCTAGCTACAGAGGAGGCTGAGATCTGACCATCACAGTTCAAAGCCAGCTGGGCACTAAAGTCCCTGAGATTCTTTTTTTCCCATATATTTTTTTTACTGTGATTGTGATTAATAGAAGGGTTACCTTGTATTCAGGAGGTGCATTAAGTCACATACATTGTTACCCTTTCTCATGTCTTGGTCCCCATTTCCCTCCCCCCACCCCGGCCCCTCATCTTGTTTTCCCCCTTCCCTATGCTATTTCAAATAACCAAATACGCATATGTACAATATATCAGATAACAAGGTGAAATACTGTAACAATATGAGATAACCAAGGGACAGCAAAAGAGATGAGATAACATAGTACACTAAGGACAACAATCACTCATTAAAGTCCCTGAGATTCTTATCTCCAATTAATGGCCAGAAAACCTAGTGTTGCTGTGGCTCAAGGGGTATGGTGGTAGTCTTGAGCTGAAGAGGTCTGGAACAGTATCCAGGCCCAGAGTGCAAGTCCCACTACCAACAAAACAAAACAAACAAAAAAAAAACCCAGGAATTTGCTAAATGTAAATGTCTTTAGATTTTCATAACTTAATGTATTTTGCAATATTGCTCTATGTGGAGGTAGAAATGAAATCTTCACAGACTATCAGTTGATTCAAACTTCTCTTCTGTCCATTCCTCCTCCTCCTCCTCCTCCTCCTCCTCCTCCTCCTCCTCCTCCTCCTCCTCCTCCTCCTCCTCCTCCTCCTCCTCCTCCTTCTTCTGCTAGTCCTGGACTAGAGACTGGGCATTGTCCTTGAGCTTTCTCAAGACTAGCTGGCACTCTACCCTTGAGCCACAGCACCACTTCTGGCTTTTTCTGTGTATGTGGTACTAAGGAATCTGTCCCAATCTTCTGCCTTTCTTTTACTTTTTCTATCAGATTGGGTCTCTGTGCAAGGTTAGGAAAACAGGTGGCATTTACTTCTTAGCCACGTCATCTCTCTAGCTGATATTCCCCCCAGGGTCTTGGTTGAATGTTCTGGGTGAAGAGTTACTCTAATTTCATGACTCTCAGATTCACATCTATTACCCATGGTCACATGTGAAACACACCTTATGTGGGTGGGAACAACCCAGGACCTTCTTCCCAGGTTCCTTCACATCTCTACCTGTCTCCTGTCCCTCCCTACCTGAGGCTGGTGCTTTCTACAAGGCTTGCTGCTGCTCTGGGTGTCATCTTGAAAGGGAGATATAAGTCACCCTTGCTCTCTGCCCTTTGCTTTTACATTCCCCCAAACTCAGCAAATATTCCTCCTAACCCCAGGCCCAGGTCCTGATTAGCAATCTATAGTGAAGCTCTCAGGGCTTGAAACAGTCCAGAGATAAAGTACTTGCCTAGCATGGGTAAGGAGCTGAGTTTTATTCCCAGCACTACAAGGGAACAAAAATAGAGTGAAGCTGTAAGTTCCTTGTCTAAGTTCCTTTGCTCATCTGTCGTTTCTTTCTCCCAACCTCATAGAATTTTTTTAAATCTCTTTCTAGATTGGGGTAATTCATTTGACTTATCATTTTCTTTTCAAAATCTATGAAGTATGGCATAGACTACACAATCTGCAATCTTCATTCTAGTAGGAACCTAAGGTTCTCAACATCAGTGAAAAAACTTTTCTCATAAACTACTGTTTCTATCTTGGACTTTACAGTCTGGTTAAAACTCCAGAGTCATGGACAACTCATATTTATCTGAGTGTTTCTTTTATAATATCCTACCTTTAAGCAATGGATGCCAAAGTCTAATTTGAAGGGAAAAAATGCATGGATTAGGAAGGAATTAGTAGGTACAAACAAAACAAAATACTGTTTAGTATATCAAAATATTGTCTTACCACAAAAGGGAGCAGCCCTATACCTCGTCTTTGATCTAGTTTTTTCTTAGTTGGCTGACCTAAATTATTTTCTAGTCATGACTTGACAGACTGATTAGACAAGTGGATAATGGCCAGACCACATATGACAATGGAACTCACACCAACAAACTAGAAAAGTCACATCACCATCTTTGGCTGCCATGAGAATCTCGGAATGGCACATATTTGATCTATTCCTTCCTTCCCTCCCTCCCTTTCTTCCTTCCTTTCTTTCTCTCTCTCTTCTTTACTTCCTCCCCCCTTCTCTCTTTCCTTTTTTTATCCTCCCCCCCCAGTACTGGGGATTAAACTTAACACCGTACACTGGCTAGGCAGGTATTCTGTCATTTGAGTCCTTTTTGCTTCAGGTTGTTTTTTTTTTAATATAATGTCTCACTTTTCTTTCTTTCTTTTTTTGTGATTAGACATGAGCATAGAGTTTCAAAGCCTGTTCTAAGAGTAGAATATAAAAAGTTACAAGCCAAATAGTACAGAGATGTCTGATGCACTGATGGGTCTTAATGACCTATGTCAAGGAACTGAAGACAGCTTTGTGGTGCAAACATTCAATTCTTAACTCCAGTTCTCCTGTCCTTGTAGAACTTGGAAAGATAAACTTTCCAGCTTCCCAAATAGTTGATGAGGTCCTTGTGACTAATTCTAGCCAATAGATTAATGGCAGAGACGACATATATGATCACCAAGTTGGAATGTATGATTGTTGGTGAGGTTTCCCTGTGCTTGTTATCCCTTGGGCTAATGAATGTGGAAGTGCAATACCAAGCTAAACATGGGAGGAGCGAGGCTGCTCCAGAGAGTCAGGGAGATCCTTAGCTGACTGTGTTTGAGCAAGAAATAGGAACCTTTTGTTGCTTTAAGTCTCTGAGATTTTCCTAAGACATGTTATTTCAGCACAACCCTATAAAACCTAATATGCCACTGATGGGGAAATGCTGTGAATTTGTATACCATTGGATGGGAGATATATCTGATACTTACTGGCCTGTGTTTTAGTAAATTGTGTAATCTTTAGCTTCTTTATCTTTGAAATGGGGATAATGAAACTTACTTCAAAGGGTTTTATTAATCTTAAGTGAGATAATTCCTATGTGCTCAGCATAAAAATACTTTTTTTTGTTTTGGTCCATCATGGGTCTTGAACTTTGGGCTTGGGTGTTGTCCCTGAGCTCTTCAGCTCAAGTCTAGTGCTCTACCACTTGAGCCACAGCACTACTTCTGGTTTTCTGGTAGTTAATTGGAGATAAGAGTCTCAGGGACTTTCATGTCCAATGGCTTTGAACTGCAATTCTCAGATCTCAGCCTTCTAAGTAGCTAGGATTCAGGTGTGAGCCACTGGCACCCAGCCATTACATGTTTTTCAATTTTACTCTTTTATTGTTATTATACAGGTGATAAACAGAGGGATTATATGTCAGGTAATGAGTGCACTTCTTTTATTTTTATTTTTTGCCAGTACTCAGGGCCTGAGCACTGTCCTTTGATTTGACACTTTTGGCTCAAGACTAGCACTCTGCCACTTGAGCTACAGCACCACTTATGGCATTTTCTATGTATGTGGTACCAAGGAATCGAATCTGGGTCTTCGTGCTTGCTAGGTGAGCACTCTACCACTAGGTCAAACCCCCGGCCCATGAGTGTACCTCTTTTTTTTTCATTTCTTTTCTTTTTACTTTTTGCCAGTCCTGGGGCTTGAACGCAGGGCCTGAGTAATGTCCTTGAGCTTTCTCAAGACTAGTGCTCTAGCACTTGAGCCACAGCACCAATTCTAGCTTTTTCTCTGTACGTGGTCCCATGAGTGCATTTCTTTTGGGGAAATGTCACTTTTCTCTTTCTTTTTCCTGTTTTTCCTTTTTGCCCCCACCCACAAGTTGTATGGTTTATTTTCAACACAGTGTGTAATGAATTACTGCTACTGTATTTGTTTACCCTCTGTTCCTCCATTTTACAAACGTTTTAATTCCCACCTTTTGGCTAGATCTTGTTCAAGATGAACACTAATTTCAAACAATACACAGGAAAATATTCTATTTGTTTGTTTGTTTATTCATTCATTTTTCTGGTCCTGGGGCTTGAACTCTGCACCTGGGTACTGCACATGAGCTTCTTTTATTCAAGGGTAGTACTCTACCTCTTGAGCCACAGCACCACTTCAGTCTTTGTCTGAGTAGTTTATTGGAAACAACATTGTCTCCACTTTCCTGCCTAGGCTGGCTTTGTTTCTCAGATCTCAGCATCCTGGGTAGCTAGGATTACAGACATGAGACACCAGCACCCAGCAGGAAAGTATTTTAGAGTGTAGTAACTAGTTCTTGGAGATAACAGAGAAGCACATCTAGAGGTGGATCTGGTCAAAACAGATAACCCCAGAGACTTCCCCTCTGTTTTCTCATGTTTTCTAGGTGAATCAGGCTAAAATGCTAATCAAGAACAGCCTTGAAGAATGTACACATGTGCATGTGCGTGCACACACACAATTTGGCTTGAAATTTCAAATTCATAAAGCGGCAACTCTTACTAAAATTTTCTTCATCAGTAGTTCATCTGAAAAGAGTTCAGCCATTGACATTGCAACAATCCTAAATTCTGAAGTTCATTCTGCAAGTTTCTGTCATATATACTTAGTTTCCTTGTCACTAAAAATAAGCATTCTGTATCCAAATACAACCCTTTTGCCAGAGTTTTCTGGAGAAGATGTGTCTACAAAGGAACAGGTGGCTGATTAATATACTTTTTAAATTCAATTCTGAAGTACCTGAATCATTTTCTCCAGTCAGCTTCTTCAAAGGAAGCATAGTTGCCTCAAAATATAACTCTGGGCTATAGTTCACATTTTTTGTTTACTTTATTTTTGTGAAACGGTATCCTAAAACTTGGGGTATAAAACTTGTTATGTGATATCAGCTGAACAACAGTGAATCAATTGTAATAGTTCTGGCCCCAAAAGAAACAGAGGGACTTCCATGTTTCCAAAAGAAAAATACAAAAACAGTCCCCTCCCCAGTACCAACAGCTACCACAAAACCCCTTTCGTTTTGGTTCAGCTACAGTTTAAAAATATTGGGCCAGGAGTTTGGCCTGGTGGTAGAGTGCTTGCCTAGCATGGACGAAGACCCCGGTTCGATTCCTCGGCACCACATACATAGAAAAAAAAAAAAGCTGGAAGTGGTGCTGAGGCTCAAGTGGTAGAGTGCTAAGTGAGAAAGTCTAAGGACAGTGCTCAGGCCCTGAGCCCAAGCCCAGGACTGGCAAAAAAAAAAAAAGTCATATATCCGGGCAGGGAGCGTGGCCTAGTGGTAGAGTGCTTGCCTAGCATGCACGAAGTACTGGGTTCAATTCTTGGTACCACATGAACAAAAAATGCTGGAAGTGGTGCTATGGCTCAAGGACAGTGCCCAGGCCCTGAGTTCAAGCCTTAGGACGGGCAATAAAGTAAATAAATAAAAATATTCATAAATCTAAAAAGTCTTCTATTTCCCTAAGTCTAAGAGGACAAATACTCCAACTCACCTAGTATTTATCCTTCCTCTTCCCCTCCCAGCAATTGTGTTAAGGAAGATAGTCTTCATCTCCCAAAATGGCCTCTGTCCACCAAGGAGATCCAGAGAGGAGGCGGTAGTGATGCAAACATGCTTCGGCTTGGCTTCACCTCCGGTCTTCCCCCTGGCCCCCCATAGGCGGGTCGTGAGACCAGGCAGAGGACTTGGGGCTCTCTATCTGGTGTTCCTGTGTAGGCCCCCAGATGCTCCTGGGAAATCACTGTACTGCAAGGCCCTTCTAAGTCTCCATCCTATTCTCTCAGTTCTTGTACATCTTTGCTTGCTTAGAGGGATTTTAACTTTTCCTGGACTCAAGTTTCTCAGCAACTCGGTGCTGGCGCGAGCGGGCTCTGCTCAGGCCTCCTGGCTTGCCTAGGATGTACTCAGCCACGCGGAGCCGGGGTGGGGTGGAGCGGCTTCCTCTCGCTCCCCTGGCACCGGGAAAGGAAAAAAAGAGGCCAGAGGAGGTGCTCAGCCTCTCCGAGGATACTCCCAAAGATTCGGAGTTGGGCGTCCATGCAAACCAAACGATGCTAAAATGCGAAACAGGCAACGTGGAGCTGCTCAGCCCCGCTGACCGCGCTCCCAAACACCCCGAATTAAGACGAGTAAGAAACCAACAACCCTCCTACGCAAACGAGGCAAGGCGATACCTCCTGAGCCTCGTATGACAGGCCGATCCGAGATTTTTAATGGAAAGCTTACCCGTCCCTCCCCTATACACACTCCAAGTTCATTCTCTGGGGGGGAAATGTGTAATTTTAAGTTCCACCACTGTCATAAAGAACACTGGGCAATGACAAGCAGTGGAACAATGGACACCCCCATAGCACATTATGTCAGGTAATTACGAAGTGTCGCGGCGCGGGAAAGCTGGGCTAGGGACACCCGTGTGTCCCCCGCGCCGCGCGCAGGAGCTCTCCGGGCCGCGGGTCTCACCCGAGCCTCCCGGGAAAGCTTCACGTCCATGTTTCAACCCAGACGCTGGGACGGATGCAACCAGGCGTTGGCCCCGGGCGTGGACCGAGGGGACGCGGAGACGCGCAGAGGACTCGTACCGGTCCTGAGCGGGGAGGCCCGAGTCGCGGGGAGAGTGGAATCGGGTGGGGAGAAGGGCCCCCGACTCCTACGGAGAGGATCTCCGCGGCACCCCGCGCTCCCGACCGCGCCTCCCCCCCCCCCCCCCACTAAGCCCCATCTTTCGGGTTAAGGCTCGGGCACCTTCCTAAGAGGGCGCGCGGTGTCACGGGGTAAAGATGTTACTTGTAGCGGGGCACACGAGTGTGTGTGTGGCATGGGGGAAGGGGGGGAGAAGGAGAGAGAGAGAGAGAGAGAGAGAGAGAGAGAGAGAGAGAGAGAGAGAGAGAGAGAGAGGCGCTGAAGGCCGAGCTGTCCTCCTTGTAAGTGGTTCTCTCAAAGGCCAGCGCGTTCTGGCTGGGCAGCGGGAGGGCGCGCCGCGTCCAGGGCCACCTCGGCAGGTCGGGGCCCTCTCCTAAGGGGCTCCCAGCCCAGGCTGTGGCCCCAGGAAAGGGACACTCGATCCTGACATCTGAAGGCTGGGTCAAACCTGTGCTTTCCTTTTCCTGAGCCCCTGGCGCTGCCATCTGGAGGCAGCGAGCCCGGCCGTCCGTCCCCGCAGCGGGCCTCTCGCGTGGTGACCTCGGGTCCCCGCGCCCTTTCAGGGCTCGACCTTCTCCATTCACCTCCCATTCATTTTTCCTTTAGCCGTGACTAGGACAGGCTCGAAACTCAACTCCTACTCGAGCCCCTCCCCCGGAGCCCACATCCCAGAGTTAAGGAGAAAGAGCCGGGGTCGGAACCCGCGGGGACGGCGACGCGCGGAGGACGTCGCGGAGAGGTGGTGGCCGCGAGGGGCGCCGCGAACCGCCGCTGCCCGCCGCGGATGAGCAGGCGGCCGAGAGCAGCCCCCGGAGCCGCGCAGCATCCGCGTACCCAGTGACGGTGGAAGCCACGCCCGCCCGGGAGCGGGGGGCTGTGCTAGCCCCCATCCTCCCCCCGGCCCCGGCCCGCCCCTCCCCTCCCCCCCACCCGCGCCGGCCCCCGGCCCGCCCCCGGCTCGGCTCGCGGGAGGCGCAGGGCGCCGGGGCTGGCGCGCTCTGCCGGGCGCACACACACATCCACGCACGCACGCCCAGAGCCGCTCTCTCCGCGTCGAGCCCGCGTTCCCCTCGCCCATGCAGACGGACAGAGCGACGGAAGATGGCTGACGACTCCGTGGGGCCCCGAGGATGCAGCCCGGCGGCGGCGGCGGCAGCGGCGGCGGCGGCTGGAGCGGCAGAAGCAGCGGCGGCGGCGGAGCGGGCAGCGGCGGCAGCGGCGGTGTTGGCGGCGGCGGCGGCGGCAGCAGGAGCCGGAGCGGCGGCGGCGGCATCCCCGAGACTCCCCGAGGTACCTTTCCCTCTGACAGCCACTGACGGTCTCCGCCGCTAGAAGAGACCCCGCGTCTCCGGCGCCCGCCTCTCCCCTCCCTCCCGGCCCGGCCCGGCTCGGCCCCGCCAGCACCGCTACCTCCGCCAGCTTTGCCACCATCAGCACCACCTCCACCACCGCCACCACCACCACCACCACCGCCACCACCACCGCCGGCGGCGGCAGCAGCCATTTCATCTCCACAGAAACCAGACACAAAAACATGGCAGAAATGGAGAAAGAAGGGAGACCTCCGGAAAATAAAAGGAGCAGGAAACCGGCTCACCCAGTCAAAAGGGAGATCAATGAGGAAATGAAGGTATTTTTGGACCTCGGGGGTTGAGGAGACGGAGCTCTTTCTCCGGCCCGCTCCTCTTGGGCTGTTGTGTGGATTTGGGGGGGATCCAGGGGCGCGCTTGTCAGTTTCCGTGGGATGCCCGGAACGCCTCGGCTCCTCCTCCAGGTGCGGAGCAGAAGCCAACTCACGGGTTGCATCCCCGAAATGTGCCAAGCTCGGATCTGATGAGGGCGGGGGGGGGGGTGAGGGGGAGACCACATACTATGTAAGCGTGCGGACCCCGGGTTGGCACTGATTTGTTTCGGGGAGAGGGCGCCAGGGCGGGTGGGTAGGACGAGGAGGCTTTCCTATCATCCTTCAGACCCTTCCAAAGTTGAGAGCCGCCCGGCCGAGGCGCCCTCGGGGAGAGCCCGATGCCACCCCTCTCCCTAGGACATCCCCCTGCTTGATGGTGTCGCTTCGTCCCAAGTCGCCAGCGGTGACCGTGTAGCGGTTGTCAGTGGCCGCCAGTGGCGGCCTGAGCGGCGCGGGTCTGGGACGGTCCTAGCCGCCCGGCTCGCCGCGCCCGCCCGCGCCCGCCGGGCTGGCTCGGCCCTCCCAGCTTCCCCCGGCCGCAGCCTCCCCCGCGCCCCCTCCGCCCCCGATGAGCAGGCGCGGTGTCCGTCGGAGGGGCGGCCTTCGCCAGCGCCGGCCCATTGTCCTCCCAGCCGGCCGAGGCCGGGCTCCGCGCCAGGCCAGTGGTGCCCCAGAGGTGGCGAGCGCAGCCCCGCGCAGCAGCTGTGCGTGTTCGGAAGCGATTGCCCGAGACGCCCCGCTCACCTCCGGACTCCCCAGCACCCCCGCTCTTTCATTAGATTCTGCAGACTTGCGAGGGTTTGCCTGGGCGACGGTTTTATTCTCTGTCCATGTCACAGGCTTCTCTTGATTTTTTTTTTTAATCTTATTTGTCCGTTTTTCTTTCGGCGAGTTGAAAAAAAAAAGTAGCGGGTTTTCGGTCTGCTCGGTGTTCCTCGTCCTCGGAACACAGCCCGCCCGCGTGCTGCCAGCGATCGCGCCAGGTTTGGGGAAGTTTCTACTGAAAAGACGAACTGGTGTTAAAACGTCAAGCTACGACCCCCCCTCCCCCGTCTGTCTCTCCCTCTCTCTCTCTTCTTTTAACATCTTCTGTGACTGAGATGCCTTGTATGAAGCTCACACTTCAAAGGGGACAGATGGGTGTACATCCGTGTTTCTCTACCTGGGTGCGTATGTGTAGTCTTACCTTCCGCCTAGAAATGTCAGGAGCATGCTAATTTATGGAATTCGAGTTTGTCTTTCGGGGCGAAGAACTTAATGCCTTTTTTTTTTTTTAGCATAAGGTGCAGGATGGGTCCAGAAGAGAAATAAGGAAGATTTGCCTTGGAAAGTAATGGAAACCACCATTGATTTAAAATAAAAATTAAAAAAAAAGACCCAAAAGACTAGTAAAAAGTTCTTTTCTTTCCACGAGGGTGGAATTCAGTCTACAACAACCAGTTTCCCTCCCTTGCCCTTCCTTCCCTCCCGTCCTGCGTTTCCAGATTACTTTTCCATGTCGCTTTAAATTGAGGGTATAGGAGAAGAGGAGAGAGGTGAAGGCCACTAGGCAATCACAGCATGCACTGGCCCTTTAAAACACCGCCTAATGTGATCTATATGGATGGCAGCTTTTAAGTTTCATAGGTTCTAAAGTTACAAATTAGCTAATTTTAATCAAAACATGTGAAATGTTATCCTGGCTGGATATAATGGCTGACTGTGCTCCATGCTTGGGGCTCGTGTTGTTGACTTTGGCTGCAGGCAGTACTCCGTGGTTTGGGAGATAGTTGTCCTTCTACAGTATAACAGATGTTTGTCTGAACTGGTGAGGAAGAAACAAAAACAACATTGTATGAAGGGGAAAAATTACACGATTTTTAGCCAATACTCTCTGGACTAAGTATGGAATTAACCTTGGTGTGCAGAATTTCCTCTTGAGGAAAATAATGTTATATTTCTTCCAAATCACTACTTACTATTTGAAGTTTTAATCCTCATCATTTTGATGCAGTGTAGCATTAAACAAGAAGAGTTTTGCACAGGAAATAACTCAACCACCTATAGGACCAGTATATCTCTCTGGTTTAGAACAATGTGAGAGACCCTTGGCCAGAATTTTCAGTCATGTTCCTGCAGTCATGCCAGTGTGTCTAGTGGAACTCTTTTGTTGGAATCCTCTAATATAATAGCACCAAGAAGCCGTATTTACTGTATTTTCCCAAAGTCAAAGCAGTTATTTTAAACTCATTATATTTTTCTACTTCTGATATTAATAATTACAGAAGCAAAACTCTTCCCTTCACTTCATTCTATTATTATCCCTCTACCTCCCTGAACATGAAGTGTAGGGTAACATAACAAGTTGGTTGCCCTGTATAAAAATGTGTGCAACAAAATGTCACCCAGAGTACAATGTAGCCTTGTGCAGCTTCCTATCGTTGCTTCTGGAGCTGCCTGGCTGTGTTTGCCTTCATCTGAACGGCTTTCATCTGGACCAGTGTAAACTAAGCCCTGGTAAGTAATCATTGCCCGGCAGAAAGAAAGGAATGTATACAGCTAGCAAGGCCTAAGCTGTAAAAACGGAAACCTGAGCCCGTACCTCGGATCACATATCAAGGCTTGAAGGTAGGGGAAATGAAAGGGGGAAAGAGGAGAGAGGGAATGGAAAAGTCAGCCTGGGAAGTGAAGGATCAGGAGGAGGCCTCCCTTAGGGAGATTTGGCTCAGGGATTAGGGAATTTTATCGTGGTGTACAGTGACCTACTCAGGTTTCAACACTGGTTGGATCCAGTTGCTTCTCTGTGAGCTGAAAGAAAAAAGACTGGAGTGTATGTGATTTTTTTTTTCTCCTTCTGGTAACAGAAAGGACATTGGTACAAGTATCTATTTTAAGTACAGCAAACCAAAGCACTGAGAATGAGCAACAAATTTGCCTCATCTCAGATACTTCCTTCAAGATTTCCTAATTGAGATAGTCACATATTTATGTAAAGGAGAAGACAAACTGGCTGAAGTTTAGCTGACATCGGTAATGGCATTGCAGATAGTCTTCATGTGGCTGGCAGCTAATGTTGGTTGCTGTTTCACTAGATCAGATATTGAGTTACATTTTCGTTATCACTGGTATAATGTACATGGCAGTTGTAACAAATTTAAATTTGATACAATATAATTTTGTGTGTGGAAAGCACATGACTTGGCATTGCTTACTTCTGGTGTACTTCAGTGACAGTATCTTGAAGTAGAAATGTTTGTCTCATTATGACCTTTACACTGTGTCTGAATCTTTCTTCTTTTCTTTCTGATTTTTCTTGATTAAAAAAACTGATTGTTTTGCTGTACTTACAAGTAGTATATCTTATTTAATTAGTGGCTAGTAGAGAGGATTTTAGAACATCAAATGGCAATGTAATTTACATTTGGGCTGTTTTTGGTTTCTAATATAAGTATTGGGATTATATCTAATGTATTATGTCAGCCCATATGTGTCACAATAAATGTATGTCAGAGAGGAATCCCAGCATAGGGAAGTGTTAATGACTTTCAGGAGTTCTTCTAGAGCATGGTAGACATAATATATAAACTTGTTTGTATTAGTGAATGTGTGAATGTATGTTTAAGTATAAATGCTAGTTGTATTTTGTTCACATAGACCTTACTAAACTGTCATCAGTATCTCCCAAACAATAACATAACTCAAAAAATGTCAACTGTGAGTAGAATAATGAGTCAGGTTTTTTACCTTTTTAAACTCTGACAAATCTAATGTGATTAGATCAAGTACACTGTCCTGGAAACTTTCCTAAACAAATCATAATTAATGTACTTACCATATTTGGCTTCTTTATCCACTGCTAATCTACAGGATAGTCTATGTTAAATATCACAGAGTCTCACCTTTAGTAGACAAGGTTCCTGTCTACAAATATTCTCAGTAAGTAATTTGTAACTAAATTTATGCTTTGGTCCTGTTGCCTGCAGTTGGAGGCAGGCACATCTGGTAAAGCTTACTAGGAAACTTACCACAAGATTTTCTAGTTTGGTCTACTGATGGTCTCCATTTGGCATTAAAAATGACCTATGTTAATTGCATAGACAATAAGGCAACTGCAGTGAGTTAAGTAGCTTGATGTTTAAAAAGAGTGAGAGAGATCAGGGTGTGGATTGGAAAAGTCAGCATGTTTAAGATTGAAATGAGCTCATTATTAAATCAGGTATATTTTAAGATTTACTGCTGAAATGCCATCCCGTTATGTTAAATGCAGTAAAGAACTTAGAAAGCAGGCCTGGGAGCACATTCCCACTGAGACATCCACAAACCATGTCAGACCCTTCTTACCGAATGGTAGCTTCAGCTGCACAACATGGCAGGGTTAGGGGCTAATGAAATCAGGACAAGGACCTTACTCTTTCGCAGCGGGTATGGGATTTCCCTGGGCTCTTGTAATGGCCATCCATTGTCCACCTCAGGCTAAACCCATAAGAGTCCTGAGAGGACTTGGAGAGCTATGCATTGTGCTCTATTCCAACAGAGGTTTCTGGGTAGAGTCTCTTTCTCCATCTGTGACCTCTGAGTCTGATGTGCCATAGAGCACCATTCTCTCTTGCAGGTTCCAGAGACGAGGAAATGGAAAGGAACTTCTCCACTTCCTACCAAATCTGAAATAAACATTTGAACTAGAAGAAAATGAGTCTGACAGACTCGTTCCCTTCTGTGTTTCCTGCCTCTGTGCTTGCCAAGCCTGCTCTGAGGAGCCAAGCCCTACTCTCCTTGTGTGAAAGACAGACTTATAGAAACCAAGAGGTAACAGAGATTTTAACTCAAAGTTAAAATCTGGGCCTCAAAAAGGAACACTGAGGTCTGTCAGTGGCTTTCTAAAAAGGAGACTCCTAAGAAAAGATTATGTCCTGCTAGTGTGACCAAACTATTTATCTGTCTGTCTGTCTGTCTCTCTATCTTCTATCTATCTTCTATTTTTTTTGCCAGCCCTCGAGCTTAAACTCAGGGTCTGAGCATGTCCTTGGGCTTTTTCCTCAAGGCTAGGCCCCTGCCACTTGAGCTACAGCACTACTTCTGGCATTTTCTATGTATGTGGTGCTGAAGAAATGAACTGGGGTCTTTGTGCATGCTAGGCAAGCTTTCCACCACAAACTCCCAGACCCCCACTTTGTCTTCTAAGGAAATATCACTCTTTGTTGAGTCTTGTCCGGGCTCCTCCTCTTCCTCCTCTTCTTCCTTCTCATCCTTTCTTCCTCCTCCTTTACCTCCTTCTTTTATGCCAGCTCTGGAGCTTGAATTTTTGGCCTGTTTGCTGTCCCTGAGCATTTTTATTCAAGACTAGAGCTCTACCACTTCTGGCATTTTTTTGTGGTTAATTGTAGATAAGATTCTTCTGGACTTTTTGCCCAGGTTGACTTCAAACCACAATCTTGGTAACCTTAACCTCTTTAGTTAAAGATGAGCCACTGGTACAAGACACATTTGTATTCTTAAGCTAATGAAATTAGTGAATATTTTTCTGAAAGAGAAAGGATATTTCAGGGCAGAAGAGAGGAAAATAGAATACTTTATCTTGGTAGTATTAATTGAAACATATAAACAGACTTGAATGCTTGTGCTATGTGAGATTTGCTGAATGTATACTTTAGGATCTGTAGACTGATGGGAATTAATGTCTCTTATATAACTAAAAGAGAATTCTGAACAACTTTCAGGGCAGTAGTGCTGACAGGAAAACTATGTCTTGGTGATTTTTTTAGGGCAGTGCTGCAGCTGTGAAAGGACACAGCTGCACACAGCTGTACACCTGCCATGCCTTACCATCTTGTTGGCTGAGGCCTAGAACCCATAATTTCATACCATTCCTTTGACTCCTTTAGGACAATCTTGGCAGTCAATTAAAATGTGGGCACATGATTGTGTGCTCTGTGTCACAACAAGATAGATTTTTTTTTAATGTAGAAGCATGTGATTTTGATTTCACAGGCCAATTATTTAGCCATTGAATTTGGAATCTATCACTCAAAACAATACTTTTCTCAGGCCTGTTCCATTTGGGGATAGTACATCCTTTGCTTTCAGTCCTGCATTAAAATCATTGCATTATAGCTAATGACAATGCTGTAAAATAACCCAAAACCAAACAACATGATCATCCCCAAGGGATTTCAAGCCAGGTAGCCATCGTCAGGTAACAATAGCAAGCAAAAGCATGAAGTCTGTGAGTTTAGCCACCCTTATTATTCCATGCATGCAGGGATGGACCTCCTCATGGGTCATTTTTGGGGAGTGGCTTGCTCTAACTATACCATCTGATCTAGTGGGAACATAAAGGTGGATGAACTTTGTAATCTGTGAAGGCCTCTTCAAATATTTCTTTTGCACTCTCTAAATTTTACTTCATGACTTTTTTATTGGCATCACCATAAAACAAAATTGGTCTACTCAGTCTGTGTTAGAGGAGAAAATGTGGACTTAGCACTGGGCCAGGCCTAGGAACAGAACTAGACACTGACTTCTAACCAAGTTCAATTGTTAGCTTCACTTTAGGACTTGGACAAGGCTTTGCCTCTCTTCTGTGTATTTCCTTTTCTTATTGTTCTTTGTGAATCCAGTAAAGAAGCTTGCTACAGAATTAGAATGCACAGACATGACAAGGTAGAGAAAAAATTTAAATGAAATAAATCACCATTCCATTATTTTTAACTTTAACAAACAGAGATGCTAGTAGTTTTTCCTTTTCCTACCTTGTGAATTGTTCCAGTTAGGAGTTTCCTTTCTGTTTGAAAGTATTTCTCACGTATTCTACATGTTGGGTAGTGTATGTCAGAATGTTTTGAAGTTAAATAATTGGCAGATTCTTTCTATTGTCATTAGAATTGGGAATATACTGACTGATGTAGCTGAGACTATTTTAATTGATTTTTTTTTGCCAGTACTTGGCTTGAGCTCAAGGCCTGAGCATTGTCCTTGGACTTTCTCAAGGCTATAGCTCGTCCACTTGATCCATAGCACCACTTCCGGCTTTTTTTCTATGTATGTGGTACTAAGGAATCAAGCCTGGGTCTTCATGCATGCTAGGCAAGCACTCTACCACTAGGCCAAACTCCTGGCCCCTTTAATTAATTTTTAATTAAAACTAGTTTCTTATTTTTACAAAACTAATACACAAACATGACATAAATAGCAGAATAAGCAATAGAAATAGCAGAAAGGAAACAAAGTCTATAGTTTTCCCACCCAGAAGCAATTACTGTGAACATTCTTATGTATGTCTTCCATGTATAACACAGAGCTCTAAAAAACAAAATGATCTGATAGTATACTAACTTTTCATTTAAACCTTTTTTTTTTTGTCCAATGTGGGGCTTGAACTTAGGGCTTGGGCAATATCCCTGAGTTCTTCAGTTCAAGGCTACCACTTTGAGCCACAGTACCACTTCCAGTTTTCTGGTGGTTAATTGGAGATAAGAGTTTCATGGACTTTAGTGCCTGGGCTGGCTTTGAACTGAGACCCTCAGATCTCAGCCTCCTTAGTAGCTAGTATTATAGGCATGAGCCACCAGTGCCCAGCTAAAACCTAATGTTGTCAATAGCTTTCTATGGCACTATTTATTTATTTATTTATTGCCAGTCCTGGGCTTGAGCTCCGGGCCTGAGCACTGTCCTTGGACTTTCTCAAGGCTAGAGCTCTACCACTTGAGCCTCAGCACCACTTCCAGCTTTTTTCTATGTATGTGGTACAGAGGAATCGAACCCGGGTCTTCATGCATGCTAGGCAAGCACTTTAACCACTAGGCCAAACTCCCGGCCCTCCATGGCACTATTTTTTTTTTTTTTGCCAGTCCTGGGGATTGGGCTCAGGGCCCAGGCACTGTCCTTGGGCTTTCTCAAGGCTAGAGCTCTACCTCTTGAGCCACAACACCACTTCTGGCTTTTTCTGTGTATGTGGTACAGAAGACTTGAACCCAGGTCTTCATGCATGCTAGACCACACTCCCAGCCCCACTAATTTTTAAAAAAATCTATAGTACATATTTTAGTGACTAAAGAGTATTCTGTTATATGACTAAACTGTAATTTATTTAACCAAGTTCCTATTGTTTGACATTTAGTTTGTTTCTAGGAAAACACTGAGACAAATAGCCTCTGTGTATTTCTGTACTTATTTCCTTAGGATAGTTCTTAAAAATGCCTAGAAATAAAGTCACTGATCAAATGGCATGTAAATTTCAAATTTAATGCACTTAGTCATATTACCTTTGCTAAAAGTCATATCAAGTTCTCAATAGTATGCCAGAGCTCACCGATATTACTTATTATACTTTTTTAAGTTTTCATATATTTATTTTTGAAATAAGATTTTTCTGAATTTCATTAGGTCGTTTCTCTGTGTTTACATATTTTTTGTATTTATGAATGTATCCAAACAAATCAACACATCTGTAGAGATCTGTAGAGCGTACATTCTTAAGTGTCAGATGTTATGCTAGATAAGGATTAAGATGAAATAAGAGCTGGACACTGTAATCCTAGCTTCTCTGGAGGTTGAGACCTAAAGATGGTTCAAAGTGAATTAGGGAAGGGATGCCTGTCACACTTTTATTTTCAGTTAACCAGCAGAAAGCTGGAAATGGAGCAATGACTCAAATGATAAAGAGCTAACTTTGGGAGAGTAAACAAACAAAAAAACAACTCAGGACAGTGCCCAGGCCTTGAGTTTAAAAAACAAAACAAAAGAAAGGAAAATTTTCTTTTATCCTTAAGTAACATAAAGTATATTTGAGTAGATGTCGATCACATACTTTATTTACAAAAAGTCAACTTGGAGTAAAACATACGGTTATAGGGAGAGGAAGGGCAAACTTTTCCTCATTTGGGTAAGTGATTGGGAGCTCCTTGACTATTCCCTGCTTTTCTGGATATGACATAAGTTTGCAAACATTGGCCTGATAAGAAAATAATCACTAAGCCAGAAGTGGTCGCTCATGCTTGTAATCCTAGATACTCGGGAAGCTGAGATCTAAGGATCAGGGTCAAAGGCATCCCGAGCACAAGAGGACCTGAAACTCTTCTCTCTTATCTAGATAAGGGAAGTAGGGCTTGGCTCAAGGGTGGGGCAATAGCCTTGAGCTGAAGAGCTCAGGGACAGCACCCAGGCAGAGTTCAAGCCCCATGACCCACACACACAAAAAAAAAGCAAGCAAGAAAGAAAATAATCATTAGCATGTACCTATGTTATAATATTTTTAGGATAAATAAAATCCCAAGTCCCTTTCAAGATCTTGAAATACTTAGGTTTTAAAGGTATTTCTGAATTGTTGCTTTCACAGTTCTTAAACTCAACTGTTATTTATCTGGTGAAATGCTCATTTAAAAATAATTTGGATTAGGCCAGCCACTGGTGGGTCACACCGGAAGTGCTAGCTATTCAAGAGAGTGAGATCTGATGATTTGTGATTCAAAACCAGCTCAGGCAAGGAAGTCGGGTAAAACTTTTGTTGTTGTTGTTCGTTATGAGGCTTGAACTCAGGGCCTGTTATCGCTGAGCTTTTCTGCTCAAGGCTCATGCTCTACAACTGTGAGCCACAGCTGCTTCCAGCTTTCTGACGTTTAATTGAAGATAAGAGAGTTTCACAGTCTTTCTTACCTGGGTTGGTTTGAATCATGAATTCTCAGATTTCAGCCTCCTGAGTAGGTAGGATTAGAGGCATGAACCACCTGTGCTCAGCTAGGACTTCCGGTGTGACCCACCAGTGGCTGGCCTAATCTAAAAATGTGAGACTCTTATCTCCAGTTAACCACTAGAAAACCAGAAGGCTCATGTACCTTAGTGCCCAGGCTGGTTTTGAACTGTGATCCTTAGATCTCAGCCTTCTGAGTAGTTAGGATTACAGGCGTGAGCCACCATGCCTGGCTTTGTGGTATGATTTCTTTGCAATTCTTTGGTCTAGGGAGATTGCTTAGAGTTACTGACACATGGACCTGTACAGCATTTGCAGTAGAAAAAGACCTGCTATAGGACTAAGAATAAGATACTTAATGTAGTTATGACATTTCTTGGAGAATGTGGCATGCCTATCCTTTACCTTCTTGATACTTACTTACCTTCTTCATTTTCTATTGTAAAACAAGGATGCCACATAAGTGACCAAACACCTAACACAGGGTTACTGGAAGGAACAAGAAAATTAAAGGATGTGGAAAGACTGCAAGTGCTTTAAGAATGTTAGATATTATCATTATAATTTTAGTGACCTTTTTTCCAAACCCAAATTGGACCACATGATATGAGAGGATTTTTGTGTCACTTCCAAGGGCAAGAAGCAGTCTGCAAATTGTAAGTTGGATGCCAAAATATTGTAGTTTCTGGCATATTTTAATGGTTAATAGGAGCAATGATAAAATATTTGAAATAATGACTCCTCAGTTAAATTCATGATGTATGATCAGTATAAATTTTGATTTTTTTTTGGTAAAAGTTACTTTATTTTTCATATAAAGAGAAGTTCATAGAATTCTAAAACTGGGAGGAACTTTAAAGAGATTGTTTTGTTTCTTCACCCAGCAATTCTCTTTAAGATTTTGGAGGAAGTTCATTTTTAATCCCCCTCCATATAGTTGCATTCTTATCTTATTTGTAGGGCTTGAACTCAGGGATTTATACTTTCTTAGTCTTTTCCACTCACAGCTGGTGCTCTACTACTAAGCCCCACCTCCACATTTGTCTTTTTGCTGGTTAACAAAAAGTGCGATTTTTCTGCCCAGGTTGCTTCAAATCTTAATTCTCAAATCTCAGACTCCTGAGTAGCTAGAATTATAGGTGTGATCCACTAGAGCCAGGCTAGTAGCTTCTGTTATCATAAAGCATTTGTACCTTAAAAATCTTTCTGGACTTTAATTAATTGCTTTTTTACTTAAAAAATAAAAACTTAAAGGAATGACCTTTAAATATATAATTCTTTTGGGGAGGACATTTGTCAAGACACATTCTCATAAACTGATATGACTTATTTTTGACATTAATATATTTGACATCAATTATTATTGATGTCAAGGCTAGCACAGTGACAGGAAAGTGTCAACAAGCTCCCTCCTTCGAGGAGCTGCAAGAGATTCTCACAGATGAATACTCAGTAAGGTTGCAGAAGTTACCACCAGTATTTAAGAGGCTTCATGTTTCTCTGACAGTTGTGTAATGGAAGGTAGGTGGTGGTTAAGTCAGGTTGTGAAATTCTTGTTGCAAGAAGCTGACACATATAGATTAAATAAAGTTTGTTACTTCTTTTTATTTTCATTTTCAGGGTAATGAATAGAGGGGTTACAGTTACATTTGTCATGTAGTAGGTGCATTACTTCTCCCACATTGATACCCCTTCTCATGTTTTTGTCCCCTATTCTTCCCCTACTCCCTCCCAATCATCTTGTTTTCCCCCTTCCCTTCCCTATTTTGAATAAACAAATAAACATATATATATATATAATATACCTGGTAACAAAGTCAGATATAGTAACATGAGATTAATCGTAAGGGCAAAAAAAAGAAGAGAAATAACATAGTACGTTAAGAACAACAATCACACAAGATACACTTCTTGTTTTCATATCCTAGAGTTCATTTCACTTAGTCTCGTCCTATATGACCTTATGTAAATAGGTTTTGAGCTATTGTAATCCTCTGCTAGGAGAGTCCTAGATGTATACTAATTATTACAAATGAAGGAAATAATTGAGCCTATGTTCCACTCAGTATGATTTTTTCCAAGTCTTTCCATTTCCTTATGAATGGGGTGATGTCACTCTTTCTGATGGCAGCACAGAATTCCATTGTTTATAAATACCCCATCTTGATCCATTCATCTGCTGAAGGACATCAGGGTTGGTTCCATGTCTTAGCTAGGATAAGTAATGTTGCAAAAAGTTTGTTACTATTTCTTCAATGTATACATTGTACACATAATACAATGTATATGGCAAATGTTATAGTCTTTCTGTATCTATATCACAGCAAACTTCAGCATTTGTTTTCTTCATGAAAGATTTAAGACTTATGATTGACTTGTGCCTTTATGAACCTCTTGTTTTCTGCATTTGCAGTCACATATCAAAATGGCAAAATGTTTATTTTAAATGACAAGAAAGCAAATGTTCTAAAGTTTTTCCCCTGACACTCAGTATGCGTGACATAAATCCAATTCATATTGATTGCTCCATGAAGCCTCTGAATTTGCAACAGAAACCATAAAATGAACTGATCAGTTAAGATACCCAAATGGTATGAATTTGGTATTAATTATCCAGTTGAGGTTTCAATTTTTCTTCAAATATCTGAAAATTCTGAATATCATCCTAAGATTGATTCTGAGAGGATGAATACATTTGCAGCTGGACTAAGACAAAGCTGGAAAGTTGTTGAATGAGTTGTACATATGTAACCTTTGTGTGGCTTCACAAGTTAGACCTGGAGAAAGTGGTGTCGGGATAGAAATAATATACAGGGGCCGGGAGTTTGGTGTAGTGGTAGAGTGCTTGCCTCGCATGCATGCGAGGTTCGATTCCTCGGCACCACATACATAGAAAAAGCCAGAAGTGGTGTTGTGGCTCAAGTGGTAGAGCTCTAGCCTTGAGAAAGCCCAAGGACAGTGCTCAGGCCCCGAGTTCCAGCCCCATGACTGTCGGAAAAAAAAAAAAGAAATAATATACAAAACTGGGTGTAATAGGCAGTAAAAGATTATCTGTCTTGATGGCAGAGTTCTTTTAGAAATAGCAAAATAGTACATGGATCAAAAGGATGGCTTGCACTGGCTTTTTTGTTTGTTGGTTGGTTCCTGTAGGGTTGAACTCCAGGCTTGGGAGCTGTCTTGAGCCACTTTGTGATCAAGTTAGGGCACTACCACTTGAGCTATAGCACCTCTTCTGGCTTTTCTGAGTAGTTTATTGGCGATAAGCATCTCACAGATTTTTCTACCTGGGCTGATTTTGAACTGTGATCTTCAGATCCCAGGCTCCTGAATAGCTAGGGTTACAGACATGAGCCACATGCTTGGTGCACTTGGCCTTTAAATACTGTTGGGAGTTGTTTCATGCATGCAACATAAGCTTCACCCTTACAGATTTCTGCTGCCAGACCACTGATAGAAGATCTTGATTTGTATGCTTTAGGACTGTCATTCTGTAGTCAGGCACTGAGCTTAGTGAAAGAAATTAGGCATTAGCAGAAAGCGATGCCTCATTAAAGGGATCTCTTTTGATTGAGTGGAACTGCATTTAGCCCAGTCCTCTGTAGTGGTATTCCTGAAGTTGCTGAGCTAATTATTCATATTGATCATATCATCTGTAGGCATTCATGAATGTCTATTTAATGTGGACATGACCAGTCATCAGAGAGAATAAATGCCTCACTAAAGCTTGATATGGCTGACTTGGCCTTGTGAATGATGACACTGAATCAATCTCACTGGATTAAAAAAAAATTGCTACTATACAATACCAACACAGATTGACTCAGTTGTAGCTTAGATCTTATGTAGACAGTAAAGCAATAAATAAAATAGCATCCTTTTGGTTGTTTAAAATGCCAACTTTGTTTTTGTGCAGCCAGTAGTGCAATATTATTTATTTATTTATTTGCAATCCCTGCTGAAATTAAAGTCATGAAATTCAAGAAAGCATGGAACTCAACACATTGAGTCTGTGCACAGTTTGGCACAGAGACTTACCATTTTGTTCAGGTATATAAATTACACATCCCAGTGTAATTCAGAAATGACAGGTTCTAAGACGAGCAATAAAAGATGCTCTGAGCCACAGAAATGGTTAGAATATATAGTTTTCCTAGTTCAGTCTAGGAGGTTCATGGCACCCTGCCAAGAAGATGTTTAAGGCACACTGGAGCATCAATGTGATGAAATCAGTAATACATACAGGTCTATGTTTTGCTTCTAGATAAGTTAATAAAAATGATCCCTGGGTATAAAGTATCAACTCTCTCCAACTATCATTTTCAAACTTGGATATCTATAATAAATGTACTATCCTACATTTATAGTTCGTAAAGTGATTTCATGCATTATCTAAAATTTAGGCTGGCTAGTCTTGTTAAAAGACAATCAAGCGACCTTTGATGTAAAATTTATAAAGCATTTAAACATTAATTAAGAATACTTTCACAAAGGGAAAATTGTAAGAGGAAATTTGTAACCTATTCAGCTTTCTGTATGGGGTGGTGGTTGTCAACTGATGAATTGTTTTTCTTTGTTAAGTTTTTGCTTTATTAGAGTTGAGTCATGTTAATAAATAACACTTGAATCAGAAAATATGTCTAATTTAATCTGAAATATAAAAAAGTTGTTTACATTTTCAATTTTTTCTTAGCTGTTTTTATGATTTTCCTTTTAGTATTTTTGTTGGTGTGGGAAACAGGCTGTGCAGAAGAATATGCTAAAATAAGACTTTTTATTTGCAAGCAAAACTGGCAAATACCTTGTACTTATTATCATTAAATTGCAAGTCTCTGAAGGCCTGTCATAATTGGATGAGTCATTCTGTGATTTAAATGTATTGCAATTTTGAACATGATTTGTAAAATGAACACTACTCTAGGGAAAATGGAACAGGGATGGCACTAAATGGGGAAAGGCACACAGAATTCCATTTATGCATTCTTTTCAAATAATTATTGATTATAGAAGTAAGTCATAGTTTATGCTTCTCTTTCAGAATTTTGCAGAAAATACCATGAATGAACTCCTTGGCTGGTATGGCTATGATAAGGTTGAATTAAAAGATGGTGAAGATATAGAATTCAGGAGTTATCCTACAGATGGGGAGAGCCGGCAGCACATTTCTGTTCTCAAAGGTAATGACATTTAATGTCCCTTTGTTCCTGCAAAGTAGAATTAACTATCTCAACCTTCCAGAATAGATTTGCTTTGGGACTCATTTTGTTGATTATGCCTATGGTTGGTTTAAATGTACATTCCACACAATATGAGAGTGAAACATAAACAAAAATATATATAACTTCATCTCCTTCCAGCAGTGGAAAGTCTAAACAGAGGCTTAGAACCTTAATGCTGTGATCTGCCCACAAGTTCATAAAAAGAGGTAGTGTTTGCTGACTTCCAATTTCCTTTATCTTTTTGACATGTGATCAATTGCTGGGAGATGGGACTTTCACTTAGGTGCCAGTGTTAGGTGTGCATTTTCAGAGGGCCAGAAAGGATCATTGTTGTTTGGGTGGTCCTTCTCCCTTGTCTTGGGGTGGGAAATTTGAAAGGAAGCTCTATTTTCCTTTAGTATTTGAAGTTTTCACTCTTTCCCTATAAGACTTTTCTATATGACTATATGAAAGCCCAGCTAAAGAGTGGAACCTAGAGAGGAAGGACAGAGCAGAATTTACATTGATTCTACCAGTAGACAGCATTCTCTAATATCTAATGCAAAAGTGTGTATGAATATTGAATTAATGAACCTAAATTTGGAATGAGCATTTGTTTGGAAGAGTAAAGAGAAGAAACATGTGAAGAAGCAGTTCATTTGGGGAATTTTAATAAAATGTGGGTAAAACTAATTGTGCATCACCATTGGCAATTTGCTCAGTATTTATATTACATCCAAATTTATTGGCACAATACCTGTTCAAGCATTTTGTTTCCAGACTTTAAAATAGTGCTTTTTTTTTTTTGCCAGTCCTGGGCTTGAGCTCAGGGCCTGAGCACTGTCCTTGGACTTTCTCAAGTCTAGAGCTCTACCACTTGAGCCTCAGCACCACTTCCAGCTTTTTTCTATGTATGTGGTACGGAGGAATCGAACCTGGGTCTTCATGCATGCTAGGCAAGCACTTTAACCACTAGGCCAAACTCCCGGCCCAGTAGTACCTTTTTTCTTATATGTGCAACACAATGTAAATGAGCTGTCCTGCAGGCATGTGGAACTGAATGTACCTGACAGATGTTATGTTAAGTTTGCTATGAAATTGAACACATCATGCTATGAAAATAGTATCATCAATTTCACTGTAAAAGGAAAATGCAAGTCATGAGTATATATTTTATAAACCAATAACCTAGGTAGTTAATTATCTTTGGCTCTGGAGAACATGGAAAGAACGACTGCCATGTTTTTTGTGGATGAGGTTTTTTTTTTAGCTATCATTTACTTATAAGAATAATCTGCACAATGTTTTTTTATTTTCGTTTTTGTTAATTTTAGTGGGTATTATCAATACCTAGTACAATGACAGTTTTCTTCTAGGTCATCATCTTTGATTATATTATAATCCAAATTTGTAATATAGTGGGATTTACAATGCTGGCTTTAGGCTTTTATCCTGGAAGCTAGAAAGTGGTTCTTAACTGTGTATCACTTTATACATAGAAAAGGTTAATTGCCTTTTAAGTTCCTGTGAGAATATAGTGTTAAAATTCATCACCATGATTCAACTAAAATGTTAACTATTACAGTAGAGCAAATTATAAAGGAATTCATTGGAAACTTGGTAACAAGACAAAAAAGTTCCTGAGCTGACTATAGAGTTGTGGTAAGCTGTTTAAAGGTTTACAAGGATATTTTTTCTGTTAGACAATCATTTCACTCAAGAGACTAAGGAAAAATCTTCAGTCTGCTAAATAATTTTGTGATATAGCATATAATTTTTTCCTCTTACAGAAAATTCTTTGCCCAAACCAAAATTACCTGAGGACAGTGTTATTTCACCATACAATATAAACACAGGCTATTCAGGGCTTGCCACTGGAAATGGACTCAGTGACTCACCTGCAGGGTCAAAGGATCATGGCAATGTGCCCATTATTGTACCTTTAATTCCACCACCTTTCATAAAGCCACCAGCAGGTAAGCACCACTGGGGTTCCCATTGATAATGATTCTTAGATGGTTGCTTGAACTATTTTATGAATAACTGTTATAACCAAGATAATAATTTGATAAAGATTATGTTAGGAACTCTATAGATAAGAGATGTCACTTCATGTATTATTTAAAATATTACTAATTTAGGAAAATTCTCTACTTATGCATAGGCTTTCCAATAATGGTGAACCTTTTCTACTACCAGCTTGCAAAAGTTATTTTCCTTCATTATTATTCTTTTTTGGAAAAAAAGAAATATTTCTTTTTTTAAAAAAACAAGCTCTATATATGATGAGAAGAAGGTTACTGGTTGAGCTGGGTGGTGTGTAAGGAGGGCCTGATCTCCTGGGGTTTCTGAGAATGGGTAATTTTGTACAAGGACATGTGGCAAGCATGTTCCTCAACATGTTTTTCTCTAAATCCATTCAAGAAACAATTTACATTATGCATCATCTCCACAGAGTTCTTTCTAATTCCTGGAAAGCTGTCCTTGAGAGCTTAAAAAAGATGGAGATCTGAATTCCACTTGCATGAAAATGTAATCAGGTCTTTTATATTTCCAGAAAATTAGATGGCACTACATTAGATCTAGATGGCAATAGGCTCTGAGCATATAATATTGTCAGCTAGGATATAGGTACCTTTCACGCAGAGGGAAAAGTTAACATTGTTGTCTCTGTTTGCTGTAAAATGTTGGAATTGTGATAGGATGCTTAATTGTGAACTTGGTTATTTTTCTGCATATTGAACAAGAATAAATACCAGACTACAATAATAGTACTTATTTTAGCATACCAAAACAAACACTTGTTTTATAAGGGAAGATAGGTATTTTGCTATGTTTCTATCAACAGTGAAGGCATTTGCAGATAGAAGTTACTGGTTTATATTATATATAAGGATGTTATATTATAGATATACTTGCACTGTATTCTGAATGTGACACTTTCCATTATGCTTCTAGCCACATTTTCTTCTTGTCCTACTACATTAAAAATATAAAAATGTCCTTCCATACTAAAGTCTTCACATGTATTAAAATCATCTATAATTATGTTTCTCTACTAATTACTAAAGTGATTGGTATTGTATATAAAGTTTGTCTTTTCAGTGCCTCTATTATTTATTTTGTGATTCAAAGGGGCCCAAATTTATCTCCCAAGGAGTGAAGATATCTTTTCCATAGGCCAACTTGGGCAAAAAGTAGCTGATTTTGTAAATATAGATTTTATGTTTACCTGTATGTTCTGTGGCTTAAGTAAAATGTGATGATGAGCAGGAATTTAAGATAGTATAACTAACTAGTAAGAACATTAGCTTCAGATCCAGAAAGACTGGGTTTCAATCCAGGTTTTATTTACTTACCAGATCTGAGCATCAATGTTCCTCATTTGTTTTCTGGACTGTACAATGGGAATCACAGTTCTACTTAATGGGATTGTTGGAAGTGAGATGAGGAAATGTATGCATATTACCACACATAATACCTGCCACATGGTAGCCACATAGCATATACCATACTTATTTCTCCTCTTTGCAGTCCTAGTTCTGCCCTAAAGTTATCAGGTATATAATTTGTGAATAAAAATGTGGGCATCCAAATGCAAATTCATCTCTAAGATTTATTTGAGCAAAGCAAACAGCTTTAGAAATTAGCATAGCTGAAGCAAACATGAGTTTGGCATGCCAAAAAACCTGCCCTGGTGTTTCCTGCTGAGCCAGCCACATAGAATTCAAGCACACAGCTCCTATTTAACTCTAATTCCACATCAGATCAGGAAATAAATATGCAAAGGGATAGAGGCCAAAAATCGAGCCTTGGAAGTCTTAGCTGTAGGAACCCAAAGGAATTAGAAACCAGAGTAACTGAACACCAGTGGTTTTATGCTGTCTTCTGTGGAACTCCAAGGCATTCATCTGTGGAAAACAAAATGTAGGAAAGGACGTCTTTAATTTTCTGTATCTGCTCAAAACTTTGACTTTTTTTTTTACCATGAGGTTTCACATGACAAGACAAAGGCAGAAACGTTTTCTACTTTCTAGACACTTACTCTGTTAGTAAACTTGACAGAGAGATGAAGTTTGATTTAGTCATGCATGTAAGTTAGAGGGCAGAAAGTGCCTTGGGCTTTGCAGACCATATGATCGCTAATGAAGCTACAGAACTCTGTTGCTGTAGTACAATGGCAACCATATATACCATAAACCAAGGGATGTGGTTATCTTCCAACGAAACTTTATTTACAAAAAAAGGCACTTGTAGGGTTTTACCCATAGTTTTTTGATGCTTATGCTAGGATGACATTAGCTGAGTCTCATGGTAAAAGAAAGGTACTAGAGTTTCAAAGTCACTCATTTCACTTGGTAAGGTGTTCTGTAATGGCCCAAGAAATTAAGAAAAAATAAGAGTATGGTAAGAGTGCTTTTGGGGTATTTAGTGTTTTTTTTTGTTGTTTTGCCAGTCCTGTGCTTGAACTCAGGGCCTGAGCACTGTCCTTTCTCAAGGCTAGCACTCTTCCAATTGAGCCACAGCACCATTTTCCAGCTTTTTCTATATATCTGGTACCGAGGAATCAAACCTGCGTCTTTGTGCATGGTAGGCAAGCACCATACACTAGGCCAAACTCCTAGTCCTTTAGTGTTCTTTAGTACCACAGTATTGGTTGAATAAATGACTGACTGATGTTAAAATCTTATTCCACACATGATATAAATGATTTACTGAGGAAATGTTAGTATTTTGTTTGCTTTATTGTTCATTGAGAAAATACAAGTGTTTTGTCTGGAGTAATGCCAGATTGTCTGACCTTGACCACAGCTTCCTTGAGGATTCTGTTCAGTGAGGATTCCGTTGTTCTTACTATTCGTGGATAAGTCATTATCAAAAGTTTTTAGTTAATCATTTTAACTCTTCCTTCTCTAAAACTTCAACTGTTGTTCTTGAAGGCAACCAAGTGGAGGTACATTTCCTGTCAATTTTCTAGCCTTATATAGAGTAATGTGCATTTTTTTTAAAGGAGAACTAATAAAGGGTATAGTGGCCAGAAACTAATGGTCTCCTAATCAACTCCTTGATCTCTTTCTTTCTTCTTCTTTTTTTTTTTTTTGCCAGTCCTGGGGACTGAACTGAGGGCCTGAGCACTGTGCTTGGGCTTTCCTCAAGGGTAGTGTTCTACCACTTGAGCCACAGCACCAGTTCCGGCTTTTCTATGTACGTGGTACCAAGGAATCGAATCTGGGTCTTTGTGCATGCTAGGCAAGCACTCTACCACTAGGCCAAACTCCTGGCCCCAGCTCCTAGATCATTTACAACTATATCTTTGTTAATGCCCTTTTCTCAGGGAAGGAAAGATTAGGATTGTGTGTGTGCTTTGCATTTTTATGTTAGGGCCCAAATTATTCATATTGTACTGCAAGCTACATGTATATGTTAGTGATAATACCTTATATTATAGTTTATATATAGTTTGTACACATTATACCTTATATATTGTATTCTTTATAGGTTTTGAAACTCATTTGCATTCTTTAATTCAGCCCTGGGAAATAGCATTTACATTTCATTAAATAAAGAACTGCAGGTCAAACAGGTTAAATAGCTTTCTGAAGGTCATATGGCTTCTAAGTACTTGAGTTAAGACAATTACTAAAGTCTTCTTTTGATATAAAGTTGTCTTTTTTAGGATAGTCCTACAAAGCTTTCCTAGCCTGGATCAGAATAATAATGCTTATTAACAAACTAATTCTAGGTTCCCTGGTGACAAAGAGGTACAGCTTCTTCCTGAAAAAGTTTCTGTTTTGTTTTGGTGCCAATCGTGGGGCTTGAACTCAGGACCTGGGTGCTACCACTGAACTTTCTTTGCTCAAGGCTAGTGCTCTACTACTTGACTCACAGCATCACTTTCAGCCTTTGCTGAGTAGTTCATTGGAGATAAAGAGTTTCAGAGACTTTCCAGCCTGTGCTGATTTCAAACTGTGATCCTTAGATCTCAGCCTCCTGAGTAGCTAGAATTACAGGTGTAAGCCACCGACACCCAACCTAAAAGATTATTTTTAAAATTCTACATCATTATGAGATTTGATAGTGGAAAAATCCTAGTTTTGTTTTCCATTCCTTTCCATCACTAGACAATTGCTTTTTTTTTGCAGAGTGCAAAGGCTTTATCTGGCCAGGCACTGGTGCTACATGTGCTCATAGCACACTCACTACTGGATCCCATTCATGGCTTGGCAGCTGGTGGGCCCAGTGGAATACTTGTGACTGGGAACATAGTGATACTACATTTGCTTGAGTTTCCACTCCTTTTGCACAGCTGCATACAGAAGTGTGGGTGTAGCTTACTTCCAGGTCCACAGAACTGCTTTTTTTGGTCCTACTTCCCTTTTCACTGGAGCAGGGAAGCTCTCTATGTTTTGCTATTTACCGCAACACTAACTCTGCATTTGTCCTTATGTGTTTATGTCCATCTTCTCAGGCTAAGCTGCCCTTATTGATGTCCTCTTGGGCCTTGGTGTACCATCTGTGACATCTTAGGTATTACTATGGTAATAGACTTCCTGCCCCCCACCAATTTAGTGAAGGGAATTACTATGATCCTTAAATAATAACCACAGACTTCTCTGCAGACTGTAGGCAGTGACAGGAATAAGTAGCAGAGAAGCCATTTAAAAACAGTTACAAGAATATTAGAAAATAATAAAAACACAGACCAACTCTGGTGCAGAAATGCCTTTATCCTTTTAGTTCAAAATATGAAAACTTTCTTTGCTAATTTTCAAACTCACATACTGAATAGAGTCTGGAGTAGAAAAAATATTAGGAAGAGTTTTGAAAGATTGTTCAGGTTAATAACATTGTCACCTTGCTGTAGAGGTGTGTGTGTGTGTGTGTGTGTGTGTGTGTGTGTGTGCATGTATACACCCTGGTTCTGGGCCTTGAACTTAAGGCTTGTGCACTGTCCCTGAACTTTGTGCTCACAGCTAGCACTGTATCACTTTGAGTCACAGATCCATTTCTAGCTTTTGGGTAGTTAATTGGATATAAGAGTCTCATGACTTGGGGCCGGGAGTTTGGCCTAGTGGTTAAAGTGCTTGCCTAGCATGCATGAAGACCCGGGTTCGATTCCTCGGTACCACATACATAGAAAAAAGCTGGAAGTGGTGCTGAGGCTCAAATGGTAGAGCTTTGAGAAAGTCCAAGAACAGTGCTCAGGCCCTGAGCTCAAGCCCAGGACTGGCAAAAAAAAAAAAAAGAGTCTCATGACTTTCCTGCCTGAGCTGGTTTTGAACCTCTATCCTCAGATCTCAGCCTCCTGAATAGCTAGAATTATAGGTGTGAGCCACAGCAACCAGCTATGTTAATTATTTAATTAATTAATTTGCCACTCCTGGGACCAAGCTCAGGGCCTGGGCACTGTCTCTGAGCTTTCTCGAGGCTAGTGCTCTATCACTTGAGCTATTGCACCATTTCTGGCTTTTTCTGTGTATATGGTAACCAAGGAATAGAACCCAGGGCTTCTTGCATGTTAGGCAAGCACTCTACCTCTAGGCCAAACTCCTGGCCCCAGTGTTAATTTTTAATATGTGCTCAGGCCTTTGGCACTTTAGAGAGCATTGTGTCCAGAAAAGATGATGGACTGAAAGGTTACATATGGTATGACCCTGCTATATAGTAAGTCTCCACTGAAACACTGTGCCTGCCTCCTCCCCCAAGGTTGATGATGGAAACAAAGCATTTAGAGTAGATTTCTGAATAAAAACATTTTTACCACGATCTTGTAATTATTCTTAGTATTTCATAAGTGTCATTATAGCATTTGGCTCCAGTTGCTAGATGTTAGTCTTGTGCAATGGTTGGGGATATTTGGGCTTCTCCACCTTGCTGACCTCTAGTCAAAGCAATTAGGATAAAAGATTACGGCCCATTGAAACCAACACTAGGAAATTTTTCCTCCTAATCTCAGGCTTGGTCTATAACATTTTACTCACAGTAATTGAAAAAAAAACCAGTGAAACTATTCGTATAGTTGGTGTACTTATTTTTGTTCATAAAGGAAAGCTAAAGTAAAAATTCGCAGTTAAAGTTTCACTACTACAACAAACCCTAAGAAACCATGTTGTAGATCGAAGTCTTCTGACAGCTTTCCCTGGAGTCTTACAACTTGCTGCTCTGAGTCCAGAATCCCTGTAAATCCCTGCATACTTTAAAATAAAATGAAATGTGTAGGAAAAGGAAGGATTGCACTTCTCTTGATGCATTTATGTGGCAGTTTTGAATAAAATGTCTTTTACCTCAAATGAAATTCTTATTCCCCACCATATTCCCATGGGTGAGGTAAGATATGAGGCTGTCCACATGGCATACAAGGATTTGTGTGCAGGAGGAAGATGAGAGCAATCTCCTTAGACCAGCTTGATTTCCTACATGCAGAAATGTCTTGCCTTTCTTTGAAAACAATGACCATTTTTTGTCCTCCAGAATCATTTTCACTCAGCTTTCCCAATTTGTGTTCAGGCACAGTCATGGAAATATGATCTATTTTTTCAGGCAAATCTTGAAATTCCTTTGGGGTTATAAGAACCAAGGAACCATTAGCTTGACCAAGAATATGGAAACACCCACGTGATATGCTAAGCTCTATGTATATAGAGGACTAACCCACAGTTAATAAGCATGTTACTTTTTGGCTCTTATAATTCTTACATGGAGTTGTTACTTGCAGGGAATCTGAATGTGGTTTGCATTATGGTCATTATTTATTTTATCTGTTATTCAATATTCTTGGGGCTTGCATATGAATGATGTGTTCCAAATAGCCATTGAGAAAACAGGATTTAATCAAAATTGCTTTGGCATTTATTTATTTGTCCAACTTTCAGAATATGATTATTAAATAAAATTACCTAGAGTTAATGGGATTTGGATGACTTCTATTTAGGCACCAGATACATTTCTCAAAAATAAAGAAAGAAAAAGAGGCCCACTGAACTCTTAGTTTTCCAAATCACTTAGGACAGGGATAGGAGGAATTGTGATGAATGGTAGGAAAAGGAGTAGATAATAACATGAAATAATCCAATCTTACTTAATATTTGAATAATTTTTGTTGACTAGGCATTGTGCTGATAGCTTAGATACATTTAGTTTTCATAGTAACTGTTTGAAGATGCTATTACTAACCTTATTTTACAGAGGAGGGAACTGAAACAGAGAAACTAAGCAGTTGGCTCAGGTCACACAAATGATATATAGCAGAACTGATATCTGAACCTAAGCACTGGGTTTGTCACATTCACAACCAATGTATTATCCAAAACACTATGTCAATCTTTCAGTCCATTAGTTATTCACTGAATGTTTTTTAGACTCTAGTCTATATATATACATATATATATATATATATCATCTCTTGTTGCTCCTCTCCGGGGCAGCAACACGGGAACGGGGAGGGACACACAGGGCCAGCCTGTAGTCCCCCAGGAGCTGAGCGAGATGGTAAGTGTCGAAGACCCAGCCCTCCCCCAATCACCGGGGAAGAAAAAACCACGCTGAGTCAGAAGCAGTGTTAACCATGAAAGCGCATCAGATCTCTCTGCTGATCTCTGCTGATCTCTGATGCTCTCATATGCTCTTTATTGCGTCAGACAATTAGTTATATACTGTTAGGGTAGGAGCAGGTGGGCACTGGGAAGCTAGCCAATAGGAAGAGGGCCTCTGTGCTACCACTAAGGGTCTGGGTGGGGCTTTCAGGTACTGGGCAGGACAGGTGCAGGAAAGCACTCGAGACTTGAGCTGCTGCGAGACCCGCGAAACTGCGGGGGGGTTCAATCGAGTCACGTACACAGAGATGCCTTAAGAGAGGTATGCAAAAGACCAAATGCCTAGACAAAGCCCTTTAATTGCAGCTGAGCCAGAATCAGGCCTCAGAGATGGAGGCTAGGCCCCAACAATCTCTGACTACAAGAACTTTAAATGTATTTGCCATATAATTAGTGTCATTCAAATATGACTTTGGGCTGTATAACTTTATCTACATTTGGAGTGTGAATGATACGAGTACAAAGCCTATTAAAGTAGGGTAGCAATAAGTTCCTAGAAAGATAAGCAAGAACTGTTTAATTGAGGCACTATATAGGCCTATCTACTCAGGAAGGTAAGATCTGAGGACCATAGTTGGAAACTAGCTCAGACAGAATAATCTCCAAGACTACCTCTCATTAACTAACAAAAATGCTGGACTAGAATTGTGGCTCAAGTGGTAGAATGCTAGCTATGAATTAGCAAGCCAAGGAATTGAGATCCTGAGTTCAAGTCTCTGAATGGGAAAAGAGGATAATCCTTTGAATTTCATTGTGACCAAAAAAAAGACAGTAAATGGAGTCTAAAAATCTTAGTTGCTATGATATAGCAACTTCATCTTTTCTTACACAATCACAGGTTTTGTAAGACAAATTTGAGTATGTTTGATTTTTCTTAATTCTGAAAGGAAGGCATAATTTGAATAATATGATGGAAAGACATAGAAATTAACCAGGAAGGGCCGGGAGTTTGGCCTAGTGGTTAAAGTGCTTGCCTAGCATGCACGAAGACCCGGGTTCGATTCCTCGGTACCACATACCTAGAAAAAAGCCAGAAGTGGTGCTGAGGCTCAAGTGGTAGAGCTCTAGCCTTGAGAAAGTCCAAGGACAGTGCTCAGACCCTGAGCTCAAGCCCAGGACTGGCAAAAAAAAAAAAAAAAAGAAATTAACCAGGAATTACTAACCTAGGTTGTGATGGCATACTTATTCTGCTTATTGCCTGTATAATTTTGGATTAGAACCTTTGATCCCATCTACACAGATGTAGTTCATTTTGGCAATCCATAGTTTCTTTAATTAATGAAATAGTGATTTTTGTGACTTGTAAGTTACTTACCTGATTTTATTATTTGGAAGAGTATACTATAATATGCCTTAATATATACTTGTTAAATGGTTGAGTTAAGTTTAAAGAAAATTTACTTTTTTTTTTTTTTATCGGTCATGGGACTTGAACTCTGGGGCAGGGTGCTGTCCCTGAGCTCTTCTGTGCAAGGCTGGTACTCTACCGCTTGAGCCACAACACTGCTTTTGGTTTTCTGTTGGTTAATTGGAGATAAAAGTCTCATGGACTTTTGTGCCCAGGCTGGCTTTGAATCATGATCCTCAGATCTTATCCTCCTGAGTAGCTGGATTACAGGCACTAGCCACCAGCATCTGGCTGCAAATTTACCTTCGTGTGCAATTCCAGAAGTGAAAATTTTGATAGTTTTGTGCCACTTAGAACATTTTTTTTCTTTGTCAGTTGTAAGACTTGAACTTGGGGCCTGTGTGCAATCCCTGAGCATTTTTGCTCAGTTACTGCTCTGCCACATTGAGCCACAGAGCCACTTCCAGTGATTATTAGTTATGAGTAAATATAAATGATTAGATCTAAAATAGTCTATTTATTCACATTTTATCTTTCTAGCGCATTTTATCTTTTAAAAAAATGTTAGGTCCATCACTTCAAGTTACTCACTTGCTCAGAGTAAAAATTAACAATCATTAAAAGATGTTCTATCCAGATGTGGATGGCTCATACCTGTAATCCTAGCTACTCAGGAGGCTGAGATTTGAGGATAACAGTTCAAATCCAGACAGAGCAGGAAAGTCCATGAGACTCCCATCTCTGATTAACCACTAGAAAACCAGAAATGGCTCTTAGAATTTCTGCCATAGAAAAATCATATTTAATTCATCCTACCAAACCATGCACTAAAAGAAATATAAAACATAAGTAGTCCATTTTATATCAACTAAAAACATAGCAATAATTAAATATTTTCTATAGTGAGTATTAAATTCTGTGAGACAAGGAACATAAAATAAAACTTAGGAAAACTCTTGTAGAAAATAGAAAAAGAAGAAATACTTATGCGCATTTTATGATACAGTCGTAACATTGATTATATTACATGCCAAGGGCATTGTAAGTAAAGGAAATGATAATTTAATTGAGTTACATTAAATTGAAAACTGTTCATCATGAACACTGATGTAAGAGTTCCTAAGCAAAACTGTAATAAACCCAAGCAAGTTAAATACAGAAAAGGGTAATAAAGCATGACTAATTTTGATTTTTTTTCTAAGAATGCAAGGTTGGTTTAGTTTATATTTCAAATATCTGTCAGCATAATTTGTCATATTAACTGAACAAAATAAAAAACCTTGTAAATCTTCAATAAATGCACAAAATAATTTGAACATTTACCATAGTAAATGATAAAAAATTGTTGATAAAGCAGGAATAAACTAGAGCCTCCTTAACTGACAAGAAGTACACAAAAAAGCTACAGCAAATATACTTCATAAAGAAAAATTAAAACCTTTCCCCTTGAGATCAAGTACGAGATAAAGGCAACCACTTCCTCCACTTGTATCCAATTTTATACTGGATTTCACAGTAAATGAAATAAGGCAATATAAAGCATAAGAAAGATTTTCTTAGGGGGCAGGGAGTCATGGGTCTTGAACTCTGGTACTGGACAGTCTGGGTGTTGTCCCTGAGCTCTTTAGCTCAAGGATACTGCCCTATCCTTGGGCCAAGCCCCACTTCCCATTTTCTAGAGGTTAATTGGAGATAAGAGTCTCAAGGTCCTTTTGTGCCCAGGCTGGCTTTGAACCTTGATCCTAAGATCTCAGCCTCCTGAACATCTGGGATTACAGGTATGAGCCACCATACCCGGCCATAAGAAAAATCTTGAAGGTAAGGACACATTATTTGTATAGATCCCCTAACCCAAATCTACAAGTAAACTGTTATAATTGATGAGTATATTTATATAGTTCTTTGTATACAAGTCAATACCCTCAAATCAATTATACTTCTATATGAAAACCACATAAACAAAAAATACTATTATAAATAGTGTTTTAATAGTGTTTAAAATACCCAGGAAAAAAATCTAATAGAATATTTTGCAGACCAGAAACTGAATATTTAAGAGGCAGGGTCTTTCTAAATTGACCTAAATGATTAATTCTGAAAAAAAAATCATTCAATCATAGATGTATATTTTTCTATTGTTTTTTGTTTGTTTGTTTGTTTTTTTGCTTTGTTCTGTCAGTCCTGGGGCTTGAACTCAGGGCCTAAGTACTGTCCTTGGACTTTTCTCAAGGCTAGAGCTCTACCACTTAAGCCACAGCTACTTCTGGCTTTTTTCTATGTAGGTGGTACCAAGGAATCGAACCAGGGCTAGGCAAGCACTCTACCACTAGGCCAAACTCCCAGCCCCATAGATGTATATTTTGAAGCAAGAGTCCAGAAGCAAATTTAAATAGGTTTTGATATTACAAAGATATTAAACAAAGTTTAGTAGCTCAAAATTTGTCTTCTCATAACTCTGGAGATTAGAAGTGCAAGAGTAAAGTCTTAGCTGAATTGGTGTGTGGTGAGTACTCTCTGTGCTGCAGATGATTACCTTCTTGCTAGGTCTTTGTGTGTGTGTGAGTGTGAGAGAAAGAGACAGAGACAAGAGACAAAGACAGAGAGAGGCAGAGGCAAAGAGACAGAGATAGACCGAGACCGCCTTTCCTTTTGGGGCCTCCGGGTCTCATGCCAGGTAAACTTACTAGGTAAGCATTCTACCACTTACCACATGAGCCAGGACCTAACCCTTTTGGCCTTAACGTTTTCTGGATAGGGTTTGTCATCGTTGTCTGGGGCTAGCTTTGACCTTGATCCTCTATGCATACCACCAATTGTAACTGAGATTACAGGTGTGTGCCACATGCCTAACTCTGCTGTCCTTTTTTTAAAAATTAATTTATTAACATTAATTTTTACATCATATTTCAAATGGTGTGTTTAACAAACAAGTATTCAAGAAGGGAATCTATATACAATCACTGGCACTTAGATTTTAGAACATAATTAAAATTAGGCTGAGGGTTTGTATGTCATAGATCTATGACATTGATCTATGTAATAAACATTATGTCTATAGAGTCATAAATTTTTATGTCTATGTAGTTGTGTTTGTATTTCCAATACCATATCTGTTGTCTGTTCTTATAAGGGCCTCTAGTTCCTTATAAGAGCTCTACTCTCGGGCTGGGAGTTTGGCCTAGTGGTTAAAGTGCTTGCCTAGCATGCACGAAGACCCGGGTTTGATTCCTTGGTACCACATATATAGAAAAAGCCGGAAGTGGTGCTGAGGCTCAAGTAGTAGAGTTCTAGCCTTGAGAAAGTCCAAGGACAGTGCTCAGGCCCTGAGCTCAAGCCCAGGACTGGCAAAAAAAAAAAAAAAAAAAAAAAAGAGCTCTACTCTCAGGACCTCTTTGAATTATCGTTATCTCTTAAAACCCCCTTTCCATATATCATTACGTAAGGGGCCAGGGTTACAACATAAGAATTTTAGGATTCATAACGTTTAGTATGTGACAGCAAAAATAACATTGTAAGTAATGATAACAGGAAAACATTTTCAATAAATATGCTTGTAGAAAATAATGCTTGTTAGTTCTCAACTTTCTACTATGCACCCCAATTTAACTGTAAATGTATGTGAAACAGAGTTTCTAGATGAAAGCCCAAGAGAATTCATTCATGATTGTGGGTAGGCCACTATTTCTTAAACTTTGAATGAAAGTACTCATCATAAAAGAAAAGGCCAATTAAATAAAATATTAAAATGAATAATTTCTATTAAAACTATTTTTTGACCCAGGTTTGGTGGTACATGCTGAGGAAAGAGGACTATGAGTTCAAGGCCAGCCTGGTTTATTTATTGAGACCTTATCTCTACTATTTCTTTTTCTGAAAGAATAGAAAAATAAATCACTGTGTGGGAGATGATGTTTGTAACACAGATTCTAACAAAGAACTCATAAAAAAACTATAAAATCTATTATAAATAAAGAAAATCAATAGGACAATGAGCAAAAAAAATCTAAACACTTCTCACAAAAAATAATCTAAGGGTCAAAAAATAAGTTCAAAATTGTTCAACTTCACTAATCACTAGAGGTATAAAATTTAAAATCAGAGTAAAACAGTTCACACATAGAATGACTGAAAATGAAAAGGGCTGACACTCCAAGGGCTGAGGAGGATGCAGAGCAAATGCGATTCTCCTGCATAGCTGGTAAAGTGAAAATCAATGTAATTACTCCTCAGACTTGACTGGCAATGTCTATTATTGCTGGTATGCATATACACTATCATATGATGATACGTACTCAAAGCAAAATGAGTTTTTGACACAAGAATCTCTGTAATACTATTTGTTTATAACAGTGCAAACCTAGAAATAACCCAAACCTTCACCAGCAATAGTTAATAGAGCCTCCTATGGCCTCCTCACAGTGGCTGAGGTAGCTGACTGTGAGCCTTGAAGTGGAATGTGAAGTTGTATGTATGTCATAATTTTTGTATAAATTAAGTAGAAAGCTGGTCCCTTTGTCTCAGAAAGATTTTCATCTCAGAAAATGTTAAGAATGCCTGACTTAGAGACCTAGATTCCCATAGCTTACAATTCAAGCGGCTACTAAGTCCTAGAATGTAATTTTATCATTTTTATCCTATACTAGTCTGTTCATAGGTATCTCAACTTGAGTAGAATCCCAAAATCTCATCATTTCTCATTAGAGAGGAATTACTGTCTAGCTAAATACTAATGAATCACGATGAAGCATGAACATTTAGTTATAGGAATAAGGCTTGTGTTTCCCATGGTGATCTCCTTGAGAGAGACCTTGCTATGGTGGCAAGTGGAGAGAAATTGAGGGTGTGTGATCAAAGTAGAATGCACATACTTCTACACCTGGGGTTCTTAGTGGGGGTAACTTTGCTCCCTCAGTAAACCTTTGGCAACGTCTGTCACAAGTGGGAGAGGGAATGTTACTGGTACCTAGTGGTCAGAATCCAGGGATTCTGCTAAACATTCTGTGATACATAGGACAGCCCATGACAGATTGTTCAGCCCAGAATATCAGCAGGGCTGTCCTTCAGAAATTGTAGTCTGTAGTGATAGCAGCACTATGTGTGAGATAACTTTTCATACCCCTCAAATCCTTGGCTCCATCTCCTACTCTACTGCAGTACTTTGACTGGTTTTTACATGTGCGGTCTGAAAACACCTTGCCACAGTTGTGTGGCTGTGTGTAGTTCCCTGCTGTAAGGCTTTTCTGACTTGGTAGCATGGACATTCCATGTGTAGCCATCACCAGTCATCCATATCTGTTAAAACTGGATCGATAGAGGATGAGAGCTAATGATAAATTCAACCTTTTCTTTCTTCCTTCCTTCCTTTCTTTCTTTCTTTCTTTCTTTCTTTCTTTCTTTCTTTCTTTCTTTCTTTCTTTCCTTCCTTCCTTCCTTCCTTCCTTCCTTCCTTCCTTCCTTCTTTCTTTCTTTCTTTCTTTTGTGGTTGGTTGTGGGGCCTGGAATCTGGGCGCTGTCCTTGAGCTCTTCAGCCCAAGGCTACAACCTTACCCCTTGAGCCACAGCGCCACTTCCAGTTTTCTGGTGATTAATTGGAGATAAGAGTCTCATGGACTTTAGTTCCCCGGGCTGGCTTTGAACCTTGATCCTCAGATCTCAGCCTCCTGAGTAGCTAGGTTTATAGGTGTAAGCCCCCATTCCCGGCTTCATTCTTCTTTTGTTTCCAGGAAGACAGTTAAGAAATATATTCCATTAACTTCGAAGAATTGTCTGTGTGGTAGAATACTGGTCTCTCTTTGCAGTGGCCAACCCAACAGTACATGCTTTTGCTGGTTCTTTGTCTTCCCCAGGTTCACTCTCCTTACCCTTCATTCCTATTTACTGGAACCACATGCTCAACAGACCACATACTTCTAAGTCTTTGTTTCAGATTACATTTTCTGAGATACTCAGGATAAAATGCCATGTGCATGGAAGCCCCGGGAAAAAGATCAGTAGTTAATGGAAAATAATTTTAAAAGTTTTAATCTTATGATTTTTTTCTTACCTTTTCCACTCAAAGTTCAGCATTAATGTATAATAAAAACAAATAAATAAGAGCACTGGTACAAATATTGCTGTGCTCAAAAGGGGCCAATTCCAAATTATCTAGTCGTCCAAAGAATTTTCTAAGCCTCTTATAGTAAAGATAAGGGCTAATTGTGGCCATACAGAAGGACACAAATTAAGTGATGGATTTAAAATAAATAAAGGGGGAAAGAATATGCTTTGCTTATATTTCTTTAAATGGATCTTGTTATTTTCAGAAACTTAGAATCCTGGAGTTTTTATTTACAAGGAACACACAAGCACATCTAGCTAAATGCTGTCTTCTACAGATGATAAAATATGCTCTAAAGAGGCTAAATGATTTCCTCAAATCCTCCAGTTGCATTAATGGTGGACCCAGGACCAGAACCCACTTTTGAGGTGAAAACACCATCTAATCATGCATTCTAAATGACACACCAGTGATTCCTTAGGAAGTCTGAGACTCCTATTACCATTATCTGAACTCTTTGGAGGGTTGATGAACTAGTTAGGATAATGCTTTTTGGATATCATGTTCCAGGTCACCCAGGACTAAGATGCTAAAAGAAAATAAGAGGAAATGCCAGCTGTGCTTTCCTTTGCTTGTTAGAGGGTAGCTGTATTTCTGGAAATTCTTGTTATTCTGGGGATAGTCCCAATGCTGACTTCTCAAAGTTTCTGTTAAATTGAGACCACTTAGTCTATGGACTTGGCCAAGGAGAGTGGCAATAGTGGTCCTATCCTGTTCTGGAGCTTTTCACTGGTACTTCCCTGTAAGACAACTTGGTTTTGAGTGATTACCAAAGATGGTGCCCCTGGCTTTCTCCTTCTATCTCACCCTCCTTATCCATCCACCCAAGGTGCACTTGGTGACTTTCCTCTTTCTTAGGCTGAGGACTTGGATCATACATTTCACTAGTGAACAAGGTGACTGTGATTCCTCTCTTACCTGCCTCACAGTCTTCAGGGCACCATCCATGTTAAGCATATAAACAAAGAAATAAACTTAAGAATGAAGATGATCAAATCCAGCCTGCTATGTGATTCCTTTAGTTTAGGAATGACGGAAGGCCTCTCTGGGATAAAGTTTAAGGTATGATAGAAAGGAATGAATTGCTCAAGAATTTGGGGGGTGGTGGCAGACTATAAAGACTCTTTTTTTTTTCTTTTTTTGTGGGTCATGGAACTTGAACTCGGGCCTGGTGCTGTCCTTGAGCTCTTTAGCTTAAGGCTACCGCCCTACCCTAGAGCCAAGCTCCACTTCCCATTTTTTAGAGGTTAATTGGAGATAAGAGTCCCTGGTCCTTTTGAACCTTGGCTTTGAACCTTGATTCTCAGATCTCAGCCTCCTGAGTAGCTAGGATTACAGGCGTGAACCACTGTGTCCAGTTTAAAGATGCTTTTAAGTGAATGGAGCTTCAAGAACATGCAAGAAATAGACCATGCCAGAGAATATATAGGTTAAGAGGCTAATTTGAGGCCATACAATCCATGGAGATCAGTGCAAGGAGAGTAGTGTATCTCAATACCAAAGGGTGTTGCACAGGCAGAAGCAGTGATCAAGTTTATGTTTGGAATTTCCTGGGTGCAATGGGGAGGGAACGAACTGACAGAAGTATGTTTGGAGGCCATGGATAATGTGAGCAAGAGGTTTTGGTGGTTTTACTGGGATAAAGAGCAATAAACTCAGTGAATTATGCCTATTTCTACAACAGTGCTTGGCACATAAATAGACTTGGTAAACATTGAGTGATTGAGTATATTATACAATTGTTTTAGAAGACCAATGATTATTCAGAGTGTGAGAGGTAAGAGGAAAGAGACAGGAAGAATACCAGACAGATTTCTGCCAGCAGATTTCTGGGTAGAATATATGCTCCTGATACCTAAATGGAAAATGGGGTGAAGGGGCTGATTATGGAGAAGAGTGTGTATGTATCTTCAGACATGATCTGCTCAGACGTTTGGGAGGCATTTAGACATAGTAGCTCATAAGCTACTATGAGAATTTACTCTTGCTCCATGTTCTAGCCAGTTCATCTCGGATCTTTTAACAATGCCTTCCTTGCTCTAAGATTCTATGCAAAGTAGCTTGACTCTTCAGTATTAATATACTTCCATTTGTACTTCTTTGAAGGTGGTGTCCCTTGAAGCAGGACAGGGGCTCCGAATTGTTTTCCTAGCAACAATAGACTTAATGACATACTTTTATTTTTTTACTTGACTCTCTGTCCATAATCATGAAAGGTTCGAAGTTCAGTAGTGAGTAAACCCATCATTATAGCATCATTGTTCCAGAGCATTTAAATCATTTAGCCCAGATCCAAGGCTCAGGAATAGGGACAGATTTTTACTTCACCTCTTATCTGTGACAACCATCCAGTGAATATGGCTTATTTAGTCAGTTAAGAGAAGCATTACATGCATCTTTTGCCTTCTTATTGATTTGTGCCATTTTGCTCCAGGATTTTACAGTGAAGGGTTGTCTAGCTCTGTATTTGTTGCATGTAGAAGACACCATGAGGCTTGGTGACCATGGGTGTTATTGGTCACTCTGGTGAACTAGTAAGTGTTGGTCATTGTACCCAGCATTGGTCACGTGGCTTTCTGCCAATGCAGACAAAAAAGGAGGTTCCTGGCAACTGAAGATTCAATTCTGGGCAAAAGAGGAGAAACCTTCTTGATAATTAATGACCCATATGGAAGTGTTTTTACCTCAGTGTAAATGTAGGGCAGTGGAGCAGCGAGTCCCAGTGAGACTTCGTCAGATGTTCAGTCTTAGGAAGTCCCTATGAAAAGACATGCTCATGGTCAAATGTGTGAAATATAGAACATTTTATCTCCCTCTTAAAAGATCCTTCATTATATATAGGTGGAACCAAAATGTTCTACAAGAACAAGCCTGTTGTTTACCTTTGGTTAGCCTTGTGTTTCCTTACCAGTTAGCCATGGGACTTAAAAAAATTACAGCCGGTTAAATACCTCATGTGATTAGTGTTTTGTGGAATGTACTTTGGGAAATATTGCACATTGAACTTATTCTAAAGTTTAATCTATCCCCTTCTTTCTCAAGATTGTTAGGGTGAATGCATAGAAAGACAGCTTCATTAGAGCAAAGAAAAGACAAGCAGAGGCCTAGTGGTCAAGGAGACTTGAAAAAGGAGCCATGCTCATTGGCTAGTTGTGCAATTATGCAGAGATCTACAAATTAGTTTCAGGAAGCAAGAGCCACATGTACCTACTAGTGTCATGTTAAAGAATCCAAGTCTATGATATTGATAAATATAATATTCATAAGAGAATTACACATTGAGTATCCCTCTTCAGAAATGACCAAACACATTTTAGAGGTTTTTTTTCCAGATTTGGTTATATTTGCATATAAATAATAAGATATCTTAAGGATGAAGTCTGGGTCTAGAAATGAAATACATTTATATTTAACATATATATTCATAAACTGGATGTAATTTTATACAATAGTTTAATTGTATTTGAGGGTTTTTTTTTTTTTTGCTAATCCTGGGACTTGAACTCAGGGCCTGAGTACTAGCCTTGAGCTTTCTCAAGGCTAGAATTCTACCTCGAGCCACAGTACCACTTCTGGCTTTTTCTATGTATGTGGCATAGAGGAATCAAACCCAGGTCTTTGTGTATGTTAGGCAAGCACTCTACCATGAGGTCAAACTCCCAGTCTCAATATTTGAGTTTTAATTGTGACCTGTCAGGGAAATTTTTAAATCATATTGTCTATCAGAAAGTTTCAAGCCAGGTGCTGGTGGTGGGTACCTGTAATACTAGCTACTCAGGAAGCTGAGATCTGAGGATCGTAGTTCATGAAAGTCCATGAGACTCTTAATTTCCAATTAACTACCAGAAAACCAGAAGTGGTGCTGTGCTGTGGCTAAAGTGGTAGAGCACTAGCCTTGAGCTAAAAAGCTCAGGGACTGTACCCAGGCCCAGAGTTCAAACCCCATGATACATACACACACACACACACACACACACACACACACAAAACACACACACACACACACACACACACTTCAGTTCTTGGATCATTTTCAGACTTTTATATTAGGGATGTTTAACCTACATGCTATCTTTTAAGTTTTAGTTTATTCTTTTATTTCCCTTCTGTGTTTGTGTTTGGGGAAAACAAGTGAGGAAGGGATGGTGTCTATAAAGAAGCTTCATTTTGACTAAATTTGATTCCAGAGTCAGTTTTCTCCAAGAACTGACTGAACTTGTCTCTGATCTGTTTTGTCAAGAAACACAGGAAGATGAACTCACTAATTCAAATTTTTTCTGGGTCAGCTTTATCCTCACATATTTATAACTGTCTCAGTTTCATTGTTAAATGTGCCTTCTTCATTTCTATTGTCATTCTGCAGGGTCAGGACCTCATCCCCTTTCCTCTGAATTAATTAAACTAATTAATTAGTTAATCCATTTATATATCCAATTATTCATTTGGCATGGGTTGAACACTATTGAACATGGTTGTCACTGAACACATAGGTTTAATAAGACACATATGTTCCCATGTTGCTTTTGGAGATTTCTGATGTAGGACTAGATTTCAGTCATTCTTATCCCTCCCATTGAAGTGTCAGGTCTCAGTACACCTTTAATCTTGTCTTGTCCTATTGAGGAACATTCATTAGCTATGTATAACCTACTGGATAAAAATGCACCACCTGGGGCTGAGAGTGTGGCTTAGTGGTAGAGTGCTTGCCTAGCATGAATCCCTGGTTTTGATTCCTCAGTATCACATAAATAGAAAAAGCTGGAAGTGGTGCTCTGGCTCAAGTGATAGAGCTCTAGCCTTGAGAAAGCCCATGGACAGTGCTCAGGCCCTGAGTTCAAACCAAGACTGGCAAAACAAAAACAAAAACCCCTAAAGATTTGGCTGGGAGTATGGCCTTGTAGAGAGTGCTTGCCTAGCATGTATGAAGCTCTGGGTTTGATTCCTCAGTAACACATACATAGAAAAAGCCAAAAGTGGCACGGTGGCCCAAGTGGTTGGGTGCTAGCCGTGAGACAGCCCAAGGACAGTGCTCAGGCTCTGAGTTCAAGCCCCAGGGCTGGCAAAAATAAAAAGAAAGAAAACCAAATACTTCAATTGTTTTGCTTTTCTTCGATGTTGGATAGTAAATGCTTATTTTTTGGTCTATTGCAACCAACTTTTAGTTTATGTATAGATATTAGATTTTATTTGGGAATAGAATATGTACCATATAGAGGGATGTGAGTTACTTAATTGCTTGAAATTGAAGCCTATATTTAATAGAAAATTAGGGATATTTTAGGGAATACAAAACTCATGTAGTTGTACAGATCATTACCATTTAATTACATCTATCCTTTTAATGAGAAATAGTGCAATAAAATTTTGTTATTTCAGATTCTTTCTTTTCAGAATTTTTGATAGTTCAGTTACCAACGTGGTAGCCATTTTTAGTTGCTCCTCTGATACTCCTGAAAGAGCAAACTTCTTAGGAAGATCCCCCCGTGTGTGGATCATTAATGTAATAATTACAAAAAAATCCCCTCTATTAATTACAGAATATCTAGCAGTGCAGTGATATATTTGGCAACATCTTGTCAACTATTAATCTGAGTTAAGTACTTTTTTTAAAAAAAAAGAATAACGGTAAGGTTTTGTTAATTATAATTACTTTACTTTTAATTGGAGCTCTAACTAGTTCCCAGGTTGTTCCTCTAATTCAGGATGGTTGTTCCGTAGATGTCACCTATAGGAAAGACATGGTTCAAGAGTCAAGTGCATAGACACCAAGCCTCTCCAGACTGCACACAGCAGATATTTACCCTATCTTATGACTCTACTTGGTAGCAATTCTAAGGAAGGTTTATTTGGATACAGAAAGTATAAACCTTCTCCCATTTGATCCTCACTACAGTTGTAATACAGGCGGGAAGTGTTAGCTGTTGAGTGACTTCCTGTATCTCCCAACTAGAATGTCAATATTAATGAGACAAAGGTTTTTAAGATATGAAGAGAAAGAGTACAGAATGAATAATGTTTCACCTTAACCCATGTCTGTCTGCATTTCTTTGTGCTCAGCCGTACAGTCAAGGAATAGCCTTCTGTTTGCAAAGAAATGTACCACTTTTTATTTACTTTTTAAAGTCACCTCCCTTAGATTTTCCTAAGCATATCTGCTGTTCGTTTTGTTTTCCAGCAATCCCTAGCTTTATGTTGTTCTTCCCCACCCTGTTCAATGTCTGTTTTGCTTTATATTCACTCAGAAATGGCACTGAGCTGGGCACGGTGGCTCACGCCTCTAAGCTACTCAGAAGGCTGAGATCTGAGGACCACAGTTCAAAGCCAGCCCAGGCACTAAAAAGTCTGTGAGACTCTTACCTCCCATTAACCACCAGAAAAACTGGAAGTGGCACTGTGGCTCAAGGAGTAGATGAAGAGCTCAGGGACAACGCCCAGGCCCAGAGTTCAAGTCTTACAACTGACACCAAAAAAACGGCATTGTGAATTGTCAACGTTGTTCTGCTTTGTAATTAGATATTGTCCACTTTGGTTCCATTTGCTGCCCTCAGGGAGCTTTGGACTCTAGACATTAGCTCAGTAGTGATCAGAGGCCTCTTATGCCCAGATTTCTCATCAGACATTTGTTCTTCAGAAAGAAGCAGTTTTGCTAACTAAAAATTATTTTGCGAATATGTTTTGAGTATACTAGCTTTCAGAAAATTTGGATTTTTAATGGAATATAAGAAATAACTGCTGGATAATCCTAGCCTGTAATTCTAGCTACTTAGGAGGTTAAGGTCTGAGGATCATGGTTCAAAGCCAGCCTGGGCAAGAAGGTCTGTGAGACTCTTACCTCTAGTTAACCACTACAAAGCTGATAGTGATTCTGTGGCTAAAGTGTCACCAGTCTTAAGCCAAAAAACACAGCAACCATACACAGGACCCTGGTTCAAGCCTTCAGATTGGTGTGTTTGGGTGTGCATGCGAAAACACACACACACACACACACACACACACACACACACGCACACACGCACGCACACACGCACGCACAAAGAAAATGATCCCCTCATGGTAAAATTTAATCTTAGTGAGCAATTGAGGGATAGTAATGTAGGTGGTTTCCTACTTCATCCACATAGAAAACTAAGTTTATTCATGTTCATCTTGTGATTTGCCCCCTCTTATAGACGAGAAGACAGGTGTGCAGTGGCACATACCTGTAATTTCAGGTACTCAGGAGGATAATGAATGATTTTAAAGCTATTACCTAATTTTTGCTAGACACCCCATCCTAACTAATAAATCTGCTATAGTGGTATGGATTTGTAATCCCATCTATACAGGAAGCATGGATAGGAGAATCACAATCCTACGTCAGTGCTTGGCAAAGATATAACAATGCCCAAATAAATGAATAATAAAAAGGTCAAGAGTGTGACGCAGAGGTAGACAGCCTACCTAACAAGTAGAAAGCCCTGAGTTCAAATACTAGTTCTAGAAATAAAACACACTAAAACAAACAAACTAGCCTTTGATTATATCAATTGCTTCCTGAGATCCAAATAGTATTTATTCTGTTTTTATCATTTTATGTTTAAGTAGCAGTGGCTTGTGCAAGTTCAGGTGGGATGTTTGTAGCAAGTCCACTTTTCACAGTCAAAAGAATTAAGGCTTGTACCACAGGACTTTAACTTATTATGATTATTATGATTATTATTGTTGTTTTGCCAATCCTGAGCTTGAGCTCAGGGCCTGAGCACCATCCTTGGGCTTTCTCAAGGCTAGAGCTCTACCATTTGAGCCTCAGCACCACTTCTGGTTTTTTCTATATATGTGATACCGAGGAACTGAACCGGGGTCTTCATGCATGCTAGGCAAGCACTTTACCACTAGGCCCCTAACTTAGTATTTTTTTAAGTCAATTAACTGTAAATAATACTTGAATTGTCTTGTCAAAGGCATATTGACCTTTTTTATTCAATTTCCTGGTTCTACTGGCATGTTACTACGTAGGATGCATTGTAAATAGCAAAATCTGTGATGGCTTTTTGCCTTTCTCAGGGAAATTCTGTGGCTGGAATGTAAGCTCACATACTTAGAAGGTCCTTGTCTCTAAGACTCAGGGGCCAAGAGCTTGGTTCTGGAGTTAGATAGCTAGACATGGTTTGACCTCACTGAGTTGGAGCATATTGCTTCTAAACTCACTTTCCCACTTGCACTCTGGGGGTAACATTAGCACCTGTCTGAGTGTGATTAAGGTTAAATGATAGTGAATGACAAGGATGTATCATTCACTAATTACTGAATGATGGCCGTCTATGATGATTTTCCTTTGGGTTCAGTGGCCAACTTTACTCCAGAGCACCTTGTGTGTTCACTTCAAGAACACAGGGAATTGTACAGAAAATCTTGGAGATTTCTGTAGAGATTTCTAACTTGGACTGACTTAATATCTGGAAATGAATTACTCCAGGAAGGAATTTCTTTCTTTGTAGGAAGATTGCAAAGAAGCAAACTTAATCCCTTAACTTCTTGCCTGTCTTTATGCTTTTTTTTTTCTTCAAATTTTAACTAGTTAATTTTATCTTTGGTCTGTTTGCAGTACTGGAGACTAGGGAATGCTAGGTAAACCTACTACTGACCCATTTACCAGCCCCTTTATTCTGTTACATATAGCTGTTCTAACAAACCAAGTGACAGAATGCTGCCTAGCTTATCCTTTCATAACATTGGAAAGATACAGGAGTATCCTGAGACTATTTTGTAACTTGTCTCAAATATGCTTCAGGTCTTTACATGTTCTAGATGTGCGTGTTCTAGGAAGTTGGAATGTATAAATATCACCAGCAATTCTTTCAGAATTTCCCCTCAGTTTTGGACTCCCATGAAGGTTATATTTAAACTTAGAATTGAATTGCTTAGATCCATTAAAGCTTTCCTAATAATTTTTAGGCTGTGGTCAAATAAGTTGTATGTTTATAGATGCTATTTAAGTGCTCTAAGATCACTGACCAATAGCCATCCTTATTTTTAAAAGTCACCAGATAAGGCAATTTCTCAGACAACTTCAGCAAGGCATTCCAGCAATTCTTGGTCTCATACATCCCTACTCTATAATAAATAAATACACTTTTGATTTTGTCTCAGAGTAATTAATCTGCATTTTTCCTTCTGGAATAGAAAATAGAAAAATATTCTGTAGTTGGAAAATTGTATTATAAACAAAATGCCCTAAGTATTCTGCTTGATTTAAATCCTAAAGAGGTGGTACAAACTTTTCATGATTAATTAAAACATGCATATTTCGACCGATGCATATTTATATCATGGCATATGGAAATTGTATTATATAAATTGCTTTGGGAATGTGATTTAATGATATAAACATTTTTCTTTTGTTGTTAATAATGTCTCATATGAAAAACATACAGGCTAGTGGCCATTAAGGTGATGTAATGTAAAACCATGTTCTATGAGTCTTCCTTGAATTAAGCTCAAGATTCTAATTACATAGATCTTTAGCCTAAAAATAAGATAGTAAATCAGGTTTTTCATTAAAAATTTCAAAGGCACATCAAATTCAAAAAGCTAAATTTGCCAGCGTTTTCTATCTTGCCAGTAAGAGGCATGCATATTATTACTAGGTTTCAGTTAACAGTGAGAGAAGATGTTGAACTTACTCCTTTGGATTTAATTTCTAATGAAAAGTTTATTTTTCTAGAGACAGTCATGCCTTGTCCCATGGCAGAATTTGAATTGTGCTCTGGTGGCTGACAGAATTTTGAGCATCTAAAAAAGTTTAGATGGTCACAATTATCTTCTAGTATCTTAAGTATAATATTAATGTAAATGACATGAAATCAGAATACATGCAATATCTGAAAATTCTTTCTTGAAATAAGCCATTTATCAACTTGGTTTTTTTTTTTAGGGAGGGGGGACATTAGCTGTTGATAAGTTTGATGGCAGAAAAGGAGAAATGTAATGTAGCTTTCTAAAGTGCTTATCTGTATAAAACAGAATTTTATGAAAAAAATGGATGAAAATGCTGATTTATGCTGTCATAAGAATTTTTTTTACCAACCAGATACTAAAGTGCACAATTCCTTTGCTTCATCTTTTCATATTGTTACTTTTCAGTAAGAATGATTTATATGATGATTGTGTTTTAAAATTCTACTTTTTTTATTCATTTGTTCTGTTTACTTGTTAGGAGTGTTGTAACAAAGTACCCTTGCATCTCTTTAAGAAGATAGTGGCATAGAGCTTGAGAAACTGGGAGCTGCCCTTTGGCCCAAGGATTTACTCTCAGGCCTTCTAAGAGCTTTGCTTTCTCATCTCAGTTTTAGTCTTTCATAGGCAAACCATCTAGGACCAGAAAAATCTCATATTTTGTTTCCCAAACCAGACTCTAAAGGAAGAATTGACGGGGAGAATACAGGTTGTCCGTGGTCCCTTGGGAAGGGGGGCCTTACTAAGCTGCAAAACAAATGATTTTCCCCATAATTTGTTTTTCATTACAGATTTCACCAGAATCAAGGTTGCTGCCACTGGATCACTTGGGAGAATTTTACTATGTCATCTTTTTTTTCCCCTAGGAATTTAAGATTTTAAGGCAAATAATAGAAGCTGTTAGGGTTAATTAGTTTAGTAATGAGAGACAATTATTTTAAACTGTGTTGTTTGTAATGTGTTTTAAGAAAACTCCATCATACTCTAAGGCAGAGTTTTAGAGCTTGGCAATTTTTCATACCATGTAAAATATCTACAGGTACCACACTGAAACTATATAAAATACAAAGAAAAGCTTTATTTGATTATAACAGTTATTATCACATTAATTGCTTTATATTTGCATTCCTATCATGATTTTGTTTAGAGGAAGTTATATCATAAAAATGCCTAATGTCGAAGATCATTTTACCCCTATTATTAGATAATAGATCAAAATATGTAATTTGTGAAATAGGAAAGAACATTTAAAAATGACAGTATGTATTCCATGAAGGTAAAGAAAACACTGCATATAGTTTTGTGTGGTGCTACTCAGGGAGAAAGAGCCATATCACTGCATTACAAATTAGTTTGCTTCTAATTTTGCAGGCTGATGACCACACTGCCTCAAACCAAATCTTTTCCCTGGGAATGGAGTGATTGCATGACAGACTCTATGAACCATGAATATGTCAACAACTCATGGACCAGGCTTTGCTTAGCAATTAGTCTTTGGAGAATTTTATTCAGAAATCAGACAACACTAAATCAGAGCTTGTTGGGGATTTTGTGATTACTATTCATGTCTGGAGCATGAATCTGGATTAGTGCAAAAAATCTGTAAAGGAAGAAAGTCTGTGACTAATAAACACGCACACACACACACACACACACACACTCCCTCAGTTGGGAGGATAGAGAACACTCAGGATACAACACAAGTCCCTAGAAGGCAGCAAGAAAATGCTTCTTTTTCCTAAAGGAGGCCAATGTTTCCCTAACTTGAGACATTTAAATATTACCATCCCAATTTTGTCATAACTCCTTACTGCCTGCACCATGATTTACTCAATGCATTTTATTAACTGACTTTCTTTGAAAACCGACTTTTGTTTTAAATAGTAATGAGTATGATATTATGGGCATGAGGATGATATCATTGTGCCTGCTAAATTTGTTTTCATCTCACAGAGAGGAAATGAAATGCAGCACTTTAAAAATTAGAAATATTATCTTACCATCTAAAATCACTTTGCACACCATTCCTCATGGGTAACCAGCTCTGCAGGAGCTGGGAGGATCTCTCAGTCTGGCTGAGAGTGATGTGACGCTCTCATTCTCATGACTATCCCTCCACCCAGGGATTAGGAACCACATTATATGCTAGAGAATTGAAATCAGGCCTGTTCTCCTTGTGGACACCAACATTGGAAGGCTGCTTCAAAGGAGACTGCTCAGGAAGCCAGGCTCCTTTTCCACTACTAGAGTCCAGCCATTCACTGATTTCTTTCTCAGTCTAAACACTTGTCTTGGGAATCATCACATTGTAAAAGTAAACAGCTTCTCTGGCACTATACAGTACTGGGGAACATGGGACAGTGGAGGCCAGCCAGCTGTCAAGATTCACGCATTTGTAGGTTGGTGCTCTAGAGATGGTCCCACCTGGTGCAGATCTGGTAGATATTCATAAGGACCTTTGAAGAAAGGGACCATTTATTTTGCACGTTGCATTGTTTTATTCTGGGACTAGATTAGTCTGGCTAGTTGGAGACATCCTAAGAGCACTTGTATCTTTATAGTCAAACTCTGTTTTACAAGTTAAAAGTTGTTTTTTTTTTTTTAATCTTAGGAACCAAATAAATAAATGAGGGAGGGAAGGAAGGAAAAAAGGAAGGAAAAAAGAAAGGAAAGAGTAAGAAAAAAGGACGGAAACAAATTTTGAAAAGTACCTGGCCTCCTCCAGCCCCTCTTAACCCAGAGAGCTGGTTATCCATTTTGGCTAGAAAATGGTGAGGTCTGGAAACTTCAATCAGACCCTGGGAGCTCTGAGGTTCAGGGTGTGTCTAAGTTTCAAGGGAATGTTTGCTTCTGATATGAACATTTTTCTTATACTTTTATTATAGAAGATGATGTGTCAAATGTACAGATAATGTGTGCCTGGTGCCAGAAAGTGGGAATCAAGCGCTATTCCCTGAGTATGGGGAGCGAGGTGAAAAGCTTCTGCAGTGAGAAGTGCTTTGCGGCCTGCCGGCGAGCCTACTTCAAGAGGAACAAGGTAAGCCCACCTTAGAGGCCAAGTGGCCGCCCGCCGCGTGCGCATGCGCCTTGTAGCCGCTAGCCTGAGATGCTGCGCCCTTTCACGTGTGCCTTTGTCCTCTTGTTCTGTCGGTTCTCCTCCTCTGTCATGCGTAACCTTTTGGAAGCAAGGAATCCCTTTCTAACGAGTAGCCTGTTCTTCTGTTTCTCTCGGCTTGTGTTTGAATTCTGAGAGGGTGAGTGAATCTGAGGAGGACACCAGGATCCCAGCTATGTCCCAATCTGTGCCTTTCCAAGCAGGAGTGGGCACACTCAAGAAAGAGCTCATGGCAGAGAAATGGGAGCTATGTCTTGTAAGAGACAAGAAATCAGCAGTAGAAGCCTGGTTAGAAGGCTTTATTCCCTTATGTGTAATTCTTGTTCTCAGTGGGAATACTGCTGATGCTCTTTCCAAAGCCTACCTCACAGATTTTAGTTCAGAGAAATGCCAAATTAGAAAAAGAAAAACTTGAGTGATGGGGACATGATAAAGATGTCAACCAACCAATACTACAGGGCTGGGTGTTTGTGAGAAGCTTGGTGGGTAAACACAGGAACAGCCATACTTATAGAATTGTTTTCTTTTGTATTAAGTTAGCCAAAGTCTGAAAATGTCCTTTTTTGAATAGTATTAATCACCATTGATGAATGATGGATGTATGATGTTTTTCAGTCACATACATGCACAAACGTACATACACATGTACACACAATACATCCCTAAATTTTGAGGTCTCAAACAACTGCTATAGCATTCTGCCACCTAATTCCTAAAGGAAATTGCTAGTCCTTGATTACATTTCATTGATCTATAAAACACCCTTAATTCAAAAATCCATGCACATTTTGCTGAATATTTCCATCCCAATAATACAAGATCCAAATGTGTCTTTTCATGAAGTAAACACTTATTATATTTTAAAGTCTAATTTTTGCAGTCCTGAAAATGCTAATCATGGGCTCGCTACTTTGTAAGAAGCACTGTTGCAGTCAATTATTTCCTGCAAATTTGGGTCACATTCATCCTGCCAAAAACTATAATGCCAAAAAAATTAGGCTGTAGAATTCAGTGGGGTGGAATTTTAGTAGCAGTCTCAAAGCATTAGGTTCATAATCTTCACTGGAACAGGGAGGCAAGTAAGGAAATTGTTTCTGGAATTCTTTGAGGACAGTCAATAGTTCACTTTCCCTCAGGAGGGCCCAGTGAGGCTGGGGAGAGGGTGGGAAGAGTGACACACAGGAGGCACGTTTTGTTTTAATATGAGGGGATTAAAATGATCTCCAAGACCCTGAGGCTTCCATTTTGAATGTGGAGCACAGGACTAACAATGCTAGGAGTGAGTCTAGAGCTTTCTTTTTCAAAGCCCTCCTTACCACAACAAAATAGTTTGCATTCCATCGCAGAAGATGGCTTTAGAACAGGGCTTTTTGTCTTTCTATAATACTGAAGGGTTAAGGGTCTGAATCTTGATGGGCTGCCTGTAGTGAATAAAATCAAGCAAGATGCATTTGTCACAACCCTGTCAGTACATATTACAATTTGCAAAATGATTTTACTTTGTAGTAAGCTTTTGAAGAAAGACACTTTATATTATTTGGAAAGACAGTCTAAACTACTATATGATGTGTAGGCTTAAAAATATCAGTATAAAGTTTAAGGTTAAACTGAATTTAAACTTCCATAGTATATATTTTTGAAAAATGGACAACTCGGAGCCAAGTTAAGAAATAGTATTTGAAGTACTTACAATAGTAAAATCACAGTGAGAGGAGGGCCATTGAATTTTACTTTCTGCCAGAAGCTACTAGGGTAGGTTTCTAGTTTTTTGCAAAGCCTAGGAGTTTCAAATGTCTTCTGTCAAGCTGGTGGCTGCCTGCTTTTCTGTTGCCTATTAGTGCACATACAATAGCTGTCTTCTCTGTCATCTTCCGGCACTTTGCCATGCTATGTTCATTTTCTTTTCAAACAGAAATAAACTTGTCATATCACCTGCTGGATTCTTTTATTTTTTAATTTTATGAGTGCTATCTTGCTATCTTACATTGTATTACAATAAACATGTACAGCTGCTGCATTTCTGTTAATTGATAGTATTTTGTGGTCATTTCATTTAGGGCTTAGATTTCTTAATGGCCTATATTAGATCAACCTCTACTCTGCCATTTCTAAGCACTGAAGTAATAAGCTCCAAAGTGTTTCCCACTGAAGACAATAGCAAATACTACTTCTCTTCTTGTATCATTTAACAAAGTCCTTAGTCCTCATCATTATAGATGTGGTCTTAATCTTGGAAAAAAGGAAACACTCTTCTACATAAGAAGTGTTTTTTTCCTACTTGAATTCTGTACTTTTAAATATTGAAACCAGATAGATAATAGAGTAAGTGGTACCTGTGCAGGGTAGAATTTTATTTCAGATATTGTATCAACTTTTAAAAACATGTAAAATTAACTATGCTGCAGATTATGCTTATAATGACAGCCCATTTGTCACTAGGTAGCATGCTGGGATCTAAAAAATGGTCTCTTAAGTTGAACTCAAATTGCATGCATAACTTTACAAAGGAAAATCCTAGCAGAAAAAGTAGCTAATTAGGACCTCTGTTTTGTGTCTGAACAACACCTGCATTTGTGAATGTACATGGAATAGCTGTGTATGTGGTCCTGCACTTTCCCGTCACAGAGGCTTGGATAGAGAGTCAGGCATTGCTTTGCTGCAAACAAACAAACAAACAAAAAAGGACAAAAATAGTCCAACTCTCAAAATGAAGGTCCATTAAAATGAGCTCTTCAAATTTCATTTTTCTGTGGTCTTTCTTCTGTTGAATGGAATAGGTTGAAGATGTCATGTCGCTCACAAACGCTGGCACTATGAAGTAAGGTGCGATCAGTGGAAGCCAGGTCACCCCTTTATGGCATTAAGATATAGTTCATAAACTGAATTTAGATTTTCACTTAAGAGTCATTTAGATTGCTACAGGTATATATATAGGAATTCTGCAAACTGATTCTGCTGAAAACTGCTGGGAGAGTCCTGTACGTCACAGCTGTATTCACAAGGAATCTAAGTAACTGCAAGTTTACATGCACTTCAGGATGCTGGCTCTCGGAACCGTATAGTGCTACTGCATAATATAATTGGTAGAATTCTGATTGCCATAAGACTCACTTGCTGGCTTAAAAGCTTTGACCCAGTGTCTGTGGAGGGGGAAAGCTTATGAAGAATATGGGCATTGGATGAACAATAGGATGCCAATCTCATTATTTGAGACACCTGAGGATTTTAGGGGCCTTTCTCTTTTCTCAGGCCTTTTTTGAGACCTTTCAGGACTTGCTTTTTTGAGGTACAGAAGGATTAAGAACACAGTTAGCACACTGAGTAGCCTTACTAGGAATTAGAAAGTTGCAAAGTCTTAGGTGTTTTGCAAGAGAAGCAGAAGCTACCCAATCTTTTGATACTAGTTTTACTTTGCACAGTAGAGGTGCAACTATTACCTCTCTATAATGAGTGTAACAAAGAATTCCACAAATGTTCATTTCCGCCTAGACTCTATTTGATTTTCTTCCTTTGCATGGGAAATATCCTGTTGTCTAAACTTATATCCAGAACCCAAACAGGTAAAATCACCAACATAAGCAAGGAAAATGATGATTGCTTTCTTTGCTCATATCTAAAGTTTATAATGTTTTAAAGATGAATAACACTAATTACTTAGCAATAAACAAGTTCCTAGGAGCATCAACATTTTGCTTCCTCATTCTAGTTTTCCCATAGTAAATAGAAATACATCTTCAGTATTACAACATCGCTATTCCCATTGGACCATGTGGAAGCTCCTTATAGGAATATACACAGATGTGGATATGAATGCTCATAAAAGAAAGATTATATAGACAGAAACAATGTTTGCAAAGGATGCCTTCCAAATAATTGTAATAACCACAAATATTCAAGAGGGAAATGTGTTATAATAAGCATTTCTTTTTCTGTCCAATTATATCCTGGAAACAGCAGTCCTTTATTAAGAGATCTCTTTTGGAAGATCCCATTGCTAATTAGTATGTATTATCATATTATTTGGAGTTATATTTTATTTAAACATAGACTATTTATCTTTTTATTAAACTTGAATATATCCTAGGAAAGATTTTTGGTCTTAAACTTAATTATAGAACCTAGTGGTACAGAAAAAAAGTGTAACAATTGGCATGTTAGTCCAGTTACTTTTTTTCCCTTTGAATACTTGTAAGATTTAATTTACAAAATAGCTCTCATTCATGAAGGTTTTGAGAAGGACATTAAGAAATTACTTGCAAAAAATGTCTTCTGATGGCCTGAAGCTCAGGCTGCAGGCTTGCTTTGTTAGTTGCTTATACATATTCTTGGTACAAAAGTAAATGAGGCCAGTGGGCCTAGGGTTCTTCTTGCTTTTATTGGGTGCCAGGAAGCCTGGTGGGTCTGTCTACCTACACCTTGGCCTACAGGATGGTGGCCTTAGCTCGGCAGGGTCTGTTGGAATTGTGCTATAGGCCTGCCCAAGGCTTTGCATATGATGTGGGCTCCTTATGACAGGGCTTTAGTTTGCAGGTCACTGGCTGAGTTCCCCTTCAGATGGGGCACACAAAGGTGTTCTTAGGAAGTTCTGGGAAAAGAACAACAAATCAAATTGTTTTCTTGTTATCTCATATTTTGAAATATGGAATGGAATATTATTGGGCTTCTATAAATGAGGCTCTGTGGAAAGCAATAGCAGAGGAGGGGAAATGTTAGCTCTGGGAAATGCACTAGGAATGGGGAAGGTAAAGGAAAGTTCTGACTGGTGAAGTAACATGTAGGTCAGCTTCAAGTATAAAGCACAGATTCTTGGGGAAAGCCAGCGAGGGCTACACTTCTGCAAGAGGGTGGAACTCAGTATGAGGGAAGCCATCAGACTTGAGGGTATGAGACCTTCATATTTCTACAAACACTTGAATACCACTTGAAGAATACCAATCTAAGAGCTTACCTGGAACACGAACAGAATGGGACAGGTGGGTTTGTACTAAAAGAAACAGCAGACATTTCTGGTTTTTTAATGGACTATATTGGGAAAATTGTACAAGTATGTGTGTGTGGGAAAAGAGAGGTAATTCTAATCTGTTACCCAGAATGTATGTTAATTTTAGATATTAGATATTTTAATATTAGATATTTTAAATTAAAAGGGGAAAAATGATCAGAAATCTGATTACCTGCAAGTTCCAGTGTGTGGCCAAGATTTCTTTCCAATGAGTGGAAATAAAATAGGGAAACTTTTATTGATCTGAATCCGCTCATTTGGGGATCAGTACATAGGAATGTTAATTTCAGACATGGTAAATCTCTAGGCATCCTGGTGATAGCTAATGCTCTTCACTTAAATCAAGTTTTTCTCATTTGAACTGCTGGTAATTATCCAATCCATCTCAGAGGCACGCTCCCTTTTAACATTAACCACAGTGTCAGATTGCATCAGCGACACTGTGTCCTGGTGACTGCTGCTTCTACAGAGTGATGAATGTTCGTGTTTGGGGTCTATAGTCTAACTGTCTGTTTAGGCACCCGGCAGTTCAGTAAACAAATGATTGGGAAGGGCTCTATTTATTTGAGTCGTATGTTCTTCCTTATTGATTCTGTCACTTGCATTGCCAAATTTCTCACCTTGCCACTAACATTGTTCAGTATGAAGAGTAGCATTGAAAGAATTATCTTAAGGATTGTTTTGATATGCTTCTCTCAGGATAGGCTGTTTTCTGTACAGTTACTCTTGTGCCTGACTTAAAAAGGAAGGCATCACGAGACCTTATTAAGAACCAGAAGAGGGAGAGGGTTTTAGGAGTTCTGGATGAACTGTCCAGAAAAACAACAAAAAAAATGATTATGCATTTTTCTGGGAGTGATGAGTTAAATTCTGTTAATTCAAGCTGTGTTTAAAATGTTGAATATCCAAATAAGTGCATGCATTAGAGGGCAGGTGCTGCCTTGACATATTTTTGAGATAATAGATTGAATCCAAAATCTCTCTCATACACGTTTGAGATGTCTGGTTCCAAAACCTAGTGCACTCAAGAGTGCCATATGTAGGCTATAAGCATGCCTGCCATTAATTTTCAGTTTTCCTCTTTTTCAACACCTCTGGATAGCTTTTGCACACATAAGCAAAAGTATCCACTGGAGAGGCCATATATACTTCTTTGTTCCTTGGAGTATTTGCTTTTAGTTCATATTGTCACAGATTAGGGTGGAAGAAAGAAAACCTTGCTGTAGAGGACCGCTGAATTTCTGCCTCAGTAGCTTGTAGATTCCAGAAATTCCCTCTGTTACAATTTACTTGTAAGGTGGCTATGCACACAGTGGAGTCTAATGTTTGCTGACAGACTGGCTTTGGAGTTACAAGCATCAGTCTGTTGCATTCTCTGTAAACATAGGCTTTGGGCCAGTACTGGGCACAGCTTCAAGCCCAAGAAGACAGATCAATCATTTAATGAATCCATAAAAGATGCCTGGACTCTGCTGCAATTTACTGAGCACTCTAGTTAAATGAAAATCCTGTAGTCTTTAACAAAGATAGAGATAATCAATGGCTGGGGATGGAAGTGTATAGCCTGTAATCACAACCTCCCAGAATTTGTATTATCTCATTGCTAACAGAGGGTTGGTGAGGTTCAGGTTCTGAGACTCACCAAGTCTATGTTGATACTTGCTTAATGTTTGAAGACTGAGTTTGGCCCAAAGGGTAATATGGTCTTAGTAGTGATACTTCTGTGGGGAGTATTTTTAAGCCATGGCAGGTTATTCAAAACAGGGTTTCTTTCAAGGATTACATTTATCCTAATGTATGATACCCTTGCAAGTCATCTCATGCTGAAAAGAAAATAAGAGAATAAGGGAATTAAATCCACTAGTTATTAAGTCCTTAAAATGTCAAATTACATAGGGTTGTAGAGCTCTGATTAATGCTTCCATTGTAAAATATTCCTCATTAGTTTTCTATGGTAAGGGTTAACCACTCTATTAAAAATTCAGATATTAATGTATTTTTGCTTAATTCATCTTCAAATAGAGGAAGTATAGTTAGTAGATATGAATTTTTTACTTCCAAATGTACTTTGGAAACATTATAGTGATTTATGAGAGAGATTTGGAGATAGGAAAATTCCTTCATCAATATGTTAGAATGTGTTTAAAAGTATTTAGCCACTTTTAATTGTAGAAAAACAACTGCCTTTACTTTGAAATGATTATTCTCCCACAGAAATAGTAGAATCTGTGATATAAATGAGAGATTTCGCTTCAAATTTTATCCTGCAAAGTTATCTTTTTTCTTTAAAATATTAAAATTATCTATTTATTTTAATTTCTTAATGTTGAAATTTCTTAATTAGCTAATTAGCTTTGAGAGCTAGATTCTACTGCAATAAGCATATTTTGGGGACTTGGTGGGTATGGAGTACGGCAGTAAAAATCTTCTAAACAGGCCTCTTGCCAAATACTTTGTGATAACATGATGATTTCTGTACGGATCCAATGAATGGTATCTTATCTCATACTCCAACTTTAAAATTTTAAAGTAGCTGCTCAAAGGGATTTCACTTCAGCATGTCAGTTTATGAGTACAATGTATCTTGATCATTATCGCCCTTTCACAAAGTCCCATTTTGATAGGATAATGTGTGTTTAAAATGTGGTGAGTGATTTAATAACTGCATGTGAATTTTCTTTTCTAAGACTCTTTGAAGGCATTGATACTGCCTGTGAGCCCCTGTATATTGCACTGTTGGTATGAAAGATGAGATAAATTTGCCTGATAGAAGATAAATGCCTCTTTCCTCTCTGTTTTTAGCCATGCTTTAAAAAGAAAACCATGTAGGATGGATTTACAACTGTAATCCTAGCCACTCAGGAACCTGTGATCTAGAGGATCATGTTTAGAAGCCATCCCAGACAGAAAAGTCCATAAGACTCTGTCTCCAAAATCATTAGCAAAAAGTAGGACTGAAGACATGACTCCAGCATTAGTGCACCAGCTAAATAAGCAAGCCATGTGAGCATGAGGCTCTGAACAGTGCTCAATCTTGGAGGCTAGAAAGGCAGTCGTCTGGCTTTTATTACAAGGTGATGGGAGCTACTGGGATTGTGATGCAAAGTGGTGAAATTACATGGTATTTATTGTTTATTGGACTAACTTTAAGGGAGTAAAACATTTAAGATGCTATATATAAAGTATTTTGGGACAGTAAGGACGATGACAGAATTCCCATCAAAGTTATGTGTGTCTGGTAATAGAAAAGTAAAAATATCTCATTTTCTGAATTATTCATTAGTAGTTATGAAAAATTTTCTTAGTAGCAAAGGTGTGGTGAACCAGTTTAGTGCCTCCCTCCCCCCCACTCCCTCTCTCTCCCTCTTTCGTAGGAGGTTATGGGATGAGAAGAAAGGAACTAAGGAGGACATTGTTGGTTAAATATTTCAACAGTGATTTCTTTCCCTTGATTGGGGCCTATCCCTAGAAGGGAGGTTGGCATTAAAAGCAAGCTTCACTTAGAACACAGCTTTTGTGTGGGAGACCTATCGCATGTATAGGCCTTTTCAAGCTCCGAGAGATAATGTGCTGAAAAGGATACGGTGTCTTTGAAGGAACTATCTTTGGGAAGGATTATTTTGAAGTTTATGTTACCCGAAAGTTAGTCGTAGTTTGATAATTACTTACAAAGTGTATCAAGATTCCTAATGCAAGTAACAGAATGGCCAACTCAAACTGGTTTAATAATAAAAGATTTTTTTTCTCTTATAGGCTTACAAGGTCCTGAGTTAGTATATATGTAGGTATAGTGCAGTGGTGCCATTTCTCTTTCTATCTTTGTGTAGTGTTGGCTGTTTTCCAAGGCAAGCTTCCTTGCTTCCAAGGTTCATGGGGTGGCTTCTAAAAGTAGTTAGGGTGATATGATTCTTTGTTCACATCCAAAGGAATAAAAGCTTTGTCCTAGCATTTCCGAAGAGAGTCGTGGAATTGTACTTTATGGTCTGTGCTTGGATCTCATAATTATGTTTGAATAGGGGACCATGATCAAAGCAATAGAAAGTCCAATGAGGACTTCACACTGATGTTGGAGTTGAGCCCATTTTCCTCTGAATCCCATGGGCTGCATGGGGAAGGGTAACTATGAGAATTAAAGTCTAGGAACTATGGAAAAAGGGAGGTGATGAGAGTGACAGCTGATGATAGGTACTGGCAAGGCTCACTATAGAAGAGAGGTGATCTCAAGGTTATTTGAGGTTGGACCTTTAACATAATGAATATGTCATGCTTATCCTTTTTATACATAACTAACCTGGAATGAAAGTATAGATTAAAAGATAGAAATGTACTTAGCACCTATTCTAGGCTGCTTAGTTGTGCTACCTCTTCTACTAACTGTTTGAGCTGTTTAGAATGTTGGCTCTAATACCAGGGGATACTTGACTGGCTACTTGTACTAGAATAGTATTGACTCTTGTCTACTTTTTTGGACTCTAGGATATCGGATTATACAGAACTGAAATAATTTGTAGTTAAATAACTCTATCTATGGAGAATAACAATGGTACAGTTAAAACTTGTGTGGTATATGTGTACTTTCCTTTTCGTATTAATAGTTTTTATTATTATAATTTTTTATTGGTACAGAGAGGTTACAGTTACATAAGTCAGGTAAAGAGTACATTTCTTTTTGGATAATGCCACCCCTTCCCTAAACTTTCCTAGATTTTTTTCCCTCTATATGTGCTTTCATTCTTTCTTTCTTTTTTTTTTTTTTGAACTCTGAGCCTGGGTGCTGTCCCTGAGCTCTTTTGAACTGTGATCCTCAGATCTAGCCTCCTGAGTAGCTTACAGGTGTGAGCCACTGTGCCCAGCTCTGTATGTACTGTCATTCATGTAAGTAGCCTGAAAGAGATTGGCCAAGGACCATATTGGAAACACTTCGGAAGATGTTCAACAAGATGAGGCTGCTATTATTCATCAAGGGCTCACTGTCTCACCCATGGAAGTTTCTTCTGTACAGCCAGAAACTATGTACTAAGCAGAAAGAAAAGAACTGTGATTTACTCTGAAGCTAAATGCCTTAAGCTCAGGCAGCCAAAAGAAAAAAACAGTCTTGAGAGTTGTAGCTTTCACAGTATTAAACATAAATATTAACACAAAATGAAGTTGATACTAAGTCAAGTACTCTGATGGTATAGACCCATTGTCAGGAGAATTCCAACCAGGGAATTTGACTAGTCAGGAGGTCTGGAAGTTTCTCTGAGGAAGTGGTAGTAGACCTAAGATCTAAAGGTTCAAGAACTGTTATATAGGAAAGAAGGAAGGGAGAACTTACTGAGTTGAGGGGACAGAAGTGTGATTTATAATTCTGGCATTGAAATTATCTCCTTCTTTACTAATTTCAAGGTTTTGTAAAGAAATGGAACTTTACTTTCAAGCAAAATAACTGAGTAAATAAAATATTTCTGCACATCATAGCCCCAGTTACCCATTTATCTGGAAATTCATTTACTTTACCTTCTCTTGGGGATTGTTGCCTGTCTGCTGGCCTCTCCTTCCTGACTTTGTATTCAGCTCCATGGATCATGATGTTTGCACATTAATGCTAATTCATTTCAAAGAGTGTATTAACACCTCATAACTCTTGAAGTAGAAACACTTTGTAAATAAATAATAAAAACAATATCAGTAAGAGCTCAAGTATTCTCAATGATCAAAAAAGCAACAAGGACCATAAAGAAAATATGGAGCTAGCACGCATTAATTTGAGAGAGAATAGTATGCAGTAATTACTGTGTGACAAATGTGGTTTTTGAAGGGGAAAAAAAACCCTCATGGCACATGCTCAGCCTCCCTCCCCCATGGGTTTTAGAGAAGAGAAGTAGTTTTTTTCACATTGAGGGAGAGCTATAGAGCTATATTAGTATTAATATGTGAGTAGACAGGAAGTTTGACCATGATGCATTCCAGGACAGAGAAATTCTCACTGCTACTCCGGTCCCCAAGACAGACAACTGTGATCACATGGTAATAGCACAGCAGGTCTACTGGCACAATAACAGAGGGCAGTTCTCGTGGAACTGTGGTATGTTGGGAAGGTACAGATTCTCCTTGCTTTCTTTGTATTCTTTGTTTCAGCCTGGATTCTAATTTTAGTGCCTAGTAACATGCAACAACTCCATAGGAATATAGGAACAAATAAGCAGGGAGGAAGTAATTCAGATATTATCTCCCTGGGTTCAAAGTGGGAGAAGTGCATGTAGATATTTTTATTTTATTTTATATTTTATTTTGGGGGCCATTCCTGGGGGTTTTGAACTAAGGGCATGGGCACTGTCCCTGAGCTTTTTTTTTTTTTTTTGCCAGTCCTGGGCTTGAGCTCAGGGCATGAACCCTGTCCCTGGACTTTCTCAAGGCTAGAGCTCTACCACTTAAGCCTCAGCACCACTTCCAGCTTTTTTCTATGTATGTGGTACCGAGGAATCGAACCCGGGTCTTCGTGCATGCTAGGCAAGCACGCTACCACTAGGCCAAACCCCCGGCCCCCTGAGCTTTTTTATTCAATGCTAGTGTTAAACCACTTGAGCCACAGCTCTACCATCAGCTTTTTGAGATAGGACTCTCATGGGCTTTCCTGCCTGGGCTGCCTCTGATCTCAGACTCCTGGGTGTCTAGGATTACAGACATGAGCCATCAGCATCCAATGGCAAGTGGACAGTCTAAATGAGAGGTGCCTACACCTCTTTAAGATGCACCTGCACCTGCCTCAGGTGGCTGTGAGCCTGGCACTTCCAGTTCACCTGGAGGTGGCAGCCTGATCTCCAGTTCCAGGAGCTCCTGAAACCACACATAGTGACAGTTGTTTCCAAAAGAGGCTGATTTTAAAACTGTGATGAAAATGGCTAACAGCAGGCTGAAGGTTAAAGTAAAAAACTTAAAAACCATAAAATCTGCCTGGAGGCTATTTAAGCAAACTGTTTTAGAGGCACAGATGGTTCATATACCTCTGAGCCAAAAACAAAAAGTAAAAAGGGGACAGTAAAGCTGGTGTGATTAAGCAGACAAGTATGAAAGTTTTATTAGTGCTAAAAAAGCATCCTTTAGAAAAGTGAAAAATCTGTCTCAGGAAACTCAGAAGACATGTTAAAGACCAATGGGAAATGCAGAGGGCAAACAGATGACATTTCAAAAAGCAAGTAGAAAGAGTGAAGACAATGTATTTACGTGCATTGGCTATCAGAAGCTGGGCTCCAGGTGGGGGAGAAAGATGCCATGTTCAGGGACAGGTATGGCTTCCCTATCTTCTATCGAGTTTTGAGATCGAACAGATTTTTAGAGAGATATGTGCAATTTTCAAAAGTGATTTGAGTCTCCAAGAAATACCAGATAAAGCCAATTGAAGAAGATGAGTGCCATAAAGCAGAAGATCCCAAGTGTATATCAGAAATAAATGCTGCTAGCATATTGTTTAAGATGGTAGGCATATCTGAGACCTAAGAAATCATTGAGATGGAGAATATTCAAATTCATTGGAGGTACCTGAAAACATGGATTCAGTCCTCCAAGGATGCTCACCTGCCTTGCTTACACAAAGCATCTGAGATTGGTGAATTTCCTTTAGCATCATTCTGAGAAGAGCCAATCTCAGGAGATTGACAGAACAGGACAGTGATCACAGGGTCACCATTTGAGAAACAAACAAACAAACAAACAAACAGTATTTGTGTCTTGAGTAAGCCTTCAATATAAGCCCAAATAAAAATGGCCCAATATAACCTTGTGAAAAGTATGGTAAGTTGTTTGGATTTTCAGAAATCCAAGAGTTAGGTTGATTTACTCCACAGGAAGCCTTGAGGAAAACAAACAGCTGAAGACAAGGAATAAAGCCTTTCCTTGGATTAGAAACTGGGTAAGGGGGCTGGGAGCATAGCTTATGGTAGAGTGCTTGCCTAGCATGCACAAAGCCCTGAGTTCAATTCCTTGGTACCATATACACAGAAAAATCCAGAAATGGCCTACGTGGTAAAGCACTAGCGTTGAGAAAGCCCAAGGACAGTGCTCTGCATGCCTTGAGTTCAAGCTCCAGGACTGGCAAAAAAAAAAAAAAAAAAAGGAAACTGGGTGATATTCCTCAGAATACAGATAAATTGGTAGTGTACTATCTCAAGGGTATATATTAAGAGTGTGTTTCTTAATGTACTGATTGCCTATTTAGAAATAGATTATAGAAAAGAGAGGACTATACTACTTTAAGTTGCTCTCATTTGAAAAATATATAAGGAGCTAACCTGCTCTGCAATATATAAATATAATATAACCTGATATCAGATGCAGTTCCATTCACTCAGCTGTCAACTATCACAGGAAGTAGAAAGTTTTAACATTCACACACTGTCAGTGTCTCCAGAAAGGGAAACTTGGTCTAGTTTGTAGGGAGCACATTGTGTTGCCTGCCTAAAATGTATAAAAAAAAGCAATTTTAAAATGCTTGACTACATTAAAATTTTTAAAAGTGGATTAAAAAGTATGTCAAACAAAATAGTGGTACTCAAGCTACATCCTGTTTTTGTTTTTACAGTAAACATGTAGTTCATTCCTTAACTTGATTTTTATAAAAGATTAATACTAAACTTTATAAGAGTTGACATCAGGGATTAAATATATTTTAATTAAACTTCAAGCTATAAAAATGTAGGAAACAAAGAGCTGCAGACATGTTGTGTTGAGCACAGAAGAACCAATGATAAAGCTAAAACCCTGGTTAAGATAAATGGTTTTTGTGTGTGTGTGCTCTGTCTCCTTCCACTTAGGGGGTAACCTTTGCAGTTGACCACTTAAGAGAAAGACCAGGTCAAATCTGTGGCAGATGGTTTAATGTCCAATGCATATATTAATTCACAGAGGCAGCCTTGGAAATGCAAGCAAGTTGCTAATGATCATGGTTGGCAGTTTCATGCTGTGTCTGCTCTTGCAGTTAAGATATTCAGATGCCATGCTTCAGGGTTCAAGTCCATGTATTTCTGGGTTGGAAAAATATTTTTCCCTCTGTATTTGTGTTAGTCAGCTTTCCATCCATGTAACAAATGCCTGAGCTAATCAGTTTATAATGAGGAGAGATTTATTTTGGCTCACAGTTTTGGCAGTATAAATCTATGCTTCGTCGGTGTGTCTATGGTGAGCAGTACAGAGTGGGAGAGTAGTGGAACAGAACTGCTCACCTTTTGGCCAGAAAGAGGAAGAAAGAAAGAGAGAGAGAGAGAGAGAGAAAGGAAGGCAGGCACATGGTTCTAATGGTATTCTTCAGAAGGTCATGCCTCCAGTAACCTAAAGACCTCCTGCCAGGCCTCACTTACCATGGGACTCATCACTTTACAATGGCACCACCCTGGGCACTGCATGTCTAACACACAAGCCTTGTGGGGGAGCATGTTCCATGCCTTGTGGATGCCACCTGCTTCTGTGAAAAAGGCGGTATCTACTATTTCAGGCAAATGGAAGAGAAGGTAGGCTCACATCCTAAGGTCCATGATTTACTTCTGGTTAAGGTATTACCATTGAGAGAGAACATTGAGTCTAAGTAATTTGTGAAGCAAATGTGAAGAAGACAGAAAGCACTGCTGTAAATCTAATGGAACTTCAAAACAAACTTAAATCAACACTGACTTAAAAGAAAAATCCCCAACCTTATGCTCTTTGGCACCAGAAAAAGTCTTGTATCAGTGAAATCATTTTCAGTTTCCTTTAAAAAAGATAAACGTTTGTAGGAAGAAGGGCTGCTGTATTGAATAAAATATCTCCCACAACGAGGCCTCTGTCCCTTGTTCCCTGGAGGGCCTGGCAATGATTACCATGGCTGTGTTGCACCAAACCAGTTGTAGAGAAATAGGTTCCACTCACACGTTTGCAGCCAGCCCACTGGTGGGGACTCTACTGTCTATTCCTAGAAGGTCAGAGAGGATGAAACAAATAGGTTGCTTCTACTTAGGGTAAACCCTCTTGGAATCAGAGGCTGGAATGACCCTATCTGGAATAACCAGCTAGAGATAACTGCTAGGCAGAGTGAGGAATAGTTTGGCCCATATTCTTTGACTTGAACTAAGCTACTGGAATAGGGAAGGAGAATGGGGAGAGCAAACAGAGGATGCATTTTTATGTACATATAAGTATCTTTGTAATAAATACATGACTCAGCTGTTCATTGGGCTCTCCAGACGATAGAATTGTTCCAGGGCCGAGTACTGTGGAGTCATGAAATCTGTGTTGTTTCTGCTTGAAGAATGTGTGTCTGGGACTAGAGGTGTGACCCAAGTGGTCGAGTGCTAGCCATAATGAAGCAAGTTATGTGAGAGTGTGAAGCACTTAGATCAAGCTCCAGTACCCGCATGCATATGTATGTGTGCATACTTACATATATACTTACACACAAAAAATTGTGCATACTCTTTAGGAATGTCTGTCTGAACGTGTGAGCTTTCCTGTGCTTATGGGGAAGTTGACCTCCTTCCCTACTTTTATTCACTTACTCATTTGTTCAGCAAGCATGGAACATTCACAGCATGCCAATCATAAAAAGGAATGTGTCTGTAGAAATTCAAAGTTAAATAAGGAGAGGGGTTTGCCTCTTAAGGCCCTTATAGTTGAATAGGAGAGTCCTACAAGCAAATGGTAGGATGTGAGGCATGCGTATAAGGACTTGGACATACATGGACCAACCCAAGGGAGCAGGCCCTATGTGCCAGTGAATGCATATCAGGATGAAGACCAAAATGCAAATTCAGGAAATGTGTTGGGTATATAAAAGCTAAGGACAGCAAAGTTCCAAAATGGAAGTGAGTTAGGAATGAAGGCTCTATATGTCACACCTTAAAAAACCTAAAAACAAAACAAAACAAAAAAACAAAACAAAAACAAAAAAAACTTAAAAACAGGGGCCGGGAATTTGGCCTAGTGGTAGAGTGCTTGTCTAGTATTCACAAAGACCTGGGTTCAATTCCTTGGTACCACATACATAGACAAAAGCTGAAAGTGGTGCTGTGGCTCAAGTGGTAGAGCTCTAGCATTGAGAAAAGTCCAAGGACAGTGCTCAGGCCCTGTGTTCAAGCCCCACAACTGGCAAAAAAAAAAAAACCCAAACAAACAAACTTAAAAATATGCAAAACCCTTAGTGTAATTTGTGCATTGCATTTTCTTTTTAACATTTTGAAGCATTGTAAACTTTATAGGAATACTTGAAACAATTTAACATGGCTTCAAAATTGGTTTTGACATCAGTCTTTGTTTAGTTTTTATGAATAAACCTTCAATGACTAAAGAAGGCAGAAGTAGACAGATTGACAGGTAGGGTTTAGAGTTACAGAAACACTGAGTCCAGTGGACTTTGAAGATTTAAATACCTATGGGTAAAATATAAAGTGATATTAGAGCACTTCAAGTTCTTTCTGCTATGGATGAGAAAAACTGTGGTCCTAAAAAGTAAGTGACTTGCAGGGATCATTCACTCAGAGAGGAACAGACACATAAGAGCCTCAGGTCTGATGAGTGCTTCTGGCTTAGAAGAGGAGAATTGAAATTAAGGTTACAAGAGTGCAGAAATCCACTCTTCTGGGATTATCACTGTTTAATAACTATACAGATGAACTTGATAAAATGGCTCAGTATGTCATTCTTCAAAACTTGAATTTATCCTGAGCAGGTAGCAAGAAATGCATTTTGCTTTGTAATTTTGTATACATGCATGCATATATATTTATTCTATTTCATAGACTCTTAAGTTACTTTGATGCTGGCATTTTCTTGGTTTTGCCAGTGTTAACAGATTTTCACACAGTGATATCATAACTATAACCTGGCTAACAAGAATATAAAATGCTGAATATAAAGAGCTGAAATGAGAGAAATGTTTGGATTTTAGAACACAAAATATAGGGCATATTTATTAAAACTGAAATAAAAGTTTGCTGAGATAATACTAACTTTTCTATATAATGTGCTGTGATATTCCGTTTTATTTTGTTGTAGTCCATTAAAAGTTGCTGACTGGTACTCTCTAATAGGTCAAGGTCAAGACCTATCCTTTTTTTTCTTTTTTTTTTTTAGAATTGTAATTAATAGAAAGGTTATATTATATTCACCAAATAGAAGGTGCACTACTTAAACCTTTTTTTTCTTTCTTTTTTTTGGGGGGGGGTCAGTCATGGGGCTTGAACTCTGGGCTTGGGTTCTGTCCCTGAGCTCAAGGCTATCATTCTACCATTTGAGCCACAGTGCCACTTTTAAGACTCAGCTTTAAATTCTAACTAAAGAGACTTACTGGCTTCTCCTTAATCTTAACTGCAATCTCACCAAGTTAAATCAAGGCTTTATTGATTATTCTAAACTTATATTATGGGCTCTCTTCATAAAATCATATCTATCCTCTAAAATACCCAAGGTTATTTCTTTATTTGTTAAAAAAAATGTGTGATCTTAATGGATCTGACAATAAAAGATAATGCTCAATTTTGAAAATGTGTTATGTCAAGCTCTTATCTAAACAAGGCAGAGATGACTTGGGGAGGAGGGGATAAGGGTAAGAAAACCTGAGGATGGAGGAAAATAAGATAGTGAAGCAGAACAGCTTTCCCAACAGCTTTGCACTGTAGTTCTGACCTTGGAGCCAAAGGTAGTGAGGAACTGAATGAATAGATAGACCATGGCTATGTTTGCACTGGACTTCTTCATGCCATGGTTAAATAAAGAGATGCTAGGACCTGTGCGGTAGATCTCTGCTGCTCATAATGGCCCCAGGCTCATCCTCCCCAAGGACTGGCTAACATCTTCTTTGCCTAGCAAAGAAGAAGAATGGATGATTATTTTAAACTGAGATGGTAGAGAAATGAGAGTGCAAAAGTTTCACACTTAAATAATTGGATTCTCAAAGCCACATTATAGGTTGGATGGATAGAGCCATAAACGATGTATACTACTGTCTTAGGTGGCAGTTCTCATCACTTTATTTATAGCCTTTTTTGATCATCTGTAGCCAAGTGTTGAACTGGCCCTTTTCTTAAGGTGATAGATGTGCAGAAGAAATTTACAGATAATTTCATGGGACTTATGGACTTTATGAAATCTATTTATGAACCTCTAGAGTCTAGACTTCACTACTGGGAAAACTTGGCTCCTTAGCTGCTTGTTTAGAAACAGGACTCTTTTATACTTATACCTGAGAAACACAACAGAAGACCTTCTGACCTTTGTGGCCTGGAGTAAAGGTTTGGAGAAGGTAGAGGTGAGCTCTGTATCTATCAACATGAAAGAAAGCTGGTCTAGATCAGAAGGGAGAAAAGAAGGTATTACTGATACAGCTTGGTGTCCCTAGGCATATTTTTAGAGTAACCATCCATTAATAAAACTTACAGGAATAGGAAAAGCAAATTCTGAATGCTGGTTGATGCTCCTACCTGTGTGGGTCTTCTTAAGCAAATGACACCCCTTTGCAGCAGTTTGTTCAGTTCTTAGACATTCATTTCCTGAAATGGATGGTATTAAAGTCACAAAACTGGTGATGGTATGGGGACAATTCTTCCTTTTGCATTGTATGCCTGCTGCCTGGATGTCCTGTCAGGTGCATTGTAATACTTAACAGGACTCTTTGCCACCCCTGAAAGGAATTTAAACTGTCAGCCCATTAAATGTTCATCTCTAATGTGAAGATTTCAGATGAAGCCAATTTAGCCTAATTTACCGGGACATCTCTTCTTGTCTGGGAGAGCTGGTGAGAGAAGTAGGGGTGGCATCCATTGGAGCTGCTGCTTTGCAGATATCTGGAAAACACAGGCTGCAGAATGGCTACTCTGGGGCCCTGTGGCATCTGTAAAATAAAGTAACACCACCATCCTGCTGCCTCCCACTCTTTCTCTGAGGAAGAAAAAGCATCTCTTGTACCACCATCCCAATAGACTTGAGTTTTGGGGATGGTCCAGGCATTAGCAGTTCCTTCTTGCAGTGGGTCAGGATAGAGTGGGTGGCAGAAAACTATTGTTATGAGAGCCTGAGCTGCAGATAGAATGGCTCGTTCAACTTAGGCAGCATCTTTGTGTTGCAGTTAGTGAATATACTTTTTCCCCCTTTTCCTTTTTAAATCCCTTCTGAGGAAAATCTGTGCTTACATTTTTTTTCCTTGCACAGGTGCTAGAATGCATTGCGCAAACACAAACATATCCCAGTTCATGAGAAAATTGGAAGTCATTTTCCTTCCATCTGTCTGAAGTAGACTGTGCTCTAAAACTGGCCATCCACCCACTCATTCTCCCACGCACCTTCTCGGTGACAAGGAGGAGATGGCATTGTAAATGAGTGAAGGGGAAAAAAAAGATAAACCCTGCAAGGCATTCAAATGGATGGCTTATTAGTATCATTTGGACAGCCATGCATAACTCATGACAGCTTCGGGCTGCAGATTATTTGAAGAGTATCCTGAATCTTCCTTCTCGCCTATTCCAGTGTCCTTTTTAGAAGAGACTTCTCTCTATTAAATTCATGTTTCCTTGCTGAATCTGGATATTCTTTGATCACAGAATGTTTTCATTTGTCCACAGTGAGACCTTGTCCCCATAGGTAGGTAAGCAGTGTTCCTTCAAAAAGGGAGGTTTTTCAGAGGACCGTGCAGCTGTACCCGCTCTGCACTCACTCAGACAATCAGAGCCCCAGCAGGGCACCTTCCAAGCGCAGCTGCACAGCTCTCCTCGCTGCTCTCCAAGGCTCTGCGCCCTACGTGCGGATTCCAAGCTACATTTAACACAATTGCCCATCAGCACTTAGGAAGCAGTTACCACAGAAACCCAGCAGAGACCAATTAGTCACATGATTAAATTAATTAAAATAACCCAGGGCATCTGCCATCTTGCCTCTTCCTGCTACGGATAGCGCATGACCCAAACAGAAACTGCAATTGGTTAGCAATCCTGTTGTGTCTTCTAATGCTAGAATTGTCTTCTTACTGGGAAAGAGAGGTCTCCTGATTTGCTTTGCTTTGCTTTTCTTGAGAGCTTTCTTAGGTTGTTTTGCAAGCTATTCCTCCTCTATAAACCAGGCAGTATCAGATTTACAAAACATGAGATTTAATAAACAGTAAGGTATGTCATGTTGAGGGTAAGAGAATTTGGAATCATTTTCCTGGCATACCAATGAAGACTTTCGGGACCTTTTAATGAGGACTTTACCAATGCATGCCAGGAGGTGCTCTATCATGTGCATTTACACTTGACCCTAGAATTCTGTGGCAAGTTACAGAAACCAGACCATATGCTCTCCTTGTTAAACTAATAGGGATGTTACAATAGAGCAGCCTGTGTTAGAAGATGTCCTGAGTAAGGATGGTGTCTAATGATCTCAAGTCAGTGGTTGGTCATTTGTAAAAGGCAGAAATGCACAGTCTGAAGCTAAATCAGTAAATCAGGGCATTGTCCTTGATATGCTGAATGACTTAATGATGGCCTCTCCCAACTCCCCATGTAATAAGGTTTTCTGTTATCCCAGCGCCATACTTCCACACACACACACACACACACACACACACACACACACACACACACACACACACACACCAGCCTACCTGGAACCTGATAACCTCATAGCAGCAGGATTTCTATCGTTAGACATGTTTTGGAGACCCCTCTGATCATCACACCTGCAATCTTGAAAATAACTGAATACAAGTTGGAGCTATCACAGAAGGTAATGGTATAGTTTCCCAGTGTTCTTTCTTTGTGAATTGCCTTGGCAAAATGGCATGAGTTAATTATATATTTTGACCACTTTCATTTGTGCCTAACAAAGCAAGTGGCACAACCTCATCAATACTCCTTGACTTTGAGACGGGAGAATCATATAAGAGGTAACATGTAACTAATTAGCTTGGATAGATCTTTCAGCAGTTATAGACATTGGAGTTGTTTGAACCTTCTTTCTGGGGGAGACAGGGCTTCAACCTCAGTTCCAGCTGGAACTTGTAAAAATCAGGAGATTGATAAAAGAGAGCCATGTGGTAATTTTAAAAGTCCTACATATTATATGAGTCTCAAAGGACATTAATTGATAACATATCATCAATAACAGCAATAGGAATGTACATTTAAATGACAATTTATAATTTATAAGGCATTAATAGATCTCTAGGTTTCAGATAATCTCCAATCTTTACCAACACTTTTATACATTCATTTTGTTAGCATAATGACTACTTTGTGAATGAAATAGATATACTGTGGCTAGGAGTTTGGCCTAGTGGTAGAATGTTTGCCTAGCATGCACAAAGACCCGGGTTTGATTCCTCGATACCACATACATAGAAAAAGCTGGAAGTGGTGCTGTGGCTCAAGTGGCAGAGCACTAACCTTGAGAAAGCCCAAGGACAGTGCTCAGACCTTGAGTTCAAGCCCAGGGCTGGCAAAAAAGACAGGGAGGAAGGAAGGAAGGAAGGAAGGAAAGAAGGAAGGAAGGAAGGAAGGAAGGAAGGAAGGAAGGAAAAACAGTTAAAACTAATATATGTAGAAAAATATATTTCATATTTTAGAGTTTTTCCTTTGAGACAAATAGGAAAGTGAAAACAAAATTTTATGTGCATAAGTAATTCATATCTTTGGTAGATGTGATTGTTAAACCAAGTATCTATCTATCTATCTATCTATCTAATCTCCAAATCTAGATATGAGTGCGTTTGTGAACAATGGGCTTGCTTTGTCTAAGCTGAAATCTATTTCTGCCATAGGCATAGCGGTTTTTGTTCAAATTACTAAAAGATACAGAAGACATTGTGATTTGAAAACAGCTAATGATGACTATTTTGAAAGGGGCCAAATGGACCATAAATTAAAATGTACCTGACATACTTTAGTTGTGTATCAGTCTTGGTCAAAAGAGGCCAAACATTTGGAAAATTATCATGGAAGCTTTCATGTAGATGAACAATGAGCAGGTGGGTTTCAAACAGATTTCACTGCATTTGGTCACAGGTTGGACACGTAACACTTGATTAGTCACGGATTGAATTTTATGCCAACACAGGGCATTGCTCATCACCACCCTCATTCCGAACCATAGCTCTTGAGGGGACTCTTGAGTTGACATGGAGGAGATTCTTGATTGTACATGTTCCGTTGCAGTTTTTAGGTTATCCTTTGTTTTGTGTGTCATTTCAAGTCCTCCCATTCATTTTTATCAAGGAAGATCAATGAAGGATGATGCTGCACAAGTTATGAATAATTCCTCATTTCCATATTATGGTGACATTCATTCTATATAGACAAGAATGTTAAATTTAAACATTTTATACGTAGTTTCCTAATTAACAAGATCAATACCGACATACTTCTGAGACTGACATATTGGAAACAAATTTACCAAATTGAATTCCACAAAATTGGTGACAATAAGAAATAGTTGCTGCCTGTATTGATTTTTAGCTTCATTTGACCTTCCTAACAAATTTGGAACTGAGAACTTACTGACACATCGAAAGTTTTGATGAAATTCACTTCAGATGAGAGGAAAAAACTTGTGTTTCTGTTTTCATAAAGATCTAGTTCTTTCATGGCAAAGGTGAGGGCAGCTTATGGCACTCCATAGCACTCCACAGTATCTTTAACACAAGCTCTTCCTAAAATAAATTAATAAATAATATAGAGTTAATGAGTAAAGCTGCTGAAAATCATGCCTAGTGTGTTAGTTCTACCATGCTAATTCATAGCACAGAGGGAAGCAAAAGAATATTTTAAAGTTACTCTAGTGATACTGGAATTTGATTACATCTCATTTTACTTAACAAGTAGCTATTTCAATTAACAGCTCCATCATTTTATAAACACAACTGCTTTTTTCCATAGAAAATGATTCTATTGATATCATATACTTTTATAGATCTTCATTTTTGCTGTGTTCCCCATTATAAACCCCCATAAAATAGCAATTTTGTTGTCTGGTTCACTGTCATATTCCCATTGTTGATAACTATCCATTGAATGAATGAAAAATCTAGGTTCAAGGTAACTGTAGAAATGAATAAATGAGACTTGGCTTTTTGAAATGGATCACTAAAAGGAATATTAATTTGTTTACCAAATGAGATAAATGTTCTAAGTTAGCTTGTAAGGTTGTAGGTACCCTTATTTCTACCAAATGTGGGTTCAGTTTTGAACCTGGGAATCCATACAACAAATGAGGGGCTTGAAAAGTAAAGGCTACAATATCTACCTGTCACAGTTTCTTTTTTTCCCCCATTACATAAATATTTTAGCACAAAGACCCTAAATGGATCAGATATTTTAAAATTAAGGTTTAATTTTACTATAGAAAAATAAAACAGGTGAACAATGAGAAGAAGGGGAGTTGTTGCAAAAAAGAAAATACCAAGGACTACAATGTATGCATAATCCTGTCCATAGTAAATAGATCCTCAATCAGATTAAGGGTTCTTAATCTCCTGATCATCCATCCACACAGCTTTGTCACTGAATCTTTGTAGATTAACTAATTAGTCTTCCTAGGTTTGTAGGAGGAGGAATAAAAGCTCAGCCATTTGGTGGTATTGTCTTATGACATCTCTTTTTTAAAAATATTGTGTTAGAAAATGAATTTGAATGAAGTTTGGGTGGCACATAGATCTGATTATTTTCTCTTAATACCATCTGCATGTGGTTTGGACCTCACAGCAAATGAATTCTTGTAATCTAAACTAGAAATCTTAGGTTTTTGTCATTCAGTGGTTTGTGCTATGTGTCTGTCTCTCCCTTCCTTCAAGAAAAACTGTGGTCAGCACATTGCCTAACATTGTTTTAAACCTAACATGGGCAAGGAGCACCAGTGAGAAAGGTACTGTCTGATGCCCCAGTTTATATCAGGTGGAACCCAGAAAAGGTCAAAAACTGGTTAATTCAAAATGACCTTTTTACTGTAGAAGCAATGCTAGATGTCCAGAAGAACCTTTCATGGTTTTTCTCTAGACTAACATGGTTTCTACTTGCTTAGTAGGCTCCTGCTTTCACTTTGCCTGTCTGTTTTTAAGGATTTTAGGAGCCTCAACTAAGATTTCCCTATCCCAGTTGGTGTATAGATGGGCTACATGCAGCATTCTCCTGTGTAGATTCTTGTGGTAAGAATAGGACTAGCCCAAGAAGGATTTGAGAATTTTCCTAGGGATCTACCTTACAGGACAATGTAGAACCCAGGTTTCAAGTCAGCCAAGAATGATGCTGGAATCCTGTCGGCCTCCCTTCCAAGGTCTCCACAGTTCTTTCCTCAAGTTATTGCCTGTTCAACTGCACCTTCTCTTTTTCCAAATCCAGAGGCTGTTTCTCTTTCCTACTTCTGAGTTGGTACAGGACTGCCTGGTAGGAGGCTCCAGATATAATAAAGGAGCTTGGCTGGTCAAATTCCTTGTCAGGTTAAAAAGTCCTTTGTTTCTGTTTAGTTTTCTGAAACAAGACAAATTATGATATTTTCTGTTAATTTCTTTCCTTAATGAGTTTCATTAAAATCAAAGCTTCCGGAAGACTGAGCCTTGACAGCTGTCTAAGGGCTGTTTCATTTTCTGGGGGCTGCTTAGACTGAATAATTATTATAGCTTGATAGTTTAAAAAGAAGTAAGAACAACAGAGAGAAATAGATCCCTTGAATGGTGTGTCATTTGTTTCTGTTTCTTCTTCGTCTGGGATTTCTGTGTTATTCAAAAGAGATCATTAAAACCATGTAATCTTTTAACTGAAATGTTACAAAATCATCACACGCTTGCCTGTTAATGGCCCATGGTTCTTAAATACTGAATTTCATATAATGATGGTACGCTAAAAGGATGCCTTTTAGAGGTTAATTTAAAAAATACTGTCTTTAGATGCTAGCAAGTCATTTGATACATAGTGCCTTGAGACTATGACAACAATATATTTTATGTGGATGGGTAGGTTAGTGAGCTTATTCACTGGTCTTTTCCAAATACTTTTTATATTTTTCATAATGAAAGATATTTTAAATCATGACTGGAATGATATATTTCATGGTATATGGCAAATATATGTATGTATATATATATACATCCCCCTCCCTTGCCCCCACTATAAAGTGCTACTGTGACATACTGTGATACTGAGATTCCTTGAAGGAGCTGAACATTCTGAGATGATTTACCTGAGGGACAAGCCTAAAAAATTCAGAAGGAAAGTAAAAGAGCATAAAATTAATGTAAAAATTGGATGAAATGCAATTCATACTGCTCTGTGTGAGATGAGATAATGTCTCAGGCTACTCAGGAAGGACAAAATAAAGGAGGAAATGGGCAAAGTAAGTGGAGTAAAAACTTAGATAATTGTTAATGCTGACTGATGAGAATTTGGGAGCTCACTAGTACCTCTGCTTTTGTATATTTTTAAAATTCACAATAAAAGTTTAACAGTGAAAGTGTTCATAGAAGGTTGATGTATAAGAAATATAAAAATAAGAACAACCAATCATAGGAGTTTGGTGGTCTGAACAATTGATGATGTAAACAAGTTCATAAGAAAGCTTTACGTGATTTGAAGAAAAAATTGTCACTGGGAAATTTATATATCTGACAATTTTTTTTTTTGATGGGTCATGGAGCTTGAGCTCAGCCTGGGCACTGTCCCTGAGCTCTTCAGCTCAAGGCTACCTCCCTACCCCTGGGCCTGGGTGTTGTCCCTCAACTCTTCAGCTCAAGGCTACCGCACTACCCCTGAGCCAAGCCCCACTTCTCTGTTTTTCTAGAAGTTAATTGGAGATAAGAGTCTCAGGTTCTTTTGTGCCCAGGCTGGCTTTGAACCTTGATCCTCAGATCTCAGCCTTCTGAGTAGGTAGGATTACAGGTGTGAGCCACCGGCTGGCTTATTTGACAACTTTTTAATAATAACTTTACACCCTTAAGGATGCACAACTTTAGTCATTCTGAACATCTTGTCTTTCTCAGCAGATATGTTAATTGATTTAGGAAAAAATTAAACTGGGCAAATAGCCTAACCTTAGGATAGGATTTCTAGGATCAGATCTAAAATTTCACAAAGAGGAAACCATTGTGAAAATCATTTTAGGGGCCGTGAGTTTGGCCTCACCAGGCTTGCCTAGCATGCACAACAACCTGGGTTGGATTCCCCAGTACCACATACATAGAAAAAGCTGTAAGCAGTGCTATAGCTCAAGTGGTAGAGCCTATTTGAATCCGCTCATCATTCTGCATCAGGACACTTCATAGGCTGCTGATCTAGTTGTGGTTCTTGGGTCAGATGGCCAACTGTGGTGCAGTCAGCTTAGGCGAGGTTATGTAGTACAAAATGGCTAGCTAGTCTATTTGAAGGGGCTGTGGTAAGCAGATGCCATGCCCTCACAAAGAGCACACTGGGAAGAAATCAGTCTCATTTGTCCATAGAGGCCCTTAATAACATCACAGACTGTTGCATAGCCTCTTGGGAATACTTCTAAAGTCAACGAAGTAGTTTTCATTTTCATACCATGCTCCTGAGTGATAGAGCCAGATAGGTAGTCGGACCCAGCGGGACACCATTTCCTTCAAATTCTGAACTTCTATTGCCATATAAGCAAAAGAGAAAATAGAAATATTTGGATGCAAAATAGGTATGTCTGTGCGAATGTGACTCCACACTCGTAAGTGTGTGTGTGTGTATCTCCCTGTAAAGGAAGCTATATCCATTGTGTGAGCTCTAGATTGGCTGCCCACTAAGTAGCAGATTGAATGTAATCTGTCCCTTATACTTAAAGCTTTTAATATGAAGAAGTCTGGTCTCTTTCAAGAACTCCTCATTGAAGTGTAAAACGCAAACACTCTCCTGCAGTTCTGATACTAGGAAGGCTCTCTCCTTCCATGAAGTCTATCACTATCTTATGGAAATCTCTCCCCCAGGAGGTCACTGAGCCCTGAGCTGCAGCTGTGTTTTAATAAGGGCTGGATAATTTTATGACCAATAACATTTTGTCATTACACATGCTACAAGAAGGTTAATCAAATCTCAGCCTTCAGGGCATAAGCCAGGTTCCCGCAGGAATTTTCCTGCAGAATTTTGTTTAGTGGAGGAGGCTCATGTCCCTCCTCACATTGGTTGTTGACCATTGTGCCACGAGTCTGAATTTGTGCAGTGACCATGTCTTTTACCACCACCAAAATATTCGAGTATTAAAACTGGGAGCACAAAACCCAAGTGGTATGGCTTCCGGGAGCCCAGTTTTCAGAGTTCTGTGATTTCAAGCTAATCCTTTACTTCCAACTTAAAACCGTTAAGAGACTAGAATAGCCAATCTATCTGTTTCATTTGCTTTGAGGAGCCAAAGTTTAAGGCAACTTGCAGACCTGAGATACCAAATATTTTTCCAGCATTTCTCCGTTGCTTAGGAAACCCATAAACTGGTTCAAACATCTCACTTGGGGAAATACTGAAGTGACATTTAACTCAGAAACAAACTGCCTTTGGTTTGCTAAAGAAAACAGCACCACTGCCTGAAAGGGCAGCAGATCAAAATAAAGAGGGAAAGAAGAGAGGACTTTTGAAAGCTGAAGGTTTAGATGTCTGCAATACAAATTTTGAGACAGCCAGTGTTTTTTTTTTTTTTTCCTCTCTTTCTCTAGTTTGGATTACATATCCTGATATATCTATGACATTTTAACTCATGCTGTCATGGAGTACAAATCTTGTTGTAACTTGTAGGATTAAGATATCCCCAATTTCATAAAGCAAAATAGGTAGCCAATAAGCAATTGGTGACTAGTAATAGGACCTTCTTAACCATTGGTTCCTGAGTCTCTTTCAGTACTGAAGTACTCTTTGTTTTGATCTGCTATACAGTCTGTCTGCACAGGACTTCTTTTTCAGGATTGGTTCAGCCAAAGCCACATTATCCTTGCCATGGTAGCATTCTCTGTGTGTGTGTGTGTGTGTGTATGTGTGTGTGTGTGTGTGTGTGTGTGTGTGTGTGTGTGTGTGTGTGAGAGAGAGAGAGAGAGAGAGAGAGACAGACAGACAGACAGACAGACAGACAGACACAGAAACACAGAGACAGAGAGAGATGGAGACAGAGACAGAGAGGGAGTATGAATAGAGTGACTTTGTTCTAGATTCCTGGGGGTCTAAGGCTAAGGCTTGGACCAGATAGATGTGGGGTGGTTGAATGGAGATCAAAGAAAAGAGGCACACCTCTAGGGTGTGACTCTCTACTTGCTAGAACTTTGGCTATTAACTAAAAACCAAACACACACACACACACACACACACACAGAGGTCCTATTAAGCTGTAGAATTATACACCTACTCTTGGAAGCCAGCTAGACTGGAAAGCCAAAGTGAACTATGTCATCTGAGTGCTCAGATTAGCTGACCAGTCTCTGCAGCTTTGAAATTATGTTCTAAACCAGGAACACTGGTTCAAACACTGGAACAAACTGGAGAGGGAAGATACCCAGCTCATTCCACCCTCCTGAGCAGGGAAAGCAGTTGAAGCCATTCTCAGGCATAATCTTGTCCTTTTCCCCAGCACATTGCAGCTCAGTTTGTGTCAGTTTGTGTGTACAACAGACTTTTAAAAATTGTCCCCAGCTCAGGTTGCTGACATCTGCCACTCTTAGAAATTAGAAATGACAGATACCCTGAAGGGAAAAGGCTGTGAACTAATCAGCTGATTTTCCATCAAAAATAGAATCCATTTGGGCGTCATTGGTAACTGAGTAGACAACACTATGGAATCCATGTGCTCAGTGGTGATTTCAGGTGATGAAGGAAAATGGCCAGCCTTGTTCTGATTGTTAATACTGAAGGCTTCCCCAGCAAAGCAGAAATCCCTCATACCCCTGCTTTCTTTTCTAAGATTCAGTTCAGTGTCCTGCTCATCTGACTCAGATAGTGTGGAGTTTTGTGATGAAAACTTGATAGTTGTAATTCCTCACACTTGTCACTGGTTGAGGCTCCTCTCACCTGTAGTAGTCACTTTCCCTGTTCACCTGAGCAGATAACCAAGTAATCATCCAGACTCTTCAAAGAGAAGACCCTGGAGTGAATTTGAGGACAAAAATAGCTGCCTATGTTTTAGCCAGGTTCTTCAGAAAGGGAGTTGGACAGACCCAGAAGGCTGTGAGAGAGTTCAGGACATAGCTTCTTCCCACATTTCCTTCTCTCATGAGATCTCAGATTTTCTTTGGCCATTTGCTCTGAGTTCTTCTGCCATCAGAGCATAGCTCTTTGTTCCTCCTTAGCTCCTGGTCTTTATCATTTTATTTTGTATCTATCATGAACTATTTTGATCTCAATACTGTGACCTTTCCGTGCAGCCCCCATCTTCATATGTTGCAGTCTCTTGGTATATACTAGCTCTTGCTCCTGAGAGAGCGCATTTGATTGAATCGGTTCATCATTCTGCATCAGGACACATCTAGTTGTGGTTCTTGGGTCAGATGGCCAACTATGGTGCAGTCAGCTTAGGCTGGGTTATGTAGTACAAAATGGCTAGCCAGTCTGTTTGAAGGGGCTCTATGGTAAGCAGACACAGTGATTGATATCTCAAGTGCCCTGCCTGATATTACTGAGCACATATATCTGGCACTATGGCAGGCATCAAGGCAGGCCAAAAGCTTTGAGCCTTTTGTGTTTCAGAAGGACTCACTTTCATGCATCTCCTAATTTTATAGTACAGAGGAAAGGGAAAATGTCCATGACCAGAGAAGATGAGAAAGAACAACAAGCACCTTGAGAAGATGGCAGAAGTTTAGGACTTAATAAGCCATAACCAGATTTGTGGTTCTGATCTGAAATCTAGAGCTCTTTTTCTTTCTCTTTAGTTTTGCCCCTTGAGTATAAAATTGAAAGAAGGACAGGTTCCTAAAATTGGCTGAGAATCCCCGTTGCAGTCCAACTAGGGAAGTCAGCTCGAATCTCATCCTCTTCTGACTTCTATAGCATATTTGGGTAGCTAGCTCTTTCCCATTTCCTTGGCCAGCAGACACATATTTAAACCTGCAGCTGCCACTTGCTTATTTCCTTTGAATGTGTATACGTTTGACCTTAACCAGACAGAAAATTCTTTGAGAGAAGGGACTAGATTACGTGTGGCTCTTTTCCATGATTCCCATAGATGACACTCTAAGAAATGAAGTGTAAGAGGTTCCTCTAGGAGGACACTAGGCTGAAGATTGACTAAACTATCCATTAAAAATGCAATCCAGTTCTAGAATTGGGTTAGTAAAATGTGCAAGAATTTTGATGTAACAAAATAAAACAGTAGGACTTGAAACACCCAAGAATATAGACTTTGAGGAAATAATTTCTCCAGAAAGAACATGATGTTATAAGTGATTGCTCATGAAAAGATGAAATATGATGCCAAAAGTTTATCCTCAACTGATAGGCCTGGCAAAGGAGATTCCAAAGGGAGATCGAAGAGACTGAAAGTAGCCCTGAGAATCTCCAGTGACTGTCATTCCTTGTCCAGAATAGGTGTATGGAAAGAAGGGCGGAATTTAAGCTCAACTGGCTGGTTCCCTTGTGACCTTGTTAAAGATCTCTTTTAAGAACTTGAGACTTTATCCAAGTCTATAATATTTCTTAGCTTATACAGACTGCTTAGAAGTCTTCATTAACAATTTCATATATACTGGTAATAATTATTATCACATACTATTGTGAACAGATAGTTAAGTAGCATGAGTCATTTCCAGTTACTGACTTTTATTCTTTTTTGTATACATCAATGCATTAAAATAAAACAGCCACGAAAAACACAACAAAGAAAAATAGACCCAGAGAATGCTAGTACTGAACAGTGGGGAGTGTGGTAAAGTGGCCCGTGGAGTCTAGAAAACACCATCTTTTAAATATGTATTTTAATGTTGCTAGCAATCCCACAAACTAAAACCATATTGAAAATGAGCAACTGACTCAAATAAGCCCAAGCATGCCTCAGGCAACTCTAAGATTGAGGTTAACTTCCATTATTTCAGCGTTTGTGAGAGGATATGATTCTAAACAACATAGAAAATAAAATCATGCATTCCACACACAGAATAAATTAGGTTAGGAGCAACCCACACTTTCAGCACTATTGAGCCTGCTGCTTCTTTAGAACTTCCAGCCTTGCAGACACAAGATGAAAAAGAGAGAGACATGTCCTCGGATGAGATGGAACTGCCAGCAGGTAGTTGGACATTGCTGGGCATTTCTCTGGCTATCCTCTGCCCTTTTTCTTTGTGTTTTAACCAGGCTGAATCTTGTAAAGAATCCTGTATTATAATTCTTTTTCTAAGCTCCCCTGGCTACACCTTGGTCTCTTCACATGCAAGACAGGAAAGATCATTCCCACAAGTCTGAAAAAAGAACACTAGAACTCTTCATGCCTCTGTCTCCATGTGTTAACAAAATTCTTTAAACTTCTGTGATCTTTTCCCTTAATAAACATAAGTCTAGCAGAAAAGAAAAGAAGATCCATGATCTGAATTGAAAAAGAATTTTTTTTTTTTGCCAGTCCTGAGGCTTGAACTCAGGACTTGGGCACTGTTCTTGGGCTTTCTCAAGGCTAGAGCTCTACTATGTCTGGCATTTTCTATGTATGTGGTACCAAGGACTTTGTGCATGCTAGGCAAGCATGCAACCACTAGGCCAAACTCCCAGCCACTGAAAAAGGATTTTTATTTCACTCTCCTGATCTAAAGAATAGTTTGTTTGTTTTTTTTTTTTAGTCACAATTAACAGGACAGATAAAGGAAGAGTGGAAAGGGAAGAAAAGTCAGCTCATTGTACCACTTTGCCCCTTCTATGTCCCAAATATTCGAGGAGTTCCAGGTTGTGAGCAGCATGAGTTTGCTTTTAGAAACACTCAGGAAGTGAAAATGATGCCCATGACTCTGTAAGGTCAGAGACATGCTACTATACCACAGTGGCTGAAGACCTCAGAATCCCAGGATAGAGGCAACAGGATCTTTCCTGCCCCTTACCAAGATAAATCTAGAAATTTCACTAAATTGTTTGTCCATATAATTTCCAAACACCACTTAAAAAAGTATCAGCAGATACAGGCATAGGTTTCCATATAGCGTGGCATGCAGTAAAGAGAGGCCCACCACCAGATTTGAAATCACAGACGAAGGGGGCAAGATGAAAGCTGGCTCCGAGGCCCCAGCTTGCAGAGCTGCCTTTGTTGCAATGCCTATGAAGCACGTGCCTTAACTTTTTCTTACTTTGGCTTTTTTTGGCTAGTGTTGCATCTTAGAAGTCACAGTCTAGCTTCTCCTGTCCGTATTTTTTTACTGCACAGAAGGTTTCCCAATTTGTAAGTGTTTGCAGCACGGCTGGGCCTGGAGATAAAACAGAATGTGTATGTAGTACAGTATGCATCCGACTGATGCACAAGATTCTTTCCACCATATGTGCTAAGCAGTGTGCTTTTCACTCGAGGTGCTACTGCCAAAGTTGCCAGAAGCACGTGAATAAGTGGAGAAAAGACAACCTGTATATAATGCAGCCCTGGGCCTCACCTCACCTGGGTGGGAGACCTGGGTGTTCAGTTACCACCTGCATTCTTGTCTCTCTTTTCAGCTCATGTCTCACATAGTTTTCTACTTTCCACTAATACACAGACCTGCTGCCATCCTCCCACAGCCTTGGCGCACTATGCCAGCCATTGTTAAGGCAAGCCTAGAGTCCCAGGAGAAGGTGAAGGAAGAGAGATGAGGGGATAATAATTAACATGTATGTTAATGAGTATAACAAGACTGGTATTAAAAACTCATCAGTTACACAGGAATGAGAAAACCAGTCACTGTTTCTCTGTCCCCTAAACATTTGTTGTCCTTCATTTCCCACAAAGCATAGCTTACCAAACAGAGAAGTAGTAATATTGATCTTCTAGTAGAATATCTTTCATAACAAGAATGATTCATGCTAAGACGAAAAAGGAGGGAGGGATATTAAAAAATCATACTTTTTACTCCCCTCTACATCCTGTAGCCTAAATAAACCAATCCAGAGAATCTCTACTTTGATGTTGATTAAAATGTGAACTTCACTCCCTTCTGCCTGCCTTACTGAGAACTTTTAATGTTCATATTTTCTCTGACAAAAAGATGTCAGTGGATACATAATTTAAAATCTTTTATTGAGTCTCATTGTTATTGTCACATGATAACCATAATCCCTCTAACTCAGCTGAGGAGTGGGTACTATTTGCATTCCTTAGGAAAGGAGAATGAAGACATAGAGCAGCCACTTCCTTTTCCCTTCAACTCCAGGCTGGCAGGCAGGGCTCATGTCCGCCCAGGAGAATGTGACAAGATGTGTCTGATAAGGAGAAGAGGTTGGTCTATATTTGAAGAAGATCCGCATAAGCAGAATGACAGTACTATTATAATCAGTCCATGTGAATAGCTCCACTTTGTTCAATATCTCCACTTGGTTCTTGACTTTGAGTTACTTGTAGGCTTCCTTCCCTAGCATCTTAACAAATACTCCCAATATAAAATCGGATGTTGGTGCTTGTGTTTTTTATGAATGCTAAAGAAACCACTGTTTTTGACTATACCCACACCTGGACTCCCATAGATCCATAAGTAGTTGTGTGCTAGCAAATCTTTCCTGACCAGTGGGGCTGGGGAATTCCTTGCATGGGGAAGGTATACTTGGAATGGAAGAGTTCTTGGGTTTTTATCTTTGTCCTTTGTCTCTTTGGGGTCTAATAGAAGGCTATGTTTACTCCAGAAGAAAGAGCGTGCTGATGACAAATACTGTCTGCTCACTAGGAAAGCAGGGCTGGGAGAGATGGCAGTGAGTAGTTCTCCATGAGAAGTGATGCCAGCAGGTCACCCCTGTAATCCTAGCTATTTAAGAGGTTGAGCTCTAGAAAATTGTGTTTCGATGCCAGTCCAGGCAGAAAAAGTCCATGAGACTATATCTCCAATTAATGAGCAAACACAGGGCACCAGCCAAGCAAGCATGAAGCCCAAGTTCAAACAGAGAGAGAGAGAGAGAGAGAGAGAGAGAGAGAGAGAGAGAGAGAGACAGAGACAGAGAGAGACAGAGAGAGAGAGACAGAGACAGAGAGAGAGACAGAGAGAGAGAGAGACAGAGAGAGAGACAGAGAGAGAGAGACAGAGAGAGAGACAGAGAGACAGAGAGAGAGAGAGAGACAGAGAGAGAGAGAGAGAGAGAGAGAGAGAGACAGAGACAGAGACAGAGACAGAGACAGAGACAGAGAGAACTGAGGGTGATGTGCTCTGAAAAAAAAAATCAGACAAGGGCCGGGAGTTTGGCCTAGTGGTAGAGTGCTTGCCTGGCATGCACGAAGACTTGGGTTCAACCCCTCGGTACCACATACATAGAAAAAAAGCCGGAAGTGGTGGTGAGGTTTAAGTAGTAGAGCTCTATCCTTGAGAAAGTCCAAGGACAGTGCTCAGGCCCTGAGCTCAAGCCCAGGACTGGCAAAAAAAAAAAAAAAATCAGACAAAAAACACTAGAGGTAATGTTGAGTTGCCCAGGAAGCTTACTGACCATCATGGTTTATTGCCATCTACATTCTTTTCTTTTTGTTGGTCGTGGGACTTGAACTCTAGGCCTGAGCATTGTCCCTTCAGCTCAAGGCTACAACCCTACCCCTTGAGCCACAGCACCACTTCCACCATTAACATTCTAAAAGCTAGGTGTAAAGAAGAAATACCAGGCCTGGTGGTAGAGTGCTTGCCTTGCATGCACAAAGACCTGGATTCTATTCCATGGTACTATATATGTAGAAAAGAAAGCCAGAAATGGTGCGATGGCTCAAGTGGTAAAGCTCTAGCCTTGAGAAAGCACAAGGACAATGCTCAGGTCCTGAGTTCAAGCCCCAGGACTGGCAAAAGAAGAAGGAGGAGGAGGAGGAAGAGGAGGAAGAGGAAGAAATAATAGCAGGCATGGTGGCTCATGGCACTAAAGTCAGTGAGACTCTTATCTCCAATTAATTGCCAGAAAACCAGAAGTGGCTCTGTGGCTCAAGCAGTTGGGTAGTAACCTTAAGCTGAAGAGCTCAGGGACAGCACCCAGGCCCCAGAGTTCAAGCCCCACAACCAACCAAAAGAAAGGAAGGAAGGAAGGAAGGAAGGAAGGAAGGAAGGAAGGAAGGAAGGAAGAAAGATCCTGCATTTTATTGAATTCACTAGTGGGAGGGGCTTCTCACAGCCTTGGAGAGCATCAGTGGCCAAGAAGAAACCAGTCAGAGTTTCTCCATGCTTTGGATGACACATTGTTACTTTGCAGGGGTGGCAATAGTCACGTTGGAGCGCAGTTCTCATTCATTTGGTAATTGGTTATTTTAGCACAAACTGTGACTAAGGAACATGATTACACACCTGTCAACCATATGATGGGAAAGAGAGCTGTCTGTGAGCAAAGGAACAGGCCTCATTTCTACTCAGGTCTCCATGGAGTCTTCTCCATCAAAGATGTCATTTTTCATTTTTACCTTGAAACAAGACAGACATTATAGCTACTGCCTTGTCTGTATCATTTATAGGAATTGCTGCCACCGATGCTAATCTAAACTAATACAATTTCACTTTGATTATATCTTCACAGACATCAGACTCTAGAGCACAGGAGAACAGGATGTCATATAAAGAGGCAAATGCGCATATACATTCTAAGGTGCCTGTAGAGCTTCCTGTGACAAGACTAAGAGTGGGAAGAAGTAGAACTCAAAATGTTTGGTACAGGAAGGCATTTTAATAAGAAAAGATAAAATAGTAAAATAACAGAAAGCCTTTCAGATTGATCAGGTGACCATGGGAGGGGCTTCTTCTCTCACTTAGGCAGGAGAAATGGGCAGAACTGACGAGCTGTGTCTCAGGATTGTGAAGAAAAGAAATGCTATGTCAGAACAATAGGGATGAGCACATTAAAAATAAATAACGCCCCCCCCCCTCAAGAGAGCAATTTTGAACCAAATTCTAAACTGAATACAGGCCAAATAAAAGCTTCAGCATTTAGTTAAAAAAAAACAAAAACAAAACCAAAAAAAAAAAAAACCCTGGTTCTTTTAGATAAGAACACATCTGCTAGCCCACTCATATCTGTAATCCAAGCTACTCAGGAGGCTGAGATCTGAGGGTTGAGATTTGAAGTCAGCATAGGCAGAAAAATACATGCGACTCTTTATTTTCAGTTAATCCACCCCTCCCCAAATAAAAGTAGCCTGTAGGCTCAAGTCGCAGGGCATCACCCTTGACTGAAAAAGCTAAGGGATAGCACCTAGGTCGTAAGTTCATGCCCTAGTACCTGCATCCAAAAAAAAAAAAAAAAAAGTTATTTGATGAACCAAATAGCCAATTGTTCAAAAGTTCATTCTCCCCTTTATTTTTTCTGTGGCTTTGTTCATTGACAATGCTGTTCCACGTGGAAAGAGCCTGTGAATTCCTTGCCTGTGTGCCGTACCTCTATTGAGTGCTTAAATCTGCTAACCATGAAGATAGATTCTGTTGTTTAGTAAGTACTGAACTTATGCTGGGTAACATTAGTACGTGGAGTATTGCGAAATAAAGAGAGACGTCATGACTGAAAATCAAGAAGATTAAGATGAGTAAAACTTTGCTCGACTTCTTTGGCCGAGCTGTGGTACAGGCTACCCCTGGGCTGCTCACATGGGAGCTGTCTGGAGCTGGGTATGTTTGTTGACTGAGAAGCTACACAGGACACACCTAGAATGGGAAGAGAAGAACAACAACGATGCTTTATTTGCATAGAGCAAAATGGACAGTCTGATGACAGAAGGGATGAATAAGGGACCATTGACTATGTCCAGATTGTGTGGAGGGCTAGAACAGTGTTACTGTAATGTCTATGTCTACTCAGCCATTACCATTATCTTCTGATTGGCATTTGTCTTTGGCTGCTAAACTTCTCTTCTAGCTGTATTCCACTTTATTTTAATCAAGATTTGAATAATAAGAACTGATAGTGAATCCCTGTTGCCATGCTGAAATCTGCAGTTTCTCTGTAGGAAAAAAAGGCACATTTGTGAGATTTAAGTAACTATCATATACCAACTACTTCCTCTGTGCCAGGGCTCAGGGCACCCGTGAAGATTGTTTCACTTAATCCTTGTAACAAATTTCTCTCTCCCTTTTCTCCCCCCTCTGTCTACACACACACACACACACACACACACACACACACACACACACACACACACACACCTCTCCCTTCCTCTCTTTCTCTGTGTTCATACTTGGGACTGAGGATTTGGCTACTGTTCCTTAGCTTTTCTTTTCTATTTTCTACTCGATGCTAGTACTCTACCAACTTAAGCCATAGCACCACATCCAGATTTTTGCTGGTTAATTGGAGATAAGAGACTCATGGACTTCCCTGCCCAGGCTGACTTCAAACCACGATCCTCAGATCTCAGCCTCTTAAGTAGGTAGGATTATGGGCTTGAGCCACCAGCATCTGGCCAGATATCTGAACTGGATGCGACTCCCCTGTTTTACAGATATTTGAGGTTCTGCCGTCCCCCACACCCTCCTGCACCATCAGTGGTGGCACCAGGAATCAAACTCCAGTTGATTGAAATGAAGTGACCTTCTTTGTTCTTCATTCCTCTTTGTATCATTCAACCAAGTGGCACATAGGGTGCTTGGTACTTAAGAATTTGATCTCGCTTTTCTTGTTTTGTTTTGTTTTCTCATAATTCTTATCTGTTTATGAAGATGTTATCTGCTGGCACCATGTACAGTTCATTTCACCTTTACAAACCTGTAATTATTTAAAAATCTAAGTTTTAAATTGGCTATAAATAGATATAAATGCTGGGGACCATTTGTTTCATCATTATCATAAAGTTAAACAATTAAAATGTGGCTGGGTGCAGTGGCTCACACCTGTAATTCTAGCTACTCAGGAGACTGAGATGTGAGGATCATGGTTCAAAGCCAGCCTAGGCACAAAAGGATCTGAGACTTTTATCTCCAATTAACTTCTAGAAAATGGGAAGTGAGGCTTGACTCAAGGGTAGGGCAGTAGCCATGAGCTGAAGAGCTCAGGGACAGTGCTCCGGCCGAGTTCAAGCCCCATGACCCTCCCCCATCCCACCCCCAAATTAAAATGTGAACATATGAACTGAATAGAGTTGGTTTTAGGTGCCTAGTTATCTAGTTGCCTACTCCTGGTGGCACATAGTAGGTACTCGATAAATTAACAACACATGAAGAATTCCATGAATGAATGGAAAACAAGAGAAACATGCAAGCTTCCCTTGCCATATATAATGTTTAATATAAATATGGAGTATTGTATCCTTCAGTTTATGGAATTGCACAAAACTTTTAATAATTCAAAAACAGGGCTTGTCATCCACACAACAAAGGAATTAATTAAAATACTCTTATTATATTTGGATACTTGATTATATGTAAATTCTGCTTTTTTATTAATAAGGGAAAATTAGCATTAGTAATTATTTAATAATTCTTTTATATATTTTTTATTGTAATTAATAGAAGGGTTACATTATATTCGCCAGATAGAAGGTGCATTAATTCACATACATTGATAGCCTTTCTCATGTCTTGGTCCCCATTTCCCTCCCCTGCACCCCCACCCCTTATCTTGTTTTCCCCCCTTCCCTATCCAATTTCAAATAACCAAATAAAAATATATCCAATATATCAGATAACAAAATGAGATACTGTAACAATATGAGATAACCAAGGGACAGCAAAAGAGATGAGAGATAACATAGTACATTAAGGGCAACAATCACTCATCATATGGCTTTTGTTTCTATATCCTGGAGATCCTTTCATTTAGCATCATACTATATGGCCTTATGTATCTAGGTTTTACTCTATTGCAAATCTCTGCCTATGAGAGCCCAAGGTTTCTACTGATTATGACAAATGAGGGAAACCATTGAGCCTGTGTTCCTTATTTAATAATTCTTTATCTCCCTTTTACTGTTTCTACATCAAAACATAGTGGTTTTCCATTCTCTGATTAGGCTTTTAAAAAAATGGTTGATGAGGGCTGGGAGTTTGGCCTAGTGGTAGAGTGCTTGCCTAGCATGCATGAAGACCCAGATTCAATTCTTCCATACCACATACATAGAAAAGCCAGAAGTGATACTGTGGTTCAAGTGCTTGAGCCCTAGCCTTGAGGAAAGCCTAAGGACAGTGCTCAGTCTCTGAGTTCAGTCCCCAGGAAAAAAGAAAAATGGTTGATGAATCTAGAATCTCATGTCTTGATCCAAGTACCAGAGAAAAGATTTGGGTTCTCACTCTTATCTTTGAACCTGAAAGAGAAGATTTCAACATATGGCTCCCTGTGGGCAGTCTGTCAACATCAGGAACCTGTTTTTCCTCAGGTCTCTTCAGGGGTCCTTACACAAAGCTCTCTTGGATACTCCTCTTTCCATATAGTTTACTCCCCCTTTCCTCTATCACTGCCCTATACCTGAAGTGCAGCGTATTCCATTCTCTCCATTGAGGTGGCTTAGGCTATTGTCTGCTCTCCCTTTGGCCTGGGCTCTTTTGCCTAGTAGATTATCCTGAAGCTCCTTGGTAAGATGCTGGCTCCCTAGACACCCATCTATTTGAACTGTGTTGGGCATTATTGCTCAGTCACCAAAGGAAAAGACCAGTGGACAAAATTTCTTACTCCCACAGGGACCTACCGGAACATGAGCCTTTGAGCCATGACTCTGCCTTCTAGTAATAGTAACTGCATTTTCTGTTGCTCATCATCACCAAGCTGTCTTCTGTTGACTGTATTCATATGCGGTTTAGGAGCCTACACCTGATATCACGACATTGCATTCAGAACCTAGCTTTCTTTGCCTTTTGGAGTTTTTTCTCCTCCCCCTCTTCTCCCTTCTTACTAAGGATTCAATCCATTGATAAAACATGCTCAGGAAGTGGTCTGCTTCTAGAGTCATATCCCAGCCCTTTTGTTTATATTTTGTTTTAAGATAGGATCTTACTTACTTTGTCCAGGCTGGGACATATAATCTAACACACAGTCCTTTGGTCTCTGCCTTTCAGGTAGCTGGGATTACAAGTGTGTGCTGCCATACCTAGCTTACTGTTTGAAGCTGTTGAGTAAAGGACGAATTACTTAGCTTCTCTACATTTCAGTTTCCTGAAATGAAGACAAAATGTATCGGGCATTGAGAACTTGTGATATCTTATTATTATTGTCAAAGTAACTTCTGTATTGAGTTTTTCCTTTGTCTGGTGACAGCCTCATGAAGCAGTCATCGAATTGGAAAGTTTTGGAAGTGGTGATACTTTCCTAGTGGGGTCCAGTCTTTAAGAGATGGGAATTTCTTTCTGGTAGGTGCTGGCTAGAGGAAAAATGGTCAGTTGAGACACCAGGACTCCGAGGAATTGCACTAGTATTGGGATTTTGCCCACCAGAAGTGTTGGATAAAGAAGAGGATGGGGCCAACAAGGGGCTGGGCTGCTCACTAAGCAGGGCAGAGCCACATCTTACTCCTAGTTTATGCCAATAAAAGATGTGGAAACTCAAGGCCCTTTTTACCTTTCTGTACCTTTCTTGGGCTTTTATCCCCAAATATACCTCCTTGAAATGTAATAACAACAGCAATGATAATAAAGAGGATGAAAGGCTCAAGAACTAGCTAAAGTTGTCACCCAGAAATAGACCTTAGCCTGACTAGCAGTTGGCTTCAACAGGCCCATCCCTAACGCTCAGTCAGATTCTGCTAAATGATTGTTCCCTATTTAAACATGCTACAGTTCTACCTTTTATTACCTCCATTCATCATCAGCAGAGTGGCTGGGACTTAAAATTAAGACTCCAGAGAGTATCATTTGAGCAGAGGTCATTATTTATGAAGCCCCTTTACCGCCATCTTTATATTTGGCTCCTCAATGGGGATGATTGGTCCTGGGTTTGGAAACAGGGTAATTTAGGCATTTTCCCTCTTTCAGCCTGATGACATCCCCATTAACAGGTCAAGTGGCACATGGATCATAATTGAAGCTGTCAGGAAGATCAGCATGTTCAGAATCACATCCGGACTTCACACTCTGAAAGACCCAGGGGGCAATGCCAATGGATGTGTCACCCCATCTTTCTCCTTTTCTTATATCCACTAGCATAAATCACAGCATTACTACTTGCTGGCTAGAACATTTATGTTCACAATGTACAGTAAAAGTCAAGACTTTATCCCCATTCTGGGCTTTATTTTTTGTGTTCAGAATAATTTTAAGGTTTCATTGTGCAATACTATATTTCTTTCTAAGGAAATCTTGTTTTTTAAGATAAATTGTACTTTGGGCATGATTATGGGATGTTGACTGTAAAACTGTCCCAAGCCAGAGCAGTGAGCAGGGTGGGATACCAGACCAGTGATAGAATCAAAGCCGTGACTATAGGAAACAGCAAGCTCTGGCTAATCCATGTACACAAATCAGGGGGCCCAGGGGCAGGGCCACACTCAGGATGTGGTTTGAGAGCTGATTTGTGGAGGGAAAGTGGTTTCAAAGCTGCAGCAGGTAAGGAATCAGCAACTGGAGTGCAGCGATGGGCCGTCTGTTCAGGCGTGCTGTGTTGGTTGGTGGACACCCAGGGCTGGGGTAGACTGAGGCTTAGCTTAGGAACCTAAAGATATAGATGAATTTATCATATCCAGACCCTAATTATAACATTTCTGTAGCTGTTGGGGAGAAAATAAATTGGTTTTAGTGCTGAGCCCTTATCACAAATTGCAGTTGTGACATCATGCCTTTGACAAGTATTGGTGCTAGTTCTGAAATGATAGCCCTTGATCTCAGATTTAGAAATGAATTCAGGGACCCCATTGAGCCTCATTTCATGAGTCACAGCTATCCATGACCACCCTCACCAGGGTATGTCCTTTTGAGTTGTTTCTTCCACAAGAGGTGAGAAACGTGTAGTGATTCATCCTCATCCTCTCACATGTTTCTCAGTGCTTCTCTCCCCTTTGCTAGGACCTGTACATGTGTGACGTGATGGGTCATAATGATGGTATGTTTTGTGACTATGACACAGAACAAATGAATTTGTGCAGGACCGTGACCCAAGGCTCTTGCACCATATGACTCACACCCACTGAGCTAATTAGCTGTCAGCATGCTCAGAACTCCATTGCTGTCTCTCTGTTTGGGTAGTGGAAGGGACAATAGGTTTTGCAGAGGCTAGAAGCTGGTCTTTAGCTCTCTGAACTTCTACATTCTCCTGTATCCTCTTTTAACAGTTACCCCAGACCAGGCTTCTACTCAGTAAGGCAACTTTGGAAGCTCAAGTCACTAATTCACTTAAAGTATTCAATGTCTTGATGAACTGACTCATGTTGAACAAACTTACAAGTCTGATTTACATGTCAGGTTGACAGAAATGAATGAGATACAATAACAAATATCCTTTAGAGTCTCCACAACATCACTTACAGGATTTTTTTTCTAAGAATTATATTGGTGATGCTTTTAGAAATTCATGAAATTATTAAGGGGCTCTGACTAGTTGAATGGGTTCCATAGACATGTCTTCTGTGGTATTTAGGGACTTCGGTGTCATAGTTTAAGACCTGAAGTCTGTCCAAAAGGAGTCAGGGCAAAGAAGTTTGATAAGAGATTAATTTTATGAATTCTAAAGTTCCATCTCCCTTGGAGGCTTACTGACACTTGCTATTTCCCCTTGATCTTTGCAGATCCCACTCCTGCTTCTATTTGTCAATATTACCTTCCTTTCCTAATTTTCTTAGTCTCTTCAGTCTTGGAATGTAAACCCAAGAATTGTGGAAGCCTCCCTTGTTAGTAATATATTTTAAATTTAACACCACCAGGATTTCCAAGGTACCACACACACTGATCCACTATCCAACTAACTAGTAAACCATCAGGAGACAGAATGGGACTCTGGAGGCAGACTGCCTGGGTTTGAATCCTGGTCTTACCGTGTGTTAGTTGTGTGAGTTCGTGTAAACAAAACTAGCAGCCTGTGCCATATCTATATATACATGGCACAGATATGTACATATGTGTAGATATATGCATATATATATATATATATATAGAGAGAGAGAGAGAGAGAGAGATGACAGTATGTGTCTCATAGGTATGGGGAAAGAGTATGTGCATTAAATGTATTTATATATAAAGTGCTTATAATGATGCCTGGGGCACACATGAGAGCTATTATTATTAATTCCTGATAATATCCCCTATCTCAATCTGGTTAGTAGTGTATTTCCTAATTCTATTTGAGGCCAGGCTCTTTCTGAGTGGGGACAACTGTACATGATGAACCTCCTCCATAATGCCTGGATCCTTTTCTAGCCTTGCAGATGGAGTTCTGGAATCCCCTCATAGCTCTTACTTGTTTCATATTTTCTCTTGTTTCTCAAGGCCATCATGAGGTCTGCATATAAGCTAGGAGCCCAACCCTCTCTGCCTAGTGATTTTAGAAAACAGGAATAAAAGGCATTAACTGAATGTCTCGATTAGGCCAATTATTTAAGCATTTTATGGGTGCCAGTCGGTAGCAGAGTGGAATCATTTGTGTTTCCCTGCCTTTTGTTTTCCCCCACAGGTCCCTGGGTAATAGATGCAAATGAATAGTGAAGAAGCCAAAAGGCAGGCAGTGGGCGGGGAAGAGAGGCAGGGGGAGGGGAGCCATCAAGGAGCTGAGATAATCCACTGTGGATTAAAGGTCCTAGAATAATCAGAAGCTGCCAGGGTGTGATGGTGGTGTGGCTTTAGCAGAGAAGAATAGAAAAGGGAGCTGCACATTCCAGCTGCTGGGCTTTACCTATGGACACCTTGAAATAACAATTCCTAGCAAACAAAGACACTCAGGTGACCTGACAAAGACCAGTGGAAAATAAATGCTGAAGAGCCAGCTGTCCAATAAAGGAAAAATGGATTTAAAAATAGAAAGTAAAACAGATTTTTCAGAACCACTCTGATTATCCCAGACACCGTTTTAATGTGCTGGGACAAGCATGACATATTTTAGTTCATATAGCAACTGTATTTCAGGCTGATGTAGAATCTTTTGTGGTAACTGTTGTCTAATCCATTAGGGCCCCTGAGTAAGGGCAGCCATTAATCAGGTTCAGGATCATCCCCACATGTGTGCAGCTGTGAGTGGCTCTGACCCGACATCTTTAAGGAGAGGTTCAGAGAAGCCATAAACATGATTCAGCTCCCATTATCTTCATGTTGCATATTTGTTACCATTATTCTTTGAAGACTCCAAATTGGATATTAAAAATTTATGATATATATAAAGGTTTGCATGGAGTGAAAATAGTCACAGCAAATAAATTCTCTGCATCCATCAGAGGTGTGTGAGCTGTCAGGAGGCTGGAGAGGTATAGACTGAGCCTGGCCAGCTGAAATGGCCAGTTGAGGAAGATTTGAGGGTTAATTAGGAGGAAGGTCATCTGGGGAAACAGCTTCTCCTTCAGGCTACATATTGAAGAGGAATTTAAATACATTTTGTTAAAAGAACAAAACAATCAGCCATGTTGAAGCAATCCCCACAGGCGATCTTCAACAAGCAGCTGAGAGACAGGGTCCTGGTGCAAAGATGGTGGTAGTGTAAACGGAACAGGTGCCTTGGCCCAGTTTTGAGTATTCCCCAGTTTCTGGAGACTTTCCAGAGTGGGGATTCTGATGCCAGGTAGGAGTACTTTGTCCAGGAGAAGACTATCTGTGGGAGCTGCATGCACACCCAATTCAAACTGCAGGGATCTTCTTCTAGAGGTAAGCAGTTCAGAATAGAGAAAAATGAAGTGCTATGACCTTGGCTTGAGGCAACAGATTCACTAAAATGAAGTGAATCTGTTCAATGTATATTTTTAGGGTTGTGTATTAATATAAACATGGCTAGGGCTTTCTATATAATATATGCTCCTGGCGTTTAAGGAGTTTCCAGTCTGTAGTAGAGAGGTTAGTCTTAAGACAACTTGCTGTGTCTCAGACTAGCCTGGGGCACTAGGAAGAAGTGAGATATCTGAAACAGGGAACAGGCTAGCATTTGGTTAATCTTATCCAGGAATGGATTTATGGTTAAGAAAGACTAAAGGGTCAAACCAGTGAGGAAGTGAGAAGAGAAAGATATGGTATAAAATGATTATTGTCCAAAGTCCAAATCAAGTACAAGAATGAGGCTCACACTTTAACATCTAACTAAGTGGGAGGAACAGGTGGGTTAGTCAGTGAAGGTCCAGTTGAGAGTGTGCTGAGACTCAAGTCTGGGAAGAACTCTCTAGGTTCAGGACTGAGTGCAGTCCTGTTCAGTAGAAAGCCTAGTATTAGAATTCAAGGATAGCATCCCATTCATTTGTTCAGCTACTTATTCATTGATCTCTTAGGATATATGCCATGTGCTAGATCAGGCTCTGAAGCTTTTCAGATGAACCAAACCCAGTTTCTACACTCATTGACCCTGCTAATTCATGGGGGATGGGGGAAGTGGGGACAAATACTGATAGGCACTGTGTACAGTGCAATAGGTAGAATAAGAATACAGACTGAGACTCAGGACACAGAGCTCAGATCTGAACTGTGAGGAAATGTTCACGGGGGGCTCCCTAAAGAAAATGTACTCTAAATAGAGGCTTAACCAATACAATAATAATAATAGTAATAATAATAATAATGCTGATGATGATATGCAGGACACGAGACCCAGAATTGTGGATTTAGTCAGGAGGAGCCGGGCCAAGGGGGAGCAGGAAGCCACCCTTGGATCTCCTGAGTTATTCCAGCCAGAGCAGCCTTGTCTGGACAGAGGTCCGAGGTGTTCACTGAAGGACAGACACTAGCTGACCTTGCTATCACAAAGGTATTCACAACACTAAGTGTAGCTTGCATTTATTGCTCTCTGAGCTTCCTGAAGACCATGTATGTAAGCATTTGAGAAAGGAAGGATAGACTAGAAATGGACTGCCAGAAAACAAAGCTGCAAGAGTACATTAAAGTGGTATTTTATTCTTTTACCTTCAATTTCAAAAAGAAACTATATTACTACCAGGTCAGAAATTAGTTATAAACTATGAAGATTCTGCTTCCCCTTCCCCCCCACCCAGGTATAACCCCTCATCTCTAAACCTGTTCCCACAACATTGAGATGTACCATCTTTGGTGTTTCTAAGTCTGGTAAGGACACCAACAGCGTGGGCTGGCACAGCTGTATCTGCTACAGCTTGGGAAAGCTGAGTCGAGACCCTCTGTGCCTCACTGCCCTGACTGATTCTAGGTAAAACCATTCCTGTTTTCTAATGAAATCTTGACATCATAATAGCACTCAACTGTACACTCCCATTCATCACAGGAAAGCATATGACAACAGTGTTAATTCTTCTATTGAGCCAGAGACATGGCACTTCTCTGGGTTAGGCAAATAGAGCTAATTCTAGAATGTTCCTTCTTCTCCAAAGGTATTGTCCAGAGAAGAATTGCTGCTCTTGCCCCACTGTGCACATTACAACAAGACTTTAGCAGAAGGAAGATGTGGGTTTTTCAAAGAATTATAGTTGATTGTCAAAATCAAGACAAGTATTGATTCACAGGCAAAGAAGTGACTATAAAGTTTAAGACAGAAGGTTATGAAATAGAAACAGCCTAAGTTACTAACATAACCTAATGTTTACATCAAAGCTAGACATGGCATGGAAATGGATACATGCAACTTAGTATGGTGGCTCACACCTGTAATCCCAACATTCAAGACGTAAGCGTATCAAGAGGTGAAGACAAGCCTGGGCTGAGTAGCATGATCCTGTCTCCAAAACAAAAGCAAGGCAAGCACATGCATGACTGTCAACAAAGATGGGAAATTTTCTTATAGTTTCAGTGATGGACTTTTTCCCTGTTGTGGCAAAAAGTGAAGTTTTCTTAGACCAACAGTTGAAAAATGTACCTTTGGCCTGACACTCATATTTGTCATTACATGTTCGTTCTCAAATGCACAAAGAACGTCTTCTATTTGTGTTTCCCATTAGTGGCATAAATATCTAGCACATTTGTTGGGATAAAGCTGTTGGGAGTAGGACACATGGAGAGAGTTAGTTCATGGTGAAGTGTCTTGAGAGTCTTTCTTTCAGAACTTGTCACTACCCAGAACAAAGTTAGACATGAATACAGTTCTCCCGGTCCCATTGGGTGCCAAGAGCCACCAGTGGGGTGGTCCACTCTAGGCAAGCAATTAAAGAATGAATTGTCTGGAGTTATTTTTTTTAAAACCATCATAAAACTGGCTAAAATTTGGTCTGCCTTATGTTATTACCATGAGCCAGTGATTCTAAACAGTTTCAGCGTGCACATCCCTCTCCCTTCGGGGGGAATTGGCTCCCTCTGTGTAACTCCTCCTCTCCCTGTTAAGTCATTGTCTGGCACCCCAAAGGAGGCAGATGCAGAACAAGGCACTGTTTTCAATATATAAGATTCCAAATGATTCCAAATGATTAAACATTCCAAAAGGATAAAAAGATACCAAGATTTGTATGGGTTCTGGATAGCATTGCCCTTGGGCACCTGGGGTTGGACAGAGCTACTAAGTATCTTTTCACTGGAGGACAGACATTGACAAACACAAAGTTGTTTCCAACACACTGCAGGCAACCACTATTAATTCCCTCTGAACTTCCTCAAAGTAGCTGTGGAGTGATGCTAGAGCTCTTTCTGAGAGGTTATCCACTGTACATCAAGCAATGGTTAGAGACATTGGTGAAAACTATAACTAGCTCTGTCCTCCCTGAGCTTGCAGCTTGGGGTGAGAGAGAAATCACACCAGTGGGTTGCAGGACTGTAACTGTGACAAGTCAAGAGAGAACAGAGGAGCATGCTGGTTTTAATTAGAAAGATTCAAGAAGGCCTTTTGTGAAGGCCTTTCTTCAAGACTTTGTCATTCCCCATACTAAGAAACAAAAAGAAAGATGAGAAATGTTGTCCCTAGTCAGATGAGGTCTTTAGGGTAAGATCCACCTTGGAGGTCAAATCCCAAGTCCTCTTAGCATTACAGTGGTTCTGTCCAGGACCTGCAGCTTCTCTCCTTACATCAGTGGCTCCCAGTCCTGCTTGTCCATTGCAATCACCTTAAAAAAATACTCATGCCCAGGCCCTACTCTGCACCAATTGAATAATTATCCTGAGAAAGCAGGAGACAGGGAGGAGTCAGGCACCGATAGGTTAAAAGAGAACATCTCACGTGATTCTAATGTATACTTCATTCTGTGATAGTGATCCCAAATTTCACATTTTAAAACCTCAGAATGGAAAATGGACTACACCAGTCAAATGTGTGTCAGTGCTGGTCTGAGCTCCTTGATTGAACTTTGTGTCCTTTCCATTCCTGTGCCGTTGATGGGAACAGACAACTGTGAGAAGACATAATTTCTTGGACTCCGTAGTCAGGTTGGATGTCAAAGGGCCCAGGGCCATGGAAGTTTGATGCAGATGTGAACGTAACAGCTCAAAAAAGAAGCAAGGTTCTGGCCTCTTCTCTTTATTTTCCAATCTGCTTCAGTCTTCCTCTCCTCTTCTCTTCCACTGTTGCTTAATATAATCTCAGAAGTTATGAGGCCTTATCTGAAACTGAAAAGCACATTCAAATCTTAGATAATGGGATGTTTTTGTGCTTTAAATGCATGAAAAGCATTGTGAGCACCTTAACATGTAAGCAGAATGAATGTATTTTTGCAACTAATATTGAAAATAGCCCTAGGCATCTGGTGTGTATGAATGTGTATACATAGTACATGCATAATAAACATATTTTACCTTATGAATATTTATACACAAGATACATATATATATTGAATATAGACATACATATGTAAATAGTAGCCCTTGTAAACTATGCAAATTGATCTTCCAAGCATATGTATCATGGTGCATCAGGAATATAATAAACCTTACCACTGAATTTAGCATATATTGAGGTGGCATTTTTCCTACAGAATTGTTTATGGTAGGATCTACTTAGGACATTTTTCCCCCCTTCACTTAAATGTTTGTAAAATGCCAGCTAAAAGTAAGTCACAGGATAGACATGGTAGAATCTGAGTGAGGAAAGTAGATCCCTTCCTTTAAGAGACCTAGACTTCACACAGTGGCTTCAAGTTTTGTTAGGAAGAATCTAATATTGTTACTGCCCTTTTACATGTAGCCTACAGCTTCCTTAAAACCTCCTTTTGTTTCTACACTCCACTGATCCCTCTACCAGCTGAGGTTTCAAATGGGTCTCCTTTGAGCTTGTGGACCTGCACTCCAAAGTAACTGCAGATTAGTTCTGAGAAAAGCCATTGTTGGTTTCAGTCATCTTGACAGCCACTGGACATGCACAACACTCACTTTTTTTTTTCTTTGTCACACATCACCAATCCTGATTTGATAGGGGAAAGGGGCACAATAAAAAGGCACCAAGTCCTGGAGATGTTCATAAATCTGAAAACTGAAATAAAGGCACAGATTCAACTATACTGCCTATGACATTCCACATCCTAATTCTTTCCAGTTTCCTCCCTGCTATAAGAGACCTTTATTACAAATAAGCAATTCATTCTCATGTGTACAAAGTATAGATGCCTCTCTAAAATGACATTCCATGGGTGACTGGAGAGCTCTGAGTACCACTCATCAGGGCAGAAGAAAAACAATCCGTAAGCATTGTCATCCGTATGCCACCAACTACGCTCATTGTCTTTCGCCCCCTCAGCCCATATATCACAACAGGTAGTTCTCAGCTGTTCCCTTGGTGCCAGACATACATTTTATCTAAAGAGACAGCAGACAGAACTACCTGCTGCTTCCTGTGGGGCTCTCCCTGTGTTTTTCTCCTTTTTCCAACTTCAGTGGGGCTTTTAAAAATCAGCTGGCAGGGAGCCAGGAGCTCATCATTTTAATGCAGTGCAAAATGGAATATGCATAATTATATGCAAGCCATATGTGAGGGAGACAGCTCAGCTGTGAATTTCAGGAGGCCAGGAAAGAGAGCGAGGGAGAGAGAGCAGTTAGGACTAAGAAGAGATGAGAGCAGAGCCAGAGTGCAAGTGTCACTCTAATGAATGGTCTAATGAATGTGCTGCAGACACGCCCCTTCTACCTACCTCTGCCTGCTTGCCAACTCCAAACCAGAAATGGATGGAGATTAGAAAGAGAAGACTGTATGCCAGTGGTATTGCTAATGGGTTCTGTTAATGTCTCCATTTAAACTTCAGCTTTCTTAATTAACAGTGTAGCTCAAAATAACCAGTAACTTTAATGCAGCTTCTTAATTAAATCTAGTTTTTACTGCATTTGATTGAAGAATCATTGTTCTTACTAGATCATCGCTCCTTTCAGATCTTTATTTAAAAATTGAGAGGAATCAGTTTATCTCTAACAGTATTACAATGCAAAATATAATGATGCAAATTGCTTTTCTTATGGCCTTGCTATTAGAATTTCTTAAAAGTGCATTATCTAGAGATTGCTTAAGCATGCCAAAAAAAAGTTTAAACACGTACGTATGTCATATAATCTTAAATGTGCAACGAACAGTGCGTTGTGCACTGGAAGACTAAAGTGGCTGTAATTTCCAACAAAATTAGTTGATTTGGGTTTGCTCTATGTTATTTTAAATATTACCCCACAAGTGAATTTGCACATTCAAACTAAACAATACAAAGAAAAAAACCAATCCAAAATTTTGATATCTAAAAGGCGTACTGCGTATTTAAACAAACTTCTTAATGATGTTGTTATTTCTGGATTCCCGTTTGTTTAATGATCTGAGCTGTTATGCTTTTAGCTTTTTTTCTTCTTCTTCCATTATTTGTAAGTCCCTAAATAGGCCATTATATTTCCCTTCAGGCTAGAGATGAAGATGGACATGCTGAAAATTTTCCCCAGCAGCACTATGCTAAGGAAACTCCAAGGCTTGCCTTCAAGAATAACTGCGAACTACTTGTAAGAATAACGTACTTACAACAAGTCTAGAATGTTACTTTAGCACAGTGAAAACAGTTTTTGAAAGGGTTTGTTCGTGATTACATAATTTATGAAATATTATAGTTTTTCCTGTATAGAGTTCTAAATGCTAATTTTGATATCACTGAATATTAATTATAAGGTCTCAAATTGTTTGCAAATCTTTTCTGATGATAGAGCTTGAATGGCCCTGTATTTATCAGCTTGTTTTGTATAATAGTTTATAAGAAGCCCCTTAGAGAATGGCTAGTAGAGTTAAAAATATAAAGACTCTTGATATATGTAGCTTATGGGAAAAACAAACAAACAAATGACAAAACCTTACCCCATCCCTCCTCCTACATCCTAATTGTACACTATTGTAGGAGACAACTGTTGTAATATTTAGTTCTGCTAGAAAAAATAGCAGACTTGACACGCAGTATTCCCTTTAGAGTTCAAGTATTGCTCCAATCTCTTGCCAAGCTTGGTTGTCTCTCCTCTGCAGAAGGAGTCAGAGCAATGACAGAATGGGGAGCTGTTTACAAGTCGTGAGAAAGAGGGCATCAGCTGTGACACAAACTCAGTTCCAGCGCAGGGTTAATTTGCTGTTCATTTCAGCATTGACAGTGAGACAAGATGAACAGCGAGTAGGAATGCCTATTATATTTCTATTAAATGAATCTGTTGGGACCTAATGTTCTTGATTAGCTTTTGAAAATGAGTGCTCTGCAATGCATTTTCTGTTTACCTAAAGTAAACAGAGAATGAATTGTCATTTATTTAGAGGTTCAAGCGCTGCTTTTGAAAAATAAAGCTTTGTGAGGAATCTAGCTATGTTGTCCCTAAATGTTCTTTTCCTTTTCAATTGCATTTAAAGCAAAACATTTGCTTCCACTAAATGAAAACAGAGGAAGAGAATGAGGATGCTCAGTTGTTACATTCTGAGGTGGTTTAATTTCTGTTCGTTTTTTTGGCCAGATACAGTTTAGCTCTGCCAGGCCCCTGTACTAAGAAATCCCACGTGTCACAGCCTTTGGATTCAGTTCTAATACCAACTGCTCATTAGAAACAAAGGGTCCAAAGAGCAGCAGAAGAGAGAAAAATACAGGTCTTGCCCTTTCTAGCTGCAGTAGCTGGATGTCGACAGCAAGAGCCTTCTATTCCTGGCCACAGTCTCCATAGGATCAATAGGGCTACTTACTTGTAAGAACAGTTCCTAGACCCACCAATTCGCCAACAGATTTGCTGCTTATAATGCATGCCATCTTTTAAGTGAAAAGCTAATTCACCTGGTATTTTATTTTAGGGGCTCTTCATACTCCCCAAAAGCATTGCCTATTCTGGGGAAACCCTTTTCATTTCAGTATTAATGTTCCTCTCCACAATTGTGGTTAGGTCAGAGAGCTATGCTATGTTTTGAGAGTCAGAATGCTTTTGGGGAGTAGCTTTCACTTTTAAAGAGAAATTGTTGAAACTAAGGTGCCATATTTAATTTTTTTCTATTGATTTTTTCTATTTTCAATTGATTTTTTCTAGTCATTTATTTATTTCTAGTTTTTGAGTCCTGGTTGTGGTCAGTTTATACTGGAAGAAGTGAAAAAAATGTGAACATCATTTCCACTTATCTTTAGAGAAAATAGATGTTTTATCAGTGCTGTGCTTACACAGAACATAGTGTTGGCAATAGTTTAGACAGATTGGTACAATCTTCACCCTCCTAGTCACTGTTAAAGTGCTTTATTTTGTTCAGCATATTTTCCTGTGATAAAAGAAAAAGAAGAATAAAGACAAAACACAAGTATGCTTATTTCTCCAAGGAGAAACTTAAGGGTTTTTTTCAGCTACAAGAAAAGTGTTGGCATTTGGCTCTTACGAAGCCTTGAGGAGTTATATGCTTCTGTGTGAGAAAAAAAAAAAGATTTGTTCATTCTGAAGAGAAAAATAGGAAGTCCTTGGAGTTTTCTTAGTGCAGCTTAGAGCAGATTTTGAGAGAATCTGTCAGAGAGGATTGCAAGCTCCACTCCAAAGTGCCTTTTTAGCTTAAGGGTGGTTCTGCCATCTTCAAGCATGGCTCACTGCAGTTACCAGTTGGGAAAAAAGAAGAAAGCATTGAGGACACAGAATTCTTCTGGGATACCAGCTGATTTGGAGCACGTAGCCACATGTCTCCAGACATGGCCTCAGGCACTGACAGACAGTGTCCTGGCCAGGTAGACAAGACATTATCTCAACTTCATTATTGACTCTTGGATGTCTCTGCCCTCCTCTCCCTCTGCTTCTTGGAGGAGGCAGGAATATTAAGTAATCTAAAGAAAAGCAAAGTAAAATCGATGCCTGGAATGCACAAGAATGTGTGCAATCAGAAAGTCCCCACAAAGAAAGCATTGACTGATAGGAAAATCTGCTATGCTATTGTATTTTTCTTGTAAGATATACTAAACTGTGATATTTGCCTTTACACTTAATCTACAACACAGGTGACAAGATATGTAGCTTGATGGCCAAGACTCCTTAGTTAGAAATGTAGAAATTATATTAACTCCTTTGTTAATCCTCTTATCATTATTACCTCATTCTTTGGGGATTAGAAGTCTTCTTGTTTTCCTCAATAAATTGTTCATAGTAGGGAGGATTTGATTAGGAATTAGAGAGAAAGGAGGTCCTTAAACCCATTTTGAGTTGACATCTTCTCATCAGCCAGTTCATTCTTAATTCTTGAAAGTTTGCTAAGGGTGAGTCCTAGATGCAGGCCTAAGATAGGTCCTTGGAGGGAAAAGACCTAAAGCAAAAGGAAGAGGTTTGGGAGAAGACAATAAAGACAACTGAGCCTACTTCCCACAATTTCTTAGAACCAGTCCAGAAAATATCTGTGTTGGGGAGGAAGTTCAGCCTAGAAACACAACATAGCAGCAGCTAGTATAATGTTTGGCTCATGACAAGCCAGGTCTTGGAAATCGTGAGAGAGAAATGAAAGAAGGGAAAAACAGGAGAAATCAGTTTGTTTTCAGTTTCAAATTTCCAAGTTACTGCCCCAAATCTGAATCCCTATGACTTTTCCTAGGGCTGATAGGGTGAGGGTTTTGTAGAGAGAGTGGGAGGGAGCCCACAGCTGGGAGTCTAAATAAAAATAGAACAGAAAAGAATTCTTTCTGGTCACTTACAATGCCAGTATAGGGAGAAGATGAAAACTATTTTCGTTCTGTGGCCTTGTAAACAGAGATGATGGGGGGGAGAGAGCTTTGGCTGTTCTGTGGGCCATTTTCCATCTCATTTCTTTGTGGAATTAGAAGACTTGCTATACTCCTTCAGCAGTGGGGATGCTTCACATTAATGAGGTATTCAGTTAATAACACTACCAGAAATCTTCTATGCATAAAGCATTTATTGAACAATATAAATGGGGACATGCGATAGAAAAAGATACACTCACTTTCCAGAGGAACTTATAATCTAGTAGAAAGAGCAAGTATGTGCAGAATGGTAGTAATCCTTATGTAGAAAGAACAAGTATATGCAGAATGCTAGTAATCTTACATGAGCTCTCAGGTGAAAAGGTCAAAAGTTTACCCAACCTAGACTATATAGTTGAGAATCATAATAAAAAAAGGCTTCAGAATTTTCATGATATATCTTATCTAACATTACATTGGATTTCTGTTGGACCGCTCCTCTCTGAGCTTCAGATCATCATCTGTAAAAAATGATAAGAGACAGTAACCTTAGAAGATATTGTAAGGATTGAAAATGATGACATGTTTAAAGCATTTGGTACATAGTAAGCCAGATTAACATAGAACAGATTAACTGTGATTATTCTTCCTAAAATCATGAGTGTTGTTACTCAGTGAGTAGTATCCCAAAAGAGTATGAGCAAAGTTCTGATGTAAAAAGCAGGATGTGATTATTTCTTCATGCAGCCATCGAAGATGGAAAAGAGGATACCTTTGACTTAGGCTTTAGAGGAGTTAAACTTTGATAGTGTCAGCTGGCATGTAAGGGAAGAGATATTCCAAGCAGAGGAAAATACAATGGGCAAAGGCACAGAGGTAAAAAACTGCACACCAGGTTCTTCACACCCTGGTTAGCCTCTTAGTTGGCCAAGTATACAGTGCCTAAAGGCTCAACAGGCTGGCAAGTCCATTGTCTGAGGTCCCAATAATTGCTCCATCCTCTTGAGTCTGCATCTGAATAGTATGATTTGGTGGCATGTTTGTGGAAAGTGTTTTTTTTAACATAGACAAAATTAGAGTAGTAAGAATGTACCTCCCACGTATCTTTCACTCAGCTTCAAGAATTACCAACTCAAGATTAATATTGCTTCCCTTTTTTTCTCTGTCTCCTTCTTCTTTTGATAGAGTATTATGAGCATATGTTTTTCCTTTTAGAAGGGAAGGATTTAGAGGAAATATAGCTTCCTCTTCTCTAGCTGGAGATTCCATTAATACCAACTAAATAGGGAGTTGAAGCTGGAGAACTATACATTCATAAAACAAATGACTCTTAACCTGCTCTCAGTCTATAAATTTCAGATAACCAGACTACATTCAGAACGCCCTAACGGTGAAGGGAACAGTTGCCTGAGTTGGCTCCAATCTTCATGTCTCATAGGCCTCTGGTTTTTATTTCTTTTTATTTGTTTATTTATTTATTTATATTTATTTGGTATGTATTTATTTTTAATATAAGGCCAGATCTCTTTGTAGGCAGGCTTAATCCATCAGTACATGTTAGCCTATCTGGATTGCTGTTATGTATTTGACATTGCTAGAACTTTCCTGCTAGATAGTGACATTTAATGAGAACCCTAAAAGGGTAATAAGGACTGCCACATTTCATTTGACACTTAATAGGCTTTTCAAAATAGGTGTAATATGTTCCCTTTAATACTGTGTTTCCACCCAAAGGCAGTAAATTCAACCGGAATACAGACGGTTACTTTGACGTTATAGTTGAACAGCACAGGCATGAAAAGTCCAAATTCATGGCGACACACATGAACTCTCATCACATCAAATAAAATATCAGAGGACATACGCATGTGGCGTGTACTGTGTAATAGCCCCAAAGGTGTAGAATGATCCAAAAACCCCCTGGGACTAATTGCTATCTAGAGAAAGCTGGCTTTTCTCACCATTATCTGTCATCTTCTCTCTAGATTTATTTAGTCTGTGGCTATTCTTGTGTTCCTGTATAGTGATCTGAACTGTTGTTTTTTTTTTCTTCTTCTTCAGACAAATAGAACTTTCTGGGAATACAAGTATCAGTCTTAGACTATGCCACTTCTAGTTGTTCCAATAAAAGTGGCATAATTAGGCTCTCCATCAATTATTTTTATATTAACACAAGCAAAATGTGTGGATGTCACTTGAGCTATCCTAGTTCATCTGCTATGGCTTCTCTTTGTTCTCCAGGAATCTCTCTCTCTCTCTCTCTCTCTCTCTCTCTCTCTCTCTCTCTCTCTCTCTCTCTCTCTCTCTCTTTTTCTCTCCCTCCCTCCCTCCCTCCCTCACAGACTCTCTCTCTCCCTCTCTCTCTTTCTCCTCTTCCCTCCCTCCCCCTCCCATTTCTGCCATAGTCTTAGGGTTAGGCTCTTTCAATGGATTACAGTGGACCATCTCTTTTCTCCCACATACACAAACCCTATTTTAACTCTTTAGTTGTGGGAAAAGTCACCTGGGAATTGTTTGTTCTGTTACAGGGGCTTTTGAGGGTAAGATACTCAATTGGAGGCCCTTGGTTCCTAGCAGGCTTCTTTGTTCAAGATTCTTTGCCTTTCTAGTTTCAGGCACACAAAAGTCTGAGGCATAATTTGTTTTTCATGCTGGCTTCTGACAGTATATCCAGGAGTTCTTAAAGCTAGAGAGAGCTCTAAGACTATGTGTTCTTTCTGAGCACACATTGTGGTTTGGCAGATGAGTAGTCTTAACCTTTGCCCTTCAGACATGTCAGCTGTTCACCCAGACAACTTTCTTGCTTTCCTTAAGCTCTCATGTCTTTATCAATATCAGGATAAATATAGTACCTAACCATCTCATAAAATTGTTTTGGAGAATAAACAGGGTCATATATATCTGAAGCACTTCATATACCTGAAATATAGTAAAAGCTCAGACTATCTCTTTATTCCCCATTTTTAGTTTCTTTCCAATTGTTTTGGATGTGATATTTCCAAAATTCAAATGTAGTAGTATTATAATTGAGGTGAAAGAAATGTGGAAAACCCTTGAACACCTATCTGCTTATCTGTTTATGCCCAGGGTACTTGAGAGATGCTTATTGGCTACAGTCCAAATGTTGTTTTGTGAAGAATTGCAGTCTAAACAGTTTTTTTTTAAAAAAAGAATCTTTAGTATGGTAAAAGAAGGTAGACTATTAAAATAGACTGCTTTGCCCACAGTCTGGAATCTGCTACTCCACCCATTGGCTACTTGGCCTTGGGCAAATTATTGTGCCCTTGGCTATGAATGAGGACAACAGTAGTAGGCTGGTGTGTGAGGTCTAAATAAATGAGGTCAGAGAGGCAGGCTAGCTCATGCCTGTAAACCTAACTACTCAGAGGCTGGGATCTGAGGATTGCAATTCGAAGCCAGCTTGGGCAGAAAAGTCCCTGTGATACGCCTATCTCCAATTAACTATCAGAAAATGGATGGTGGCAGTGTGGCTCAAGCAATAGAGTGTTAGCCTTGAACACAAAGAGGCTCAGGGACACCACCCAGGTCCTGAGTTCAAGCCCCACAACTGACAAAAATAAAAATAATAAATGGGTGAATAAATGAGGACCTGTGAAAAGCTTAGAAAGAGCATTTGCCAATTAATCAGTGTTACTACAATTATGATTATTATTACTCCAAAGTTGCTTACTTCTAGGCACATTATAGACTACCTAGTTAATAGTACTAGTTAATATATAAGCTGAAGTTTTTTCATGTGTATATTCACATGCAAAAATCACATTTCCTTGTGAGTAAAGATAGAGACAAAGTACACAAGACAGCTAATTCTTGGAGCTAACCTTAAAAAAAAAAAGCTCTCAAGGAATATCTTCTATAAAATTTCAGATCTCTTCATCCTGCCCAACCAGGTAGTAGTAAAATTGTTTATCTTAGAAATTTCCAACTAAGGCTGGCTTCAGTGGTACATAACGATAATCCTAACATTTGGAAGGTGGATTTGTGACCAGCCTGGGCCTACTGAGTGAATTTCAGGTCAGCTGGACTATATAACAAGAACCTGTCCAAAAACAAACAAACAAAAACAAACCAAATCAAAAAAAAAAAAAAACCAGGAAGGGAAGAAGAAAAGAAGGAAGTTAATGAAAAAAAGGAAAATGTAAACTATATCAGAATCTCCCTACATTAGCACTACCTGATAGTGTGTTTAAAACCATCCATGTGAGCAATCTCCGGTGAATCAGTGCCATGCTAAATCTTTGTTGGCCTTGTTCTCATCTAAATTTGCTAAGTAGATGGTATTTGTTTTCACTTTATGAAAATGCAGAGATATTACGCTTCTGGCCTGGAGAGATGGGAGGTATCTAGTGATCAGGTCCAAAGCTGGGGTCTGACCCACATCGCTGACCACACACCCAATCCTGAGATCTGCCCACCACTGCTATTGTCTTCTCAGGTTAGGGCGGGTCTTCTAATTTATTATTATTTTCTACCTTATGGTCAGAGAAGGAGTTCAAGCTATAGGATTGAAATAATTAAGAAAGTAGTTTGGAATCATCTTTATAATAAGAATTCTTGGTCAACTTTTGAGGCCTCAAAGAACATCTATAAGAAATCTGTTAAGGTATCAATTCCCAGTGTGTAATAAATTGTGGAGAATCTGACCAAAATATGTATCTTTAATTCTGATGTCACTCCTTTCATCATTCTTCCCCATCTCTCACCACTCTACCCCTCTATTGTATTTTATGAATTTTGTAGGATATACATTAAATTTTATGAGTCTATTCTCCCCTCCTCCTCTCTTCATTTGTCTCCCTTCTCCCCTTGGCCTTACCCCACCACACACACACTTTTCAAATAATCATTTTGTTGAACTGTATAAGCCTTTCTAATGAATTACATAGTTTGAATTCTCCTCAGAAAAATACCATATTTCAGTTAATATATTTGTGTACACTTGGATACAACAACTAAGTAGCTACTAGTACATTTATAAATTAGTTCGAGATTTCACATATGAAAGAAGATGTTTGTTTTTTGTCTTTTTGGACCTGACTTACTTCCCTTAACAAGTTTTTTTCCCCAGGTCCACCCCATTCCTCTGAATAGAGGAGCAAAATTCCATTGAATATATATATATACATATATATATTTAGTGTATATACATATATATGTATAGAGTGCATATATATCATATTTTCTTGATCCATTTGTCTATCGAAGGGCATCTGGCATGTTTCCATTCTTTGGCTGTGATAAATAGTGCTGAAATGAACATGATTGTACTGGTGGCTTTACTGTATCCTAGTTTGTAATCTTTTGGGTAAGTGCCCAAAAGTAGAATTACTAGATCACAAGATAGTTCAATTTTTTTTTTGCAGAGTCTCCACATTGCTTTGCAGAGTGATTGAGCAAGTTCATGTTTCCACCAACAGTGGGAGCCGTCTGTACCAGCAGTAACCCTTTTGTATAAAAGGATGACAATTCCATAAATCGGGTTATTAGTACAGTGCTTCTTGGAAAGTGTCACACTTTCCTTTGTTCTCCCCTATTTTCCAGTTGTTTGTATTATTGATTGTCATTCTGAGGTGAGATGGAATCTCAGTGTTGATTTGATTTGCATTTCCTTTACGGCCAGAAGTGTTGTGCATTTCTTCATGTGTCTATTGGCCATTTTTACTTCTGCGAAATCTCTGTTTAGCTCATATGCCATTAGTTGGGTTGTTGATTCTTTGAGGGTTTACTTTTAAGTTCTTTGTATATTTTGGATATTAGTCCTTCTTTTTTTTTTTGCAAGTCCTGGGCTTGAGCTCAGGGCCTGAGCACTGTCCTTGGATTTTCTCAAGGCTAGAGCTCTACCACTTGAGCCTCAGCACCATTTCCAGCTTTTTTCTATGTATGTGGTACTGAGGAATTTAACCCCGGGTCATCATGCATGCTAGGCTAGCACTTTAACCACTAGGCCAAACTCCCGGCCCAGTAGTCCATCTTTTTTATATATAACTGGCAAAAGTCTCCTAATCTGTAGGCTGTCTATTTAAGTTGTTAAAAGGATTGAACTATTTTTGGTTCAGTAGAGTTATATTCCTTGGTGAACTGATTTATTCCCTTTGAGAGTTTTGGCCATAAGGTAGCATATGGGTGTCAGGTGTCTGTTACATTCTGCTTCCTCTTTTTAATTGCTAGAACTGAACAATTACCTAAAATATTGAAGAGTGTTTATCACCAATGACTTCCAGCAAATCATAGGTCATGTATCAAGCCAAACCAGGAAATTGGATAGGATGTCAATTATCAATGTAAAAGTGCACAAGTAACTAGCCAGAACCAAATTAATCATATTCCGCCATATTTTTGGCTTATAGTTAGAAGAACAAGCTAATGTAATTCTCTTGGGAGAAAATGGGGAAGTAAAAATATATTAAAATATTTGGAGTAGAGGGGCCGGGAGTTTGGCCTAGTGGTTAAAGTGCTTGCCTAGCATGCACAAAGACCTGGGTTCGATTCCTCGGTACCACACACATACAAAAAAAAAAGCCGGAAGTAGTGCTGAGGCTCAAGTGGTAGAGCTCTAGCCTTGAGAAAGTCCAAGCACAGTGCTCAGGCCCTGAGCTCAAGCCCAGGACTGGCAAAAAAAAAAAATATTTGGAGTAGAGAAGAGTGACATATGCTGTAATCAGGGAAGAAGGAAATTGGATATGAGGGTACAGGGTGATGGAGATGAGAAGGAAGTTAAAAAGGGAAAAAGAAAGAAGCACATGAGTAAGCTGAAAATCACAAAAGGGAAAAAGAAAGAAGTACAAGAAAAGAAGCTGGGAAATATGACTTTATAATAGTGTAATTTCTCATTGCATTTGGACTCCAAATGTCTTTTCTGCTTGGTTTTTTATTTGTTTGTTTATTTGGGGGTATCCACTTCTGATTCTCTGGCTTACAAAAGGAATCTTTCCTGGGGAGCCCCCTTCTTAGTATGAAGAAGTTGTCTTCTATCACATGAGAGCTGAGCCCTCTTCCAGAGGGCAGTGCCCATTCTCTAATCCACAGAGGCTCCCCTGGCTCTGAGCTCTGAGTCAGGAGCTCTGTCTCTTCTGCTCCCTGCTGGATCCTTGATATAGTCCTTGATTCACACACATTATTTTTGTAGCTTCTAAGATGTGCTCTCCAGCCTAACATTTTATAACTCAGAAATGGGAGTCACATTATAATTGACGACCTGTCATCATTTAATTGGCAGTGCTGTCTCCCTAGTGCTATTAAAATAATGGCATCTTAACAACCAGTGGTGATATAGGTTCAATGAACTGTAGAGGTAGGTGGTAGGTGCTCAAGGATTAGTTGTTAAATGACTGCATGCAATCACCTAGCTCCTTAGTCTAACTAAAAGTGAAATGTTTAAAACTTGGTTCTGAGCACAATGGTGGACTCCTGAATTCCAGCACCTGGGAGGCCAGTCTGGGCTATATAGTGAGTTCAAGGCCAGCCTGGACTATGTACAAGACCCTTTCTCCAAAGAACCTCCTCTACAAAACCCTCTCTCCAAAGAACCTCCTCCCCCCAAAGTTGTATGGCTGCTGTATGGCTGGCTGCTGTATGATACAGAATTGGGAGTTAGCCTTTGTGGTTACTTAGGCTGAATATTTTACTGCTGTACATTTTTACCAGCCACGGAACTGATAGATGGCACCTCTCATTCCCTTACTCTTTCTTTTTTTAGGGGGGCTGGAACAGTATTAGGATTTGAATTCAAGGCTTTGCATTTACTAGGCAGGCACTCTGCCGCATTAGCCATTCTTTCAACACTTTTGGCCAGGGTAGCCTCAGACTAGATCCACCTGCCTATGTCTTATGTGTAGCTTGGATTACAGGTGTGAGCCATTGTATCTCTGCCTATGTGTTCACTTTTGTAGGTGAAATGTTGAGCCAATTAAGAGAGACTTTACCTAATCTGGGCTTATTTAGCTAGAAAATTACTAGTGTTATGCTATGAGTTGCTTATCACTCTGATTCTTTTGGAAATTCATGACATTATGGAGTAGGGACAATGATCTCTGCCTCTCTCAAAAGAGAATTCTACAGGCTGCACTTGGATAACATATACTTTTATAAATTTGGTGCCCTTGTCTTTCTTCATCATCACCATTACCAATTTGTTTTGGAGAAGTTCCCAGCCTACAGAAAAGACAAAATACCTTTAAGTGTATTTCTTATACTTGACAATTTTATGATAGACATTTTGAATAACTGATTGTACTAATGGTAAAATTATACTTCAAACTTTAAAACATTTGTTTTTCATTCATATATAAATTATACAAAATGAGGGGTTTTATTGTGGTATTTCTGTGCATTCATGATACACTTTGATCATATTCAGCCCCTAAATTTATTGCTCTTTCTTATCTTCCCACCCTAGTGCACACTTTTTTAAACTTCTTTAAAGATAGTAATTCAAAATGAGCTGTGTGAAATACTCGGATATTTATATGTAACATTTTTAAGTGGCTGTGTCTGAGTTGGGAAGTGAAAATCGAGTAAATCGAGTGAGCCAGGGGCTCGCTCATTACAGACTCACACCTGTAATACTAGCTACTCAGAGGGTTGGGATCTGAAGATCATGGTTTGAAGCCAGCCCAGGCAGAAAAGTCCCTGTGAGATTCTTATCTCCAGTTAACCACTCAAAAAAACAGAAGTGGAACTGTGATTCAAAGTGGTAGAGTGGACTTGAGTAAAAGAGCTTGGGGACAGAGCCTGGGCTCTGAGTTTAAGCCCCATAATTGACAAAAAACAAAAAAACTGAGCATAGGCCAGGAGAGGACTTAAGTACAAAAAGTAGCCACATTACTAAAATAAATGAAATATTTAGGTGGTTCTCTATATAGCCATTTCAGCCAGTGGTCCTTTTAATTTTCATTTGTCTGACAATTGTGTGAAGACATTCACAGGGAACTAAATACTATTTATAGATTAAAGAAGTATTTATATGTTTATTATAATTTAAATTTTGACAGTATATAACATTTACTGCATAGATATAAACCACAATACAGAAAGGCAAATTTATATATCCCATGAATAAATATGGATATGTATATAAAGGAAAATGAAAATAAACTAAGGCATTACTCAAGTATTTATGACTGTGACATTTAACTCATCTCAAACATTTGTCTAATATTTTTCTCTTTTAATTTGATGTTCATATATGAATACATAAAAATAAATAGCATGGAAAAGTCAGGTTGCAATGAAATTTTTATTTTCATTTTTCCTTAGTCTTCATGCATTTTGATTTTTAAACAGTGTCTGACTGTCATCAAATCAGCCAAGTTGAAAATTGAGCTGCATCAGTGGAAACAGCCGGTCTTGATAATTCAAACCCAAAATACCTTTTCTCAGGGGATATAGTCTCCTGGTTTATTTGCTCTGAATAGTTTCTTATATCTCTAATTTATTCTTTTGTATACACGGCATAAAAACCATGTCTATAATGCAATGCAATGCCTGTTAAGATTTAAAACCTTTAAAAAAAAATCTGGGTATTTAGTGTCACAGACACATCTCAGAGATAGAATTAACATAAGAATAGGTTGTGTGTGTATGTGTGTATGTGTGTAAGAGAGAGAGAGAGAGAGAGAGAGAGAGAGAGAGAGAGAGAGAAAATTTTAAAGACATTTGGTTTCAATCAATATGCATTTACAGGAGGCCTTTTGCTACCCCTGTGTAGGATTGAAAACACTTTTTACAGTGCTAAGTATAAAATGTGGATTCTTCTCATAAGGAATTTACAAACAAACTCTACTTCTGTGAACAATTGATTCCATTGTGCAGTGAAGTACCAGGCTGGACAGCAAGGTGATTAGAGAATAAAATGCACGCTATGACGTGTCTGTGTGTAATGAAGTACAGGGCATTGTAAAGGTGATGACATGGTGGGCTGGAATTATCAGGAACAGGTCCTCAGGGGAGATGAGACTTGGGCTGGTTCTGAGGATGGATGGCTATGAAGGGGCATGCCAGAGAAAAGGGCATAGAAGGATGGTGAGGGATGAGAGCATCGTGGGCAGGTGGGGATGGGGAGAGATGCCTGGGTTCTTGTCATTCTGAGTCGGGAGAACAAAATTAACACAGTAGATGGTATTCAGATGGTTAAAACCAATGAGAGCCACACAGCTAATTTTCTGTTTGAGGTTTTAGGGTATAGAGATCTGAAGTATCTCTCCCAGCCAGGAAGTACTATTATGAATGACTTGTTTTTTCCAGATTGGAAGAGAGGATGAGGAATGTTCTAAAAGCTGGTTAGAGCAGTTTAGGCCTACTATGATGAGGATAAAGATCTCTCACAGATGCAAAGGCAAGAAAGAGACTGCAAATGACTGGCCATCAAGTTCATATGACCATCTTAATATAAATAACTGCAAAGTTTTCATCTCAAACCAATTTTCTTGTAAATTTAGAATCTGAATAACAGTCTTAATGAAGTCACTAGTTGTGTGCAATTTTAAAATATTTGTGATCTAGAATGATTCAGGGAACACTGTGATATAAACTGTAAAAATACAAGCAAGGAAAAACAGGTTCCTATTTTGGATTAAATTGGTAAAATATCCACCAACAGGAAATCAGCAACTCCTTCCCCTGGAAACTGTATAGAGAGAGACCTTGTCGTGCTCAGACCTCAGAAAAACACAAATGGAGTCCGCTTCCCAGCTGTGGTTTTATTGGCTTTGTGTCCTGGAAGAGGTCATTAATTTTGTGCCAGTCCAGGGGTTTGAATTCAGGGCCTGAACATTGTCTCTGAGCTTCTTTTGCTCAAGGGCTAGCTAGCATTCTACCATTTCAGCCACAGTACCACTTCCGGCTTTTTCTGTTTATGTGGTGCTGAGGAATTGAACCCAGGGCTTCATGCATGCTAGCATTAATTCTACCATTAAGCCGCATTCCCAGCTTGAGAGGTCAGTTTTTATATGCCGTGTGTGTGTGTGTGTGTGTGTGTGTGTGTGTGTGTGTGTGTGTGCGCGCGCACATGTGCGCGCCGGTAGTGATGTTTGAACTTAGGGTTTGGGCACTATCCCTTATCTTTTTCACACAATGCTGGTGTTTTGCCACTTGAGCCACACAGTTCCAATTCCAGATTTTTGCTAAGTTAGAGATAAAAGTCTTACCTGCTTCCCTGACTCAGATGGTTTTGAACTGTTATCCTTAGATCTCACCTTCCTGAGTAGCTAAGATTACATGCACAAACCATCAGTGCCTGGATGCTCTAGTTACTTTTTAGAAAGATCTCAAGTTTTTTGCCTAGGCTAGCCTCAAATCTCTATACTCCTCCTACAGATCCCTGTGTAGTTGGGATCACATACGTTCACCACCACACCCAGCTTATTTGTTGTTGGGTTGTTTGTTTTTTGTTTTTGCCAGTCCTGGGGCTTGAACTCAGGGCCTGACCACTGTCCTTGCCTTTTTCCTCAAAGCTAGCACTCTGCCACTTGAGCCACAGCACCACTTCTGGCTTTTTCTATGTATGTAGTACCAAGGAATCGAACCGAGTCTTTGTGCATGCTAGGCAAGCATTCTACCATTAGGCCAAACTCCCTGCCCAGCCCCAGCTTATTTGTTGAGATGAGATCTCAGTAGCGTTTTTCCCTGGCTGACTGTAAACATTAAACCTGTCCATTCCTGCCTCCTGAGTAGGTGGAGTATGCATATGAGCCACCATGCCCAGCCAGTAGTTACAATTCTTGGTTTAAAAAAAAATCCACGAGAGAATTCCATGATGATGAACTTCTGATTATATGGATTTATGTTACTCACCCCTTAAACATGTTCAGGACTCTGAATGGAGAATTTCCATTTACCCAATAACCTACCTAAAAATTTCAAGGCCTTCACAAAAAGAAAAACATTTTATTGAGTTTGACTGGGTTTACTATGGTAGGATATTAGACTAAATTATTGGACTACATTGGTTTAATTTAAAAAACCCACAAAAAGAATTTCCTAGTTAATCCACCAAATTAAATATCTTATAATACTACTATTTGAAATTCTATTTTTCTTTCTTTCTTTCCTTCTTTCCCTCTTTCTTTCTTTCTTTTTTTCTTTCTTTCTCTCTTTCTTTCCTTCTTTCTTTCTTTCTTTCTTTCTTTCTTTCTTTCTTTCTTTCTTTCTTTCTTTCTTTCTTTCTTTCTGCCAGTCCTAGGCTTGAGCTCAGAGCCTGAGCTCTGTCCTTAGACTTTCTCAAGGCTAGAGCTCTACCACTTGACCCTCAGCACCACTTCTGGCTTTTTTCTATGTATGTATACAGAGGAATCGAACCCAGGTCTTAGTGCATGCTAGGCAAGCACTCTACCACTAGGCCAAACTTCCGGCCCCACCATTTTTCTTTTAAAACCGAACACAATTGTCTACTTTGGGGGCTATCTTCTTCATTTATATGCTGATATAAAAGAGATCATCAGGCTCTTTAATAAGAATTAATTTTCCTGGGTCTGTCTGGTATATATTTGGGACTTGGTTATAGTCATAAGAATAAAAACAAAGAAACAAAATCCAAAATAATAAAAACTGAAGCATGCCTCCATTGATTAGGGCTGATCTGTAACAGTTTGGCTGCCCAGGCACAGATTATCAAGGTCATGCTTAATATGAAGATGAACTGCAGACAATATGTTGCCTTTACTGACAGGAAAACATACAAACTGAACATGAGACCTGATGCTTTTCCTCTGCCCTGGCTTTTTTTCTTTCTGAATATAATATGCCTATTTAGTTTTAGCTTTAGTTATATTTTGTAGAACTGCAGGGAAAAGACCAGAACCCTTTTCTCAGGAATTAGAATGTAAAATGTTGTTCTCTCCTCCTTACAGGAATAATAAGACACACACTGTGACTTCTGTGTCTGTCTTCTTCTGACAGGTCGGGGCTGTGGTATGGATGTCTCTCATGAAAGCGCACAATATGACTGGTGCCTCTGGGAACTAGCAGCCTACAGCCCTGCATCTGGTAGACTGGCTTGCCCTTCATCTCAAAGTGTGAGCCCTAACCAAACAATGAAACTACAAGGATTACCTTTTTAGATTGTGAAATAAGTCCTACAAAGTTATGTGTAGATTTTAAACTATAGATTTTTGGTGTCTGGTTGAATCTACCCTTCAAAGAGAAATAACCAAAATTCATGGCTTTGGATTTTAAGAAAGCATTGAGGGTAATGATAGTTGTTGCTGATGCCCAGGCATGGGAATCAGTTCTTCACTCTCAACTGCCATCCTTGCCATCCTTTCAGCTTATCCTGGCCAACAGAGTGACATGATGTCTAGTCTCCATAGACTCACTCTTCAAGTACCCACAGTATCATGTTCTTTTCAGAGTCCATATAACTGATCCCTTCCGTCATTCAGTCAGCAAGTTTTTCTTGGAAATTTACTGTGCTAGGAACAAGATCATCTTGGAGAGATACTAAACAGACTAGATTTCTTACTGGCTTCCCTAGCCCCACACCCCAGTTTTTACTATACATTTACCATATAAAATGAAACTATATAGTTATATCATTGAACTGTGTATATGCATAAATGCCTCTTGATACATGCTTTGATGCCCAAGAAATACTTAATAAAGGGAGCTGGGAGTTTGGTCTAGTGGTAGAGTACTTGCCTAGCATGCACAAAGACCTGGGTTCGATTCCTCGGTACCACCTACAAGGAAAAAAAGCCAGAAATGGTGCTGTGGCTGAAGTGGCAAAGCTCTAGCCTTGAGAAAGCCCAAGGATAGTGCCCAGGCCCTGAGTTCAAGGCCCAGGACTAGCAAAAAAAAAAAAAAGAAATACTAAACAAATGAATGGGCCATACTGGTATGGCAAGTCTCCACCCTGGGCTCAGACGGCAAGGTCTCGCCAGTGTCTAAAGAGTATCAGGAATGTCTGGAATGAAGCTCCGTTGGCTGAGTTGAGTTCCTCTTTGACATTTCTGAGCTCTTGGCACTTGGGCTCTGGGAACTAACTGTGGCTTCATCCTTAAAGTAAGGGCAGAACCAATAGTTCAGATTGTTTTCTAAAATGAATAGGGACTAGAAAATCCACCCCCCCAAAAAAAACTGTCCTCAATTTGCTGCATTCTTTTGTGTATGTGTGAGGGGGTACTCTGAGGTTTGAATTAAGTGCTTGAGCACTATCTCCAGCTTTTTTGCTCAAGGCTAGTATGTTACCACTTGAGATACAGTTCTATAGCTCCATTTTCAGGATTTTTTTTTTGTGTGTGTGTGTGTGTGTGTGTGTGTGTGTGTGTGTGTGTGTGGCTAATTGAAGAGTCTCACAGCCATAGCTCCACTTCCAGCTTTTTCTATGATTAATTGAGGATAACAGTCTCATGGACTTTCTTACCCAGGCTGGCTTCAAACCACAATACTCAGATCTCAGCCTCTTGAGTAACTAGGATTACAAGCATGAGCCATCGGCACCCACCTTAGATTAAGATTTTAAATGACAAAATTACTTTTGAAACATTTCTACACTCCTAGGATATAGGGACATAATTATTCTGGTATTCTAGAATGTCAGGCAGAGCATCCAGAACCCCTCCACCTCTCCTCCACCTCATCAATCATGATTTTCACCGAGATTATTAGTGAGACCAAGATACAGTTTTCTCTGGAATGCTCATTCTGTTAAATTGGCCCCACCGAATTATCATCAGAGAATTATCATACTTCTTTCTGAAATAGAACTATGCAAAATCTTGAATTTTATTACAGAATTTAATACCAATAATTACTTAAAATTTAATGAATTTCACTGCTGACTTAATTGCTTTTGAGTAGTTCCACTTAACTTATTAAAGAGAAGCAAGGACATATTCATTTAATGAGCAGCAGAAGTCTTGCCCTCACATCTGCCTACATTCTCTTTTCAATTAATCAATTATAGTTCAGCGGTATGTAATTACACATTAAGAAAGTTATTGGATAGCGCAGCACGCCTGTCCCAGGGGGCTCATGAATACACTAATATAACACACCTGTAATGACCTGTGCTCAGCTCTGCAAATTACACTCATTTCTCTCTTTCTTACTCTCTCCCTCTCTCTTACTCTCTCCTAAATTAAGATGAGAGCAATTACCATTAACTTTTTGAGTCACATCTAGTCAATGTGATACAGAGAGAAGAAGTGAAAAGGAAAGCTAGGAAGACGAGTAAAAGTGAAAAGAGGAAACTTTATCTATATTTGCCAGCCATCTGCCTTTGAAATTCACTTCCGGAGACTGGGTTCTGCTTGGAGAGGTCTTGCACTATTGTGGAGAAGCATGGGTCGCCCACCCGAGCTGTGTCTACTGAATCATACCAAATACTTGAGAAAATCGGGCCAGCATTATCAGAACACAAATGGTGACTTGCCTCTCAGCCTCCTTCAATCTCCTGATGAGAGAAATAGGAAAACCTTTTGAAATCACATTCAGGGAAAATTTGCTTGGCTTGTTTCAAATCAAACCAAAGTCTGGAACTGATCTCCACGCAGGAGCACTAAGCCTCTGCATAGCAACTAAGCCATGTTTAAAAAGAAAAAAAGAAAAAAAAGGAAGAAAGAAAGGGAAAGAAAAAAACCTCTCCAAAAATACAACATAAAGGGCAAATTTCTCTACAATAATAATATGAAGGCTCTGATTATGGGAAGGGGTCTATTTCAGTTATGTTCTGATTTATGCTAACCTGGTCAAACCCACAGAGAACCTCTTAAACCAAATCATACAGTCAGAGACATTCTAAATGCCTAAGCCAACCGAGTGACTTTACACAAACTGCTCTGTTAAAACAAGCTTTTGATGTCTGCACAGCTCAAAATCAAGAAGCAATCTGTTGACATTTTCAGCAAATGCTGTCTTAGTGTGAGACAGAGGTGGCAGCAGCTTCCTTAGAGTATTCTTCAGTGCAAAGGGGTCCTTCTCCCCTTTCCTCCTTTCTGGGCCACAAATAAGCCCCTTACGTCCATTGTCCACTCAGTAAGATGCTGGGAAGGTCCAAACCACTGTGATTAATGGCTATCCATCAGAATAAAAACTGGGAGACATTGATACTCAGCTAGCAGATGCTCATGAACATGCAAATGAATGTGGTGAGTCCTTTTGGTAGGGACGGATTTGCTTTGTTAATGTTTAAAATTCTACAGCCAATTCTGAGCATTTTGTCCGTTGTTTTCCTGCTTACAGCCACTACTTATATTCCCCGTCATTTGGGCAGAGTTGGCCTCCCGGTGTGTCTTCTGGAGATGCCTAGGACCCACTGGCCCTGAATGGAGGATGTGTGGCATGGACAGAGGCACCCCGTGTACTTTTAGGGTGTGGCCTTTCCTGGCACTTCTGGTCTGTCAGGACAAATGTCTGTGCCCAAGGGGCTGTCTTCTTGTGTGGGCTCCATTTGTGGCATCTCATGGGCCTCCATGGGGCTGAATTGTAAATAGTAGCTGCCACATAAAACATGCCATCTGTACCCCTGTGGGTAGTAGGATGGAACACAAAAAAAGATTTATTCCAGGAATATGAACTGATGTTTACAGACATGCCAGGACTGGCTTTTAAAACACAGTGGAAAGCTGTCTCAAAAGCAGTTCTAAGTACCAAGTAATAGAAGACTTTAAAAAAAAAAAAAAGCAGTATAGACAAAGCAAGCCTGTATGGTTGCAGAGGTGTGTCAAGCTAGGGTGTCCACACCAGACTGCTTTGTGCAGAGATTCCAGAGAGTGAGACCTCAAGAGTTTCTGGAAAAGAAGGCAGAAGATGTTTAGTGTTCTCTACTCTAAAGGGCCTGATTTTCCCAATCCCCTTTTGAAAAGCTAGAGGGGAAGGAGATAGATTTGGGTTGACCACATGAAATAGTGTTGGGAACGTTTTATTTTCTGGGTTGGGATGCTCGGGGGAGTATATGGGACATCCCCTGTTAGGAGCATTGTACCCATAGCAGACACAGGTTTGCTGGCTACAGAGTGACCACATGTCCAAAGATGTGTGTAACCTTCTCATTGTTTTCATAAATCCATGGTCCTCAAATGGACCATTTGGAAACAGGGTCAGTCTTTTGAGGACACCAGGAGTTATTGACATTTTTAATCCTTGTTGTGTGAACTGGCAATCATTTTTGCCATCTATAATGCACATATAAAACAAAATCATAAACAAAAAACAAAAGATCCACAAATAAATAATCAAGCTATCTGAGCAGAATTCCTTTCCTGCTTGTCTGTTGGTTTTATCATCTTGAAGTGCTTGTTAAGCCTCTATTTGTGAGACAATTCCTATAGAATTTGGATAACTCTGTTTTGTGTGTTGTAGTTCCTGTCCTATGGTATAATTTTATTTCGCTGTTCATATTGTACTAGATGCAGCCATTGTCTTTATGGATGGGAGGGGTCTCACTTGAAGACAGTGGGGTCTGATACCTTTAGCTCAACTCAGCTCCTTTACTCTTGCTCCTCTTGTTATCTACCCCCCCCCCCCCACCTTCTTGTCTCTGGAACTAAAAAGGAAATGGATAAGGGATGGCGCTTTTACTCTACTACATGCTGAACTACAGCAGGCCTGTGGTTGCGCCCCCTAGAGCTGTGTGGTAAAATGACACCCTCCAACTTGGCCCTGAAGTAAGTTGTCTGGACCCAGGCCTACAAATTGTGCCAGCACTTTGGAGCCTGTGAGTTTGATATTTTAGATCTCTAAGCCAGAGTCTGGCATGTGTGCAAGTCCTCACGTGTGTGTGCATGTGCACACAGCAACTTCTGCTGAAGGGCTTTGTATCATGGCACTATGAAAAACTTACAAATTAAACATGACATTCCAGTTCCTAAAATTTCTTTGGCTACCTGGACCCAGGAATTTCTCGTTGACTACATTTCCTTGAAGCTCCCAGCCCTTCTCAGCTTTTTCTGAGCCCTTTCCCTTCTCCCACTCCCATACCTCTTCCCTCCTCTCTCAATGCTTAACCCCTTGCTCAAGTTTCCCTTAACTTCTTAACGGAATCAACCAGCCATCAGCTAAACAGCCTGTGCTTTCTGTAGTGTCTGTATATGTGTTCTTTTTGTTCTCATATATCCTATGTGACATTATTTCATTTTTAATGTGCTGATGAGAATAGAGCAACTCAGAAGAGGGCTGACATGGTTGTTAGATGTTAAAGACCAGGCAGCCTGGGTTACAGGACCATGTTGGCACAGTAGGGCAGAAGTAGGATGCCCAAGAAGTGGAGAGTGGATGGGTCACTGCCTCTGGCCTGGCTAACTTCTCTGCCCTACCAAGAGATTGTCCATCATAGTTTAGTCTCAAGGGCTTCTAACTGAAGGGGGGAACTACAAAGAGGAAACATACTTATGCAAAACCAGAGCATTAGCACTTTCCCCAGTGGTCTGAGAGAGAAAACAAGTGGTTTGATTGCAGTAGCAGGTCTAGCTGGTCCAGCTTACAAACAGTATGTGCTCAGATGCTGAGTTTTAAAGCCACTAACCTCAATCTCTGAGAAGGTCCCAGCAAGTAGGAAGCATAGCATCTTGGTGTGGTTCTTAAGTCTGTGTCTGATTCCAGTAAACAGATCATTCATTCTTCTAGACCATGTAGTCTCCATGGCTGCTGGCTGATATTACAACTTCCTCCTGTCTTTTTCAGTAACCCCTCACTGCTCGAAATGTGGTTTGCCCACCCACAGCATGGACACTGCCTGAGCCCTTGTGAGGAATGCAGAATCTTGAGCCCCATCCTCCCCTCCGGAGGCAGATATAACCAGCTCCCTTGGGCTTTCGTGGGTGCACTGAAGTTTGAGAAGCTCTAGGCTAGGGTATGATGGTTGATTCTTCCGTACTTTGGGACAGCTTCATTGAACTCTATCATTGTGGAGTACACACACACACACACACACACACACACACACACACTTGGGAAGGGCAACCAGGGTCAGTCCAACACTTCTGTCCCATGGCTTCACAGTAGCTTCCTGTGGTGGTGCTCAGCTTGGGGCTTGCCACCATCTCCCATGTACATTGAACAGATAAGGGAACTTAGTATGTGGCAAAATCTGTGGCCTGGGGGTTTATATATTCTTGGAAGAAAGTCTTTTTGTCCACCCTGGGAAAAGGGCTAGGAAGAAGGTGTATGTGGCAAGGCATTTAGGCTGGTGCCGCATTTGACCTTAAGCCCAGTCCCCGGGACATGCTCTGAGTGACGATACCGATATGGCTCCTGTACATTTTCCAGGACACCTGGTTTTAAATGTTGTCACTATAAATCATCAGGATGACTTGGGATGCCAGTTACACTTCCTGGTCTGCCTTACATACCCCACCCGCAACAGAACACACATTGTCCCATAATGTATCCTGATTCTTTTCAAGCAGTTGGTGACAATTTGTTGCACAACAGGAAGTGGACAGTAACTTAAAGGATCATGTCTATGGCCACCTGGAATTTCTGGGGCTGGCCCAACATGAAATATTCTGGTCTGTTATCATTTAGCCCCCTGGGAACACTGGTGTGGTTCCAGCTGGCCCCTCAGGCTCTGCTGTTGACGTCGAATGCTGGCATTGTTGCAGAAAAAAATTAAGTTAATGAATGCAATTTTTCCCATTTAAGAGTTTCCTACTTTTTTTTTCCTTCACATTTGGCATTTGGCACCTATTGTAGTAAGCATATGCTAGCACTTGGGAATCTGATCGTGCTTTAGAAAAAAATAAGTTCTCTGAGCTCAGAAAGCTGAGTTTGTGTAGTTTGGCAGACTTCTGTGTGCATGCAGGCAGTATGTGGCCTGAGGTTTTCTGGATTTGGCATATGACATGGCATCATTGTAATCCTCTTTTCTAGGTATGACATTGTTTTAGGTTTAAATGATAGAATTTTAGCATTTCATATCAGCACTTCACAGAGTTGCCTAGAGGACTTTATCCCTGATCAGGTGTGAGACTCCCTGTGTCAATCCAAAGTCATAAGGGGACCTCTTTATATGGCTTGGAGAGAGGTTGATTAATGTATACTCACGAATATGCTATGATTTGAGGGATACTCAGTGGAAGAGATGAGCTATCTACTTGTGAAATTCCACTATCAGCTATCACTATCTTTTAGTTTGAATACTGTCTAAGGGGAAGACAATCTGAATGAGGATTAACATTTTGAGTTGCATTGGCCTGTGAGTAGAGCCCTGAAAGGAAGGATAGATAATCAAGAGGAAGACAGCCTGGGGAAGGACATCTTACATCTTCTGCATCACTGTTTTGTTCAGCAGTGGACTTGTCTCTCCCTCATTCATTGAGAGGAACAAAGCGCTGTCATGATTTGGTTGAAATTCTGGTACTGTTGCTTCCTTTCATCTCAGAGCTTCCTAAATGGTAACATATGGACTGGGACATGGTGACAAGAAAAAAAAGGGATGCTGTGTCTACTTTGTGTGGAGGCGTGCGGTCTTAGAATGTCCTTGGAAAAGTCTATCTTTTTCTTCTGATAGCATGTCTTCCCTAGCTGTGTGTCTTTTGTTTTCTTTTTCTTTTTTAAAAAATGGCAGTGATAATAAATAGTAATTTCAGAAATAGATCTAAACAAAACTACTTAGGAAATAAAACAATATGCTGCCTCTGGAATCTAAAGATAGGTAAACATTGTAAATGCCCAGAGAGTGCTTGGAGTGGGATATCTCAAAAATGAAAGCTCTGATTATGTTTCCCACGTTCCCAAGGTCTTCAGGTGATAGGTCAAGAGGCAAACTCTGTACTTGAGACACCTAGGACATTCACCTCACAGCAATTATAGTGACCTGTGCTTTGAGCAAAGGATAAAAAATGTGAAGAGAAGTCCCAGCGAAGAAGAGCTCATGTGGGATTCAAGACTGACAATCAGTGGGTTTGTATTAGATTTGGCATCAAGAAACTCCTTAGCCTAAGGCAGAAACAAGGGGCATTTAAAAAAACAAACAAAAACTGCTGGGGAGTGTCATTCATAAGGGCTTTTCTATATGATCATACCCATCCTTATCTGTTGCTGTTTCAGTATGTAACACTGAGGTCAGAATGCATCTCTTAGATCTGTGATCTCAGCCCAATTTTGATCACATGCCCCAACAGAAAAGTATGAATTTGAGCACAAACCCATAGTATCTAGCATTTATAAGTTGTATATATGTACAGCTGTTTAATACCTTGAGGCACATCATGAATTCTTACATAAACAGAAAACATTAACAATAAATAAGCATTCTATTCTTCTCTTCCCTTACTTCAATGATAATCTTTGTACCCATTGTGCTACTCCGTCCTTTTTGAAGACTACCACTTCAGAGAGTGTGTGTGTATGGGGGGGGGGGGTGAGAGACATCTCAACATCTAACATCTCTCTCAAACAAGGAAGCCTGGGTGGTCTTGTAGCCTAGCACCATTAGGCATAAAGAATCCCAGGAACAAAGAGAACAGAGCATTTGAGAAGGCCTGGGGTGAGGGAGGGGCGGGGAAATTCCATTCCCCCAAGACTGTCTCTGGCCCCAAACAGAACTAAACTAGGAGGAATCACTAAGCTAAACTGGGCAATGGTGTCAAGATCTTGAAGGGATACTGAGTTGTTGTTTTTTTTAACCACTATGATGAAAGACCTGAGATAATTAGCTTATAAAGACAGAAGGTGTATTGAACTCATAGTTTTTGAGGTTCCTACAAACAGGGGTGTAATAGAGTAAAACCCCTCACTTCATCCAGGAAGCAAAAAGGAGTGGAAGAAGAGGTGGGGGAATCCCATGTCCTTCAAAGGCACATTGACCTCACATTGGTCTTCACCTCTTAAAGGTCCCATCTCCTCTCACAGCACCATTTTGGGACCGAGCCTTTAAATACAATCACTTAGAGACACTTACCCAAGCTGTTGCAGCTACTCAAGTGTCCTCAGCTCCAATGATATCGAACTCTTTCACTCAGTCTTAAAAAATATCACCTCCATGAGTACAGCCTCCTACACACACCATAAATACCAGTTTCCAGTTATCACAGACCAAATTGGGGTTCAGATGGAACTTACGTCATTAGAACTCAGTTTTTTGTTGTTGTTGTTTGGTTTTTTTTGTGCCAGTGCTGAGGCTTGAGCTCAGCCTCAGCATTGTCCTTGAGCTTTTATTTTGCTCTACCACTGGAGCCACAGCTCCACACCTGCCCTTATGGTAGTTAATTGAAGATAAAAGTCTCACAGACTGGCTTCTTACTCTGCCTGGCCTTGAACTACAGTCCTCATAACTCAGCCTCAGCTGGGATTCCAGGCAGGCATGAGCCACCAGTAGCTGCTAGAACTCAGGCACAGTCACTTCTTGGTCAGATCTCCTCCACCAGTTGAAGGCTGCCTGTACTGCCATGTAGGTTTCCTATCCCATGGAAACTACAAGAAGACAACACTTCAGAAAACCTTCTCCAGCCAGCACCTGCCAAGTGTCAGGCCCTCAGAAGAAGGTGAGAGCTGCTGAGGAAGGAGATGGATTTATTTTTCCTTCCTGAAATGTTCATTTGGTCCAGAGCTGTCTCAGATCTTCCTGAGCAAGACAGCCTGTATAGGCTGCAGAGCTGTTCCTTCTTTCACTTTCAGGACCTTCTTGGACCTTTCCCTGTAAGAAATCTTATTACCAGATCCCTTGATAACTCCTAAAGGACTGCCCACAGAGCCGTAACAGTGCCATGACAGTGGCTGGGGATGGGATGAGGGGAGGACAGAAAGTCTGAGATCTAAGTGCTTATTCATGGCATTTTCTTAGGCAGCCCTGACTGCTTCCACATGATTGCCATGGAAGCAGCCCCATCCACAGAATCCTGAGGGGAGGGGGGCACAGGGCTAAGGAAAAAAAAAAAGGCTTTTCAAGTGAGTGTATGTTGGGAAGTGATTGGTGCATTTACTGCACTCAGGTCTATGGCAAACATGATTGCCCAGATAGTAGTTCTGAACATGCCCAAAGCAGTATTGTCATTTGCTACAATCTGATTCTGTCTCCCGTCCTCCCTGCTCCTCCACCTTTCCCTTTTCTGTCCCTCCTTGCCTACACACACACACACACACACACTGTATAATACACTATAGGCAGGAGAGAGAGAATTAATAAAAGCAATTGCATCCTTGCTTTGAGAAGAGTTGAACATTTGTTCCACTGGTAATTTTTAAATAAATGCATCATTACCGTGGTTACCGTTTGTTGAGTGTGAATTTAATACCTGAAAAACAAAATGATTCTGGCACAGGGAACAAAGTGGCTGTCTGCTTACTGGTACTGCCTGGAGAGTCCCAGCACAGGAGCCTATTCTGCATCCTTACCCCCCAACCTGCCCAGCCAGTGCCCCAACCTCCAGTCCCTTCCTTTTAAAGGTCAAATGATTCTCGCTCCTGTGGCTGCCTAGTTCTCTCTGCACTAAAGACTTGAGAGTCGAGGCTGTGATAACAACTGAGAATCCACGTGAGGCTTTGTGGGACCATGTGAGTCTGGGGTGTTTATTATTGCTCTGAATGGCATTTTCCCCAGGGGAGGGGCAGAAGAAAGGAGCCCTGGAAAGCTGAAGAACAGTAATCTTTAGGAAAGAAAGAAAAAGGCCTGCAACAGCAACAAAAAACTTCCTGCAGATGTGGAATTTAAAGGAATTTAGAGAAAGCAAGCCTATTTTTAGTAGGAGTAAGAGTGCAGACTGTGATAGACGCCACAGGCTGCTGTCACTAACATTTGACTATACGCAATGTTTTTATATTTGAACATGACAGCCCTGCACATGGGGGGGGGGCGGAAATCATGCTATCTGCATGCTGTGTTAAAGCTCTCACCTTCCCTCAGCCTGTTGGGAGGATCAGCTCCATGTGATGTCCAGCTGGCCAGCAGTGGGTCACCTGTGTTGTCATGAATATTTACATGTCAGCCATGGACATCAGGATGCTTAATGGTGATGATGGGGTGCTGTTCTTTCTGGGTGGGAAAGCCATACAGCATTACCTCTGTAGGGAAAATGTCCAGCACGCTCTGCTCAATTAGGCGTGCATGTGTAGAAATATAACACTCGAGTGAGCACGAATAAAAATATGTTAAATTTGAAGAAGTTAAGTAATACCATTGGGAAAACCAATGAACTTGAGGTGAACTCAGGAACGTCAAAGAAGAGAATCCCAGAAACATGAGCTTTGAAGCAGTTTTCCAGACCCCAAATGAGACATCTGCATTGTGTCCTCGGTGCCCTGTCTGAGTATCTGGCCCAGATCAATATCAGGAGGCCTGGCACACAATTTTAAACTTCAGGCAGCAAGCAGATTTTCTAAGGTCTATTCAGAAAGAATCCACTTTAAGAAAGGGACTTTGAATTTGGGGATGAGACTTCTCAAGACAAAGCCTGGATGATAACTTCTCCACTTACCCACTGTTCATTCTGATTTATACCTCTTCCCTGGTAAGATGTTAGTGATTGGCGTTCTTGCTGGCCAGCAGTGCTCAGTACTCAGTAAAGAGAAGGAGGAAGGTGTCCACCACAGGGTGAAGCTAACAGCTCCAGTGGTCCTGAATGCAAATGACAAACCCAGATATTTTTTATTTTTTTGCAGCTTGCATTAGCATTGCTACTCATGCATAGAAGTTTGAGCTCTTCTAAACAATCAGCAAAGCAAGGCAATAAAAGAGTATGAAGGGTTTTGTTTAGCCTTCTAGTTGCAGGCTTAGAGCAATGATGTCAAAACCTAGTTTCCAAAGCATCAGAGCCTGGGAGCTGGTTAGAAATATACATTCTTGTTCTCCACCCTCACCCACTAAATCAGAAACAATGGGTATGAGGGGCCAGGAATCTGTGGGTTTAAATTATTTAAGTTGTGGTAAAAAATAAATGCAACATAGAACTTATTGTAAATGTAATAGCTTGGTAATATTCCCAATGTTGTATGGCCATCATCACTGTCTGTTGCCAAAACTTTATCATCATCCCAGACAGAAACTCAGTGATGATTAACCAATAACGCCTCACTTGCCCCAACCTTTGCTGCTGGTAGCTTCTAATATACTTTCTGTCTCTAAGAATTTTCCTGCCTGCTCTAGAGGTTTCATGCGAATAGAATCACATGGGATCTTTTGTGTCACGCTTATAATATCTTCAAGGTTCATCCACAGTATAGCATAAATCCGTAGTTTATTCCTTTAAATAGCTGAATAATATTTCTTGTATAAAAATGTGGATAAACCACATCCTATTGATGGATACTTGGGTGGTTTGTCTCCCTGGATGGTTGTAAGTTGCGCTGCATTGAACACAAGCGTGCAGGTGACCCATGCACACTCAAGCATAAAAAGCCCTGGCCCAGAGCCCTGGAGCTGTCTTTGTGTAGAAACTCATACTAGGTAGAGGCAGCTGTGTGCCTACTGCAGCTTCTCCATTCCAGCCAGGGGCCAGGCTGCAGCTGCTTGCATTACATTGCTGCTGCTGCTGCAATCAGTAGCTATAATTTCCAAAAGGTTCTCAGATGAGGTCCAGGAGAAAACAAAGTTCTTCTTATTATTATTTCAAAGAAAATGTCTCGAGTCAGGAGTTTGGCCTCGTGGTGGAGCAATTGCCTAGCATGCACAGAGACCTGGGTTCAATTCCTCCATACTGCATGCATAGAAAAGCTCTAAGTGGTGCTGTGGCAAGTGGTAGAGAGCTAGCCTTGAGGAAAAAGCCTAAGGACAATGCTCAGGCCCTGAGTTCAAGCCCCAGGACTGACCAAAAGAAAATTACATCAAAGGCAATGTCTCAAAATATTTCAGGGTGATAGCTGACAGGAGTTGGGAAATGTTGTTTCTATCTAGTGCCATCTAGATATTTGCAACAATATTCGTGGGCCTTAGCTGGGTTTTTCTAGCTACTCAGGAGGCTGAAATCTAAAGATCGTGATTCAAAGCCAACCAGAGCACTACAAAGCCGTGAGATTCTTTTTTTTTTTTTTTTGCCAGTCCTGGGCTTGAGCTCAGGGTCTGAGCACTGTCCTTGGACTTTCTCAAGGCTAGAGCTCTACCACTTGAGCCTCAGCACCACTTCCGGCTTTTTTCTATGTATGTGGTACCAGGGAATCGAACCCGGGTCTTCATGCATGCTAGACAAGCACTTTAACCACTAGGCCAAACTCCCGGCCCATCCGTGAGATTCTTATCTCCAATTAATCACTAGAAAATGGGAGGTGGGGACCGGGAGTTTGGCCTAGTGGTAGAGGGCTTGCCTAGCATGCATAAAGTCCTGGGTTCAATTCCTCAGTACCACATGCATAGAAAAAAGCTAGAAGTGGTAGAGCTCTAGCCTTGAGAAAGTCCAAGGACAGTGCTCAGACCCTGAACTCAAGCCCAGAACTGGCAAAAAAAAAAAAAAAAAAAGAAAAAAGAAAATGGGAGGTGGGTAGGGCAGTAGTCTTGAGCTGAAGAGTTCAAGGACTACACCCAGGCTCAGAGGTCAAGCCCCATGACCCACAAAACAATAAAATAAAATAAAAATTCTTGGGCCTTACAGAATCATTCAGATAAGCTAGCAGGCCGATGAGAAGCCTAGGAAAGGCATTTGTGCCTGTCCTTCCTGTACCTAATGATTTTTGAAGGTTTTCTATGGTCTTTGGGCCATATGTCCCTCACTTCTAGAAATAAAATATTAATTAAAAAATACACAATAGGGCCAGGAGTTTGGCTAGTGGTAGAGTGCTTGCCTAGCATGCACGAAGACCTGAGTTCAATTTCTCGGTACCACATATATAGCAAAAAAAGCTGGAAGTGGTGTTGAGGCTCAAGTGGTAGCCTTGAGAAAGTCTAAGGACAGTACTCAAGCCCTGAGCTCAAGCCCAGGACTGGAAAAAAAAATACACAATAAACCTGGCACTGGTTACTTGAGATAGAGAAGATTGAAGTTTGAGACCATCCCAGGTAGAAAGAACATTAGAGGTAAAAAGTAGAAAAGAAAGGAGCTTGGGAGAACTTCCTCTCCCTTAGTGAATGAGTGCTTGCCTGGCCTGTGGACAGGACAGGGTTGGGGTGGAAATAAGCTACCAATTCAACTCTCTTACAAGAATTATAACAACTGTGTTTATTTTTTCTTGCACATGTTGTCAAGGCAAAGTGGTATAATCCCTTAAAAAGAAAAAAAAACAAAACTAATCTCCTGTGAGTTCAGCTCTTGTGGTCCTGAGATGCAGGGTCTCATCTTGTGTCTCATCTCGTGCCACATGTTGAACATGACATGGAGGAATGAGGCAGAGCAGCCTGGCCTGTGATGCTCTGGATATCAAGATGCCTCAAGGACAGTAAAAGTGAATAGGGATGTTCCTCTCATTTGGAACAGAAAGGCTAAGGGAGTACATATTCTCTTGCCAGGTGTGTGAAGAACCACCAAATGGAGAAGGGTGTGGTCATGCTCTGAAAGAGAGAAGTGCAGGCTGTGGGGTGGGCTGCAGAAAGGTGGTTCTCAGTAGTGTGAACTAGTGCACTTCAGTTGGCAGATGCCTCATAGAGGAGTCAGGTGACCAGCCATGTCACAGTAGCAGAGTGCTGCATTGACTGGCAAGTACAAAGGAATGACCCTCTAGGGTCAGTTCAATTCCAAGGCATTATGGCTTTGAGCTTCCAGAAACTGATAAATTGTTATTTGCTGAATGCAAAACCAGGATCAAAGAGGATTTTGATATGAACCTATCCTATTAGTTGTTTAAAGAATGCCTTTCCTTTTAAGAAACTACTAAGTTATCATTGCTGAAATATTCCATTAATGACTACATAGGATGTGCTTCTTTCTGACTATTATAAATTCCGTGGGAACATCTATTTAAGTGTTTCCTGATGACAGTTCATGGCTCTGACCTGTTGGCATTTCCTTTTTTTATGTCAAATTCAGAGTCAAAATGGAGCCATTCCATAAGGAAAGATCTTGGGTGCTAACAAAGCAGGAAAAATTTAGCATGTGAGCCACACTAGGAACTCTTTGTGTTACCCTTCTTCACATCCCCTACGGCTCACACTAGTGAGGTCTGAGGGCTTGGGTGGTTGGCATGATCCTGGTCTTCAGACATCTGAAAGATGTAAACACTGAGGAAGGAAGGAATTTATTTAGTTCAAGCCAAAGGGTATAATTAGGGTAGGAGTAATGGAATAAAATTAAGGAAAGATTTTAGACTGAATATTAGCAGACTACTTCCGATAGACTTATTAAGCTTTTAGGTATTTTCTAGGGATTGTTATTCTCTGTTTTCCAAGACACTTGAAAATCAGAAGGACAAAGGCTGAGATAATCCCCTTGAGGAAACCACAGCCTTTAGGGAGAGCCTTGGCTTTCTCTGCTTGCCTGGAGTCTGTCTTATAAATGTGAAAAGCTCAGTGGGCAGTCTCCTTCTGAATTGCTTCCATCTACTGTTAGTATGCGCTTGCTTTAAAAAAAAAATTTTTTTTTTAATCGAGAATTGTTCAAAAGGATAGTGTGTGTCCCAAGGGGGAAGTCTGAATGAGAGTTTCCACCTGCTCTGGGGTTGGACAGGCCTGCCTTCTCCTGTTTGTCAGGCCTGCCTCTGGAGGACAGGAAGTGGGGTGGATTAAGTTAATTCTGCTCATTGGATGAGAGGGAGAAAGGATTTTGAAACTCTGGGTTCAAAGACATTGCCAGCTATGGCATGTAGCTCTCACAAACTCCAAGATTTTGCTTTTCCTCTGAAGCATTTTCTCAACTCTAGGAATCTTGCTTGTCCTTTCCAAAGTCAAGTACAGCTAACTTTTCCATGGAGAAAAATTCACACCCACTTCCTGGGGCCCTCAGTCATAATGTTAGACCCTTCCTAGTCCAGCATGCAGCATGCATTTCTTGGATTGAGCCTGCATTGCCTAGTTTGTCCACAGCCTCCTTCTGACAGAGAAACAGAGTGGCACTGAGACATGTTTTTCATAAGCCCTCCGTGAACATTGAGAGGTACAACAATAAAAAGACATGCTGACTTCTGGAGGAGATTCTTGTGTGTAGGCCCCTGGGGGTTTGGGTACATGCTGCTTCCTCTGTGGTCACAGGGGTGGGCAGCTGGTTAGGCTCTTTTTCTATTACAGGCGGAGCTCCCATATAATTTTCCACTTTGAATCCTACATCTTTTTTCATTAAGTAAAATGGTGTTTTGCTCTTTAAAACGGCATTATAACATGGCTGGCCTGTGCTGCTAGCTTTGTCTTAAAAAGAAACAAAATTCTTAAATTGAAACCAAATTGGAGATTGTTCATAGAACTCTCTGCAAGGGGCCAAGTGCAGATGTGGTCTGCCGATGACCTTGACTGCAGAAACAGTGGGGTCTGGAATCTCTGGAGCCTTGAACATGGGTAGTGTCAGCTCTGTCTCTTAATTTAGCCAGCTGTTGACTGTCAGGACTGGCCTACTATCCTTTAAGTATTCGTTTAAGGCTGACCTCAGGCTGCCTTCTTAAGCAGCACTATTTGCATCTGGCTTTCCGAAAGCTTCATGTCAGGCCCGCTCAGGATGCTGAGTGTTTGAGCTGGGACAGAATGAATAGAGGCCAGAACCAGGTTGCTGGTAGGTCAGCGCTTGTGCTGGAGTCTGACAGGGATGATCAAATGGGAAGAAGAAGGATATGCTAGATAACCACCACATTCACTCAGAAGGAATTCACCTATGAGCACCCGAGAAGTCCATGCAGCCAAGGGCTCTGTGTGAAACAGGGTTATCCCTTAGTGAGAGTCTCATGTGTGTTCCTGGGTTTTGAATTTTTGTGTTGTAGTCTCATCACAGAGTCCGTTAACATCCAAGGGAACATCCAGGGCCCATTTTCTTGCCCTGATTCTGAAGAGGGCAGGATACCCCCATGATTTTAAGGATATGATAACACTCACAATAAAATTAATTTGGATTTGTGCTCATTTAAAACATTTTAATATTGAGAAACACGGTAGTGTCATTTTTCATTGTCAGTGAACATCAAAGATGTCTTAAGCTAAGAGCACAGTTGTGTATCTCAGTGTGACTCCCATTTACTGTGTGTCAAACTGCGGGAAGTCCATATGATGTAAATAGATTAATATTTAAAAAGTAATACAGGAGAATGATATTCCAAACATGTAATGTTTAATTATTAAAAACACGTAATGGAATTCCAATCCAAATTATCTCTCTCATCTCACTGGGGCTCAGCAAAAGCACAATTAGCTATGAGCCTCCTTAGTCCACGGCTCAGTGTGACAAGATTCATTATATAATTATTACAGTACTTTTACATCAAATTGATCAGCAAATAACTACTTGTTTTCAGGCTTAGAAGAGCATCTGAGTCACTTACTCCCAACTAAAACAGGTAGAACGTGGCAAGTTAGAGGACTACCTAGAAACTCCAGCTCCAAGTATATTCTGGCATCTTTGGGAGTGTCCGGCCATGAAGTGTATGTTGCAACGTACAAGTGTCTGATTAGAAAAGTTGTTTTACAACTGCAGGTGGTAATTCTGTGGTAAAGCACAGGGCATTTATGATGCTCTGATGATCCTGATGACTTATGATCCCTGGCATTACAAAAAGTGGGGGTCCATCATTCAGGGTTAGCTGGCCACTCCATTTCATCTTAGGAGCATAGTTCTTCTGGCTCTTTTGGACATGTGAATCTCTTACTCTTGAAAGGGATGAATTTTCCCAGAGGCCTGTGATAGAGAGTAGCCAACAGAAGAGATAAAGTGATCTGAATACATAGGAGTAGTAGAATCAACAGTTATAGACAAATTTCAAAATCAGTGTGCCAGCAAGCCCAATTGTGGTAGCGTTTCTTGATTTTATGTTTTTATTCAGCATGAAAGATAAGACTGGTCCTTGATGTATAAATATGAAAATTTTGATATGCCATTTGTGGTTTGGGGAATGTGCTTCAAGAGCACTTGAAGAGCCTGCTCGAATGCTGTAGCTGTTTCCTTGTGAATTCATCTGTCATGCAGAAAATGCACTGGTATAACCTAAAGTGCTCTTGGGTGGAGCCTCAGGGTTTGGAAGGTCACACCATAGGTAACAATATTCATGACATCCTGTCGGGCACTCTGGCTGTGTGGCTATGTGGGGTAACTGGAACTGAGAGGACAGAAATTGAGTTTGTAGTGACTGCAGAAGCTGAAACCACAGGGTGAAATGTAATAGGCCCCAGATCTCTGAGCACGGGAAACTGATCGGAGGTGTGGGGGCCAGGAGCTGTGAGGCTGAGAAAAGTGCCACAAGCAGATGAGTAACCTTGATTCCTGGCAGGACAGAGTCCTCGAGCTTGTAGAAGGGCCAAGCCTGGGGCTCACCTTCACTGTCTCCTGCAGTTCAGTGACAGCTGATGTTGCATAGTGTGTCTTACTGTGGGTAACATGGTTCTCTGGGCATGTAAAGACCCAGAACCGCAAGAGAAAGCTTTACTCAAAGGAAAAGTGGTAAGATTTCCTAGCTTTATATCCAGATCATGAAAGTAGTATTTTTTTACTAGAAGAAAAAGTTCTATTTTTGAACAGTTGGGGAACTCTGGATGAATGAAGTGAAGCAGGTTTCTTTTCTGCAGAGTTTCAGAGGTTTAAACATAGCTGCGTGCATTGAGAATCTCCAAAGAGGAGCACAAGGTGTACACCACTTTTAAACTTCTTTAGCCATGTCATCCTTTCTAGGGAGCAGATCATTAGTGTTTCTCAACAAATGCTCTAAGCATTTGAGAGTTGAGATTAGAGCAGTTGTAGACGATGGGGCTGGTAGAATGAGTTTAAGCACTGGTAAGGATTTGATGGAGCATCCACATTTTGCTGCAGAGATCATCAGAAACAGTAGTGCTGGCATCTCAAAAGGCAAGGCCTGTATCACCCTTTTACTTCTGAGCTTGCAGAACGACATGGCTTCCCAACTCTTACGTCTGAATTGCCACAGGGTCTGGCTGAGTCTGTCCTGAGTACTAATAGCAGGGAACAAGGTAATGTACTACAAGGAGCTTCTTAACTACAAGGAGGAAGTATTATAGGATTATTCCAGGTCTTTGAAATCACTTCCCCTTTCTAGTTTTTCCTTGCCTTTAATCAAAAGGTAACACTTGACTGGATTAAATCAGGGAAAGTATGTCAAGTTGGTTTGGACTTTTACTCTTCCTAAAATTATAGAGGCTTGACATTATGTTGATCAAGATATACTGTGTTATAAACTGCTTTGATAAATGGGGGAAAAAAGAAACCAGGAAGATGGGAATAGCCACTGCTACTCTTCCTCCTGGATCTCAGGCAATTGATTTAGCAGTGAATGTGTCGTAGTGTTCATAACCAAGCGACTGGAACATCTTCTTGACCTGAGATTCTTGATTCTTCTTGGCTGAGCCCAAGCTTTGATTCCAGCCTCTTTGAACTCCTGTGACCACTCTGATTTATGACCTGTGCTGGCCTGTGGTCTCTGCTTACTGCCTTTCCTCTGTGGTCCTCTGGCCTTGTGCCCATGACAACTAGCTCATCTCCACCCATGTTGGCTCTTCGTGTTACTTTGATTTCAAACTTCCCAAAGACAAACATCTAGTTAATTCATTGAGTTTCTTTGTCTCTTAGGCAGAGCCTGCATTAGTGTCTTGTGTCCAGTTAGGTGTGGTCAAGGAGGTCATTAGGCCACAAGCTCTAGCTGGAGTAGGCACTCAGTTGTTTGTTGTTATTGTTGTTTTATGTCCTGGGGCTTTACCTCAGAGCCTAAGTGCTATCTTTGAGCAGCAGCTGCTGCTGCTGCTGCTGCTTCTTCCTCCACTCCTCCTCCTCCTCCTCCTCCTCCTCCACCACTCCTCCTCCTCCTCCTCCTCCTCCTCCTCCTCCTCCTCCTCCTCCTCCTCCTCCTCCTCCTCCTCCTCCTCCTCCAGTCCTGGGGCTTGAACTCGATGCCCAAGGACTGTCCTTGGACTTTCTCAACCATTTGAGCTACAGCACCACTTTCAGCTTTTTCTGTGTATGTGGTACTGAGGAATTGAACCCAGGTCTTCATACATGCTGGGCAAGCACTCTACCACTAGGCCAATATGTAACTCTTTGCTTCCCCTTCTTTCTTTCCTTTCATGTACCTCCCATGTTTGCATGTATCAGTCTATATCAAAGGCATGTCAAGCTTGATCTGACATTGTAGAACAAGTCCTCCCATTTATTTCACTTTTTAGATATTAGACATTTGAAGCAAATCCCAGTCTAACTTTTTTAGATTATGTCCCAAGTACTTCTTTCTTGTGCATCTCTCCCAGTGCACAGGTGCCCAGAATAAGACAACCTTGTCATGCTCGTTTTTTGACCCAGAAATCAAAAATTCATTTCTTTCTTCAGAACAAACCAATGGATAATAGAGTTGGTATAACAAAAGTTAGGAGATAGTGGTTTTTACCCAAATACTGATAATATATCACTATTGCTCATCATAATTCACTCTTCTCTAAAACAAGGTATGTTATCTGAGCAACCTAGCTACTCACGAGGCTGAGATCTGAGTATTTCAGTTTGAAGACAGCCCAGATAGAAAAGTCTTTGAGATTCTTAATTCCAGTTAACCACCAAAAAGTTGGTAATAGAGGTGTAATACAAATGATATAGTGCCAGCCTTGAGCAAAGAAGAAGAGAAGAAGAAGAAGAAGAAGAAGAAGAAGAAGAAGAAGAAGAAGAAGCAGCAGCAGCAGCAGCAGCAGCAGCAGCAGCAGCAGCAGCAGCAGCAGAAGAAGAAGAAGAAGAAGAAGAAGAAGAAGAAGAAGAAGAAGAAGAAGAAGAAGAAGAAGAAATCCAAGCAAGAGTGTGAAGCCCTGAGTTCAAGGCACTGTTACCAGTGCACGCATGTGTGCGTGTCTGTGACACACACACATACACACACACATGATATGCTTGATCTGGTGGCAGGTCTCTTTATGCACTTCTGGTGAACAGTGTTATGATAGTGACTATTGAGTTGCTTGAAGCCTTTTGAAAAAAAGGGAGCTCTAAAAGGTTTGCATAAATAAGACAAGCATGTGTCTGTATTCTTGGTCATCTTGTTTCACACCACTCAGTCAGTCAGGCATTCAGCCTGGGTATGATAGATTGGGCTGACCTCAGGATTTGCTGGTAAAGCTGGAGATAGAAGAGGGATGCTCAGTGTAGAACCCTAACATTTGGGACATGTTAGTTCACAACCAGGCAGAATGGCTGGTTGAAAATTTAGGATTTAGAATTCAGCAAAACAGAATGGCTAAATTCCTAAGACAAAGGTTAAAGAGAAATAAGCAAACCAATAGTCAACTAACAACCAAGGTACTTTTCAGAGACAAAGGAATCAACATGTAGATCCAAAGCCCAGCTCTCCTGAATTACTAAGCAGTCACTAGGACACAGGTTCTAATTAGGGTTTTCCTCCTCCCCAGGTATGTAAGCATTATGGACTTGCAGCATAGTGCTCCAGATGCCATAAATGTCACATTTGCGTGTGGCTGAGCATAAGGGATTTCGTTGGTGACTCTGGCCCCAGTGACTGGTGCTGGCCTGAAGCTGAGCCTAGGGCTAAAACATCCACATTGAACTTAAGACCATACTCTGACCAGAAAAACCTCCTCATTAGTGCAATTATGTTGCTGTCAAACACTCTGTAGCCATTGGAAACACAGTGGAGAATGGGTGGGGGGAGGGTTAAATGTTTCGCTGATTTGGGTTTCTGGGTTGTATTTTGTGGCATACTTTTTGCTTTGAAGTACACATCATAGGAAAATTTGTTCTGGTGGATTTTTCTTTTCCTTTTGTAACCGATTTTATAGTAGCATAATGAATAAGAGTACCAGGCAAACCAGTTGACCCTGGATTTTTTTTAATCTATGAAGTGTTACTATTGTACACTTACAATTATAAAATTGAGAGCCTATATTTATATGGTACTTATATCTGTTGGCACTGTTTGTTTTGATCATCACAGCAGACTTTGAAGATAGGAAGGGGGCCCAAGGTCACAAAAGCAGTACCCAAAGTTTCAGGGTGGGAAGGATGTGGGCCTTCTGAGCCCTGCCCTACTGTTTTCTTCACTAGATCATATTGCTTCCCCAGTGTAAGGTAAAAGCATGAGGCAGTTGTTGAAAATTGAGAAGAATGGATTGAGAGACAGGGCCCCTAATCAAGAAAACTTAAATACAGTTTCATGTTTATACCCTGGCCAGAACCGGACTGCAATTCTCCTACCGACTCTTCCTACGTAGCAGGGGTGTTACTATGCTCAGCTTTTGTTGTTGTGGTTACCGTGGGGTCTAGTGGACCTTTTACCTGGACTGTGATACTGTTGATCTCCATTTCCCAAGTAACTAATATGACAGGCTAGCAACACCCTAGGAATGATCCCAAGCACTGAAAAGTTATAAATAAATCATGCAGGCCAATTGAAAATTCTGGAAATTTATGAGAAGAAGGAAAAGCAATTTTGGGGGGATCCTACTTAGACCACCATTCTGCTTGATCTAGGGTCCTGTGGATGGAGAGAAATAGTCACTCCCCTTGGAATACCTAGTGGCAGAGGAACAAAATGCTGGAGATGACTGGCCACATTTCCTAGAATTTGGAAACATAGCGACAGGGTGGTAGGGTGGCTAAACTGTCTATTAATCATCATTGGTCTACAACAATACAGTTGACCTCATGCAGTAAAAGACTCTGAAACATTATCTCAACTGTAAGGTCTGTGCAGAATAGAGTCAGCCATTGGCTTTGGGGCTGGCTATAAATGGATGTGTAGGTGGTTGAGTGCCACCTAGAAGGCTGTGTGTAGGGGAAAATGGGCTTGTTAAAAATAGATTGGGGGGGGGAGTTTGGCCTAGTGGTTAAAGTGCTTGCCTAGCATGCACTAAGACCCAGGTTCAATTCCTCAGTACCACATACATAGAAAAAAGCCAGAAGAGGTACTATGGCTCAAGCAGTAGAGCTCTAGCCTTAAGAAAACCCAAGGACAGTGATCATGCCCTGAGCCCATGCCCAGGACTGGCAAAAAAAAATAGATTAGGGTCTACCTGTGACGTTCCTTAAAGTAGTAAATACCCTATGATCCTGGGATTCTTCAGAACATTGTTTTTGTCAAACATTAGTCAACTGTGTTAATCCTATAGTTTTCATGGAAATGCAGGAATAAAACAGAAAAGAACAATTCTTTTAAATGGATGATGTGGAATTTTAAACAGAATTTGGATCTGCCATCAGTTACCTGTGTGTGTAAACCTGGAGCAAGTTGTTTAACCTATCTAGAACCCAGGTATCCAGATAAGGTGGGCTTAAGTGAGGTAATTCACGTAGTGTGCTGAGTGACCATGGTTGCTGGTGCTTAAATAGTGCTAGCTATTTATTAGCATCACATCAAATTGGGGATAGCAGGGGGCATTATAATAAAAACCATGACTTTCAGCAATGTGTTGTGGAGACTTATGTAGATGAGCAAATGTAGGCCCCACAAGTGGAGAATGCAGCACATCCATTCATAGGTTTGGTCTCTGGTGCTGAGTATAGAGCAATACAATGTGTAAGAAACCATTAAAGAGGACTGAATGAAGCAATGTGAGTAAAAGCCTTAAACAGGAGTCTTGCAGATTCTAAGCCATCTGTGTATAGTTGATGAGTGAATGAGATGATACCAAGAGAGTAGCCCCTGTGCTTTGGAAAGTGGGCTGAAGTAGTAGCACAGTGTAAGTTTGCCAGAGTGTGTTAATTCTGCCAAGTTGTGCCTTTGACCCAGGCCACATGCAGCTCTGTCTCACAGATTCCAGTGGTACTGCCATTACCATGGTACAGCTCAGTGGTGAGGAGGCTGGGAGGCAGATTCATATAACAACCCCAGGAAAAAGACTGCTTCACATGTCATCTGTCCAAGCAGCACTCACTTCAAACAGTCTAGCTATTGATGTATGATTAATGTTGTGGAGCTAAAGCTACTATTCTCTTAAAAAAAACAAAAGCCTTTATACAGGAAGGAATGTGGTGAGTAGAGACAGAAGCCAGGCACCCAGTACATACACTTGACTTGGTTTTGGGTGAGTCCCTGGATTGCACTCAGAGCTTCACCTGTACCCAGCACACACACTACCATGAGTCCCAGCTGCACATTTCTCCCTTATGTGCAAGGATATCCAGAGTCCTAATCCATAGATTTTCCAGGCTAGGAGGGGCTCCTGTATCATAAATAATGAAATTTCTAATGTAAGTATATCTTTATATAATAAAGAAAGAAAAAGAAATGAGACAAAAGATATATTTGAAAAGAGACTCTTTGTTTTCCAAATGAAAACAAAGTTAATTAATGTAAACAGTTAATGTAAGTGCAAGGTGAATATTCATCTGAAAACAATCAGATATGTTATTTGAAAAAGACATTTCCAAAGATTGTATTAGAGGAGCAAATGAATTTTTTATTTTGTCAGTAAAATAATAAGGGTAAGTTTCGGTTGGAAAAAAAAAAAACCTCACAATGGTTAGTTTAATCTGGGAGCTGGTGGCTCATGCCAGTAATACTACCCAACAATCTGAGATTCGGAGGATTATAATTCAAAGATAGCCTGAGCAAAAAAAAAAAGTTCTAGATACTACATCTTCAAAATAACCAGCAAAAAGGAGAGGTGAAGATGTGGCTCAGGTGATAGAGCACCAATCAAACAAGCAAGCCAAGCAAGCATGAAGCCTTGAATTCAAATCCAAGTATCACCAAAAAAAGAAAAAAAGAAAAAAGAAAAAGAAAAGAAAAAGAGAAAAAGAAAGTAAAAAAGAATCCATTAGTTCAACCTTGATTTTAGGGCACATCTGTTTCCAGAGGAGCAGAGAGCTGCAGGGAGAGAGGAATGTGACCATTTCTCCCACTTATAGTAAGTCATTGGACTTGCACTCTTGGAGGGCAGATATCTCAAGTGATCCTACAGCCAGTGTCTGTTCCAGCACAGCTCAGTACTTATTTAGAAATATATAAAAGCATTACAAAGCTGGGCGCTGGTAGCTCAAACCTGTAATCCAACTACTCAGATGCCTGAGATTTGAGAATCATAATTTGAAGTCAGCCCCCAAAGTTTATGAGACTCTATTTTCAATTAACCACACACCAAAACAAAACAAAACAAAAACAATGGAAGTGGCACTGTGGCTCAAGTGGTAGAGCTCTATCCTTGAGCAAAAGTGCTCAGGGACAACACCCAGACTGAGTTCAAGCCCCAGAACTGGCATAAACTTAACAAAAACAATACAAATAGACACCCAGCTTCTTCTTACATTTTAGCTGAAAGCAAAGATAAAACAAAAAATATCCTTCATTATCCCTCCTATTTCCTGAAGAAGATTCTATGCTACCTTAGGGTGAGGGACCTCATCCTGCCAGCTCTGTTTCCCAATACCTGAGGCACAGCCTAGATAAAGGTTCCTACTATGTCTTATCAAGTAGTAAGACAATAAGAGATGGAACAGAATGCTACTCACTGCTTCCATGTGCCATGTTTTCTTTATCTGTGGTCACTTGCTGATTTCCTTTCTTCCTCTTCTGTTCTGTCACTACTAATAGATTCATTTTGTCGCTAAGCACCTGTAGTCAGAAGGAGTCATACATCTCTGGAGGGTAGAAGAGAAGATGAAGACATCCTCAGGTTCCTATAGGGCTGGCTCAAATGGCATCATGCTCTTTTCAGCCATTTTCTGGTTCTCTTCCTGGCAAGAGGACTGGGTACCTGAGAGGCAGATATTTGGCTCTGGGTCGACAGTCTTTTCTGGTGTTTGACTGCCTTTGTGGAAATGTAAGTTGTATTTCCATAGCCTCAGTAAGGCAGGACATTCTGTGATCATGGCACATGGACAGACAATCATCTGACCCCAGAACCAGAGGAAAGGCATCTTCCAACTCATACTGTGTGACTGTCGGGATGGCCCAGAAGTCACTCATATCCATTCGTCCTGCTCAGGCCAGTGAGTCAGAGCCTTGGGTCAGTCAGGATCTATTGGTTAAAATTCACTGAGATCCTGTGAACCAGGCCCATTTTTATTTTGCTTCAGAGGAGGATCTGCCCCAGTAACCTGACTGGGCCTTGTGGAATCCTGCTGAAAATTTGCAAGCTAAGTAGAACTTGAATCATGGGTAAGGCTCTTGTAGAGCAGTTTCCTAATGAGATTTTCAGTTCTAATGAACTAGCTTCTTGATTTCCAATATTTATTTAAAAAGTGAGGGAAGTGGAAAGAAAGAGATGGAAGGAAGAAAAGAGAGAGAGAAGAGAGTAAAAACTTCACAAAACAAAACACAACCATGTAGCTAATATCATCATGTTGGGAATCTAAACCCATGGATAATTTCTTATTTTATAGATAAATTTTACAAATGTGGTTTTCTGAAGAAAATCCCTTACCATTTTTAAATATCCCTTCTGGTTTCTGTATGGTTTTGCATGTATGGCTTTGCAAGCGATCTTTTTCCTTCCTTCACTCAGAGTTCCTGCTTTGCAAGAAAACTTAGGCTTGGGGGCATAACCACCCCCACCTCTAGTTTTAGATGTCCTTCCTGCCTCTGTGAGGGCCTTTTCTTACACCTACCTTCTAACTCGGCAGGGTGGGATCAGCTGTCTTAAAGACAGCTGATTTCTTGGCTCTAGCCCCTCTTTTGGAAGACAGTTCTGCTATGTAATGAGTCAAGCAAGCCATCCATCAGCTCTGTTTTTTAATAAAACACGAATACTACAGTTTATGGCTCTCACTATTCAAACACAAATTGAGTCTAAGAGGAATTACTCATCATAATGGCTATAACCCTCATCTCCAGGCAGCCACACTGCTTGTGAAGTTTACCCCGGGTTAGACAGTGATGGGCGAAAGGAAAGAAGGTTCAGCAGGCACTGAGCAGAGACTTCCCAGGACAGTGGGAAGTAGGATGCACACAAAACTATCACCTGGCTTCTTTGTCATTGCACACAGCCCTCCTGTGACCCAAGAGACAGAGTCTCCTGAGAAACTGGGACCTGCTGTCTGTGAGGCACAGCATGAGTTTGTCCGGAAAGAAACATCCTGTTTTTCTCTGAAAGACACATAGGTTCATAAGAAAGCCATCTTCTTTTCCCTGCTTACACTGACAGAGCAGCCTCCTCCCCACAGACTTACGTGGTATTAGTGACTGTGGAGGAGTCAGGCTGGGGATTAGAAAGATAACCTGGGAAGAACAAGTTTAGCTTAATGCCTGGCTCCCAATGTCACTGTTAGCTCCATTTTATAGATGCAAAAACTGAGCCTCAGCTATTCATAAGCTTGTAGTGGAGCCCAGACTTACACCAACAGCTTTGGATTCTAAATCCTATGGGATATCCATAGCATATTTTGTCACCCAGGCACACTGAACTAGGACCCTTCTAGAGGTAGTGTCAGGATCTAAAAGAACATTAGCCACTAGAACCATGGCACTTCAGAGGAGTCTGGGCAAGGGTTCAAGTGTGGTCCTTCTATAGGATTCACATTTTCTGCTGTGAGGTGACTGCACATAGGGCAGTCTACTAATCCTTCAAAACCCAGGCACCTTCACCTCTATATTTCAGTCCTTCCTCACTCCTTTCTCCAATGCACTCATGCTTCTTTGAGCTGGCTTGGACTACAAGATCAATGCCACATTTAACCTTCCCATCACCCTCCTAATAAAACGTGATTACATTTAAGGAGCTGCAATTCCTGAACTGTTGCCTGGCTGTCGTATTAGTGGAAAGTCAGAGCTTAGGAAGATGTTGTCTTTTGTTTTTCAAATTGCTGATGGCACTCAAGGAGGTGCTAATATCTTTTTACTGTTCCACTGCTGGGAAAGTCTTTGTCCAGAGAAGAAAAGATTCCACAATAGACTTTCTTAATTAAATATTGCCTGATGCCAGATTACCGCTCAGAAGGCAGCGGTGGGTTCCATTAAAGGATGAACTTTACTCCCACAGCTGACAGCTGATTAATGTGTTAATTAGAAACCCTACCTCCCCCCACCAGTTACCCGAATCTTCTCTTAAGCCAGACAGAATGTATATAAGTATTGTGCCCATGTGGGTAACCTCATGGCACACGTTGACTTTGACTTTGGATGTTTATATAAAAAATGAAGGTTCAGTTGCCAGCATGAATAGCTTGCTTTCTTTCCAGGGGAAATACAAGATGGAAAGAGTTATAGGAACCAGAAGTCCTGCCTTTGAGTTTGCTGGTATCAAGATGAGTGATATTTCTGCTGAGGCAGTGGCTTTTGAGCAGCTTAGTGGTGTAGATTGCCACACATTTATTTCGCAGGAAAGGAGTGAATCCATCAGGCCACTGAGCCTATAAGTACTAATCTGGCAGCCAGCCACTAAAATATAAATACTCTAAATGGACTAAAGGAAATGTTCATCCTGTTGTTTAAAATTGGACACATCCCAGGAAGGTAAATTTAATCTTTTTTTAGAGGACTGCTGTTCTAGGGTTGTTGAATGGAACATGCATTTGTTTATCTCCTCTGTAATCTTTTTGTCTTCTTGGTGCTACATTATGTATTTGTGATATTTCAGCTGTCCTCTTCAGTGGTACTGCTTTGGCTGATGGCTTGGTCCCCAGATTGGCATAGTTAAACAACAGCAGGCTTGGTCCAGTCTGGGACCTGTTAGGGAGAGAAGGGGACCCAAAGGAGGCCAGATTCCACCAGAAACGAAACATCGCAGGGCAGGGAAGCTGAGCTCTCTACTCCGTCTTTGCTTTTGAAAATGTCTAGAGGAAATTTGGTGTTTCTTGCCACAATATGAGAGGGGGGGAAGGGAGGGAAGAAGGGGAGGCAGGCCGCAGAAAAATAAAAATAAATGAATAAAATGTAAAGCTGTCAGTAGAAAAAGAGAGCCCCACCCCCAATACCACAATCCAGAAAACCACCATTCATGAGACAGACACATTTAGTGTGTTTTGTATGATATGCAAGTATTGTTTTATTAAAGAAAGATACAGTGTATAGTTTTGCCCAACTATCACATCTTAAGTAATCAGCTCAGGCTCTTAGGATGAAATCTTTAATTACAAGAAGCGTGTCATTAGTTAGATGGAGAATGAATGATGGTACTATGTTTTATTGCCTCACATGATATAGCCATTTGTGCCATAAATTCATTGACCTCATCTTAAATGATGACTCCTGTATGACAGACTTGATTCATTATTTCTTAAGCGACAGCTTTTTTCCCTTCTAATAAGTTTTTGCTTAATCAGGAAGATTGCTTGACTGTATTTTCAGACCAGTCTTGTGAACTGAAATGCAGTAAGGCAAGGTGATACACACTCACATACCACCCTCAAATGATATGCTCAAGGTATGTGCCATGTAATCTGGGGTGCTACAGAAAAATCAAAAGCACCAATGTTGGGCTTTTGCTTTAATGGGAAAATAGGGTTTTCTCCTAACTTTTATACTTGCTGTACTTTTATGTGGAAATAGGTAATAAATACTGAAGAATTCCCATTTCATAATTGGGACACATCCATGAGCATTCCTTACCCACCAATAAATTATTGAAAGTGATAGAAAGGAAGGGAGAATGTTTAAGTTATATTTACATTATTATTATTTTTACCCCACATGAAAATATTTATTTAGCTTCAGGAAATAGGAATCCTCTGGAGGCAAAAATATTCAATCTGGCAATTTGAAAGCCAATTAATGATCTCAGAAAACTCTTCCCCCTTATGGTTGAAGAATAAGATCCAAAAGAAATATGCCAGAAAAATTGGCATCTTATTTTAATTAGTTTACTTCATTGATGACTTTTTTAGCTCATGATTAAAGAAGCTATATTTGATCCTTTACTTTAAGCTTGTATGTTTATAGTTTAGCTTTTCTATGGATACCTAATACTGAAATAAAAGTAGGTGGCTTTATTTCACAATGGAATTTAAATGCCATATCATTATTTGTTAACTTTATTAAAATGACACTACTAGTTTACTTCACCTAGTGAGAAATGTAAGACCACATAGGCAACTCAGGAGGAACTCAAAAGTATGGTGAAAGGTAGGCAAATAAGAGCACCTGAATAATGACTGTTTTGTGTGTATACATGCTTTTTATGGGGCTAATCTCAGGGTATAGACACTGTTCCTGACCTCTTGTGTTCAAATCTAGCACTTTACTACTTGAGTCATACCTCCAGACTTCCAGCTATTTTTGTAGTTAATTGGAGATAAGTCTATCTCAGACTTTCCTTCTAGGCTGGCTTTGAACCATGATCCTCAGATTATAGCCTCCAGAGTAGCTAGGATTACAGGTATGAGCCACAGGTGCCTGGCTTTCTCCATTTGTTTAACCACGTTAGTGACTGCAACAGCACTGATAACGAAGTTGAAAGAGTAATTTTTGTAATCATCACTCTCCTCAAAGATTTTAAGAAACATTTTGAAAGAGCAACTTTGTTTGAGATGAAACAGAAAATGAATGGGTGTCAGTAAGTATATTTTACTAATTTTCACACTGTGAAATTTATTACCTGTAAATATCAGTGAGATTTTTTTAAAAAGTGAGAAGAGAAAGAGTGGATTTACACACACAGACCCACATCTGCCATGAGAATATTGGCCCACATTCATAAACTAGAATACTACCACTGTTTACAGTCAAGGAAAGCTGAGAGTTAAATGAGATGAGTAATCAAATGCCCAGCATATGTTGTTTGTATGTTGTTTATATGACCAATCATTATTAAAATTTATCATTTTAATTATATCACTTTATGATGGTTAAACACACACAAACATACACATGCACACACACCACCACCACCACCACACCATCACCACCACTAACAACAGAACAGACATTCTCTTGAAAACCAGGATCCCATTTAGAACAATATTGGTACCATTGATTTATTGTAGGAGATACGGAGTTTAAAAAACTCATGATTACACTGTATTTCACAATTCTTCCTCTGGTGTTATATGACTTGAGAACTAAGAAAATGACAAAAAAAATTTAAAAAGAATAAGAAAAAGAAAAAAAAGATTGTGTGTGTAAAATCCTGTCAAAAGAAGTAAGGCACTGAGAGAGCTATTGAAATTTTTGACATCTGTTTATCTGTTTATAGCTATGGCAAGATTACTCATATTAATTCTTGTTTAAAATGCCATATGAAGGAAAGACATTTGTGCAAACAAGAGTCATATTTGAATTGTAGATCATGTCTTCACCATCTGTGAGAGCTGATGGTGTTGCAAAATTAATGTGTTAATGAAATCACAATAATTTCTCCAAAGTAATGGGTTCTGAAGCCGAGAATGACTATTTTTTGAACTTTGATGTCTAGTGATTTCCAATTGGGAAAAGCTCTCAGCCTTTAATTAGTTCTGCAGCCCAACTTTAAAAGTAAATTTGGTGATGTCTTTCTTTTGCCAGCAATAGATATGAGGAAGGGGGAGGGGGGAAGCCATAACAACCTTTGGAAAATGTTCTCTGGTGTTTGAAAAGTTGTTAAATAAGACTGCCTGCCAAGAAATGTCACCAAAAATTCTGACTACTGAGAAAGAGTGGGCAAACAGCTCAAAAAATAATTCTAGTTTGCTGCAACATCACAGGTTGGGAATAGCTAAACCTCACACAGACTTCATGAGCAAGTCCAAGTTTCTTCTTGGAAGCCAGACATAATGGTGTTCAGTGCTCTGTGTTATTGGTTAACACAGCACACCCCTTCCAACTGCATTATTGGACAGAGTCAGCAGTGTGGAGTGATTTTGCCTGAGGAGAATTTTAAGGGGTTATGTGCCATGCCCATTGAACTTTCTGGAGAAATCTTTCCTCCCATACTGTTCAGATTTGTGTTTACAGTGAACCTCTAACTAGTAAATGTGTGGAGGCAAGAATCTGCACAAATATATACAATTCATATTCTCTCTCTCTCTCTCTCTCTCTCTCTCTCTCTCTCTCTCTCTCTCTCTCTCTCTCTCTCCTCTCTCTCTCCCTCTCTCTCTTCTGAACCAGAGCCATCTTTAAGTCATGCTTTAAAAGGGACAATTCGATTTTTTGAAAAAGAGATTGTGATTATTGCTATTCAGAAGAGTTAGTATTTATAAAAACAAGTCTGTCATTTCACAGACATCTCAGAATGTTGCCTTTCAGAAGGGAGCACTTCACCCTGTCTGAGAAATTGTGATAAAGTGTGACCCAGCATTGATGTGAAACCTGAAACACCCTTCTACCCAGGAAATTGCTTATCTCACCTGTTGTGTTTTTTTTTTAATTGCTTGTGTTGTAGGTATGTGACTGGTGTAAGCACATAAGACACACAAAAGAATACCTGGATTTTGGGGACGGGGAAAGAAGGCTTCAGTTCTGCAGTGCAAAATGTCTCAATCAATACAAAATGGACATTTTCTACAAAGAGACACAGGCCAACCTTCCAGCTGGGCTGTGCAGCACATTACACCCTCCCATGGAAAATAAAGCAGAAGGCACCGGGGTGCAGCTGCTCACTCCAGACTCTTGGAATATCCCGCTAACTGATGCTCGGAGGAAGGCGCCCTCCCCGGTGGCTGCCGCCGTCCAAAGCCAGGGTCCCGGCCCATCCGCGTCCACCACCGTCTCTCCATCTGACACCGCCAACTGCTCTGTCACTAAAATCCCCACGCCGGGGCCCAAGTCTATGCCCATCAGCGAGACTCCGAACCTCCCTCCCGTCTCCGTGCAGCCCCCCGCCGGCATCGGGCCTCCCCTGGGCGTCCCCCCTCGCAGCCCTCCCATGGTGATGACCAACCGCGGCCCGGTGCCGCTGCCCATCTTCATGGAGCAGCAGATCATGCAGCAGATCCGCCCGCCCTTCATCCGCGGGCCTCCGCACCACGCCTCCAACCCCAACAGCCCTCTGTCCAACCCCATGCTTCCCGGCATCGGGCCCCCGCCCGGCGGCCCCCGGAACCTGGGCCCCACTTCCAGTCCAATGCACCGACCCATGCTGTCGCCCCACATCCATCCCCCAAGCACCCCCACCCTGCCTGGGAACCCTCCGGGCCTGCTGCCCCCGCCACCCCCGGGCGCCCCCTTGCCGAGCCTCCCCTTCCCGCCGGTGAGCATGATGCCAAATGGCCCGATGCCCGTGCCGCAGATGATGAACTTCGGGCTGCCGTCGCTCGCGCCCCTGGTGCCGCCCCCGACCCTACTCGTGCCATACCCGGTGATCGTGCCCCTGCCCGTGCCCATCCCCATCCCCATCCCCATCCCTCACGTCAATGATTCCAAGCCCCCCAATGGGTTCTCCAGCAACGGGGAGAGCTTCATTCCCAGCGCCCCGGGCGACTCCTCGTCGGCGGGGGGCAAGGCCGGAGGACGCTCCCTGTCCCCCCGGGACTCCAAGCAGGGCTCGTCCAAGTCCTCGGACTCGCCGCCCGGCTGCTCGGGCCAGGCCCTGAGCCTGGCGCCCGCGGAGCCCGGCCGGAGCGAGGTGGTGGACCTGACCCGGCGCGGAGGCAGCCCCCCGGGCGCGGGCGGCCAGCCCGGCTTCCCGGGCGTGCTGCAGGGCCCGCAGGACGGGGTCATCGACCTGACGGTGGGCCACCGGGCCCGGCTGCACAACGTGATCCACCGCGCGCTGCACGCGCACGTCAAGGCGGAGCGCGAGCCGGGCGCGGCGGAGCGCAGGACCTGCGGCGGCTGCCGGGACGGCCACTGCAGCCCGCCCGCCGCCGGCGACCCGGGCCCGGGCGCCCCCGCGGGTCCCGAGGCCGCCGCGGCCTGCAACGTCATCGTGAACGGCACGCGCAGCGCCGCGGCCGAGGGCGCCAAGGGCGCAGAGCCGCCGCCCGAGCAGCCGCCGCCCCCGCCGCCGCCGCCGCCGCCCGGGCCCCCGCCCAGGAAGCTGCCGTCGCCCGAGGAGCCCGCGGTGAGCGAGCTGGAGTCGGTCAAGGAGAACAACTGTGCGTCCAACTGCCACCTGGACGGGGAGGTCGCCAAGAAGCTGATCGGGGAGGAGGCCCTGGCGGGGGGCGACAAGTCGGACCCGAACCTGAATAACCCCGCGGACGAGGACCACGCCTACGCCCTGCGCATGCTGCCCAAGACCGGCTGCGTGATCCAGCCAGTGCCAAAGCCCGCCGAGAAGACGGCCCTGGCGCCCTGCATCGTCTCCGCGCCCCTGCTCAGCGCCGGGCCCGAGGACCTGGAGCCGCCGCTCAAAAGGAGGTGCCTCCGAATTAGAAATCAGAATAAGTAAAAGGTTTGTATGTCCACCCGCCCGGGCGCCCGGCCTCGCTCCTCTCCGGGCGGAGGCCAGACCTGTGTGAAGACGATTTTTTAAAATTTAAACCTTATACGTGTTTTACGGTGCACTTGTGGGACCCGACACGTTCTCTCTCGTTTCACCACAGCTCACCCGAGACAAACCTCCCGAACGCCTGAACCCTCATTGAAACATTTTGTCTTTCTTTTATGGTTAGGGTCATCTCTAACGCGCCCAGCTGGAGAATAGGAGGATGGGGGGAGAAGGAGAGGTCATTCGGGAAATCTAACCGTTCAGTTCAGGCGCGAGGTTACAAGGCAGCGGAGACCGGGGGGGTCTGTGAGCTGGGGCCCGCCCAGAGCTCATTGACAAGGCTGTCCCAACTTACCAAATGTTACTGATAACCAGGAGACGCCGCCGACTGAACCCAGGCCGCAGAGCCACTGCCTGGCAAGGTGATACAACCATCAGCGGCTCTTCTGTTAGCTCTGCTCAAACCAGCAGGCAGGCTCCATGCATCGCTGGCCATCTTTTCCTTCTCCCTTTTGGGGGTGGGGTGGGGGGACTTAGGAGCTCAACTGCTGTGTTTCTCACTACAGACGTGTGGGAACTGAAGGAGAGAAGCAGTTAGGGACTGCACATCTCTGACCTGATGGGGAGAATCCATCCACTGGGAGTGAGTCGAAAACTTAAGCATGGTAGGGGGGTGGGGTGTGTATGTGTGCCACTGAGGTCAGATGTGGCCTCATTTGCCCCCTGCCAACTATATGGAACAGGCATGGGGCACATATAACCAAGGAGGAAGAAGTAGTTTAGAGGTCTGCCCAGGTCAGGGGAATCTGTGTTCAGTTCAGACCTGTGTACTGTGTCCTGGAGTGAACTCTCTTCTACCCAGGTGGGCAGTGAAGAGCCAAAATTCAGTTGTTTATCAATTGTATATGGAGGAGAAGAAGAGAAAAGAGCAATCATTTAACATTTAACTTGTACACTACTCCTTCCAGGGACTGGGAGCAAAGGAGAATTAGGGCACTGCCACTGCCCTTAAGACAGAGAGGAAGGAAGACTAGGGCAAGTAGAAAGAGTCAGTCACTCCTCTCAAGTTCCTGGTGTGTGCAGGCTCTGGTTTTTCATAGTATTTGGAGCTGGATTCATAAAACAGTTTTCTTCATTCTACTGATAAGAAGAGACATATTACACAACCTGCTCAGATTACCCAGGTTAGGAAGCGGAGCGGTGGTTCAAATCCAGGTGGTCTAACTCCAGCTATGTTTTCTTTAAACCACGGAAGGAGAACACATTAACAGATTTCCTTGGTTGCTTTAATTACTGAGATTCTTCTATCCAATTCACTTGCCTTGGGAAAAGTTCTTAAAACACCTATTTTCCCCAACTCTTCAATTTTTAATTCTTTTTGTTGTTGTTTTGTTTTTACCTATAACAGCACACCACGAATTCATGAAGCAATTGCTTTTGGGGGGTTGAGCATAAAAGCCAGTAGTGGTGTGGTATGGTCAGCTCTTGTCTTTAAGTGGGTGTATTTACATGGATACCTAATTATAGCCCAAGAAGTTTGAGTGGAATATTTGAGTGGTACAAGGAGAGTTTCTTAGAATCATAGTTTGAGGTTTTCTTTTCCTCTGATACCTTGGTCAGTGGGGGCAGAATACTAATAAAGGCCTTCACCATCCTTGATTTTATGTTGATCTCTTCTGCTGACTGAAGACAGATACCTCAGTTTCCTTATAGTCACTTCAGTTGAAAATGCCCTGATTTGTTCACAAGAGTAATTTGTTCTGGTTGATAAAGCTGAGTAATGAGAAGGTATGGACAAAAAGGTGAGCACCTTGTGCAAGTGAGAAAGCATGGAGAATTGTCATTCAAAACACTTTTTAGTATCACTCATTCAAATAGTATTAAAGGAAAAATGGAAGGGTGAAAGATTTTACTACGACTGTTGGGGCAAGAGTAGTCAAGGCAGCCTAGAAGTAGTATGGGACCAGACAATTACAAAAGCATAAGATCTGTGATGGTTACTGGGATGATCTGTGCTTCTGAATAATCAGGTAAGGATCTCGCATGTGAGCCAGAATCATTACTAAAAATATTAACTTGGCCTCAGCCAATTTTAGAAGATACCATGATAAAAATCGCCTGATTTCTTTTGAGACTGGAGATGTCTTATTAGGATTGGTCCTTCAGGAAAATACAGTTTCTGTCTAAAGTCAGAAATTCTCAGGCTCTACTGGCTACAGGGAGGTGACAGGGCAAGAGATTTAAGAGTGGGGAAGAATCAACTCTTCCCCAGTAAATCATACCTCCTCTTGCCCTCAGTAGTTCCGTGTCGGCTCATAGCATAGCTCAGTGTGCCATAATTCACTCAAACCCCTGGCCCTTCCTGACTCCAAAGCTACATTTACTCTCTGGGCATATGTGGTGCTGTTTTTCTTCTAGGCCTTCAGAAATCCAACCATTCATATGGCTGGAGAAAGCAGAATATATCCACTAGATAAGGATTGCAATGCCTTTGTACTCTGCTTTAATGGCACACATTCTTTGAGGGCAAGTGAAAGAAGGCTAAGGTGTGGTAGAAGATATCAGTGAACCATTTCTTGTGTGTCTTTTGCTGATTCTTTGTAATATTTCTCATAGGTGAGTCTTCCAGTAAGACTGGTCAGTGTTTGTTATTCTTCTCCCCATGTCTACTTTTTTCATATGGTATGGTGATTAGTAAAGAAGGAAACATTTAAAATAGATCCATACTGATTGTATCTTGAAATTAGCAACCCTAGCTACAGCTGCCTTCACAGAAGTCATTTATTTCTTAGTTTTTTGCAAAGTTGAAGTCCTTTCTTCCATTTCATGATGTTGCTCTCTTCCTGGATATCTGGCTTTATTCGTTCTTGTTTGTTGATATGACTACAAATGTTTTTAATGGACCGATGTTTCACCCAGATGCATAACTAATGAAGTTTAGTTAAAGATTTTAAAAGTTTATAAGTTTCTCTTTAATCTTTAACTTTTAAGATTTGAAATACCAATACTGCAGCTTCTGTTACTAGAAAAAAAAACAAATAATAAGAAAAACAATGTATAAACATTTCCCACACTATCCTATCCACAAAGAATTCCACTTATAAATGAAATACTCCCTCTTTGTCTTTGCTTGGGAGGTTGAGGGATAACTGTTTGTATTTGTACATTTTCTGAATTTCTATAGTTTACACTTGTTTATGGTACATTGGGGAGTTCAGAGAAACCATTTGCAAATGTTTGAAGATATTCAAAAGACAATACTCCCCCTCCTCAATTTTCCAGGGAAATAATATATTCTCTCTAAGTTAAATCATCAATGGAAAAAAAAATGTGTGCCAGAGTAACTCTTTTACTCCATCCTGTTAGGACCATACAACTTCGCACTCTTGTGGCTCTCTAATTTTTTTTTTATTTCTAGAGCCATAGAAACCTACATAGAATGATTCTTCTCTGGACTCAGTGGTAGAGATTCAACTTTATGTTTTTAGAGAAAACTGGAGGAGCCAGCTGTGATTTTTGGCTTCCTGGAGTTTAGTCTAGTCATGGAGTCACAATCCTTTCAACAATTGTCTCAAGGCAAGTGATTTGCTTCATTGAGGCCAAAAGGATGGAGGTGACAAGTTAACTTTTTTGCCAATTTAGTTTCTTAGCTGAGAAGCCCAAGAGGCCAGACTGACTAGAAGACTGGAAACAAAATCTGTATACTCGAAAACAACACTTATAGGTGTCTTCTTTCAAAGCAAATACCAAGAGCGAATCTGCACACATGGGATGTGCTCAGCTCCTAGACCAGATTTGAGCAAGTTAATGTTCCCATATTTGATGATTAGAAATGTTCCATGGTGATAGTCTCTAAGTTAAAGGTTAGTCTATCTCTACCAGGATGTAGATAGAAGTACATCAAAGAACGACTAAGAATTCACCAGATTGGTATCATGCACACTTGTGAGTGGGGTATACCCAGGATAGACCTGGCTGTGATCTCTTTGGTCTAGTAGAGGAAAGACCCACCATCATCATGTTCAGTGAGCTTCTGGATCTACATTCACTGATAAGAGTTATCATGTGAAAGCATATAACGTAGTTGCAATGACACATGCGCCAGATATTTATTGCTTTCAGACATAGCCAAAACCTTCTAAAATTTCAGCTGGGATGGGACTCTGAGGAAGCAGAAGCAGCATTCTGTGCACAAACTGCAAGAGGGACCCATCAGGCTCTATGCAAGTGCAAAACGCTGGTCTTCCTATAATCGCCAGACCTTCTAAGGCATCTTCTCAGAGCTGTTTCTCCATGAATGGCCTTCAGCAATTTCCTCTCAGATTTCTTGGAAAGTATTGTGTGCTTTAGATATGCAAGCATTTTCTTGAGGGGAGGTTTTGGCTTCAGAGAGAGTAGACTCTGCATCTTTAAAGGATTATCTTCCATTTTTAATGAGCAGTATCTCAATTGGCATTTTTCCTTGTTCTTCTGAGAAAGCTGAATTACTTGTAAATTTCTCTTAAAGTCATTATCTAGTTTTTGCAAATTTCCTCCCCATCCCCCCCCCCACCTTAGTGCTAGGGTTCAAACCCAGGGCTTTGAGCCTGCTAGGTAAGTGCTCCATCACTGAACAATACCCTCAATCCTATTTGGAAGGGAGGGCAATTTTTGCTGTGGATATAATATTGCAAAACAAGCACTGCAGCTACCTGTGCCTTAGGAATAAAATGCAAAAAGTTCAAATTACCAAGTTAGAAAGGGCATATGATGACAAAGAAAAGTGAAGCAAAAAAAAAAACCCAATCATTTTTCCTAGCATTAAACTTTATTCTGCATGGGGAGAGAGCCTGAGTCTGTGGAAAAAATGGCCTTCTCTATGGCCTTCTCTGTCAGTGAGGCTGAGAGTAAACAGGCTAGAGTCAAGCTGGCAGATGAGTAAGGGGCACTAAGGGAGTGAGGTCTAAAAATGCTGCCCATCCACCCTTTCTCCCCAGAATGTGTCTTCACCTGAGAGAGTGCACAGGGGAAGAGAGGCATTTGACCAGCTATTAATAAGCCATTGTCTGGAAGGGCTTTGGAAATCAGCTCCATGACTGCTTTTCCATGAGTTACTGCTTGCTGCGTTGAGCAAGCATCATGGTTCCATCACTTACACCTACTTTCGTGCAGACAGGCCTTGCAGAGGGGCAGAGACGACGGAGGGACCAAACCTAGAGCAGCACAGAACACTTACCTCATGTGAGGAACACTTCCCTCTGCTCCCATGTCCTGCCTTTTCTCAACCTCTCCTATTGAAGACATGGTACCAAAGAAATAGGGAAGGGGCAGCACTTCCTTCTCTTTCATTGTGCCTGCACAGTATTCCTTTGTATCTTGTAGTTGTATAATACTTTCTATGTGGATGGATGTTAAGGCAATACATTCTGTGTGTTTAAGCATTTTTATATACCTGAAAAGGCATAAAGAGAAGTCACTTGGAGAAACTAATAAACCAGGGTTAAAAGATAAACTGTCCAGCACCAGCCATATTTCATGGAGTCCCATTGTCAAGGAAGAGGAGTAAATGCCAGTCGGATGCCAGCTCTGGATACTAACCAAGTAGAGATCTTCTCCAGATTTGGGGATTTCCAGAGTGCTAAGCTTGAGAGAAAAGAAGGGATGGACACACACACACACACACACACACACACACACTCCAACACACATCAACTAGGAATAACGGCATGCACACAAATTACTTCAAGGTTCACTTAAAAGATTCTAGTGAAAATAATTGGGCCAAAAACAAATGATGGTGACAATAAGAACATTATCAGCAACAGAAACCCCTTGGGATTGGCCTCGATTGCTTTCAAATAGTCACTGAGTGTACACCTGATTATTCCTAAGTTAGAAACCAGCCAAGATATCTCAGAAATCTCTTTAAGTTTGCCACTCTTGGGGATAAATTATTATCACAATCTAAAAACAAAACAAAATAAGCAAACAAGAACTGTGTAGAGAAGTTCCATGCATGCACCAGAATCATGGTGAGACATAGGCAGAAGGCCTTTTCCATGCAGGTAAGGCCAAGGCTATGGCAAATGAAAGCTTTGTGCTTCCAGCCTCATTCTCATCCAGACATTTGGCTGGTCGTTTCATTACCCACTACCCCCCCACACACCCACACCTGTCTGTCTTGGACAACAGGCTGTTTGGGGGTAAAAAAGGAAGTAAGAATGTTACTGATAGTGTTTAATGCATAATAGACAGAAAAACACTTTATAGATTCATTTGATATAAAACTTGGACCTATGGTCCTAAAAACATGATTAAAACGTGTATCTCTCCCTCATTTGCATGGCTTGTTTTCCTAGAGTGTTTTCGTTATTGAAAATGAGTGGCATTCCCATACAACATATGTCTCAGTGTGTAATGATATCCTCCTTGCAGCTGGCTTAGGTCTCTAAGTGTTACTAAAATGTTACTGTCTTAAATTTGAGCTAACCTACAATAACAAATTATGTAGGAGCAAAGTGGCTAAAGGGCATTTAGTGAGAGAAGGGAGAAGCCTTATATTTCACCCTTCTACTCTTGTTTTGGAAGTTCAGACTGTAACATGATATTTTTTCCTAGAGAAATCTACCCATGCACACTTTAAAACTGGTGCAGATTGGGTGTTGTGGGAGCAAGAATGATCAGGCTTAAGTTTCTCTGTGAATTTCTGCTTCCCATCAACAAGCGCTTTTGATATTTTAAACCCCTATTTAGAGTAATTTCAAGATATTTGGAGTCCATGTGGTTAAATGTAAAACTTTGTCATTATGATTTGTTAGATGCTTATACTTTAAATATTTATAAGTCATTTTTAAGTACTTTATTCCAAAAGCCCTCTCCCACTAGAATACTATAATTGAGTGGTATCTGAGCATCATTTTAAGGCATCATTTTACTGACGGGGTAAGTCAGTGCAGCAGGCAGCACATTCTCCTCGCTCTTCTGGTTTTCATTCAAATGTCACTTTTAGTTGATTCAGCTTCTTTTAAAAAATGTATAGTAAGTCTTAAATAGGATTGATCGACTCTGATTTTAAAAAAAATTCCTTGGGAACGTAAAGTTAAAGTGTTCTAACTTGAGCCACCTACTTTTCATTCTAAGAATAATTAACAAACTTCCCATTAGAGTATTCTATCTTAGTCTTGTGTCTGTGTGAACTTATTGTGTTATAATTTTCCACCAGAATATCTTAGGGACAGTTGGTTGGTGTGTAAAATAAATTCTTTATTGTTCAGCTTTCTGCCATCTTGGAACTCAAGACATAAGAGCCTGTCTTATCGTAGTACATAAGAGCCTGTTTATGTACTCATGAAAAAGAAGAGGGAAAACTCTTTCCAAACTCAGAATCCATTTACACTTCAGAGGTTATAAATCTCAAGCTGATTACAGGCCTTTGGGGCTCAAACCTTCTATGTCTAGCAAAATGCAACATTTTGGTAAGAACCAGGGGATAGAAGATATGTAAAAAGGCTCAGGAACTTGATCAGACATCTAAAAACACTTACCAAATAACGTTTTCATGGGTAAATGAGTCAGAAACATATAGATTGAATTTCTTTTAAAAATCATATGGGTTTCAAAATTAAGGCCAAGTGCTTGGCGAAATAAAGTTTAGTTTTGGCCAAACCCCCAAAATTCTAGATTTTGCCAAACCAAAAATACACTCAGATCTCCCCCCCCACCTTCCGACCATTTAATATAATGACATCATAATCATGGACCTCAAAGGCTATTTTCATTTCCTTCAAGGTTTGAGAAATATGAATCTAAAATACTAATAGAAACAGAATTTGGGGGAGGTAGGAAAATATTACGACCTCACACTGAAGATGAGGATCACTAGTTCAGATTCTTGTCCTGATCTTTTTTTTTTTTTTTTTTTTTTGTCAGTCCTGGGGTTTAAACGCAGGGCCTGGGCACTATCTTTGAGCTTTCTCAAGGTGAATACTCTACCACTTGCACCGCACAGTACCACTTCTGATTTTTTTCTGTGTATGTGGTACTGAGGAATTGAACCCAGGGCTTTGTGCATGCTAAGCAAGCACTCTATTACTAGGCCACACTTCCAAGTCTTGTCTGATTTTAAAAAAATGTACTTTTATTGTTATTATTAAGGTAATGTACAGAGGGGTTACTGTTTCATAAGTCAGGTTATGAATACAATTCTTTTTGGACAGTGTCACCCCTTCTTTGCTTTGCCTCGGTTTCCCCTCCCATCCCTGCCCACAAGGTGCATAGCTCATTTGCCACATAATGTTCTTGCCCTGATTCTAATGACCCTTCTCTGTCTGATCACTTTGTTCTGTATCATCTCTGTATGTGTGAATATCGTAAATACTGTGTCTTGATTTAAAAACATCTTGTGTGTGTGCATGTGTGTGTGACAATAGTGTGAATTGAACTCAGGCCTCACATTTGGTTGGTAGATGCTCTACCACTTGAGTCATTTCCTGAGCTCATTTTTCTATGTAAATTTTAAGACAAGGTCTCAAAAATGCCCTTTTACCTAGGCTGGCCTGGATTATAAGCTCCCTGTTTGTACTTCTCTAAATTGCAAAGGTAACAGGCACTCATACCATATATAGCCCTTAATGGAGACAAAGTCTCTTGAACTCTACCCCCTCCACCACTTCCTGGGCAGGCCTTGAACCTTGATCTCCTCATGACCTTCACCTCCCAAGTAGCTAACAGGTCTGAGCCATCTCATCCAGCTATAACCCCTTAATTTGTACCTAATTCATATATTACAACCCATAAAACTTAATAAACTCATCCTAATTTAAATAAGATGAGGCAGTAACTGGTAAAATATACCCATTCTACAATAATACCTAACACTGACTTTGCATAGTTGTTAAATTAGTAAGACAGGGAGAGGGAGGAGTATGGAGAAGAGAGAACATTATAAAAGGGAAAGAGTGCTGGGTATCATGGTTCATGCCTGTAATCCTAGCTACTCGGGAGGCTATAATCTGAGACTTGCGTTCGAAGCCAGCCTGGCCAGAAAAGTCTATGAGACTCTTACCTCCAATAAACTACCAAAAACCCAGAAATGGAGATGTGGCCCAAGTGGTAGAAGGGAAAAGCTGAAGGGACAATGTCCAGACCCATAGTGCCTCTGTGTGTGTGTGTGTGTGTGTGTGTGTGTGTGTGTGTGTGTGTGTGCACGCGCGCGCGTGTGGAGAGTGGGAGAGAGTGTTGCAAAAATCCTTATTTTGAGGCACTAGGGGAGAGTTGAGAAAAACCCAAAGTCACTTTTCGAAGCATCTTGAGGCAGCTGCAAACTGCTACGATAATGACAGACAACAGGCCTCACAAAGGCGGGAGCAGGTACAAATTCGTCTTTTAAGAGAGGCTGGCAGGCCTCTTAAATGCACACAGGCATTTGTCAAGCAAGTGAATGAGAAGCAGCTCTGCAGGAATTACTTTGGTGTGTTCCTTACAGCAGGTGAGGGTCTTCTGGAAGAGGGATGTGGCTGGCAGTCGGGAGTAGAGGCATGAGGGAGGCAGCAGGATGTCAAAAACAAGGCACAGATGCAACAAAGGACAGGCAGGTTAGGATGACCTTCCAGTTGTATTTGATTGAGCAGAGAGCTTGGCTACAGAGGGAGAAGAGCATGCTGGAGGAGAGCAAGGTGGGGGAGAGGAGGTGGAGGAATTGGTCCTTGAGGTATTAGGGCTCCATCACTGTGACCTGGAGCAGAGGAGTGACAGGATGAAATGTGTGTGTGAGGAAAATTACTTTAGCAGCTGCTCACAGACAGGAAGTGAAGAAAGACTAGCTTTGCTAAAGCTGATCATAGTATTCTGAGAACAGGCCAGTTACCAGCAGTGGAGTATAAACATTTCAGAACATTATTGGTAAAAGATGAGGGGCTAATAGCTCATCTGTGTCTTAAGTATGAAGCCATCGTGGCAGGACAATAGAAAAACTTCCTTGTCCCAGAATGAGCAAAGGAGACATCACAGCTGACAGTGGAAGGAAACCTCACAGCCAACAGATGGTTCCCAGCATAATGAAGGGATGCTGGCAGCCCTGGTTGTCATGGAAACAGATGCCTCCTCTTGACCAGCCAACAGTTCCAAGTGAGGCCAGTGGGGCGGGGAAGAGCTTGCTGCAAAATGTTACCTGATAGCCTTGTCTCATTTGGAGGCGGGGAGCCAAGAATGTTGGGGGCTCCACAAAGGCTGCCAGTCTCCTAGCTGTGGACTTCCAGACCAATGACACAGAGATGCTGCAAAGAGGTCACACGATGCTCAGCTCTATCAGAGGATGAAAACGCAGCAGGAAGGCCCAAGTGGTTTGTTATCTCTGGCTCCCACAGACATTTTGTGGGAAGCAGAATTTGTGCCTCCTAGGACCTACTGGTATTTTTTAAGGACACTCTTAGGGCCGTTCATTTATCATTTCTCATTTCTAGGTAGACTTCATGAAGTTCCATTTATGGTGACAGTGGACTCCTGGTAGAGGAGGGAGGTGAAAGTAGGGTTCCATGGAAAAAGAATGTTTGCTCTGCTGTGGAGCTGGCCTGGGTTTAAATCCCAGTAGAGGCATTTACTAGGTGAGGGAGGAAGTGACTCAACTTCTCTGAGCGCCAATGACTGTGTTGTGAATCATCACAAGATTGCCATGAGGGACGGATAAGGGATAAGTAAAGCTCGGCTCACTGGCAGTGCCCTAGGAAGCACACGGGGCTGGAGTGAGACCTGCCTGGTTTTGAAAACTTTTTCTTTTAACCAGATGTGTGGAGTTGGGAGGGGTTTATAGACTCTCCGGCCTGCACTTATTCATTAGAGAATTACAACAACTAATATTGATAGAACACCTTCTATAGGTAGACTGTTCCACATATTATATACTGATCACAATGCTTTCATTTATAAACCCAGCTTAATAAGGAGACTGAGGCGTGTAGAGGTGAGGATTTTACCCAGTCATGTGACCAGTAATCAGCAGTGCTGTGATTTGATGAGTAGTCTCAGAATCTCCATAGAAAGCCATTGTATATGTCATATATACATATATATGTATATAAAGAATGAAGATAATAACTCCAACTAACATAGGCATCAACTCCATTTCCAGTGTGAATAGGTAAAATGCCTAGGAGCTACCTGGCACCCAGGTACCTATTATAAGAATTGTCCACAGCCCAGAACTGCTTCTGGGAAAGTAATGAAACATGTTGTCTATTCAAAGACTACAGAAGCCATTTCAGAAACCCTCATAAAATCTCTCCTGGCATCTTCTTACTGCTGTTTGTGGCAGTAGCAGGCTTGGAACTAAGCACTCCTTGCTTGTCAGGCAGGGATTCTACTAGTTGAGCCACAGCTATATCCCAGAAAGTCTCATTAAAAAAAAAAAAATCTCTTTGTGGCCTAACTGCTCAGAGGGACATACATAGTATAAAGTAGCCAGGCCTGGTGGTGTGTACCTGTAATCACAGCTACTAGAGAGTCCCAGCTAGGAGTATTGCGTGCGCTCAAGAGTTACTGGCTAGCCAGGATAAGGAAGCAAAATTCTGTCTCTCTGATCAATAATTCTTTTAAAAAAATTAACTTTCCAGGCAGTGCTAGCTCACACCTATAATCCTAGCTACTCAGGAGGCTGAGATCTGAGGATTGTGGTTCAAAACCAGTCTAAACAGAAAATTAACCATTTGAAAACCAGAAATGGAGATGTGGCTCAAAGTAGTAGAGTGCTAGCCTTCAGTAAGAGAGCTCAGGGACAGTGCCTAGGCCCTGAGTCCGAACCCCATGACTGACAAAATTAAATTAACTAAAATGATTAAATAATAAAGGAAGACAATTCTAAACTTTAACTTGATTAGCAAGAAGAATGAAAACAACAAGATCAGAGAAGAAAACAGAAGGAAAATCAGTGAACCCAAAAGTTGATCTGTGTTTGTAAAGACTAAAGAAATTGAAAAAAAAAAAAAAAAGAAAAGAAAAGAAATTGATAACCACACACACACACACACACAACACCCCTTTAGGCTGGGAGTTTGGCCTAGTGGTAGAGTGCTTGCCTAACATGCACAAAGACCGGGTTTGATTCCTTGGTAACACATACATAGAAAAGCCAGAAGTGGTGCTGTGGCTCAAGTGGCAGAGCACTACCCTTGAGGAAAAAGCCCAAGGACAGTGTCTAGGCCCTGAATTCAACCCCCTCCCCCACCCCCCCCCAAAAACCCTCTCATTCCATTCTTTATTCCAGCTAGGAGAGCTGCAACAGGAAAGAGTGAATGCTTAGGGTTGCTACGTGGTAAAGCCAGGATTAGAACCCAAGGCCTCATCTGCCAAGGACTGCAGGCACATTTTGCCAACCTTCCTGTCTGTCTTACATCTTTCAGGGAGGAAATAAGCATACCTGAACATCTGGGCTCAGGAATTGAAAAACTGTACAAAAGCAGCCCTTAAACACCCACCCTATCTGTTTCCTCTGTTTAGAGGAGAAATCAATACTCTTGCTACTTTTTTTTTTTCCTGCCAGTCCTGGGCTTGAGCTCAGGGCCTGAGCACTGTCCTTGGACTTTCTAAAGGCTAGAGCTCTACCACTTGAGCCTCAGCACCACTTCCGACTTTTTTCCATGTATGTGGTACCAAGGAATCGAACCCGGGTCTTCATGCATGCTAGGCAAACACTTTAACCACTAGGCCCTTGCTGCTACTTTTTACAATGGTGTTTCTACTAGTATGAAGCTTTCTTTCTGCTAATCGGTTGTTGTAAAGAGTAAGTATAGTATGGGAGAGACTGCTTTTAGAAGCCTCACATAAAATCTTAAAATCTGCTACTTGCCAGACAAAGCTGCTTTGATTCTTTGGGTTTGTTTTTTTTCCTTTGTCATGTAGAACGTCTGTGATCAGATAACAGAAAGAAGCCCAAACATCTGGATACTTTGTCTTGAAAGATGATGTGGGAGAAATCAGAATAATATTATCCTGGCATTTTCTTCGTACCTTGGCCTCTGCCACTCCAGCAAGGGCCCAGTAAAACCTAATGTTACAGTGACAGAGCAGGAGTGGGGAGCAGGGGCCTGGCAGACCATGTGAACACACAGCAGCTAGTTAGTGTATTGGATAAGACTTCAATGAAAATACTCCTTTGACAGGTCATGGTAATGCATGCCTGTAATCCAAGCTACAAGAGACCTGAGGGAGAAGGAGCACAGTCCAGGCCAGCTCTGGGCAAAAAAAGTGCCAGACTATGAAAGATAAAATAAAAAGAACTGGTGGTGTGATAGAATAGCTGACTAGCCAATATGAGGTCCTTGATTTCAAACTCCAATACTGCCAGGAAGGAAGACAAGGAAGGGAGGGAGGGAGGGAGGAAGGAAGGAGAGGGGTGGATGGGCATTCTTTTTTTTTTAATCAAAAAAGTCAATTCTTGTGTGCAAAGCAAGAGAGCTACACTCTGCCGGTCTGTAGGTCTCCTTACAGTTCTGACTGTGTAACTCCGACTATTGTCAAGGCAAAAGAGGGAGGACATGAATAGGGACTGGGGACAGCTCTCTTTTGAAGAAGGAGCTTAGACTTGGATGTCCTGGAACCTGGATTTCCATCTACCTTTACTTCTTTTTAGCTAGTGACCTTCGTCTAGCAAATCTGAGCTTTCTGGCAACGAGTTCATCTGTAAATGGAGACAATACTGAACACTTCAGTAGCCTTGTTTCTGTGAACTAAACATGTGTGAGAAATAAGTACAAAATATACTTGTTTTCAACTGGAATTAGCACAGAAAATGCCTAGTGTCATGTCTGCCACCTTGCTTGAAGACTGCGGCTTTCTCAGCCACAGGAAGAAGTGTTTAGTCCTGAGAGCCCGTGGCACAGGCCTCCGGCTTCCTCTTGCAGACTTTTCCCTTCCCATTAACTTATCATGTAAGTGTTTGTCTTGTTTTTCTTTTAAGAGACTGGGCATAGTCATGCAGTATGTTTGTAAGAAAAACACACAGTTAGCCAGGCGGGATGGCTCATGCCTGTAATCCCAGCTACTCAGGAGGCTGAGATCTGAGGATCAAGGTTCAAAGCCAGCCCAGGCACAGAAGGACCTGAGACTCTTTTCTCCAATTAACCTCTAGAAAATGGGAAGTGGAGCTTGGCTCAAGAGTAGGGTGGTAGCCTTCAGGGACAGTGCCCAGGCTGAGTTCAAGCCCCATGATCAAAAATAAAAGAAGAGGAAGAAGAGGAAGAAGAGGAAGAAGAAGAAGAAGAAGAAGAAGAAGAAGAAGAAGAAGAAGAAGAGGAGGAGGAGGAGGAGGAGGAGGAGGAGGAGGAGGAGGAGGAGGAGGAGGAGGAGGAGGAGGAAAAAAATACACACTGTTTGCCTGAAATCCCTCCATGTTTTTAGAAAAGGGCCTGAAAAAGAGTCCTTTTCTTTGCCTATACTATTGGGTTCCAAAAAGGATTTCAGGTAGAGGGCTAAGAGGAGTACCGGTGGTCCAAAGTTCTTTGGTCACTCAGGAACTTGTAGAGGCCACTAAGAAATAGCAATGACCACTTGTTGGGACATTCAGGCCTCTCCATATAACATATAGAACCAATTAAGCAAAGAAAAACAAAAATTTCATTTGTTAAACAACAAAGGTAGTGATAACAGTGTGAGGGGAAGTCTTAAATGGTTGTGATTAAAGAAAAAATGAGAAATAGCTAAAGGAACAAACTTTTTAAAAAGTAGAAAACAAAGCCTTCTGTTTGGTTAAACAGTTTTTAAATATGTATGAGCCTTGGCTTATCAGTGCCACAGGATGAGTGGCTCCATGGAAACAAAGCTGCAATTCAGACAGAGCCTTGCCCTAAGCCAAGCGGAAGCTTACTCTCAGCCCTTCACCCTCTCACTACCAGGGGTCATTTCCTATCACTAGCATACTGGAAAGAAAGGCTATTCTTCAATCATTTGCATTAGTTAATGAACTGTAAGAAAAGAGGTGCGGTAGCTCACACCTATAATTCTAACTACTTAGGAGGTTGTGATCAGGAAGATGGGCAAAACATAGATGAGATCCAACCAAGAACAAGTCAGGAACGATTGAGCATGCCTGTCATCTTAGCTACTTAGGAAATGTAAATAGGCGGACTGAGATCTAGGCAAGCTGGGGCATAAATGCCAGACTCTCAGAAATACTCAAAGGTGAGGTTGTGGCTCAAGTGATAAAGCACCTGCCTTATGAGCACAGGCTTTGAGTTCAAACCCAGTACTTAAACAAACAAGCAAAAAGGTACCATTGACTGCAAAAGTAAAATGTTTCTGTTCTGTTAAAAGCCATTTCAAAACTTCCTAAGGCAGAGGGTGACAAAGAAGTGAGAGAAGTGCCTTTTGGCAAAGCTGTCCTGGATGGACGTGGTGTAGGACCACTATCTGCCATGACCCTTGGGGTTTATCGGCTGCTGCAGGCAGCTCTGTTCAGTGACCATAGGGCTCTGCCCTTGTAAGTATCCCAGAATAGCTGTGGCCACCTGAGAGTAGTCTTGTCCTCAGGGACTAGTTATTGTCCCAGATAAACAGCATTGCCACGGCCAGCGTGTAATAGCTGCATGGGCAGTCGTGGCCCTAGTGAGGGGATTTCTGCTAAGACTGGGGTAATTGGACAAAGGCAAGCTTGCTTGGTAACAGGCATTTCCTGCATTGGTAGAGTTGATGCCACCGGATTTTAGACCCTTGGGAGTAACTGACAGACAAGGGAGCTTGCCTTCTAAATGTGGGAGACACAGCAGACTTACTGGATCTTGATGATAGAAATCACTAATGCAATGAGAAATGTAGTAAAAGGTAGGATATTGACATAGATTGACAAAGGCAGGCTTCTGGGTAGAAGTGGTGTCTTACATCACAGAAAGACTAGGTTGCATTGTAGGATGAGATTTATTTTCTCAGGATCTACATTTGCTTTGGGAGCTGGAACTTGAATATTTTAGGGAAGATTTTTTTTTAGTCAACACTTTTGTTCTCTGAGCAATCTTTGTGATGAAGCAGGCGGAATGAGAAAATCATATTCTTAGAAATGCTTTCCTGATGGAACAGGAAAATCCTCTTGTGTGTGGATAATTTCTTAAGAGGGTATTTCATTCCTCTGGCCTGAAGGGGTCGGCAGACCTGCAATTCTGAAGACAGTTTACCACCTGTGCTTGATAAAGATCATGCATGGCTGGGCACGGTGGCTCATGCCCGTAATTCTAGCTACTCAGGAGGCTGAGATCCAAGGATTGTGATTCAAAGCCAGCCCAGCACTAAAAAGTCTGTGAGACTGTAACCTCCAATTAATCACTAGCAAAAAAAAGGAAGTAGCAATGTGGCTTAAGGGATAGGGTTATAGCCTTGAGCTGAAGAGCTCAGGGACAGTGCCCAGGCCCAGAGTTCAAGCCAAATGGTAGTATGAGTGTTATATATGGTGCATTCATGGTACTTGTTTGGGCCAGGAGTTTGGCCTATTGGTGGAGTGCTTGCCTAGCATGCACAAAGACCCGGGGTTTGATTCCTCAGTACCACATACATGGAACAAGCTGGAAATGGTGCTGTTGCTCTAGCCTTGAGAAAAGCCCAAGGACAGTGCTCAGGCCCTGAGTTCAAGCCCCAGGACAGGCAAAAAAAATTACGGGCTTTACATAGGGTTATGCATCAGAGGTGAATTATCCTGCCTGCATACATTCAGAGGAAAACCTACCTTGAGGTACAAGTTAGCCATTTTCCCAGAACTTCTTGCATCCAGGGGCACTCCAAAATTCTCTCCTAGAGATATGTGAGTGTGTGTGTGTGTGTGTGTGTGTGTGTGTGTGTGTGTGTGAGAGAGAGAGAGAGAGAGAGAGAGAGAGAGAGAGAGAGAGAGAGAGAGAGAGAACATGAGCATATGTGTGCTCATGTCAGATTAATAGAAAAAAAAAGGAAAGTGAAATGTTGGACTCAAAAATCCAGAACAGTAATAGACTCCTTTCTACACTGGCAACATATTACTACCCAGCTGCCCAAGCTAATGATACTGCATATTTGATACTGGCTTCTGTTGAAGAGCCCCTACCATAGCGCATGAAAGACAGAAGATACAATTGAAAGTCTCACTGAAGCCCACATTTCAGGGAGCAAGACTCAAGACTTAAGGAGGGGTCAGCAAGAAATGGGCGCACAGATTGGGGCATGCTTGCCTCGCACTCCTGCCTGTCTCATTGGAGGACGTTTAGATGGAGAGAACAGATGCTTCCATGGAGCCCCTTTGTGTGGCAAATGCTCAGGGCTCTGGAACTTCCTGCCAAGACCAACTTCCTAAAACCCTAAAGTCACTCCCGATCTGTCTTGTTGATTTCCATTGACCTCATAACAAATATCAGGAAAGTATAGCCCCAACTTTGGTCTTCATTGTTACTGATTCCAAAGTCTCTGTCCCTATCACCTAAAGAGACTGCCCTGAACCAGTCAGAACCAGTAGATCTGAGGAGGCTGGCTTCGGAACTACCCCCCTCCTCAAAAGTTCCCAGCAGACAGGGACTTGTACTGCCACCATCTGGCCTTTGGGGATGTCCCAAGCATGGCAAGTTTACAGTGAGAGGAGAGGATGGGCACAAATGTGGTTCTCTTAAAATAAGCTGTGTGTGAAGAGGCTTTGGGGAGTGGGGCTGCAAAAAATAGAGCGGCATGCAGCTGCACCCTTTAGAACTTTTGGGGAAAACACATATTATTTACCAGACAATAATAGATACCAGAGAATAATAATGATTATTATAGTGTTTGGGATGGCAAACGCTGTAGTTAAGGTTCCAGAATGGCTCTTATTATAATCCCATTTTCCCAGCCTCTTATGAAAGCCTGGAAATTTTTTCCGAGCAGGATTATGCTGGGCATGTTTGGCCTTTGTCCAAAGGTGGTTTGAATACAAAGAAACTTATCTGAGAGATACTCTCTTTTTCTTTTTGGTAGTATAACTTTTTTTTTTTTTTAAAGCAAGTTCATTGGAAAAGCAATGGCTATGTTTAAGTGAGCGATTTAAAATGGTAGTGTTTCCCAGTCACTGGAAGAAAACGTTAAACACCTTCTTCCCCCCACCTTCCCTTTTAAAGAAGGAATTTGGAGGCCCCTCTGGACTCCACGATGTGGTCACTCTTGGTCTCAGGCCCAGAGGCGGAGCTGAATTCCCTTCCTCCACAGAAACTTCCAGACTGTGCTGGATAAATGTAGCAGAATTAGCTCCAGAAGAAGCTACCCCTGTGTCTTCTACCCAGCTGTCATTTCTGCATCCCCTTTTTCATCCTTTGTTTCTTGATGGCTTTGTTTTTCTATCTCTTCATTGTCCATCATTCTCAAAAGAGGGAGAGAGAGAAAGAGGGAGAGAGAGAAAGAGGGAGAGAGGGAGGGAGGGAGAAAGCACTCTAGTTCTTTATTCAGAGATAAATATCCCCATCTCCAAGTCTGACCATGCCAAATGGAAAGGTTTCTATGGCCTTGTAATTCCACCCCCAATGCATATTTGTGGTGTTTTGCATTTTCACATTGGTTATTTAATATACATATTAAATGCACACAGATCTGGTGATTTAATGTGATTTGGGGAACTCAAGCATTTCCTGTCATGCACATTGAGATTTTCAAACCTTGTCTTTGGCTGATGATTATTATTATTGCCATTAACACCAGGATTTGGATAGCAGGGTTCAAAACACAGGCTTCTACTTAGTCCTCCCAGTGGGCATTTGACCTCCTCTCTCGTGTGCTAAATTCCTGTTACAAACATCCTGAGCCAATTTCCAGACACTCTGAGGTCTCCATTTTTCTCCCCATAAAATGAGGAAAGTGTAGTCTGTTGTCTCTGGGGTCCCTTTCAAGTCCTAAATCTATCACCTTTCTGAAATGATTTGCTCATTGTTCTGACAAAACTCTCAATGTTTATAAGTCCTTCGTTATCACCTCACCTTTCTCCCATTCCTGTTTCTGATTCCCCATTTATTGGCAGGAAGAGGGAAAGAAGGTGGAGGACTGTTGAGGACATCATGGAAAAGAGCTCTCATTTATTTTGCCAGTATGTGTCAGGCACCTGTGACAGGCCAGACTCCTGATGCTCTGACATGTACAAGACCCTCCAGCCCCAGACTTCAGGGACCTCACAGCTCATTGGGCAGACATCCAAGTGGCTGCTTCCTAGGAGTCTCTGAGGGTCCTAAGGAAGCTATATTTTAGACCAAGGGTCCAGTCACAAAGAAACCAGTAAGGACAAAAAGGCAGAACCTCAGGTCTGTGGTGAACATGAGGACAAGTGCTCCCAGAAACAGATCTGAAACAGTCTATTCACACGTTCTTCCCTTGATCCCATGAAGCCTAGGTGGTTTATTGTCCTCTATTCCTGTACTCCTCTTTGATTTGCTTGTGAATAGATGAATATGGCTCACCTTTAACAGGTAAGATCCACAGAGAGAGGCAAGCCTTTCTCCCAGCTTAATCACCTCTATAGGAATCATGTAAAGAAAACACTATGGTGTCCATTGTAACTTTTCCTTTGCTAAAAAAGTGAATGTCTGCGTCTTTTTAAAATATCAGAGAAGACCAGATCTGCAACATGGAGGGCTAGGGTATGGTCTGGGGCTGAGGCATGGGAGTGGGAGTAGGGGAGTGTCCTTGACTGGCTGTGGAGTGACCTTGGGGGAACTAGAAAGACTCGGCACTGGTTAAGCCTTCAGTCCTGGGGACTGGGTGGTAAAGGATGCTGTGGTCTTTGTTCAGGGTGTGGCACAGCCTGTCATTATAGTATTCCAAAGAGGATTCGGGTTTCATCTCCTCGCACAAAGCTAGCAGGACTGTCCAGAGCAGGCCATGAATGAAACTCACATTGGAATCATGCTATGTTGCCTTTGTTGTAGGGGCTCTTGTTAGGTGAGGGGAAGGGGGCACGCTGCTCCCTGGCTCAAGTCTAGGTTCTCCTGTGCTGGACAGGGCATGGAGGGCGGGGTAATAGAAGACTTACCCCATTGCATTCTGACGGCCCTTTCTCTTTTCCCAGGAATGAGCATTCCCAGGGTACCTTGCAAGGAGAGGGCGCGGAGTAAACCATGTCACACCATCCAATGACACCAGCTGGTCAGCTCACCACCCCCTCTGGCTAAAAGTCAAGCAAATAAAGCCGCTTCCTGTCATTAAGCATCTCAGAGGAAGCAGCCCTCCCTCAGTGGCCTCCAGCCCAGAGAAGCCAGCACGTCTTGGACCCAGCAAGCCGGCCCAACCTTCCTGCTGCCATCAGCCTGCTTCTCCCCAGAGGAACTAAGGGATTTCGCCCTAGTTTAAAAAAAATTTTTTTTAAAAAAAACCAACAAAACACCAACAAGCCACAAGGACCAATGTAGGTATTCTCCCCGCCCCATCTTCAAGACTCAGCGACCGAGGCTGGAAGATGATACGGATTGGAAAAGAAAAATCTTTTTTTAATCTTTTTAAAAACTGCTGTGGTTTTGCTGCTACACTAAGAATTGTGATTTGCATTGTATGGTTTTGGGCCGATGCTGTTGATGTTTTCATGGTGGGAGAGATGGTGTTGGAGTTCTGATACTTCAGAATCATCTCTGTCCAGCCCAGGATGCACTTTTAAATGAAGAGGTAGAATATTTTATTGGCTAATATACTTTTCTTGTTATTTTTACAAAGGCCACCTTTCTCCTTTTTGATGCCATATTTTCAGTGTTACACTTTTATGGCTTTTAATTTTCGATTTGACAGATGTAAGAAGCAGCATGGATAGTTTATACTGTGGTTTGTTCAGAGACTGAATGCCAAGAGAACTCAGTAAATGTTTATTCTTCTCAGCTTTCTCTTGAAATTCCCCTAAATAGCGCCCCATTTGGGAACAGAGCAAGAGTGTTGAACTGAAGACCAAAATACCCTCAAGGTGTAAAATAATCCGAGGGGGGAATATTTGCTGGGCGACACGAAAGACTCGGATGAAATTTCAACCGTGATGGTTTTCGGTGATCCAGGAAGTCAGTGAGACAATCTCTCTCTACCAGAGCCCTTTCGTGATAATTAGAATGGTATGGACAAACCAATGAAAAACGAGAGAAAGTGAGAAAGATTGCCTGTGATTCTGTTTCACTGTTTGCTTTCTCCTGTCATGGTTAAGAGAAATGTGCAATTGGATCCTCAATCAGTGGGTGGAGGATAACAGGGTAGATTTACTTGTGTGCACTTGTACAGTTGTAGCTGCGAGTCCAGAAGTCCTCTAGAGCATGTGTACTGGCACTGAGTTGGTGAGACAGTCGTGGAGTACCCCAGTCTGATGAGTACAGAGAAAAAAAAATAAGAAAAAAAATAAGAAAAAAAATTAAAAAAGGAGAAAGAGAGAGAGAGAGAAGAAAACTTAAAAAAAAATCACCTTGTGATTCAGTGTATCTGTTTACTAACTCAAAAGCAATGTTCCCTCTGGAGGGGTCCAGATACCCCACCCCATAGGCTGTGAGCCTGAGCAGTTCACCTGGGAGGGCAGGGCCCTGGTGGTGTCACAACGACCTTGTGCCACATGGGTCATGGATGCGTGTACATACTGTATTTCTATCTTCTCCTTTGTACAGTCACTTAACAAGTCAAGCTACTGTTTTACAGGTGCTCCTTATTTATTAGAGCTGTGAGAGCTTAGGGGACACACCTGGCGAGCGAGCTCGCTTTTTAAAAATGAAATTTGGGGGGGCAGGGGAAGGGAGGTGGGAGGGAGGGAAAGCTCGCAAGGCCTGGGAGAGATTTATAAAAATGAACAAAAGAAAAAAACATTCACAACCAACCCCAACATCACCAAACTCACCAGTGCAGGAAGCAGCAGCCCCCCTCTGGATGCCCATTTTCCTGCTGGGCCTACAACATTCTCCTCTCTCCCTGACTGGTGTCAGATTCATCAAACAAAAATAAATCTCTAAGAAAAAAATGCACTTACATGTGCTTATTTGGCTTTTCTTATTATTATGACTATGGTTGTTACTTTCCTTCTTACAGAAAGTGCTTATTTCTCTCCTTCCTCTCTCAGAGGCATGTTAAGAAATGAAGCTGGTAAGCTATAAAAGATGATGAGATGCAAGGGGCACCCTGACCCTCCCTCAGCTGCTCTGGGGCATGTATCTCTAGACCAGCACCCCGCCCATCCGTGCCTGGGGGCCAGCTCGTCAACCACAATCACTGCCGACCCGTGGAGGGTGTTCAGTGAATTCTTGGGCCAGAAGGCCCAAGAACATTGTCCTTTCTAAGTGTCCAGGGCTTTTCAGCTCTGATGCTTACAGCCGAAGGCACCATCTGATGAATACAAGCATCCCTTAAACGTCCCACTCATTTCAAATCCTGCCTCACCCCCCTGGCCCAGGAGATGCCTTTGTCATGGAAGGACTGTGCTCATGCTTGCTTGTTACATGACTTAAACAGAAAGTTCCTAAAGTGGAACCTACACGAATACCAGTTATAACCCATGCAAATGTAGGCCAATCTTCTGTTTCTACAGTTGAAACACACCCCCCCCCAAAAAAAAACTAAAGTCTAGAAAAGTAGACCAGCTTTGTCCAGAGTCCTGAACTTAGTGATTTTATTTGTCAAAAAAGGACAAATGGATGGCCGGGAGTTTGGCCTAGTGGTTAAAGTGCTTGCCTAGCATGCATGAAGACCCGGGTTCAATTCCTCGGTACCACATATAGAAAAAAGCCGGAAGTGGTGCTGAGGCTCAAGTGGTAGAGCTCTAGCCTTGAGAAAGTCCAAGGACAGTGCTCAGGCCCTGAGCTCAAGCCCAGGACTGGCAAAAAAAAAAAAAAAGGACAAATGGATTAAAAACTTAGACACCACCTGCAGCTCCCTACAAGTGACCATCCTGTAGAGCCTGGAGACCCAGTTTCTTCCTATCACAGGCTCCCTGGGGCATGTCATGTTTGTGAGAGTGACACCATGCAAACCTGGCTGAAGCAGGCCCAGAAAGGGTGTGCCAGCGGCCCAGCATCCCCCACGTGGCTGTCCAGTACAAAGTCCCTGATAGCATCGATCATCTGAACTTGACCATAGACACGGTCATCCAGGATATCAGTCTTGCTTTTGTCTGTAGTCTAAGATTGTCAAGCAAACATGTTGGCGCTACTGGAAACAAAAGGTATCTTTGTTCCCACAGAAAAGAGTCTGTAGCACCTCATTAGCCATCAGCACCCTTTTCCTCTGCTGATGGCTGAATGTGCCACTCTCTTGGACATCAAAACCACACGTAAAGAGAAGTAGAACAACTGGAAGCAAAACCTAGTATGAGATCAGATATGCATAGCAGTCTCCCTTAATTTTCACAGCCTATGAAGAAGGTTTTCCTTTCCCCTATATTTCATTCAAAGAACTGAGAGTTCAGTGAGCCTGGTAACCATCCAGAGCCCCGTGCCAGGTGAGTTGCAAGCCCAAGAGGTTTGGGACCAGCCACAGGCCTTACACCTGACCCGGAGAAAAGCTGCTGACATCTTCATGAAGAGTCATTTTCACTTCCATTCAATTCATGGCAGTGAGTCAGTGTTATCCTAAAGTGACCCCTCATTTTGGGTTAAGTTGGAAGGTGAGTGTTGGGAGGCTTTTTGCCAAAAAGCACCTTATTAGATGTGGGGCAGCCCCAAAGACCCTTCATTTCCTGAGAATTGAATCAGGCCAGGTTTGTCTTGGCTGTTGTCAAAGCCACATAGAGCACAAGGTCCAAGTCTTCTGCCAAGGGAGAGACCAGAGCAGAGTAAAGCTCATGGCGTCTATGTGGGTATCTGGTGATTCACAGGAGGAAGAGTTACACTCAAGTCGTACCCTAGCCTGGTCTCATCTGGGTGTTTTCTGGGGCTTGTATCCTCACACCTCTGGAGGCTAGCTTCACAGCTTTGCAAAGCCATGCACCTTTGCGGGATGCTCCCTGGTGTGGAAGGGCAGCTTGAGCTGCAAGCGGGGCCTAGCTGCCAGCCCCGTGGTCTGCAGAGCACAGCCAAAGGCCACGATTATTGAGACGTTGACCCTGGCTGCCTCTTGGCTGGTCCACTCCCACTCCCGGCTAGCCAGCTTCTCCCACACACCACGGGAATTAGGAACCGGTTCCTGATGGCCTGCTCTCTCTGCATGTTGTGCTGGTGTATATGGAGCTGCCTCTGTCTTCCTCATCCCTGGGCAGCCCAGCTTTTCGGAGGCATTTCTTCCTCCATGCTGACTTCTCCAAGGCCCATCACACTGCTGTGCAGCCCTGTCCATGTCCTGCCTTTTACTAGGGTGCAGAGGGGATCTTTTTTTGTTGTTAAGATGGTATCGTGTTTGCTTATTGTTTCCAAGGCCCAGCACATTTAAAGATCACCATTAACTATTATCATTGTCAATATTAACAAGCCACTCCCTGCTCCACCCCTCCAGAAAACCAAGCCTGATTCACTAGGGAAATGATGGCTTCTCCTCTGGGTTCTGTACCTTCTGCTTAAATGGAGTGAGGCCATTTCCGGTACTAAACAGTCTTCCCATATTGCTGGGGCTCCCCAAAGACATACTCTGTGCCCCCCAGCTATGCCTCTTTGTTATTTGGCACCCCTGGAACTGAAGATGGAATTGAGATGCTCTGATGTTCCTGGTGTGGTGTTGAAAGAGCAAGGTAAATCCTGAAACAATGAGCTATGCATAGCCATTGCTGAAAACCTCTTTTATTTTATTTTATTTTTTTTGTGGGTCATGGAGCTTGAACTCAGCCTGGGCACTGTCCCTGAGCTCTTCAGCTCAAGGCTACCAACCTACTCTTGAACCAAGCCTCATTTCCTATTTTCTAGAGGAAATAAGAGTCTCAGGTCCTTTTGTGCCTGGGCTGGCTTTGAACCTTGATCCTCAGATTTCAGCCTCCTGAGTAGCTAGGATTACAGGCATGAGTCTCTGCCCCTGTGTCCCTCTGTTGAATACTAAATCCAGGTCACAGGACTGTTGTAACATTTCACCCAGAAGAGCCCAAGCCATGATTCTTCAACCTTGACTCAACCTTGGTAGAGGGCAGATTAGCCTACAGAGCTAGAAAGTACCTATTCATCTCTCTTCTTGACTATGGGTGATCAGAACAGTTATTCCTGTGTGTCGTCCCCTAGTGAGGGAGGGCCTTCCCATGGTAATGGCTTAGTGTTAGGGCATCACTCAGTGAAGCATCCTCATCCTCATCCTCATCACCCCCATTACACAGCCCCCTCCCCCAAAACAGTCACAAGGGTGAAGGGTTTTTCTGACCAAGACACAACGTAGCAGTGGGCTCCAGGCCGAGCTGTTCCATGGGGTCCAATTCTGGCTGAAAAGCAGAGGTCACATCCCTTACTTGGCGCCCACATCATGAGACTAAGACGTTTTTGATCTCCTATCATGTTTGTAAAGTTAAAAAAAAATGATGGCTAGTTCTGTACAAGACCAAATAGACATCTGTCACCTCATCTGCAGGTGATGTTTGAGGAGCAGAGGACAGAGAAGAAAATGAGAGGCGCTTTGGCATCCACATCACATTTCCTGGCAAATGGAGAAAGGGACACATGGGACCAGTGATTTTGTCCGTTTCCCATTGTGCTGGGTCTTTTGAGCTACAAACTGGCCTTTCTATGTGGCATTTGTTTTGTGGGTGGAGGGTGTTACAGAGTTGGCATGGTGGCATTGCTGAGGCCTCATTACCCGGAGAGCTGGGGCTGAATCTAAGTTCCATTGTCACTTTGGGGATGTGTCTCTGAGCCCTGGCTGAAGAGCAGTCCAGATTACTGGACAGATGGGCGAAATAGTTAAGCCTTAGCTACCAAATGCCACCTCATTCACTCAGACCACCTCAGGCCCTTCTCAGAGAACTGCATAGTTTGGGCAGTGTGAGCTTAGATTCTGGAAAAGAAAAAAGGCAACTTAGGGCAGGTATGTGATTGGCACAGGCCACTCAGGAAGCTGTAGAATGGAGGTTGGAGCCCTATGCCCCATGTCAACTGCTCTTTTGATGGCTGCAGAAAGATTAGTGCTCAGCTCAGTTCAGCTCACAACCCAGTGTAAGCCAGAATCAGCCAATGGAACACAAGCCTTGAGGATGTTACTTCTTCCTGACCTCTGCCGATGGATGGACTAGGCTCTCCCTCCTCCCTGGCTCTCACATGCAGATTAGATCTCTCTTCAGCAGACATCAAAGCCCTCCAAGAGGGAGTTGTTGATCTTACTAACACGTATCTGGCGGCATTTTTGCATTAGTGTCTTGCAGCATTGAAGTAGTACTACCATTCCCATTTCACAGATGAGCAAACTAAGCGGGAGGCTCAGTGGCAGAGCCTACAAGAGGAATGGGATAGACTGGCACCAGAGCTACTCTTCACCCATGCACTAACGTTGCACCCTCCCATGGCAGGGTGGATGCCCACGTATGTGGAAAGGGTGGGTATGTGACCAGGCCTTGTTCCACCAGTCCCTGAGCTTACCTTTGACAGTAACTGAAGCAATATAAAGCACAGAAATGGTCCCATCTCCCAAGGTACAGCAGTCAACTCCCTGCCTCTTCTTTCTCTTAACAGAGCTCCAATAAATTCCTGTCATAAATGAGGACTCTTCTTGGCAAACATCCCCAACTTTCTAGCCTAACAACAGTGAATGTTCTAGGGACTCTCCCACAGCTCCTTTCTGTGCTTATTTCTACTTCTCTTCCTTCTTCCAGCCAGGCTGGGAGCTCCTGGCAGGGGAAGACCCAGGCTCGTGCCTCTCTGCTTTCCTGGCCCAACTCACAACACAGTCAAGGTGGATGGGCCAAGTGGCTTGATGAACAGATCTCTTGGTCCTTCTGTCTCCCTTGTACAGTTCCAACAATGGCTACTGAATTCCCGGGTGTTCCTCACTATCTTCTGTCCTTCACAATTATCTCCTTTACAATGTCCTATCCTAGACTTTTCCTTCAGGTCAACTTACAGTTGGAAGTGCCGGAACTTCTGATGTCCTTAGCAGCAGTGGAGGGTCCCTCACTCTCTACCAGGTGGACAAGGCCAGCTCACACAAGGACACAAGAGAAGCAGCCTATATGCCTCTCCCATGGGAAGACACTTTGTCTTTGGGATAAAAATGAAAACCTCAGCCGGGAGCCGGTGAGTCACCTATGTAGTTCTAGCTACTCAGGAGGCTGAGATCTGAGTATCACCATTTGAAGCCAGTGCCAGCAAGTAAGTCTGTGTGGCTTTAATCTCCAGTGATCCACCAAAACACCCAGAGGTGGAGCTGTGGCTCAAGTGGTAGAACACTAGCTTTGAGCAAAAGCAAAGCAAAGCAAACAGAAACTCAGGGAGAGCCTAGGCTCTGAGTTCTAACACTAGGATGGACACACAAAGAAATTTTTTTAAAAAACAAAAAACCTTAAATTATTCCCCATCCTATAGCTCATAAAAACGCAAATATTCCACTTGAATGTCCCATCTAACAAAATTTCTCACTTCCATCTGGGCCTAGTAGTTTGCCCTAATAATCCTTGCATTAGAGTGGCTAAGGCAGGAAGGCTATGAATTTGAGGTCAACCTGTGCTACATAGTGAGACCTGGTATTTTTTTTAATAGTGTTGGAAATGCTTGATAAAAATATACAGATGCGTGCATGTGTACATGTGCATGTGTGGGGTGGGAGATGTGTGTGTTTAAAGGGGAAAATCAGGACTCTGACCTTCGCAGGGAGAGGGACATGGCAAGAAGCATGAGAGGAATTAGAACCTACCAATTGCATGGAGCCTCCTCCCTCCTTTCTAGGTTTAGTTAAACTAAAGGGAAGAGTTACTGCAAGACTTAAAACAATGGTAGGTTAAACGTAGAAGAGGAGCTGTTTTATACCAGCACGATCCCATTGAATGCCACGCATTTAATGCAGGACCCTTTTAATGTCATACTCCCCAGGAAACCCCCCCCCCCCCCCAGCCCAGTGGCTTCCCTTCCCTGTCTTCACCACGAGGCTCCCAGCATCCCTTCTCAGGCAGACAGACATGAGGCAGCTGAATTAGAAGCTTTTATACATATTGACTCTTTAAAAAAAGAGTGCATTTTCATGAAACTTCAATTCACCTTGCCCCCCTCCCCTGCTTTTTTCCCTTTTATGTTTAGCTTTTTAACCTAACTGCTACACATTTTCTCCCTGTTCTTTGTGAAATGCTAATCCAGCCCAGGGTTTTCGTTTTCCGGGTGTAACTTTTCAGAAATTGTATATCTGCATAGCAACCCTGCAAGGACTGCCTATGTCACGGTATCGTATGTCAGAAAGATGAAAAGGACTCCAAATCTAAGCTCTCCACAAACTTGGCCCTCCAATCCAGAGACAGAGAGCTTCTCGGCCTTCATATAAATGGCAGTAGAGACATTTCAAGGCCAGAGAGGTGCAAACTTTTATCTTGTTGATGACAGCAAACGACACATGACCTCAGCTTGCTCGTTGGGGACGATCAAACCAGAAACAAAGACCGTATTTTTCTCTGTTCTCGTCCCTGCTGTCAGCTTCCAAGTGCAACCTGAGCCTGGATTCCGAATCCAGTGTCCAGATTAGAGATTGTTGACTCAGATTTAGTGGTGAAATGTGAGCCGGACTCTGTTGATGGCAGGCCTTGAAGGAGCAAGTTTACTTAAGCCAAGAGAGAGATTGGATGTCAGGCGAGAGCCTGGCTTTTCTTTATCACAAACTTCCTGGTCTGACTCTGTTTTAATAGTTTCCACCACTACTACCAAAAAGAGAGGGCAAGAGGGAGATAGAGAGAGATGGAGACAGGAGAGAGAGAGGGGGGGGGGGAGATGGAGACAGGAGAGAGAGAGAGATGGAGACAGGAGAGAGAGAGAGGGAGAGAGAGAGAGAGAGAGAGAGAGAGAGAGAGAGAGAGAGAGAGAGAGAGAGAGAGAGAGAGAGAGAGGAGAAGCACCCTCTTAGTTTCATCCTTCAGTGTCATAAATCAGGAAATTAACAAGTGTGTAACTGGCCTTTGCCACAGTCAAAGACAATGAGCTTTTTGTGTTTCTTAGGGTGACCAGCACTTAACATAATCAATGGAGAGCACTGCTCACAAAGGATGAAAAATGGGCTTGATCTAGCCATTTAAAATCTATTTCCCAATACTCAGGCACCCGGCGTTTATAAGACTCAAACCCAGCTTAGAAACTTGTCTTTCCTCCGTCTGAAGGCAGGTCATTAAGAGAGATCATTACATTGTTTTCTCTGTCTCCGGCTCACTCCATTTTGACTTTGGCACCCTCCTGGCTTTTCCTTGGCTTCTGGTTTCATCCCTCTTTTAGATTCTCTTCGCCTTCGGTAATTTATGTGCAAGATATTTTCCCAACCTCCAAATGTTTTTCCATTTGGCAAACCACGTCCTGAAGCCTCCACACGATGTAACTGTAGAGTTCACTTATGCTAGAAAACATAAGCTTGGTTAATGGAAACATCGAAGCAGCCAATGTCGGTGACCCTGCGTCCTGACCTGGGATGGCCACAGACTGATTCTCCAGGCTACCCCAGGGTCCCAGGAGGGAGGGGTTGGGGAAGAGTGTCTTTTCCAGGTTGCCACAAACACTTGGCTTCCACCCTCCTTGTCTCCTTCCAAGCGCCTTTTTCATACAGTTTTTGGAAGCTTCTGGGCACCATATGGAGAATCATTTCATGACTCTCCTGATGGCTTTTACGTGAGCTGCTATAAATTAGATGGTTTCCTTCAGGTCTGAGAGCCCTATAGGACCTGCTACGGGCTGTTGGGGGCAGTCTGTAAGCAGGGCTAACTGCTCTGTGCTGTTCTTGATAGGAGAGAAGAACCGCACTGGATTCCCACACGTGGATGGACTGCCGTTACTCTGGGCAATAGAAATTGGGGAGAGAACTGAGGGGAGGTGGGACAAGACCTGTGGTTAGGCTCATTTCCCCTCGTGACTTTTTCTCTTCTTTTCAGGCCTAAGTCTTGGACTCAGAATCAAGGTAGGAGCTGGGCTGGTACCCCAATGTAACTTCAGGGTCCAGGCGCTCCCCCAAGGCTCACCCCAAGCCTGGAGGCTGGGCTCCTCTGTGAGATGCATGGGAGAATGGACTGTACTCTGTCCAGTCTCTCATGGAGCACTACCAGACCACAGCTGGTTTCAGAAATATGAGATGCCTTCATTCAGTAACTGGCACTTTTTCTTTCTAAACAATTGAAATGATACAAACTCTCTGCATATCACTTTTTTAAAAAGGGGGTAGATTAAAAAAAAAAGTGTTCTCTCAACTCTTGAGTCAATAATCAGTTGATTTAATAAGGAAATCCGGGGAGGGGGTTATAATAACGATGCAGCCTTAGGCAAGAGGGCAGGGGGTTATTTTACTTAGCTGGTGTTTTCTTGATGCATGGAAACCCTTTCAGCCCTGCTCAGGAGAGCAGGAGTGCAGGGGGCCCTAACCTAGCAGTGACTCCACTGAGCTGACAATGACTGAGGATGGAGCCCTTATACTTTACTGAGCATCTTTATAAAAAAATAAAAATAAAAATCCAAGCACTGTTGGCACTAGGAATTCGCTTACTCATGTATTTTTAGGCTTTTGTTTATCTTTTGTGATTAATAAAGTAATTATCAAAATGCGTTGGAAAATAATAGCCAACTGGTGAGAAAAAGGAACAGTTGGAGGGAGCAAAGCAATGGAGAAAAAGTATCCAGAGATTCTACCTCAGGCTTTCCAACACAGCGCGGGGAAAACTCATCGTCTTTCCTTTGCCTTCTTTTTTTTTTTTCCTTTGCCTTCTCTTTTATTTCGTTTTTGTGGGTGGGGGGAAGGAAAGCCATTGGAGCTCTAGCTTGATAAAAGCTCCCTCATCACACTGTGTCTAACTCCCTCAGAAAGGCTCCCCACCCAACCTGTGACCTTTTCCTCTGCTTGCCTTTTTCTCCATTCCTCTCCACACTGAAGCCTGCCACAGACCAACCAGAACCCCAGCAGATGTTTGTGCTTTATTTGCCAAATGGGAGCCCGAAGGATTCACCAAATACCAGCTCCACTGAGAGAGGAGCCAGGCCATCTGACATCAGGAATACAGAATCTGCCTGTCCAGCAGGGCTGGGCCTTCCAGGGAGCAGAAGGAGAGCTAGATAATTAGTTGGCACTGCCAATGTATTGGCCCATTGCTCTGTCCTTCAGAAGAGCATGCAGAGGCCTCTGTTGGAGGCTGGGGGAGGTTGGAAAGACCCTCCAGAAGTCTACCTCCCTGGCTGGCCGTCCTGGCCCATGATGGCCTCCCCTCGTGCCAGAGCACCATGTGGCACCCTGACTGGCTCCTGGCACAAGAAGGAACAGGAGGCTAAAGATGCCCACCATAGAACCAGCTTGGAAATGTCATGCTGTCTCAGTACACTTCTCTGCCCCTCACCCTACTACGGGGCCAAACAGGGAGAGTGGACAGAGTGTGGGTGGACAGATGGAAGAGGTAAGTTTCTGTCTCTGCTCCACGATTTACTGCTCTGTGCTGTTAGCTCTGATGGTCTGTCATGTTTCTGAGGCTTCATCTTCATCATGAGAAGGAGACTGCAGCATCCATTCTTAGCAGGCGTTACAGACCAAGTGGTAGCAAGTGTTGTTGGCCCTGGGTCTATTTGCTCTCCGATGCTTGATCACCATGTCTTACTGGGGGCAGGAATGGAACCCAGCTAAATTCAGTCCAAGGAAAACTGCGGAAAAGGTACTTCTTTTCCTCTCTTGCCTTTATTCTCTGTGGCTCAGACATCTTCTAAGCAACAGCTCCTTTTCCTCATGTGTCCATATTGCGCTGGAAAGACCCCAGGAGTGTCAGTCTTCCCAGTGGCCTCTTCCCTCCAGATTACCCCTCTGCCCTCTGTTCAGTTTCTCAGCTATTAACTGCCAATTCCTTCATTGCGTTGTCTCCATGAAAGTGCGCCTTCTGTGTCCTAATTGGGCCTTGGCTGAGTGGATGAGCGCTGCACAGACATGGAAGCTGACCTCCTCCCGCATGGAAGGGAGAGGGGCTGCTCACCCTAAGCTCCAAGGACTCCCGGGGACACTTGTCACCCTAAAATCATTCACAGAGGAAATGACACTTCAATTTAGGACTTTAGAAAAATAAGAACTACATTTTGGGAGTGGGGGGTTGGGTTTTGGTTTTTGGTACTCGGGACTGAACCCAGAACATTGTACTTGCTAGGCAAGTGCTTTGCCATTGAGCTACATCCCAACCCCAAAACTATATATTTGAAAATCATATCTCAGATTGAAAAATGAATGAAAAATGTCCAGTGGGCTTCTGTATGCTTTCCCTGTTGTCCAAGAACCTGATTAGTAGTGCAATCTGGTGAGTCTAGACTCTACTAGACTCTGTGGACCTTTTTCTGTGTTTGCTAGCAAGATTTTGTTTCCGAGACTCACTCTGCATTTCAGCCAGTGTATGAGAAGAGCTCTTTTCCTATACCAAGGATCCAAGGTTCTCCCATCAAGCTGCCTGCTTTGTCTGTCCACAGACCAAGTTTTGTTGGTCATGGGTGCCTTCTCTGGGCTCTGATTTTTGGTTCTGCTGTGCAGTGAGGGTGGGGACCTATACTTCACTCCTTTTGGCAGGAAGAGTAACTTCCGTATTGAGGTCAGAATTGAAAGTGGATTTTCCCATTGGGCAGAAATGGAGGCCCAAACTTCCTGTGCAGTGTAATTAATCAGCTACCCAGGCTCAGGGCCCTCCCTGCATAACTATTTCCTGTACGACACTGTAAAGGCTACAATGGAACTCCATGAGCTTTAACAGGGCTTTCTATGTTTTAATTATCTATGGGGGTACCATGCACATTTGAGAGGTTCAGGTGCTGGCTCTGTTCTTACCTCGTGAGACCTCAGGCCTGAGGCTGCTGTGTGCATTAGAAAAGGTTGAGTCTGGAGGAAACAGAGAAGGGACAGAGGGCAGTGATGCCCTTGCATTTAGTACATCTCACACATCCTCACAGGCAGAATTATATTACCTCAAACCAGCATAGTTTGAGAGAGACGCCTGCTTCCTTTGTGTGTGTGTGTGTGTGTGTGTGTGTGTGTGTGTGTGTGTGTGTGTGTGTGGTCAGTTGTGGCCTTGAACTCTGGGCCTGGGCTCTGTTCCTGAGCTCATCAGCTCAAGGCTAGCACTCTATCACTTAAGCCACAGAACCACTTCTGATTTTTCTGGTGGTTAATTGGAGATAAGAGTCTCATGGTCTTTAGTGCCTGGCCTGGCTCTGAACTTCAGTCCTCAGATCTTAGCCTTCTGAGCGGCTAGGATTGCAGGCATAAGCCACCCATAAAGACATTGTATTAACTGAGGCTTTTATCTTCCCTTTGTCCACCACATTTCATGGAACCACTATTGAAAATCTAATCACCAAAGTGGGCCAGGAGTTTGGCCTAGTGGTGGAGTGCTTGCCTAGCATGCACAAAGACCCAGGTTCAATTCCTCAGTACCACATACCTAGAAAAAGCTGCAAGTGATGCCGTGGCTCATGTGGTAGAGCTCTAGCCTTGAGAAAGCCCAAGAAAAGTGTCATGGCCCTGAGTTTAAGCCCCAGGACTGGCAACAACAACAACAAAAAAAAAGGAAGTCTAGCCACCAAAGGGCCTTTAAATCACAATGACATTGTGTAATCACAAATGACTTTGTGCACTAAAGCATGCCATTTCTAGTAGGGTTCTTCAACTTGAGACTTTATACAATAGAAAAATAGAAAAAGAACGACATGTATACTATTTAAAATCATATCTCAAATTCCTATCTCAGATTGTGAATATAGGTCATCGAAACAACAGCTGCACCCATTCCATGCCCCTCAAACATGGCCAGGCATCTGGACTCCCAGACATTTTACCTCCCATGAATTGTACCCCGTACAATGATGTTTCCTTAGATTAGCACATTCCTACTACCGAGTCTTGGTCTACACTTGTGCAGCTTCAAAATTGTTCCCTGCTCATGTGTGCATAAATCATGACATTTGAGAGGCAGAAGGGCCTTGTTGATATTGTCCGGCCCACAGAGGAGCCAAGGCATAGGAAAGGTTTGACACTGACAGACAGCACAGGAGTGGCACTGTCAAGATGACAACCTGGGCTCCTCATGGGCTCTCAACCTAGTGCTCCTTCCAGTTGCCCCCGCAGCAATTAAAACCAACTCAATATTTTGCTACCCTGTGTGTGAGCTTTGTTCCACAGATGTCAAATTTGGAGAAGATTGATGGTATGTTGATCAGTGTTTACTCTGCAGGTGAAATTGTGTGTGTGTGTGTGTGTGTGTGTGTGTGTGTGTGCGCGCGCGCGCGCATATGTATGTAAGTTGTTACGAATGTTACTGTCATAGTGGCCCATTTTGCAAGAAACAACAGAATATGCACCTCTTCATTCCAAGTTCCAGAGCCTGTTGGTGTTGAACTCATTTGTTGATTTTTTTGCTAAGTTCTGGAAACTGTATGTGATTACTGAAGGATGATAGTTCTGGCATATGGTGAACGTTATTTCTTTATACGTTAATGCATAAGTTGGAAATAAAATGATCAAGACATAGGTTGGAACTTTGCTCCTTTATCAATGATACAGAATTCTTTTCTAAATCAGAAAACAGTTTTCACATACTGTAAGGACGAGTCCTTCACAATATATTGCCACAGTTATGGTAGACTTTTAACTTTAATCCTTATTAACATTTTCCATGACTTTATTGTTGTTTTTTGAGCCAGTACTAGTGCATGAACTCAGGGTCTGAGCACTGACCCTGAGCTTTTTCACTCAAGGCTGACACTTTTCCACTTAAGCCATGGCTTTCTTGCTTCTTGGTGGTTAATTGGAGACAAGAGTCTCACAAACTTTCCTGCCCAGACTGACTTGAAATCCTCAGCCTCCTGAGTAGCTAGGATTACAGGCATGAGCCACCACAGGCGTGGCTGGATGATGGCTATTTTGAATGCAAGCTATGCATGAGCTGAACTCACACTGGCAGACTTAAAACCATGGACTACAACCCATTATAATAAACAACTAAAAGTGTTTTACTGGCACGGTTTCCCAATTGCTATAGAAAAGAGTTTTAAATATTAGAAAGTTAAAGCAATTGAAAAGAAAAGGGTAAAGAAAATAAGAAAAACGCCATTATTTTTTTTAGAAGACTTTTACTGAGAAAGTACTATGCTGACACAAAACTCCAGGCTGTCTGTTGTAGAAGTTCCTGACTAGTGGCTCCCTGGCCTTCCCACACGCAAGCTGCAGTGATGTGGCACAGGACTCCGTGGGCGTTCCGAGGCACCTGACCTCTTACTTCTTTGGAAAGGAGATGATGGGATTACCAGTGTTGGATCCATTTTTGGATCAAATGGAAACCATGGGCTAATCCTTAGCTCGTCCCTCTCCTCTTACAGACGCTGGCTTCTGTGTCAGGGCAGAGCTTTCAACAGCCCTGGGACAGAAAGCACAATGTCACATGCTAGTGGTGATGTCTGCAGACCCTCCCCTCCCTCCCTCTCAATGGCACTCTGTGTACCTGGAGAAACTCAGCTTTCCAGACTCAACTCCTGCCCCCCAGCTCGGGGAAGCCTTCTGTGTGATACCACAGCAGAGTTACCCACCCTCTGTTTTCCCTGTTAGCATGGGCTCTCTCCACCTTTTTGTTCACTTACCTCTGTTCTCATCCGGGATGTGGAATTCTCTCAGGCAAAGATCTCAAGTTGCCTCCTCATACATAACAGGCCTCAGTAATCGTGGGTATATACCACTTTGCTTCATTATTCTAAAGCATGTGAGCAGAAGAATTCCTTGAAAACTGGATGGAAATGCAAACCCTAGGCCTCAGGCCAGAGACTTTGTAATCTGCATCTTTTAATTAGACTGTGTGATCACGATGCACATATGATCACAAACCACACGGTACCAAATCCAGCATTGTTAATATTCTATGTGAGAAGACAGAAGGCTTGAGGTTAAATGATTTGCTTCTTAAATGACCTGCTTCTTGACTCCTGGATTCCTTGTACAATGGATAAGCATGCTGCCTTCTGCTAGAACCACACATTCTTTAGGAAGCTTATTAATTAATAAGCTACTCACAGCCACACCGATGACTCTACTAGGATTTAAAAACAACAACAACAAAAAGCCCCTTCAGCTAAATTCATTGCATGCCATATATAAAAAATGCCAGGATTCTCCACAGTTAGGTATCACAACTAAGCAGGTCATATTCAAGCCTCAGGAACCCCCTGCCCGTTAGGGCGAGTGGTGACTCCTTCAAACGCCAGGTGCTCTCTTGCTGCCAGGAACCAGGTCCTTGGTGATTTCTCTCTGGAAAGTGCTATTTGCTTCAGTGGTTTTCACAAAAGGCGGGTGCTCTATGGTTGATTTCTGGGAGGGGGTCCTGGATCCCCTTCTGAGGCTCATCAGACTTACTGACAACAGAGATGAGAAGACAAGGAGGCCTATTGTTCAGGTGTCTGTGGTTTTATTAGCAAATCCTTATTGCGTCCCTCAGTTGTTTGGAGAGTGCTGTGTGTTGGCTCCTGCCTGGGGCAGCTGATGCCCCCTAGAGGGCCCTAAGACTACCACCCTAGCTTGGCAGAAGCTGGGCAGCTGGATCCCACAGCAAGTTCAACAGATCCCACTGAGCAGAACCCACTGAGAAAGAAGGAGGTTGTCAGGGGACCCCAGAAGGAAAGAAGGAAGGCTGGTGGTTCCTAGCACTCCCTCTTCTTGGCTGTGTGTCATTTTGTGTCTGGAAATGGGCAGAAACTCTGTCTCTCGGCCACGAGGGGTCAGCAGTGAGCTGGCCAGGTGATATGGGTGTTTCAATATGCATAGAAGGGGGTTGCTGGCTACATTTTGAAATTCCTAGTTTGCAGAGACAACTTTTCTTATAAATAGGATCACAATGATTAAGTTACCAAAAGACCCACCCTTCCCCTTCCCGTGTGTGGATTAGCCACATGTCTTTCTTTGCTTTCAGATAAATAAGATAGCTTCTGATGAACACCTTAACCATGCCTAGACTTCATCTGAAGAGGTAAGTGCAGGCAGAATTTAGACACAGCACCATAGGAAACAAAGGTGTTGGGGTGGATATAGAGAGAAAGAATAATGCAGGGTTGAGTTTTTTTTATGGAAGTACACTTTGGCTTGGCTGGTCTGCTACTAGCTGCTCAGCAGCTATGTGGTTTGCTTTCCCCATTCTCCCCTTTTCAATGGCAATAGTCACAGAGGTATTACATGACTCAAGTGAGAGAGTGATTTGCAAATTAGAAGGTGTTACATACACACAGATTCAGGTGTGGGGCTGTGTCATGGAGCCTCTTGCAAACAAGAGGCACAGACCCTGAAGCAGGACGAGGTTGACTCTTCTTGGAGCAGGTCATGTAGAGACTCCTGTGTGAACTGCCAGCCATAAACTTATGATCCAAGCTGATAGAGTCATCTTCCAACCCAATTATTCCTGGATGCTTAGCCATGGCTTGTGTCCAAGTGGAAAGCTGGCGGTGGATACTCGTCCTTCCTTATGCGATGAGTCTGCTTTTCCATATTGGAAGAGGATGAATTACACATCTCACAATGTAAGTTTTTCCTGCAGGACACTATTCCCAACAGCAGACTGCTGGAGTAAATATGAGATGAAGTCAGGGGATAACTGAGTAACATACTGATTTATAAACTCATAGAAATGAATGAAAGCAGTTTTTTCCACTGGACGTGTTATTTATGATGTCCTGGTTGGCCAGATGCCAGAGTAAAAGAGACTTTGGTCCTGAAGAAGACTTTTTTTTTTTTAGCTGTTCTGTTAAAAGCATAGAACTCAGCTGTGGTAAAATTTTTACTCACCACAGGACCAACTCAAGACTCACTGGCTCAACCACTTTTCCCGTGATGGCGTCCATGACACAGGCCCGTCATGCAGGGATGATGGCAAAAAGGGTAAAAATACCTCATCTGGAAATTGTTGTTTTCCTATCCATGAACATGGTGCATCTGTCCTTTTTTTTTTTTGCCAGTCCTGGGCTTGAGCTCAGGGCCTGAGCACTGTCCTTGGACTTTCTCAAGGCTAGAGCTCTACCACTTGAGCCTCAGCACCACTTCTGGCTTTTTTCTATGTATGTGGTACCGAGGAATCGAACCGGGGTCTTCATGCATGCTAGGCAAGCACTTTAACCACTAGGCCAAACTCCCGGCCTGCACCTGTCCATTTATTAGATTTTTTAATACAAAAAAAAATAAGTTTCCCTAAAGAGACTCTGGGCAACTTAGGTTAGATGCATTTCAAATAAATTCTAGAAATGGAGCTGTGACTTAAACTGTAGAGCTCTAGCCATGAGTAAATGAAGCTCAGGGACGGCACCCAGGCCCTGAGTTCAAGCCTCAGGACTAGTACACACAAAAATAAAAAATAGCTGGGTGTGGTGGCTCATGCCTGTAATCCTATTTACTCAGCTGGCTGAGATCTGAAGATTGCGTTCAAAGCCAGCCTAGGGGGGCACTAAAGACCATGGGACTCTTATCTCCAATTAACTACTAGAAAACCTTAAGTGGCACTGTGGCTCAAGTGGTAGGGTGGTACCCTTGAGCTGAAGAGCTCAGGGGCAGCCCCCACACCCAGAGTTCAAGTCCCACGACCAACAAAAACAAACAAGTGAAGTAAAAAATAAAATACACCTTTCTTGAAATCACAGTGCATTTTAAGAGTTTCTGTATTTTCTATGTATCTTCATTGTTTGTTGCTGAGAAGTAGGCAAAAATATTTGCCTATTATTCTGAGGTTTTATTGTAAATAATCATCTCTTACCAATTCATGTTCATTTTAGTTTTTCTGTTTTTGATCCCGACACAGTGCTTTTTCCCTTGAAGTTCTGATTAGCATCTTGAGGTCACCCTTCTACTTTTCCTAATTTTTCTTTCTGTGGGTCATGGGGCTTGAACTCAGCCTGGGCACTGTCCCTGCGCTCTTCAGCTCAAGACTACCACCCTACCCTTGAGCCAAGCCCCACTTCCCATTTTCTAGAGGTTAATTGGAGATAAGAGTCTCAAGTCCTTTTTGCCTGGGCTGGCTTTGAACCTTAATCCTCAGATCTCAGCCTCCTGAGCAGCTAGGATTACAGACATGCGCCATCCCGCATTCCTAATTTTAAAGATTTGCTTTATGCATACATGTTTTGTTTTGGAATAATTTTAGACTTTCTAAAAAGTTACAAAGACAGGATGCAGAATTTCCATTTATTCCTTGCTCAGTTTCCCCATTTTTATCATCATATATAACATAGTACCTGTATTAAAACTAAGCCAGCTGAGCTGGGCACAGTGGCTCACACTTGTAATCCTAGCTACTTAGGAGGCTGAGATCTGAGGATAAAGGTTCAAAACCAGCCTGGGCACAAAAGGACCTGAGACTTTTTTTTTTTTTTTTTTGCCAATCCCGGGCTTGAGCTCAGGGCCTGAGCACTGTCCTTGGACTTTCTCAAGGCTGGAGCTCTACCATTTGAGCCTCAGCACCACTTCCAGCTTTTTTTCTATGTAAATGGTACCAAGGAATTGAACCCGGGTCTTCATGCATGCTTTTCAAGCACTATACCATTAGGCCAACCTCCGGGCCCAGGACCTGGGAGTCTTATCTCCAATTAACCTCTAGAAAAGGAGAAATGGGGCTTGGCTCAAGGGTAGGGCCATAGCCTTGAGCTGAAGAGCTCAGAGACAATGTCCAAGCCCAGGGGTAGGGTGGTAGCCTTGAGCTGAAGAGCTCAAGGACAGTGCCCAGGCGGAGTTCAAGCTCCATGACTCAAAAAAAAAAAAAAAAAAAAAAACTTAAGCCGTCCCTCCTTGGTATATCAATATTAGTGAAACTAAACTTTATTCTGATTTCACCATTTCTCCACCAATGTCCTTTCTCTGCCCCAGGATTTAACCCAAGATGCCATACTGGGATGGATTTCTTCATCATGTCTCTCCACTGTCCTGTGACCTTGACCGTTCTGAGGAAAAAGCTATTCTGTAGACTGTCCCTTACTTGGGTTTCCTTTGTAAATAGATTGGGGTTATGGGTTTTTCAGAAGATTAACAGGCAGGTGACATGGCCTCTCGTGGTACCACATCGGGTTGGGAGTGGGGTGGGGGAGGGGTTCCTATCCCTCACCATGACATACTGCCCAGGAAGTTACCCTTGGTCACTTAAGGCAATGCTTGCTAGGAGTTATCTCCTTAAGAGCTTCCTCTTTCCCATCGTGTGTGTGTGTGTGTGTGTGTGTGTGTGTGTGTGTGTGTGTGTGTGTGTGATGAAGGGGTGGAGAGAGGATCATGTTCTACCTCTTACAAAGCAGAACAGTTACATATATTATCTAAAATACTTCTTTAAAGATGACCTCTCTTTCCTATTTTTTGTTTTTATCAAATAATGTCTTCTTTCTTTCTTCTTTCTTTGTCTATCATGGGGCTTGCACTCAGGACCTGGGCATTCTCCCTGAGCTCTTTTGCCCAAGGCTAGTGCTCTCCATTTTGAGTGGAGATAAGAGCTTCTTGGGGATTTTCGGCCTGAGTTGGCTTTGGATCTCAGCCTCCTGAAAAGCTAGGATTACAGGCAGGATCCACCAGCACCTAACTAATAATTTCTTTATTCAGCATAGACTTGTGTGTTTTTTTGCACTTAGGTTGTACTACATTATTTATAAGTTTGTTGGAATTGTCCATCTTGGCTGTTAGCACTTTTTCAGGTTGATTTTTGTACTTTGATGTACTCTTGTCCTTTTTTTTTTCCCCTTGCATTTTCTTACCTTATACATATAACATGTCCTATGGTCTTCTGCATTTTTTTTCTGTACTGCTTTTAAAATCAGGAGAATCCATTTTTCAAAGAGCTCCACTTCTCTTTATTGAAGAATGGAAAGTTAGAAATCTGGGTAATGTATGTGACATTAGAACTGGGATGCTTCTAAGCCGCTTCACAATCACAGCCAGAAATATACGTAGTCCCAGGCCACTAGGTGCATGCATCGCGCCCATTGCTTCATGGCTATCTGATTGCAATTCAGCTATGTAAACTGCATAGCTCATTCTGGGCTTTCCCTCCATTAACTGCAATTTCCTTCTCCCTTCATGAGAGAAACGTAGTTTCTGCCATCCGTAAATGACTTACTAAAAGAATAGTTTTACTGTTCTATTATTTAAGTTTGATAAAACATTCTCTTTTTTGTGATACTGGGATTTGAACTCAAGGATTTAGGGTTGCTAAGTAAGTGTCCTACCACACAGGCCACACTCTTAGCCTGCTGTTCTCTGGGTCTCATAGGATAGGGTCAGATAGGGTCTCATACTTTGCCTGCCAAGTCTTGGATCTTCCTGCCTCTCCCTTTCATGTCATTGGGATACGGGCAAGAGCCACCATACCCAGTCTTGGATGAAGTATCTGTTATCAGTTTAATGACATATCCTTCTATTCCTAATTTGTTGAAAAACTTAATCTTGAATTATCAAATTATAGTTTATCATCTACTGAGACATTAACATGAAATGTTAACATGATAATACAAAATGTTAAACTATCTTTATTTCTCTAGGGTAAGTCCCATTTGGTAATAACATATCTTAATTAGATTGAAATATATAAAATTACTGTGTTCTTGTAGGTAAAAAACATCAAATGTCAGCAACCCAGTACTTAGCCAGATTCTGTTTGCTATTGTTTATCTTGAATTTTTGTGTACATGCCTATAAGTACATGCTTATTTTGTCTGTCATTTGTTGTCCTTCCGTCCTTGAAATGCAAAGATTTGTTCTTAAGAAGAAAGGAACATATTTTAAATTACTGCTAAAGAATGTAGAAGCATGAAAGCTGTTGCCTTTAGGAAGAAAGAGTAAATGAAGAGAGAAACAAGGAGAGGAATAGGTGCTGGGAGGAGAGGAGGAAAGGGAGGAGGGGCTGTTCCCACATCTAAGCACTGCACCCGGGAGGACACACTTCACTGGAGATGCCGCCATGCTTCTCAGGAGACTGGGTGGAGGGAGAGAAAGGGCCTGTATGCCACCCCCCACTGGAGACATTGACTGATTGACTGCTGTTCCCAGCCCACCTTCCCATCCCTCATGTGGCAACCTACTTGCTCCTTTTTCAGAGTTGCTCCTCTGGTGTCACAGATTCTCCTAGCACTGCCTTTGCTGAACCTTTCTTCGTAACCCCACTAGGAAAGTAGAATAGCTCTAGCTGGGTCACTGGTGGCTCACACCTGTCATCCTCGATGCTCAGGAGGCTGAAGATCTGAGGATCACCGTTCAAAGCCAGCTCAGGCACACACACACACAGAGCGAGAGAGAAAGAGGAGGGGGAGTGCTACCAGATCATCAAAAGATTAGATCACGGCCTTTCACAATGAAGACAGTCATCTTTTATACTCTGGCGAAAATGCTAATCTCCTCTGGAAACTCATATCCAGACCAGAAATAACACTGAGTCTGAGCACACCAAGCAGGAAGTTACCTGGGTAACCAGCAAGGACTAGCTCAGAGGAGCAAAAGAGCCTGAAGCTTTATTCCGAGGAGGAAGCCCTTCCCAGGTGGCTCCCCACTTCCTTGCTGGGAACTTGTACAGGGTCACAGGCTTTCAGAAAGGCTTCTGGTTTCGCCCGCAGCTCAGACCTTGGTGCTGTGAGTCCTCTGGGAGCCTGGGGGTGCGCAGGAAGCTGGGTCTGTTATCTTCCTAACTCTCCCTCTTCATCATGCTCACATGGGAGGTGAAAAGGCTGAAGCTTATTAGTGAGGCTGCCACTGGTGCCAAGCCACTGGGCTTGGCGACGATGGGCTCTGAAAGCCGATCCTTTCATCCAGGACTCCCCCAGTGGGACCCACAAGGCCTCTAGTGATCACTCCACACCTCCCCAGTCACTGGTAAACTCATTGAATCCTAGAATGATAACACATCATTCACCAGGACGTTTATTTGACATCGGGGGCCCTTCGTACTTCTTCATTGTTCGAGGGCAAGTCATTTCTTCGTGAGGATCTGAGTGTTGCCTAGAAAGGTAAAGATTTGCCTTCTGTGGATAACAGTGAAAAATGCGGTTGACCACTTCAGGGAGCCCGAGGAACGCCTGTGAAGGTGATTAATGAGAAAGGGGTGCATTGGGCTCCACATAGAAGGTTTTCCTAGACGTTGGAGCTTAGTCTGCTTGAAGATTCTTGTTGCTAAGGATAAAGAGTAGTGTGTGTGTGCATCATTAGGATATAGAAAAGATATAAATAATTGTGCATTATATACAAATTATTGGGACATATATGATTCTATTTTATATATAGTTTATAATAAATGTAATTTATAATTTGAGATTGAGATTATTTAAAATTTATATATTTTATAAATATATAGATACTTTATAACATTTATAATTTATGATTTAAGATAGAGTTGTATCTCCAGCCTTCAGACCCTTCCCTATGTGCTCCAAGTACAGAGTAGGAGGGTTCTGGATAATTCTATACTCGCTTTCCCTAAACTCATTGGATAAAATATAAGTTTAGCTACTGCTGATATGGTGGTGGTGGTGATAATGGTGATGATAGTGATGATGGTGGTGGTGGTGATGACTCATCACCATAGTGATACTTTTTGTAGGTAGCATGTGATTATTGAAAAGACAGAATGATAAATCTGAGTTCTAAACAGTAAGGCATTTTCTTCAAATACACAGAGATACTCAAACATATGAAAGCACGGCTCTCTGCTGTACTAGGCTGGAGAAGCAGGCTGATGGTGTCTGACTGTCCCAAGACCCTGTTTCTTGACCCTCTTTTGTCCCAAATCAAAGGGAAGGACTTCCTCTGACACTCTGCTAGACTAGACACACCTTCCAGAAAATCCTTGTAAATCCTGTTTCCCGAGAGCTCCCCTGCCTCTGGGAACTGAAGTGTGTCATCCACAGACTAGAATAAAAGCAGCTCCAGACCTAGGCAAGCCTTATCCCAAGTACTGTCTGCTCTTTGGACACTCCCATCTCCTGCACAAATCAGACCTTTGTCTCTAAAAGCTGCTGCAGCGCCCTGTCTATTCCCTTCTGTCCTAAGCCTCAACCATCGAGCCTTTCGCCCATTTCCTGTCTTGTGTTGTGCCTGTGAAGCTGCACAACAGTGCATCCACCTTTTCTCCTGTGAACTTCTTATCCATGTATTTTAGCAGACTCAGTCATGGCACCTCCAGAAGAGAAGTCTGCAACCTCCCACAATATGGATAAAATAAGGAGATCCAGGAGAAGAGGAAGCTGGAGTCTGGGGTCCTGCCTGTCACCCCACTCTACCATGAGGACATGTCTTGAAGAGTGCATTCCATCTGCAAATGAAGAAGGCAGCCCAGTGAGTGAACTGACTCCACAAAAGCCTCAAAAACTGGGCAGAGGAGGGGGAGGGAGGTTTGTGAGAGGACTTTGTTAGATGGCTACTCTTCTTTGGGGTGTAATTCTTTTGTATATGTGTGTGTGCCAGTCCTGGGGCTTAAACTCAGGGCTTGGGCACTGTCCCTGCGCTTCTTTTTCTCAAGGCTAGCACTCTACTACTCAAGCCACAGCACCACTGGGGCCTTTTCTGTTATGTGATACTGAGGAACAGAACCCAGGGCTTCGTGCATGTGAGGCAAGCACTCTACCACTAAGCCACCTCCCCAGCCGAGTGAGGTGCGATTCTTGAAGGAATGCAGGTCATACTGCTGTCACCCTTAGTACCGCTCTACTGTGTGCTAGGGAGGGTCGGGCCTGGCTCACAGCCATGGGAGAGAGCCATGCCCTCAGCCCCAGGCTCTCAAGGTGAAGGCAGGAACAGAGGATGTCTGCACAGAGAGGAGTCCGGTCCTCTCCCAAGACCAGACAACCTGTCCTTTTGTCATCGGGTTCACCACATGCCTCACAGACCGGGCCTCAGGTGGCCCTGGTTTGCCCTGCGACCCATCAGAGCCGCCCTCCACTGCCAGCCCTCTTTTTCCCAAGCCCCCAGAGGGTCTGTGAGGAGTTAGCAGGCGCCTTGTCTCAGGCCCGCTCCCTCCCCGCAGGCCTCTGTTCTGCTGCCTCCTCCCAGCTCCAGGCCTGTTTCTCTCCAGGTCTGCCCAGGAGTCTCCTCCAGCCTCCACCGTGCTCAGGGAGTCCAGTTAACCCTGGCTCAGGGCGATGCAGTTGCTTTGAGAAGGGACATGGCCCAGCTGTATAATCAAACGCCAGGAATCCAGAGGAGAAATCACAGCTTGGAATTTACACCCAGAGTCCTGACCAGTTTCTGGAGTCATAAATCAAATTCTGTTCTCTGAGAATGACAGGTTTGGGGGGAGCCTCGCGCACCCCACACAGCTGCCTCTAGCAACCTCTCAGCAAGCCATTCCCCTCACCTCACACCTTCCAATGTCCTATACTTTCCCCCTTTCCCTGAGCCCAGAGCCTGTCCCCACAGCCTCCTACCCTGGGGTGCGGGCGGAGGCGCACCGAGGCTTCCCAGAGCATTTACTGGACGCCTCTTTAAAGTGTTTCATTTTAAGGAGGAAATCTTTCATCTGCCACCCTGTTTCCAAGAGACAGGTTTGGAAGGAATTTTCACAAGGCACTCCGGCCCTGCGGAATGTGTTTTCTGGTGGAAAATGTAGGCTGTAAGCCATGAACAGAGATGTTCTCACATCTCTGTGTGAGTGGAAGGCAAGAGGAGGAAATACAAACACGGGGACAAAGTGCTTCACAAGCTGAGGGAAGCAAGGAGGATGGCGAAAGGACTCCACTGGACACTTGCGTGCACGGTGGAACATGGCCGAAACACCGTGTCCCTACTCCCGCATGCTGGGGACAGGAGCAGGCAGCCTGGGAAGGGCCTGGAGGGCCAGCAAGCAGGGAATGTTGCACGCACAGCTTGGGTAAGGTAAGGCATTCACACATGTGCACCACAAACACCACAGGGGGAACGTGTCAAATGCACAAGCCAAAAAAGAAAAAGAAAGACAACGAAAATCATGAAGGACTGTGCTCCAGCGGCTGCCGGGGAGCTCAGCCTCTACATGGGCTCCAGGTTCTCAGAACTCTATCTCCCAACAGCATCCATCCAGTGCTCACCATCCACGTGGAGTTTAGCACCCCCTGGTCCTTCTCTGGGGGGTCTGCTTGCTCCACTGTCGCTGGGGAAGAGCAAGGCCTGTGAATGGTACAAGTACAAGCAGGGGAGCGTGGACACGGGCAGACTCCTGGCCCAGGAGGCCACAGAATTCACACACCGGCCAGCAAAGTCATGGGAAGGGGAGAGGAGAGGAGAGGGTGGGGACACACTGGCGTTGGCGTGCCCAGCCCTATAATAAAATGGCCAGTAAGAGTCATAAGGGTGGATGAATGGAAGTGGCTTTATTGAAACTAGTTTCAGGGTCAGTTCCAAGGCCAAGGAGTGGAGGGGACTGGAGTGGCGAGTGACTGGGTAAATATAAACGCTCTCCAGGTGGACCTGGCTCCTTCTTCCTTCCCCTTTTTCACTCAGAGTCCAAACCAGCACCAACTGATGGGAAGGAAGGAGCAAGCTAACACAATTCCAAGATTTGGAGATTAAAAGCATCAGCGTGAGCTGCGTGGATGGCGTGTTCAGCGTGCAGCTTCTTCTCACCCAGTTTCTGCTAATGAGATATTACTTGCAGATGCAAAATGTTAAGGATGTTATCTTCAGCCTGGAGAGAATGAAACTGTAATTTGCAGCTTTTGCTAAGAGCGATAACCTTATTAAGTAATAGGATTCACTGATTAACTGCTGCTAACAAAACATGGTTGCTAAACTTGACTCCCAGAGTGGCAAAAGAGCAACTGTCAGGCCCTCCCTCAGCTCCCCCAAAGCCAAGAGATTTGACAGAGGGATTTCTTTTTCATTCAAATAGCCTTCATCTTTCAAGTATTTTTTTGACTGCTTCCACTAATAGGTTGACAATAAGGAGCTGTTCCTAGGCAGATAGTGGAGCGACCTTGGTGAAGAGTTCAAGGGGAAAGGCAATTCTACTTAAAAAATGATTTTTTTATGAACGCATAATGGGAAAATGTGAGAGTTCATTGAGCACTGAAATGAATGGAAGTTCGCAGAGATGGGAAGGCAAGACCCATCCGTGCTGGCTGTGTGTGCTGGCATTCACTCCTTGGACTGCAGCTACAGCGTTTTCACAGTGACTCACTCATATGGTAGACAGGAAATTCTCTTTTTTGGTAACTTATCCAAGAAAATCAACCCCATTCTGCTCTTAAGAACACTCTCCTGCTTAGATTCTTGGGACAGAGGCCTCTGTAGCATGCTATCGGGTATAGTCTCTGCTCTGGTGCCTGTCTTCCCTTCAGAGGCAGGGTGAATCTTACTGCCTGGACTCCTAAGATCATGAAAAGGACATCTACTCAGAAATGGTCCATTCTGCTGCTAAGTCATTGCCCCAGGGGATTTGGGAGTGGGCTAAGATAGTGTTGGGAAAATATGATCTTTGTCTAGTCCAATTTCTTGGGAAAGGCCTAACTACTCTCTATCAGTGAAGTCCCCAAGGCCAGTGGGAAACCCAAGCTCTTTCAGTGACACTTTACAATTGTTGTTTTTGTCATTGTACCAGTCCTGGGGCTTGAACTCAGGGCCTGGGCGCTATCCCTGAGTTTTAGTACTCAAAGCCAAGGCTCTACCACTTTGAACCACAGCTCCACAGCTGGTTTTCTGGTGGTTAATTGGAAATAAGAATCTCATAGGTCTTTCCTGCCCAGGCTGGCTTTGAACCACAATCCTCAGACCTCAACCTCCTGAATAGCTAGGATCACAGGCATGAGCCACCAACTTTCACAATTCTTCCCACAACAGGCTGCCTCCCTGCTTCATCAAGCATCCTCTTTCCTTTCCAGGCCGCAAGAGTTCAAGGACCTCTGGGAACCAAATCACATTCAGATTTGACATTAAAAAGGATATTAGGAAATGCAACCTTTGGGGTTACCTCCCAACTTTTCCTTCGTAAGCTGGGAACTACCATTTGCATGGATGGAAGCTGGGTTTGCCGAGCTGTGGGCCCCAAAGGGGAGCAGGCTCTGGGACAGGGCATGTTAGCTTGGAGTGAGAGGACACCAGCAGGCAGACTTTCCTGGGGTTTGTCCCCTGTAATGGGGTGGATACACTAGAAAGGCCACCTGTCTGGGTTGGGTCTGTGCTGGGGGGAAGAGGAAGAACATAAATTTGGAAATGGTTTGGTTGGAGGTAGAGTTCTAGTAGTAATACTCATATTTTTAGGGATTGATTTTTTTTTTTTGCCATCCCTGGGACTTGAACTCAGGGTCTAAGCTCTGTCCTTGGGCTTTCCTCCAGGCTTAGTGCTCTACCACTTGAGCCACAGCACCACTTCTGGCTTTTTTTCCTATGTATGTGGTGCAGAGGAATGGAACCTGGGTCTTGACTCATGCTAGGCCAAACTCCCGGCAGGATTAATTTTGAAGTAAACCAAGGGCAGAGTGTCTGGGGGTTTGAGGTCTGTACCTCAGTGCTCCCCAAGAGCTGTCCCTAAGCCTGTCTGCCAGCAGTCCTCAGCTGTGAGAACACTGGCCTGGCTGAGGCAGATTTCTCCTCCCCCACTGATGTGTCATTGAGCGTTGGATTTCCTTCTCCGGGATCACTGCTTAAGCTCAAGGGAGAGGAAAGAGGAGTCTGGCAGGTTGAGGTTAGCACTGGATCGAAAACCTGCGCAACCATGAACCCCAAACTACAGGACCGTGGAATAACATGATGAGGATTCTATCGTCCATGGGTTATCAAAGGACCGTGACAAGCACTGTAATTCACTGTAAGCTTCTCACCAGAACACAGGGAAGCCTTCTTGCCTTTGATTACTGATCCTGGAAGGGTGACTAGTTCCAAATGATGTTTGACTCTCCCCTGTCCCCCCTTCTTCCCCCAAGTCAAATTTCACTTTCCTTCCCTACGTAGTGCTGCCCTCAAGTGGCCATAGGCTGCAAGGGGCCTGTCAGCATCAGAGGACAGACATGCCACAGCAGACCTCCGGCTGGTTGGAGCTTGTATGTGAGCCAGTATTGGTGCCTCTAGCAGCAGACAGCCAGTAAAGCAGCCTCCCAGTTTGCAGAGACCCAGGAAATTGACCAGATAAAACGTACACTAGCTCATGTAGATACTATTCATTATTTAAAACATAGAAATACTTTGCATAAGTAGGGGAAAAACCCATCATCTTGAAATCTTAAGATTTTTGTGACATTGAGCCACATCCATGCCCTTCAATATTGTACTAAAAAGCATTATTTAAAAAAAAAAGGTGGGGGGAAGGAGTTTTGCCTAGTGGTAGATGCTTGCCTAGCATGCACAAAGACCAGGGTTCAATTCTTTGGTACCACATACACAAAAAAAGCCAGAAGTGGGAATGTGGCATAAGTGGTAGAGTGCTAGCCTTGAGAAAGCCCAAGGACAGTGCTCAGGCCCTGAGCTCAAGCCCAAGACTGACCAAAAAAAAAAGTAATCTGGGTGCTGGTGGCTCACGCCTGTAATCCTAGCTACTCCAGAGGTTAAAGATTTCAGTTCAAACCCAGAAAAAGCAGGTCACTCTTATTAGCCACCAGAAAACCAACAGTGGGGTTGTGGCTTAAAGTGGTAGAGCGCTGCAGGGCGAGGTGGCTCATGCCTGTAATCCTAGCTACTCAGGAGCCTGAGACCTGAGGATCAAGGTTCAAAGCCAGCCTGGGCACAAAAGGATCTGAGACTCTTACCTCCAGTTAACCTCTAGAAAATAGGAAGTGGGGCTTGGCTCAAGGGTAAGGTGGAAGCCTTGGGCTAAGAGCTCAGGAACAATGCCCAGGCTGAGTTCAAGTCCCTTGACCCTCACACACATACACACATACACACACACACACACACACACACACACACACACACACACACACACACACACGTGGTAGAGTGCTACCTTTGAGGAAAAAGCTCTGGGACAACACCCAGGCCTGGAGTTCAAGCCCCACAACCACTCCCCCTGCAAAAAAAAACAAAAAACAAAAACAAAAAAACCTCCGCTAAGCTATTAAAATTAGGATTAGTATTTATTTGATTATATTCTGCACATCTAACTGTGGCATACCTACTAGTCACTGTCTAAGAAAATGCTCCCCCCCAATAAAAACACCCAAACTCACAAAAACAGATTCCTAAATAATGAATGAATTTGCCTAAAGGAAAAGACTAGAACAACAAGGTTAGAAAAATTCAAAGCACATTTTGATGTGGTGTCTTTTGATCAGAGCCTCTATACCAAAACACTATATGTTATAGAAACAAGCAAGTCCATAAAGAACTCCTAAAGGACAAGTGTATTTACAGCTTGCTTATCACAAATGAGAAATTTGTAAACATATGCACTGACGATACACGTGTTCATACACAGATGAAAATTTCTGCAGGGACGATATAGGATGAAATTAAAATACAGAACAAATAACTTTAATAAACTTTGTATTTTGAGGCACAGGAGGACTAGAATTCTCATGTTGTTTCTGAGTTTGGACACCATCTCTTTTCCCTCTTGCTTTCTCTACCTTTGTGTAATGCCCATTTGCATTTAACCTAGTTACCTTATGTTTGCATGCCTTGCAAACCGAATTACAAAACCAAATTGCCTATTACAATTTCCCATTATGTGACACAATTACATAGGAACAGCACAAGGTGAGCGGTTTGTCCTAGTATTAAGAAACACTGATTGCATAATGCTTGCAAAGAGAAAAAATTAAGCAGAGGCTCTTTCCCCAGGTGACAGGCTTTGCTGCGCTTTCTCTCCAGTGAAAATCACTTGCTACTTGCCGGTGGCTTGTGCCTGTAGTTCTAGCTACTCAGGAAGGTAAGATTTGAGAATGAAGGTTCAAAGCCAGCCGGAGCAGGGAAGTCTGTAAGAGTCTTATCTCCAATTAGCTATCAAAAAGCTGGAAGTAGAGCTGTGGCTCAAGTGGCCGAGTGTAGCCCTGAACAAAGAAGCTCAGGGACAGCATCCAGGCCCTGAATTCAGTAAGGGCACAAAAAAATAAAATTTTTAATTACTGCTCATGATTATGAGAACGATTCCCTGCTGTCTATATTGCAATTTAGATGTATTAATATTAAAAAGCAAACATTTAGTACCTAAAACCACATCATTTCCTAATGGAAGAGTTCTACTCTCCCCCAAGTGGTTCTAAATAAAAAACATGTCATTTGAATTACGGCTCCAGGATCCCACTGTGTCTGTGCAAAGTGAACTCGCAGTGACAGTCTATGCAATGGCTCTGCACACACGCATGCCCAGCACAACTAAATGACATTGTTGGATGAACTTTGTCTGCTGTATATCGGAGGTATGTGCAGATGCAGATGCGCGCGCGCACACACACACACACACACACACACACACACACACACGCTTTTCAAGACTTTAATTAAAAGAGAGGAATGACGATGTAGGTAGAAAAAGGGAATGGAATGAACCTAGTTTCCCTCTGACAGAGGCAGACCTGAGCTCTCTGTCCCAGTGGTTTCTGGCCACTCCAGGATGAAAGAAGCCACAGACCAGCTGTGTCTTCCAGGGCCTGAGATCAGGAAGCTTCGCAAGTGGGCACAGAGGCAGATGAGGTGGAATAAAGAAGAGATTAATTTAAGGCTAAGTTGGAAGAAAGCATCTACAAATAAACCCCTGCAAGTTACCCAACAAAATACCTGGCATTTCTGTCACAATCCCTGCACTCATGGCATGGACAGCTCCTTTTCACTTGCTCACGTGGCTCATGGTTTAGCCAGAGGCTTGTCACAGACACGCATCATAGAACTAGTGAAACATCTTCCAACATCCTGAAGCTTTGGGGATGTTACAATGGCATTTAATAATCTGAGTTGCACTGTTAGTGAAACAAAAGCAATTGCCACCAAAGATGACTATGGATGAAAAGATTTTATTGGATCCATTTATTTGGTTTTCTTATTTATAAAAAAATAAAGAGTAAGTTTATCCTCAAATGCATTTAAAGTAGAAAATCTTTATCAGTTAATTTTATTACTATAAAATCACATCCAGGTAGGTATAGGGAGATAGTTTTTTAAAATATCATATCAACCAATGACTATAAAATAGAAATGTTTGCTGTATAAAGCAAGTAATAGTTTAAATTTTCTTGAGGCTGAGAAGAATTCATTTTTTAAAAAAAAATCCTCAAGTCACCAAGTTAAGACTGGATATTGTCTGAAAATTAAATATTGTGTCTTAGGACACAATGAATAGGAAAGGAAATTAAAATCCCCCAATCTCCCACACTTGAACAGAAAAACGTTGAGGTACTGAGAAAGGACAAGTTTGACTTCTAGAAAGATCTTTAGGGTGGGTGATTGTGTTGGGTGAGGAACAGAAATGCAACTTCCTTTTCCGCAATTTTTTTGCCTTTCTTCCTCCTCCAAACCACATTTCCCTTTGGGAACTTTCTCATCATCTTCAGACATAAGCCACTTAACACCTCACAATCTCAAGAGACTAGTCAATGTCTAAAACCAGAACCTCACCCTGGAATACTTCTGATGTTAGGTCATTGCCCCATGTTTTGGGCATGACCTAAGTTTCTCCTTTCCCCTCCCCTCCCTTTCCCTCCCTTCCCTTCCTCTCTTTTTCTGGCTTAATCTAGGCCAATGTTCACTTAAGAAAGTACCCATCATTAAATTTAATCCACAAATCTTGAGTCTTTAAAAATAACCAAAGATATTCAGAGTCTGTGTCACAGTGTTTGCACAATCCAGTTAAGATGGACCCCTCTAAAGATTACAATCTGGGCTTGAAACTGCCACACCAATGTTAAAGATGCAAGGAATTGTAGCAGCACTAAACACTAAACATGCTGTACACACTTAGCATGGTATTTGGGACAGCCAAATATTGGACCCTCCTTTCCAACTCTGAGGTGCTAGTCTGTCTTCTACTCTAGAAAGTGCTGTGGAAATGACATTTCAGAGTGCTGAGTGGGGCTGGCCTTGTGTATTCTGTATAGAATTAAAGGCGTCCCACAATCCTGCTGGATTCTGGGGTCCTTGCAGACTAATGAAGAAACTCATCCAGCCTTTGGTACTTGACCTTCAGGGCTGAGATAGGAGAGACACCCAGTGGGCTGGGCTTTGTGCTTGATGTGAGACCTCAGAGTGAGTCCCAGAATGGGACATTCAAAAGGCAAGAGTGCTTGTTCAGATCTTAGCATGGAGTACAGGAGGGAAAGGGCAAGTGGAGACTGGACAAGAAGCAGAGGAGAGCCAAGGCATGCTGGGAGAAGATGACCATGGGTTTGATGGATGCCAGACAGGAATGAGCTGAGCCAGGGAGGGGAGACTGGTTGAATGGAGGAAAATAATGAAGGGAAAAGAGAGAAACATGGAGGGCAGAAGGAGGAACTGGAGAGCAAATGTTAAAGGGGAAGGATGAGGATGAGGTGTTGATTGACTCTGAGGAAGAACTGTGGGTTTGTGAGAGCCGAGGATCAGACAGAAGTTAAGAATCCTAAACCAGAAGAACGTGCTGCGACAGCAAAGCTGCATCGCCTCTACCGACAGGAAAGGAACTAGCAGTGCTTTTAAAAATCACCCCCAGCGACCCAACCCGTCCTATGTGGGCCCAGAGAAGGTAGGGGATGTGATTTGGACAGATTTTCACTTGCTGTGTCCCATGCTGTCCCTGCTCGCCTCCCCCACACCCCACATACGCAAAGAAGAACAGGGAACTTCTGAGAATGGTTGGAGAAAGGCCCACTCTCCCCAATTTTCTACCCTAGAGAGGATCCACAACACGCTCCCCAAAGTTTCTTCTGCCCAGCTCTGGGTTTGTGTGGCTCAGAGAGATGGACTAATCGCTGTATTCTCCTGAGTTTACTGCGCCACACACAGAGCCATGAGAGTACTTCACAGCAAATGTGCTAAGTGTCACATGTCTAAGTACCACCGCCCAGTCCAGTAACCTCTACACCCTAGCGCTGCATGTGGGAAACCTGTTAGAGTTAACAAGTGAATGGCAGCTGTCAATGTCGAGCGTGGGACCAAGTAAGGAAGCACCCAAGAAAAAGCTGCACATGAGTATAAAGGCATGGCATTTTACACTTCAGTGTAATGTCTCTGCTGTTCACCAGATGAGATCCCAGGGGCCTTCAATGGCCTAGCTTGTGAAGAAGAAGAGGAAGAAGGAGGAGGAGGAAGAAGAAGAAGTGAAGTATCTTCTGTATCCAAGGTCTGTACCACTTGAGCCAGGCCTCCAGACCTTTTTGCTTTATTCATTTTTCAAACAGCTAGGATCTCATGATTTTTTTCCAGGCTCTTACATCTGCCTCCTGAGTGACCAGGATCACAGATGTTGCCACCACCACTGGTTTGTATTTTCAGATAGTGTCTTACTAAGCTTTTGCCTGCAAGAACAGGCCTGAGGACCAATGGAATAGAATTGAAGACCCAGAAATCAACCCACAGACCTATGGCCGCCTAATCTCTGATAAAGGAGTCAAGAATAATGGCTGGAAGAAAGACAGGTTCTTCACCAAATGGTGCTGGCAGAACTGGCTAAACACATGTAGAAAACTAAACTTGGATCCTTATCTGTCTCTCTGCACCAGAATCAGCTCCAGATGGATCAAAGACCTTGAGGGAAAAGCAGATACCCTGAAAATTTTAAAAGAAATAGGAGACACTCTTGGGCTCCTTGGCACAGGTAGAAACTTTCTTAATAAAGGCCCAGAAACACAACAGATAAAAGTAAGTTTGAACAAATGGGACTGCAGTAAACTGCAGAGTTTCTGTATAGCAAAGGACATAGCCAGCAAGATAAATAGAAAGCCCACAGGGTGGGAGAAGATCTTCACTTGCCATACAACAGACAAGGGTCTTATATCTAAAATATACCTACAGCTCTTTGAGCTGAAGAGCTCAGGGACAGCTCCCAGGCCCAGAGTTCAAGCCCCACAACTGACAAAAAAAAAAGTTTTAAAATATACCTAAAGCTCAAGAAATCTTCAAAACACAAACCCTCAAAGAAACAACCATTCCATTAAAAGATGGGCTAAAGACTTAAAGAGAGACTTCTCTGAATAGGAAATTAAAATGGCCTATAGACACATGAAGAAATGCTCAACATCTCTGGCCATGCAAATCAAAACAACTTTGATCTTCCACCTCACTCCAGTTAGAATGGCCATTATCAAGAATCTAGTGGGGCCTCTGTGGCTCACGCTTGTAATCCTAGCTACTCAGGAGGCTGAGATCTGAGAATCAAGGTTCAAAGCCAGCAGGCGCACAAAGGGACCCGAGACTCTTATCTCCAATTAAGATCTAGAAAATGGGAAGTGGGGCTTGACTCAAGGGCAGGGTGGTAGATGGCCTTGAGCTGAAGAGCTCAGGGACAGTGTCCAGGCTTTCAAGCCCCAGGACCCACAAAAAAGAAAGAAAGAAAGAAAGAAAGAAAGAAAGAAAGAAAGAAAGAAAGAAAGAAAGAAAGAAAGAAAGAAAGAAAGAAAGAAAGAAAGAGGGAGGGAAGGAAGGAAGGAAGAAAGGAAAGTAGGAAGAAAGAAAGAAAGAAAGAAAGAAAGAAAGAAAGAAAGAAAGAAAGAAAGAAATCTAATATCAACAAATGCTGGTGGGAATGTAGCCAAAAAGAAATGCTACTACACTGTCAGTAGGAGTGCAAACTTGTTCAACCACTATGGAAAGCAGTATGGCGATTCCTCAAAAGACTAAACATAGAGCTCCCCTATGACCCAGCAATCCCACTCCTGGGCATTTACCCAACCATCCAGAAACAAGGACATACTAAATCCACTAGCACAATGATGTTCATTCCAGCATTATTTACCATAGTGAAGATATGGAACCAACCCAGATGCCCCTCAGTAGATGACTGAATCAAGAAGATGTGGTATTTATAGACAATAGAATTCTATGCTGCCATCAGAAAGAATGACATCGCCCCATTTGTAAGGAAATGGAAAGACTTGGAAAAAATCATATTAAATGAAGTAAGCCAGACCCAAAGAAACATAGACTCCATAGTTTCCCTCATTTGTAACAATAAATATACGTTTAGGATTCTCCTAACAAAGGTTCATAATAGCTCAAAAGCTATGTACCTATGTCCGTATAGGATGAGGCTAAACAAAATGAACTCCAGGATGTGGAAACAGGAGGTTTATCTCTGTGATTGTTGTTCTCAGTGTACTATGTGAAGCTACTTCATTTTTCTTCTTTTCTCTTTAAAGTTTATCTCATGTGGTTACTGTATCTGACTTCGGTAATTGGTGTATTGCATATACATTTTTTGTATATTTGAAAAGGGGAAGGAAAAGGAAACACAAAATGAGTGGGAGGTGTGGGGGGTAGAGAAGTGGGAGAGAACAGGGGAAGGGGTAACAGTGTTCAAGAAGCAATGCACCCACTACCTAATGAATGTAACTGCAACCCCTCTGGACATCACCCAACAATAAAATAAAATAAAAAAAAGATTTTGCCTGGATTGGGCTCAAACCACTCCTATCTTGACTCACAAGTAGCTGGATCAGAGATGGGAGTTGAGCCACCACATCTGGCCTTAGACTAGATAGATTCCTTCCTTCCTTCTTTTTAAAAGTTTTAAAAAAATTTTTATGTTCCTGAGCCAGAGTTTGAACTCAGAGGTTGTTGGCGCTCTATCACTGGAGCAATATCTCTAGGCTGGCTTTGCAGCTGGTTAATTGGAGTTAGAGGCCCTTGAACTGACTACTTGGACTGACTTCAAACCATGATTGTCAGATCGCAGCCTCCTGAGTAGGGAGCGTTCCCCAGCAGATAGCTCTTCTTCATGGAAGGCTGCACTCCAGCAAGTAAGCATCCCTGCTCAATCAGCTCTAACCATCCCCAGTTCTCGCCTCCATTTCGGTAATCACATACACATGTTTGCTGGCCCACACCAGGGGCACCAGGCCTAACATGGGTGAGGGCTTCGGCCCGTGTCCCTCCCATGAATTCGCAGTAGACCGTGTTGCTTTGCTTTGCTGTCTTGAATCAGGACTTGGCTTTGTGAGCTGCCCAGCTTCCTTTGTCACCAGTGCACAGCTACATGGTGAAGGCGCCAGGGCTCAGCTTCCCAGTACTTGGTTTTCTTTCCAAGTTGTTCATGCTCTCCATTCATCCCCTGAGCTTTCGTAGCTCATGTGCATAGGGGATCACACCCAAATTAACAACAGCACGGACAATCCTTCCATTCACCCCCCCTCCCCGCCATCTTGGCTTTGAGTGAGATTAGAAAAAAAAATCACAAGCGTGAGGGATGTGATCCTGAGTTCCACCTGAACACGGAGCAGCCAGGCCCTGCTCCGTCAAGACGCAGGGGACGAATGCCGGAACCACTGGCCAGAATCAGTCTGGACCATGGGGTTTGGTAAGTGCAGGATGACCTCTACGGAAAGGAGAAAGATTTCCAAACTGACATCATCTCAGATGTCTGCATCTGATTCATCTGTGCCTCTCAGGGACGCTGAGCCATGCAAGCCAGCCACTCCCTAAGGGAAGGAGCTCCCCACAGGCATGGCAGTCACCCAGCTTTGGGTGGGGAGCTGTAGGCCTTGTGAGACTTGAGGACACTGCCTTGCTGATAAAAGTGGCCTTTGGGGCAGGTGCTGCTGGCTCATGCCTGTAATCCTAAAGACTCAGGAGGCTGAGAATTTCAGTTCAAAACTAGCCCAGGCCAGGAGCTGTGAGACTCTTATCTCCAATAAAGTAGTCAAAAAACCAAATGAACAAACAAACAAAAGCAGAAGTGGAGCTGTGACTCAGTGCCTAGACCCTGAGTTCAAATCCCAAGATTGACAAAGCAAGTGAGAGAGGGACAGAGAGAGAGAGAGAGAGAGAGAGAGAGAGAGAGAGAGAGAGAGAGAGAGAGAGAGAGAGAGAGAGAGCGAGCACTGGCAGAGGAGCTGAGGGGAGGGGGGAGGAAAGGAGAGGAGAGGGGAGAGGAGGGAAGAAGAGGGGAGGGGAAGAGAAGTGAGGCAGAAGTAGAAGAAGAGAAGGAACAAAGAAAGGAATGAAGGAAAGAAGAGAGAGAAAGAAGAAGGAGGGAGGGAGGGAGGGAAGGAAGGATGTCATTTGCAAATGACATCTGGCAAGGTGTTCTATTCAAGTTAGCTGCTAGGAGAAGCGAGGATTTGAGAGCATCCTGGGCAAAGCGTAGACTAAGGCACAGTCCATGTGGCTGAGCTGTGGAGCAGAGCCTGGAAGGATGACAGGAACAGCAAGTGGTACACGTAGACTCTGCCATCTAGCAAGAGTGATCTATCTGATGACTGCCTCTTAGCCTCTTAGCTCGTGGCCTCTTAGCTCTGGGATATGTCTCTGCTCCCATTCTCCCAGCCTCACCCTCTCAGTCAATCCCATCCTCCAGCCTCATCCTCCCAGAGTCAATTCCTGTGCGGGACCCCTGTGGGCACGTGTCCTTAACCTCTTCCTGCCAGGGTCCTTTCCCTGGAGGAAATCAAAGCTCGTGCTATTCATATGCAGTACATGGTCAGCAGTCCAGGTTTAGGAGAGCAAATCCTCTAGCGGGTGGGGAGGGAAATTTCCTGAAGCCCGGGAGCACCCCGGTTAGAGCTCTTGTCCACACAGAGTTTTGGTGGAGTTGGAGGGGATGATACCACTGTAACCAAACCACAGAGGAATTTACCACAGGAAGTGTCCCAGCTGTTGCTTATTAGCATTAGGACAAATTACACAAAGCAAATTGTTAGCAGACTTGTCTCCATAATCTTCAGCTAGTGGAAATAAATAAGAAGCAAGTTTCTTTCAAGTAAATGCTACATGGCCAAAAACTGCAGCTTCCAATTGTCTGTGAAGGGCTGCTCTTGGGTGAGGCCAGGCGGGGAGCAGGGAGCGGGGCTTGAGGCTCGCAGGGGCTGCAGGCCTAGGAGCGGGTAGCTGGGCAGGTGCTACTGAAGGGTTTAACATGACAAACTGAAAACGGGGATGCCTATGCCTCTGGAGGTCTCACCATCTGATGGATTTCTGCCCCCCCCCCAACCCTCCAGAAGCCCTTAGTGTGGTCCTCTGAATGTCACAGGGGCTCTAAGCCCATGGCAAGACAACAGGAGAGCCACACCAAGTGCTCAGTTCTTAACAGTATATTAAATTAAAAAAAAAAAAAAGACAATCAGACCAACAGATTTGCATCCCTTCTTAACACATTGCAATGGTACAGGGCATATATATATGTATATATATATATATATATATATATATATGTGCGTGTGTGTGTGTGTGTGTGTGTGTGTGTGTGTGTGTGTGTGTGGTCAGGTGAAGTGGCTCTGCTTGTAATGTAAGATATTTGGGAAGTAGAAATATGAAGGATCACAGTGGAAGGCCAGCCTGGGTAAAAGAATTAGTGAGATTCCCCTTTATCTCTATCATAAGCTGGATTTACTATGTAGGAAGTGTAAGTAGTGGATCACAGTCTGAGACTAGCCCTGGGCAAATATTTAAGACCCTACCTGAAAAAATAAAGCAAAAGAGGTTTAGGAAGCATGTGTAGCTTAAATGGCAGCGCCTGCCTACCAACCACGAGGTCCTGAGTTCAAACTCCATTACTGACTTCCCCCACCCTGCCCCACCCAAATCTTCTATTCCTCACAATCCCCTCCTTATTACCTGAGGATTAAATTTTAAAAATGTGAGTTCCACCCCAGTGGGCAAGTTGGAAAAGATCTCTTCGGTGCTCACCTGCTCTTCATGCATACCAAGATCCCTTTCTTTAGAAAGAAATCCGATACTTTCATCTTTCAAGACCTTCAGACAACACCTAAATCCCAGTCCCTGCTCACTCCTTGGACATATCTACTTTCTTTCAGAGATTTGACAGAAGTCTGCTAAAACAATGTTAAAAATAATTTTAATCAAAAGAAATCTTCCATATAGCACATACATACAAAAATAAATTCTTGTGCATCATGGGCAAAGACTGTTTCTATTTTCCCAGGAAATGTATGGTTCCTGTCTCAAGCAAACCAACTTAGCCAGTTGATCTCAGACACCCTTCTGAGTTTTCCTCTGAATCTTTGCTGCAGACCGTGAAACTGGCTGGCAGCCTGGAGGAAGAGAACACAGGTAACCCAATGTGGCCTCTGCTGGGACCAAACCAGGCCCAGGCACACCTGTTCCCCAGCTGTGACTCCTCATAAGGCTTCTCCTTAGTTTCCAAGACCCTAGGTTTTTATGTCCAGTTAGCTAGCAGAGCCAGGCAGAGAACCCTGGAACCATCCTGGGTTGCCAGCTACTTCTAGGACACATCCTGCTAGTGTAAAAGTGGCATTTAAGGTGGACTGGAGTGGGGTATGCCTCCATGCTACAAAACTGGGGAGATATTTTAAATCAAGTAGATATAATGTCAGGAAACAGAGAACCACAGACAGTCACACACACACACACACACACACACACACACACACACACCATGTCTTCTACTACACTCTGCAAAGTATGTGCTTCAGAATTATATCAAAGATGCCTTAGGTAAAACAATTATCTCTTGATTTTTTTTCAAGTGTTTAACAGACGAGTGTAATTGGAAATGGCTAGAACATGAACAGAAACACACACTCTTTAATTTGGAATTATGAGAAGCTATATCCTTATTCACACTAACCTGAAACAAAGCTATCTCTGTAAAATAACGAATACACATCTAGTCCCGCCCCCACTAGCAGCTCTCCAGGAGGGCAGACTGATGTCTCTGGCCTGACCCTATTAGATCTGTTTGGGGAAATGGTCCGGGCATTGTGCATCTGGGAAGCTATTTACCTGCCTGGCTTGACAAGCTTTCTGAAAGGGAGAAAAATTAATTGCAGTATTGTTCCAATAACTTGGTCTGCTAACTGCATTTCAGTGCAAAAACAGGCAAGAGGAACTTGGTCCCCAACTTATTTTCTCTGGCAGCATTCATTTTAGGAATAGTGAGGCTTGTATGCCTGTGTGTGTGTGTGTGTGTGTGTGTGTGTGTGAGAGAGACTGTGGTTCTCTGTTTCCTGATATCCTTACATCTACTTGATTTAAAACATCTCCCCAGTTTTGTAGCATGGAGGTGTGTGTGTGTGTGTGTGTGTGTGCACGCGTGCATAGTTGCTGGTCCTGGGGCTTAAACTCGGGGCCTTGGTGCTATCCTTTAGTCTTTTCGCTTAAGACTAGTGCTTTAGCACTTGAGTCACAACTTCACTTTTGGCTTTTTAGCTGGCCTGCTGGGCTTCACGGGGAGCGGCAGCGGCGGGGTTGGAGAGCATCTGCATGGGCGCACTGTGTCCAGCCACCATCTGTGTATGTAACAAAGGCTTTGGCTGTGGCATGCTTTTTAAAATGCAGATGATGAAAATGAGCGCCAGAGCACGGCATGGAATATTTCCTCACCTAAACTGATGCACGGGGTGTCGCCAGAAAGACTAACCATGGCTGTCCCGGAGCAGTGGGGGTCGTGGTTCAGCCCAGGGGACAAGATCGCACCCAGCCCCACACACCAGCTGAGACCTGCACAGGCCATGTCCCTTTCTAATCCATCCTGGGCCAAGGGAGACCTGAGCTCTCCACCCTCGCCATCCCCGGAGTCTCCCCTCATCTTCAGCTCTAAAGACGGTCCTTCAAGGAAGAGCATTTGCCTTTGCCAAAGTGGCTTTGTGTGAACGATATATTTCCTGTCCCATGAGCAAAAGAAGGAAAACAAGGAGAGGGAAAGAGAGAGAAAGGAGAAGGGTGCAAAGAACATGGAGAAGGGGTCACCCCTCCTTGGCAAGTAGATTCATCGTCCTTTTCTAGACACAGCTGCAAAGCAGTAGAAAATCAATTTTTTTCTATTACTTCACGACGTGGGAAAGAGAACCTATTTGTAAATTAAATTAAACCCAGTAATAGCATGTCTGTGTATTTGTTGAGGACTAGAAAAATTAGCCACAGATACAACTACAGAATGCAGCCGTGGAACTAGAAATCAACATCTCCCATTGCAAGGCTCTGTTGAGACGTCTTTCTTGTCCCTTATTTTTTCTTTCTTTTTTTTCAAGAAACACCATGGCTAAATGTCAGCATGCCAGCACATCAACACTTGGGTGAGTACTTCAGAGGGAAGGCCCCATCTGGTCTCAGTGCACTTCCAGATTCATGTCTTTGCTGCTTGGGCATCAGTCAGGACACTGGATATGCAACTAGAACTCTCTAGATGATTATTTCTTCCCAAGTTGCAATCTGTGTTGCCGACCATAGAATGAATCCTCTATTTTCTATACAGGCTAGAGCTTGTACAGAAAACCTCTGCACTCTGAATTTTGACTTCCTTCCCAGGACCTGAAATTTCATTAGCAGTCTGCCCCCTAGCGGCGATACACAGAACTTCAGATAGGTAGGACTAGAAAAAATCCTGGAGAACAAAAAGAATTCAAGTTTCCCAGGTAGTGCAAGGTGAGGCCATCATCTTGTAAAAGACAGCTTCCAGTGGAATCTGGCAGGGCCCGGCAAATAGTTCTGGGTCAGAGTGGAAGTGGGTGGTAGGTGTAGGTGACATCATTCGTTTCCCCACTCTCCCATTATACAAATGGCACCCATACCAACAGCAACCAAGATACCGAGAATGTTAAAAAATAACAATCTTTTTGTAACTTTTTGGTAAGCAATTAACACAGACAATTCTGTCAAAAAGAGCCATGCTGAATTGGTTCTAAAGGCAAAGACGGATAGTATGATTTTTTTTAAGACCCAGTTAATCTGAGGAGGAGAATCTATTTCATGTTGTCAGCTGGATGTTGGTAAGGCAGAAGACTAAGTGAGGTGTGCGGTGCTGGACTTTGTTACTATCTTTTGAAGAACATTAGAACTTGGCTTGCTTTAGTTTGTCGATGTGGTAGCAGAGTTTCAGCGCGGGTCCCAGCTTCAGACCCAAGTACTTCATCATCATATCACTTCTCAGCAACAACAGAGCATTCCCATCAATCTCCTGGTGGAACAGAATCAGGAAAGGTAGGAGGGAGGGAAGGCAGGAAGGAGGGAGGGAGGGAGGGAGGGAGGGAGGGAGGGAGGGAGGGAGGGAGGGAGGGAGGGAGGGAAACCAAGAAAATGGTTAGAGTGATCCAATTTTATTCAGGTAAAGCTGGATATGCAGAAGCCCTACAGAGTTACTTGAAGGACACATTCCCTCCGTCCCAGGGTTCAACTGAAAAGCCGAGCACTTATGGCTCATGTCTGTAATACTAGCTACCCAAGATGCAGAATCTGAAGATCATGGTTCAAAGCCAGCCCAGGCACAAAAGTCCAAAAGACTTATCTCCAATTAACTAGCAAAATGCCAGAAGTGGAGTTGTGGCTCAAATGGTAAAGTGCTAGCTTTGAAAGAAAAACAAAGCAAGAGCCAAGGGCCTGTGTTCAAGTCCCAGTAGAGGCACGCACGCACGCGCGTGTGCACACACACACACACACACACACACACACACACACGGAATTAAAGAAATCTATGTTCCTCTTCCTATTTTCTCTGTGGATCTTTTGTATTTCTGAATGAACAAATGAAATATCATCCCCACCTATGTAACTAATATCCACATGTGGTATTTATCATCCAACCAAGGGAAAATGAAACAAAAAGTGAAATGAACTCAGTTCTGAGTATCTTGCGCCTATAATCCTAACTATTCAAGAGGCTGAGATCTGAGGATCATGTTTTGAAGCCAGACCAGGAAGGAAAGTCCAAAAGATTCTTACCACCAGAAAAAAAAAATAATAATAATGCCTGAAGTAGAGGTGTGGATGGAGTGTTAGAGCACTAATCTTGAGCAAAAAATGCTCAAGAACAGTGCCCACAAAAACACAACAATAAAAATGTAAAATCCATGGAGGGGAGGGTAATGGGGACCAAGACATGTGAAAGGGTATCAATATATGTGAATTAATGCACCTTCTATCTGGCAAATATCATGTAACCCTTTTATTAATTACAATAAAAAAATGTAAACTCCAGGCTGGAAGTTTGGCCTGGTGGTAGAGTATTACCTAGCATGCACAAAGACCCGGGCTGCACTTTACCACAAGCACTCAGGTGGGGAAAATGAACACAACTAGAGCACTCATTCACTCTCCACGTCCTGGTAAAATCAGAGTGGACAAGGCTTCTCTGTAGCCCTCCAGCAGCCTTATTTCCTAATCTTCCTTCTTTACCCCACCTATTAGACTCTCATTATTTCTGACCACCGAAAGAGAGCCAAACTCTTCCCCTCAACTCCCCCTGCCCAAATCTGTTTAGACACAGCCACAAACCAAATATTATATGCCTAATAAATGCAGGTGTTGATTTAGGGGTGAACTCCCCGTTTGAGAGCCTGGCTTCCTCACAGAATCCCCAGGTGAGGTGAGAGACAGGAAGGAAAGGAAAGTATGTGGTCTCCCCTCTCTGCAAGACATCAGGATCTCAATCCTAGAAATCGGCCAACACGTTAGGGGAGTGGTGGGGGAATGACTGCTGCAGGTGTGATACCTCAAGAGTGATAATTAGAAGTCATTTTTATTTTTTTGGTCTGAGATCTGAGAATCCTGATTCAAAGTTGGCCTAGGTAGGAAAGTCCATGAGATGCTGACCTCAAATTAACCCCCCTCCCTCCAGAAAACCAGAGGTGGTTTTCTGTGGCTCAAAGTGGTAGAACACTAGCCTTGAGGAAAAACAGCTTAGGGACAGTGTGCGAGCCCAGAGTTCAAGTTACAGGACTGGCACCAAAAAAAAAAAAAAAAAAAAAAGTGGAAGAAGGAATTAGAAGGGAGGACCACAGACAAGCACAAAAGGCTTCTGCTCCATGTTACTGGCTCTAAAGATGGAGATAGTAAAGGGCAATAGTGGATCTAGAAGCTGGAAAAGACAAGTAAATATGATAAAATGCATGGTCTCAGGAGACCATGCAGAAAGGAAAACAGCCCAGGGTCAGACTCCTGACCTCCTGAAGAGTAAAATAAGAAATGTGCAATGCTTTAAGCCATCATATTTGTGTCTTTTTGTTGTAGTAGTAATCCCAAACAGAGGTAGCTTGGTAAAGCAGTCATTTTGTTAACATTTTTTTCACTTGCTCTCTTTTTAGAGTGAGCTACATAATTGGAATACTATCTGTTCAATGAAGACTAGGATCCAGGCACTATGCTAAGACTTCTCATTTTATGCTCAAAGCAGTTTAGAAATTAACACAGTCAGTTTGCCTGGCATGATGTGGGGGTCTTGAAATGAGTGTTGAAGACACCAAAGGATGGATGGAGGGGCAGGAAAGCAGACATTCCTCATGGCGGCTAACACAAGGCAGCAGATGGGAAAAATATCCCTTAACAACAAAACCAAGTGGCCCAGTGCTGCTGAGACGCCTGTGGTTGCATCTGTCCCTCTCAGAGCTGGCTCCCTTTGGGGCCTTGTGGAGCTTAATGCAGTCCCTCAACATCTAGGAAGTCCTGGCACGTCCCCACCCCAGCCCTCCCCCCAGGCCCTCCATGGCGTACATGCTTTCGGAAGAGCTCCACATGAGGCCCCAGGGCGTGTGGATCTGCATCTTTCACGAACCACACCACGTCCTCCACTGTCCAGCTGGAAGGGTTTCGACTCCGAGGTCTCCTGGCATCTCGTGCATCTGCAGAAGGCTTGGAGGCTGGGAGGGGTGAGAGATGAGATCATGAGCCACTGAGTCAGGCCAGCCTCAGTGCCATCTGATGCTGTCACCCTGGAAGGGCTCTCGGTGCTCTAGAGGCTGAGGTGGGTCCATGACCTTCTCTACAGGGAAAGGCAGTGAGTAGCCCCAAAAGGCGCAGGGCAAAGCCTTGATCGCCCTATCTCTGCGGAAACTCTGCTCTCCCAGGGACAGGAGCAGCAGAAAAGATGTTTCCTTCAACAGGCTGAATTCAGATTGATGTGACAGTTTTCTAGACCCCTCTGCTGAGTTCTCTCTCAGTGGCCTGAGGCCTCTGCTGACTTACACTCGGGTAAGCAGGCTGAGAGGTCAAGATGAGTGGCCAGGAGGGCTTTTGCAGGGCTGGGAGGCAAATGGTGTGAGGCCCTTTCTGCTTCTACCAGCCTTCCCTGAGATCATGAAGATGTGCCAGAAGGAAGTGCATTTGGATCTTTGTTCTTGGTCTCTGTGGAAGGGCTAACACCTATCTCCTCCTCAGAAGCCCTGATTCTGCGGAAAGACAGAGTCCCTGTGCTGGCTGCCCAGGTAAACACGGAACACCTTCTCCACCCTCAAGGCTGTCAGAGCATGCACACTGACCTTCCCCATCCAACTGCCTACTCTCATGCGGCCTCTGACTGGTCCTTGGTAGATAACTCCTTGGCGGCAATTTCCCATGAAAGTGATCACCATGGGTGAAGGAGGAAGTCACAGGTCCAATGCCTGGAAATATTTAGGGACTGACTTTGTGCTAGTACTGGATTTGAACTCAGGACCTTGCTTAGGCCTGTGCTTTACAGCTAAGCCATGACCCCATTTTTTGCCTTAGTCTTTCAGGGAGTCTTCTGCTTTTTCCAAGTTTGCCCTGACCCTTGATCCTACTGTCTCTGCCTGTCTAGTAGTTGGGATTACAAGCATAACCCAGCACACCAGGCCCAGTAGCAGTTGATTTCTTTCTTTTTTTTCTTTTTTGCCAGTCCTAGGCCTTGAACTCAGGGCCTGGCACTGTCCTTGGGCTTTCTCAAGGCTAGAGCTCTACCACTTGCGCCACAGCACCACTTCTGGCTTTTTACTATGTATGTGGTACCGAAGAATTGAACCCGGGTCTGTGTCTGTGTGCATGCTAGGCAAGCACTCTACCACTAGGCCAAACTCTTGGCCCCGACTTTTTTTTCTTTTTTTAACATATGACTAAAACCAGATCATCTTCTTTTTCTAGAGCAGCTTCTTGTCCTAGCTTCCCCACTTCTACCTCCTTACTTCTTCACTACCTACCCTTTGGGAGGACCCTCTCCCCCTAGTCTTTCTTTTCAATCCTGCTGGATGTTGAGCGTGAGGGAGAACACCTGGGGGAGCCCTGCAGTGATTCCCTCGTGCTCCCCTTGAGCGCACACTCTCTCCCACTGTCCCTGGGTCTCAGCTCTGACTGCCCAGTTCCGGGGCTGACTCCCCTGTAGACCTTGGCCTACACCCTGGAGCTCAAGGCCAGGGCCTGTCTTCAGCCTCAGTGGTGAAGAGCAGAATTGAGTTTTGGTGGTAGAGAGACCTAGGGACCGAAAAGTGCTAGTGCAAGACCCCTGTGAGTTTTTCCACCTTAGAAGGCTCTCTGCACACTGTGCATTCACCTGGGCCAATTATGGCCACAATTTCCTTTCTTTTCTTTCTCCACTCTTGGCTCTATGCTTTCTTCTCTCCTTCCCACCATCCATCAAAGCCCCGGGAACACACGAGGCCTTGAGGAAGGCACTGCTGACCTTCCTGCCATCTCAGCTGCCACCTGCCTCTCTCTTTCACTCCAGACCTTTCTTTGTTCTCCAAGGATATCTCTGCATTCTGCCTTGTAACCCAATTAGTCGTGCAGCCTCCGGTTAGATTTTAATTCCTCAAGGACTTCCCTGTTCATCCCACAAACACATACAGCATATCTTCTTTGTCCTAGATCCCAGGTATTTGGTGAAAAATCCAAATGTGTTCCTTTCATTACAGGGGTCACACATTACATTGACCCGTCATGGCTCTTCGTGGAGTAAATATACTTGGAAGGTGGGATCGTTAACTGTGAAATGAATCGATAGACTCTGCAGAAGCAGTTGAGGTCATTTACACAGAAGCCTTGCATGGCAATCCTTAATCTTACTTCAAGGCTAGAAAAAGGCCGAAGCGCCACACACAGAGCCAGCCTCCCTGCAGAGGAATGCTAAGTTACCAGTGGAGAAGCCTGTGGCTTTCTGCAGTTTCCCTCTCTCTTTTTCTCTGCACCTTTTTAGTGTGCCTGAAAAGAGCCAGTGCACACTTTGTGCTGAGAAAAAAAAAAACAACACAGCCTCGCATTTCTGAGCCCGTCGTAACTATGTGATGGTCTCCTTGAACACTGGACTGCTGTTGAGATTGTTCCCTGCCTTTTCCTTGTTGGACCTGGAAAGGAGGTCTGGCCAGGGACATCTCGCTAGGAAACTGCAAGGGCACCCTCAGAGTCATCAGAACACTCAAGGGTGCTTGTGAAAAGATGATTTCAATCTATTTGGGGACATCTGCATTCAACATGGGGATGAGCCGGTCACCAAACATGCATTAGTCTTTGGAGCTCCCCCTGGGACCCAGACGCTCATCAGGGTGGCAGGAGACAATCTGACTACAAAGGCAGGAAGTCTTCAGTCCAAGACTGATTTTAGAGTGATGAGAGCAGAGGTCAAATCTAATTTCCTGTGTTTGCAGGAAAAGGGAAACCCCAGGCCAGTTCATGGGGAGGGTTTCCTACCAGCTGTTGTGGGCCTTGCAGAGGGGGCTGGGTGTCCTAAGAGGAGCTGCCTGTGGAGGACAAGAGGCATCACACAGGCAGGTGGGCCCGTGCCTGGGACGCCATGCTTGCTGTGGGCATTTTTCACTTTTCCAGGATGGCAAGCAACCAGGCTGGCTCAGGAGGCTTTCTGCCGGGCCTCCTAGCCATAAAGAAAGCCCGTGTCATACCTCAGGACTGGCACCTGATCCAAAGCACATAACACTCACTGTGGAAGAAAGAAAAATGGAGCTCTCTGGCAGCAGCAGCAGCAAGTTTGCAAAGCGGTTGCCTGCTGCAGTCTGTGCTCACGGACAAAATAAAACACCCCCACTCCTCAGCTGTGGCAAAGGAAGATGGATGGGTTGAGCCTGACGTGACCAGGGCAGGCAGATGTGACAGGTCAACACTAAGCTGTGATGGATGGAACAAATCTCACTCCTATGTGGACACTACAGGCAAAGCACTGGCTTGCCTAAGGAGACAGCAGTGCTGTCCTGAGCAGGAATCCCGGGGCTTGGTCCTGTCCCTCCCCGGGGGGCTGGCAGGCATGGCAAAGCTAAACCTCGTGGTAAATGGATGGATAATTAAATCTTGTTCCTACAGCCCAACTCCCACTGAGCAGAAATAGAATAGCTGGGAGTCAAGAGTTGAAAAGCAAGCCCAGCCCCTTCCATAGCACAGGTACTTGTGCCATGTCTGCAAAGCTCTCTCTGTCTTCCACATTCCCCGGAGAACGCCCATAATTGCCTTGTGCTCATTCATAATTCAGGGGAAATTGTAGCTAACAATGGAGTTGTGTGGGAGAGTGGAGCTGGTGATGAGCATGGAGTCAGAAATATCTTCTTTCTCACCCCCCCCCTCAGTTTCCTGTGGTCACACCTCTGGAAGCCTGGTTCATGTGTTCCGGTAAGGCACAGTGTTGAAGAGACACAGCCAGGCTTGGAGCTCCTTCCTAGTTCCCATCATTCTCTATGGGCTTCTGTTCCTTTGTCTAGACACTGTGAACATCATGTATGGTTTCTCAGGTGAACCTGCAGCTCAGGGCTGGAGCCTGACAAGAAGCACCTTGAAGAGAGGCCCAGAAAGGCCAACTAGAGCCTTCTGTGCCTTTCCTCTGTCTGCTTCGTGCCCCGAATCCCTCCCAGGCTCTCCGGCAGCTGGTGCAGGCTGGACGGGGACAGGGTGGTAGAAGGAAGGGCTGGCCTGATCTACGTTCACTTGAGAAACCTGGTCCTGGTAAAGTGCATCTTTCCTAGTCTAGCCCACCATCTGGATGAGATCAGATGTTACAAAACCGTGCTGGATTTTTTTTCTATTCTCACTATTTCTCTCACGACGAGGTGAGAGGGACCAGAAAGAGAAGAAAACCTGGTGACTCCTTAGATTTAAGCCCAGTTGCCCTGTAAGGATGGAACATGGCTCCAGACACCAGGAGAGACCCCGGGCTCAAAGGCAGGCTGAGCTGAGCTACATTTCTTCTCAGCTGGAAGCAAACTCAAAGACAAATAACATGACTTCTGCACAGTCTCCACCCACCCCTCCTTTCCATAGCAGCTCCTGCTGTGCATCCCGGAAGCTCCCTGTCCCTTCTGTGGGAAGCCTCACCTGACTCCCACCCAAGGCCCCACAGCCCATTCTCCATCCGAGGCTCTCCCAGATGCCCCACCTTTCACCCCTAGCAGTAAGGACAGTTGGGACAAAATATATGCACCTATTTGCAAACATCTGCCTGGAGTTACAGTCTGAGCACAGGGCCCACATCTGCCTGGTGCACCCTCCACCCTCAGATCTGAAACACACCCCCAGCCTGGTGTGTTCCCAAGCATTGGCTGGCTAGGGTGACTTCAGCTCCCGTGAAAACCAATGCCAGGTTGGCTGCCTGGTAGATGAAGTGGACTACTGTTGCAAATCATTCAACACTAAATTAATGGAAAGCTAGTGATTATTCGTCTTCTTATATGTAATTCCAGAAATGGCCAGTAAGTTTTGTCTTCCTGGATTTCACAGCCATCAATGGTGCCTTTCTCCAGAAGCAGAGGGTTTGCAATTATTACAGAGGAAAGCTGAGTCTTTCTGACACTGGCCCCAAATTTTCCTTACTTCTCTGCAGACCCTCTTTTGTTCCCAGAGTGCTGAAGCCCTTCCTCTGCCTCTGCACACCCAGCCTTCCTGACACTGACCGTTGTACGTCTTTTTTAATCCAAGTATCTATCGTTTGCAGTGAGATAACAATGGCAGATTACTTTTGTTTCTTCATCATGAATCTTGAACTTACTTGTGCTAGGGAATGCTCTATTTTAAAGACAAAATCTGGACGCTTCATTTTCCGATACCTCTTTAAAGCTCTTGGTAATTGTACCTTGGGTAAGTGTGCACATGAGCAGGAAGGAGGCTGGGAGTTCCGCCATGTGGTCCACCCCTACTCTCCTGCTGCAGCCTCATGTGTGCTCTGGCTTCTGTGGTTTTACACTATTTTGATTAGCATCATAGGGAGAAAATCCATTTCTAGGTCTCTTCCAGGGATTATGACGTGAGTCACATCCTCTGAAAGAGATTTGGTTTCTTGATGTCAATGGATTTCTCTTGGGAAGCGGTTTCTGCACGGTATGGAGCAATCCCTGGGGCGCAGAGACATTGGCTGGCCCTCCTGAGGACACACAGCTGGACAGAGGCGGGCAGGTAGGTGAGGGAGGGGCTGGCATGCATTACATTACCACATCTGTTTCCTTCCAGAGAGGTCCCACTTCGCTTGGGGCTGGAGGCCAGGGGCCGCAGTGTGGATGGACCTCCCGAGGACACAGGGCTGGCCCGGGGACCGCTGCACGTGGTGGCTGGGCCTCCCCCCAGGCGGCCATCTCCCGAGGTCAGTCTCTTGCAATAGATGGAGGAGGTGGTCAGGGAGGCCCGGTGGGTAAAGGCGGAGGTGGTGGGGTCCACGCTGTAGCGGTTCATGCCCAAAGGGCTTGCCAGGCACTCTTCCGTGGTTACTGTCTTGGCTAAGCGGGAAAGAGGGTGCAGAGAAGCTGAGATCAGTCAGCAGTTTGGGAAGCGATCTGAGCTCCATTCTCAGCAAACTATTCACTGATCACACAGTCAGACCTACTAGTGAGGCTGGAAGAGGAGGAGGAAGGACCCAACATGGCTCCAGAATAACACTGGTGGCAGGCTGAGGTGTTGCTCCCTCTGCAGGACCTGGCAGTCAGGCCTCTCTCTGCTATTGGTGACTTGGAAATAACCCCCCCACACACAGGGAGACTTGTTTCATTTTATTTTGTTTTGTCAGTCGTGGGGCTTGAACTCAGCGCCTGGGTACTGTCCCTGAGCTTCTTTGTGCTCTAACACTTGAGCCACAGCACCACTTATGTCTTTTTCTGAGTATTTTATTAGAGCTAAGAGTCTCATGAACTTTCCTGCCCAGGCTGGCTTCAAATCAGAGCTCACCCTCTTCAGTAGCTAGGATTACAGGTGTGAGCCACCAGCACCTGGCATAGCAGTCTCTTGAACCATTATAAAACATCCAGAAGACATGAAAGGCAGCCATTGGGATATGAATCATCATGACCCTGGATTTGGGGAAGTATTCTTCAATTTGATACCAGAGACACAGATAGCAATAGAAAAAGAAAATAAACTGGACTTCATCAAAAGTGAAAAAACAAAAACAAAAAAACCTTTTGTGCCTCAAGGCACAAAACATCAACAAGACAGTGAATGAAGGCAGCTCACAAAGCAGAAGGCAATATTTACAAATCATGTATCTGATAAGAGATTTCTATGTAAAGTATGTTAAAAGTTGTTCCAGCTGAATATCACAATCCAGGCCAGCCTGGATAAAAGGTGTGAGATCCTATCTGAAAAATAACTAAGTCAAAAAAGGCTTGAGTTGTAAAAACTCACGTAGTAGAGAGTCTGACCAGCAGGTGTGAGATCCTAGTTCATTGTTCAATCAAAAAGAAAGGAAAAGGAGTAAACAGTCAAATCCACTGAGTAAACGGTTCCACTGATGGAACTGTTCCAAGACAGAGTAAAAGAGGCACACCAACATTTAGAGTGCACTGCGCTGGACCCAACTTTGTCATTAGGGCAGGGTGGTATCTACAAGGGAAACTAAGGTTCGTATTCTTTTTATTTTATTTTATTTTTGTCTGTTGTGGGGCTTGCACTCAGGACCTGGGCATTGTCCCTGAGCTTTCTTCGCTCAAGACTGGCACTCTACCACTTTGAGCCACAGCACCACTTCCAGTTTTCTGGTGGTTCATTAGAGACAAAAACATCTGATAGACTTGCCTGTTTAGACTGGCTTCAAACTGTAAGCCTCAGATCTGAGCCTCCTGAGTAGCTAGGGTTATAGGCATGAGCTAGCAGTGCCCAGCAGGCCTTATTTAAAAGCTTCCTAAAGAGATTTGCCCTCCTTTACAGTTAAGCCATTGCACAATAAATCTTACTGCCTGGAAGCTCTCCCTTATATCGAATTCTAATATCTCCTTAAAAGATCACTGTTGGATACATATTCTTGATGCTATTCAAAAACATATGTGACAGTACTGTTTTCATTCGCAAGCAGTGTGTAATGGTTAGAAAATGGAGTAAGAAAGGAGTGATATAGCCACTTTAAGGCATTTGCCACAAGCACAATTTATCACACCCTCACCAAAAAAATTTTTTTAAATCCTCAAAACAACAACAGTGAGTTATTTGACATGGGTAGATGAACAGAATTTCTAGTAGCTTAAGAACTTCATTACACTGTGACAAATTTAGTATCTAAATCCATTGTTGAAAAATTGGCGAAAACAAAGAAATCACTTTTTTATTTGGAGAGACAATCATACCTCCCAGGTGGCTCTGGGGCTGCCTAGCGAGTGAACAGCAGGTGGGGCCAGAAGACCTGGAAGCACCAGAGCCAGGGCCCTTGGGAGATGCCTGCATCCACGTGGGCTGGCAGACAGGGGCGCTCTGCTCCAGGTCATGACCTTGTGGCCCCTCACAAAACTCCTTCCCCTGAGCAAGCAGTTGCCTGCACCCGGGCCCCTCGAATCCACCACAGGTTTGTTTTCCAGTTGAGCAAAGCAGGGCGAATGAGAAGTCTGAGGACACTTGGTAAATCATTGCGTTTCCTCTAGCAAATGGAAAAGAATTCTTCCTTCCTTCCTTCCTTCCTTCCTTCCTTCCTTCCTTCCTTCCTTAATAATCACAACCACATACTTAAATGACACAGGTAAACACACCAAAGCACAGGCTTAGACATGGGTCCCATTTCAGGGGTTGGTATCTTAGGAACTTGGAAGGGCATCTGGCATTTCTCTCTTAGCATTGCTAATCTGTTTACCACTGCTGCTGCACAGAAAGCTGCCCATTGGTGTGTGCAGAGCACATCCAGAAAATCACTCAAGCCCACTCAAACCTGGAAAGCATGACGCACTGCTCCTTCCCGCCAGGGCCTGGAATAGGCACTGGGGCCTCTATGGGCCAACCTATTCCTGCTGAGCTCCTAGATGGTGGAGGACAGGAGAGCCCCGGGAATTCAGGGAACCACCAAAGAGAGAAGTGGAAGGAGGAAGAGAGGCAGGAAGGCGAAAGCCAAAAGCCAAGGAGAGGAAGAGAAAGTCCCAAGGCGGGGAGAGGGCTGAGGTACAACGACATACCCCACCCAAGCCTAGCTCTCTGCACTCGGCACTCACACCTATGGGAGCTGGGACTATTGATTTCATTTGGTTTGACTGCCATTTGGTTTGTTAGTATTCCTAGCCAAAGAACAGCCTGGAGCTCAGTAATAACTGCTGCCTGATTATCCTCATCCCAAACCGATTTAGACCACCATCACCACACATTCCAGATGTAGATGCCATCTCTCCATCTTTAAGACATCTACTTCCTTCCCCCACATATACACACACCACACAGACAGACAGACAGATGCACACATGCGCATGCGCGTGCGTGCACGCACATGCACACACACACACACACACACACACACACACACACACACACACACACACACACACACACAAGCTCAACCCCACCTTATTCCTCCACACCAGTCCCTACTTCCCAGTTGAGGGAGCAGCTGCATAGAGTAAACCCTTTCTAGAACCATCGGTGCCACCTACCCCAGGCTGGGAGCCAGGGCCTTTCTCAAAATCCCTGGCCTGTCCCTTGACAGGTCAGCTTACCCAGCCAGCACCAGGCCCCGAGGTTCCAGGCAGTATCTAGAGAACTCCAGTGCAACCGGCTCAACCACTTCAAGAGGCGGCAGTCCTTCTGACCTGCCTCAGCCCTGAAGCCCACGGGGCGGGCGGCGGAGGGCAAAGGCAGGTCCTGAGAGCTGTGGAATGCCCACCAAAGCTCAGGCAGGTGCCCCCTCCCAGATGGAGGCTGGGAGTCCTTCAAGAAGCAGGAGGCAGTTCAGGAGGAATGGACAGCCAGGAGCTGGCATCCTGGGGCACTGCACCTCTCTCTGTGCAGCCCAGATGAAGTGTCGCATGTCCTACCTGGGTTCTGGTGTCCCTGTCACTAGACAGTCTCACCCACGCTAGCTCCTCAGGCAGCTGCTGGGTCCCAGCATGAGACTGACGTGCTTGAGCCACAGAGCCCGGGCCTGCCGCAGACCTGCAAGGGACTTCGTGGTGACAGAAGATTTCCTTCTTCCTCTGTGGCCTTTCAGGGAGGCTGTGGTGGAGGCTGGCAGATTTTTCTGCTGTGGGGCTCAGCCCCGCCCCCTGTGCTCACTGCTGATAAGCCATGGCGTTTTCCCTCAGGGCCCTTGGGGCCCGGTGGCCCAGCCTCCCTGGTTCAAAGGGCACCAGGCCTGCACCAACGAGGAGGCCAGCATTTCATTCTTTTCAATTAAATTTTCCATTAACTTGGTCTCTGGCCAGTATGGATTTTTCTCTTTAAACCTGTCTCTAGCTTGGATCACTCAGCCTTTAGGATCAATGTCGACTTCCCTCTGGTTCCTTTTTTTTTCTTCCCCTAATGAGATGTATGTACAGAAACCAACCATATTTTTAATGCCTGACACCTGAACTTCCTTCGTTGTCCCGGGTGTTTCTGATTTGCCTAAGACTTTGTTCTAAGCCATCAGTGGGTTTTCCTCCACTGGAAACTTGGACCAAAGACAATTTTGACTAAAGTCAGCTGTTTGAAATAGTAAATGCAAGAGGAGAGCGTCCTCCATAGCCATCTTCCATATGAAGTGGTAGCTTTGCCAGTCTCTACCCCCAGGCCTGCAGGAAGGGGAAGGCGGGTGAGCTGCTGCCATCAAGCCTCTGTTGTCTCCATGACCTCTATGTCCTTTCATCTTTCATAAACTGGGGAAATTAAAAGTGTCCTCAATCAAAAAAAATTGGGAATCCCTGGAATAGAGACTACTTTGTAAATTTTAGTTCTAAGTGGACATCTTCACTTGGAGGGAGACCTACAGAACTTTCTAGAACAGTAATTTCTCTTATTAATGAGACACTGATCCTAGGATCCCCAGGGGATGCCTGAAATTGTGGATGGTGCTATGTTCTATACACACCATGTTTTCCTACAAACGCATACCTGTGATAAACTTTATGAATGAGGTGTAGTAATCAATTCATGGTAGCAGATAATAAAAATAGAATCAAGTGCCCATGATTCACACCTGTAATTCTAGCTACTCAGGAGTCTGAGATTCAAAGATCACAGTTCAAAACCAACCTGGGCAGGAAAGTCTACAAGGCTCTTATCTCCAATTAACCACCAAAAATCCAGAAATGGAATTGTGATACAAGTAATAGAGCTTTAGCCTTATGCAAAAAAGCTCAGGGACAGTGCCCATGCCCTGAGTTCAAGCCCCAGGACCTGCCCCAAATTTAAAACTCTGCACAGTACTGATGGTTATGTGAACGGGCAATGAAGTATGTGAATGGCCTAGGTGTTATGATGGAGGGTAGGCTCTTAAGTAAGGGTTTCTACAACACAGTCCTGCAACCCTGCAACAGTGAATCTGATGACTTACATGGCTCCTAAGTGACCAAAGAGAAGGTTGTGTGCCCAGTGTGGATGCACTGAGCCAAATGAGGCCCAGTGGGACAGTGTGAGATTTCATCATACTACTTAGAGCGATATGCAAATAAAAACACCGGAATTCTTTATTTCTGGAATTTCTCATTTACTATTTTTAGATTATGGTTGAGCCTGAATTACTGGAAGGATGGAAAGTAGACCTGTGGATAAGGTAGGGAGCCTGCTTCGTTGCCACTCTGGTGAAGCAAGCTGCTGTGATTGGCTCCCTGTGGATCTAGCAGAGTGAAGGAGCCATAAACCCAGAGTTCTGACATATATGTCAAGACTAAAGGGGGAGCTGATGGCTCACACCTGTAATCCTAGCTCCTCAGGAGTCTGAGAGCTGAGGATTATGTTTTAAAGTCAGCCACTCAGGAAAGTCCCTGAGACTCTTATCTCCAATTGGATCTGTGGCCCAAGTAGTAGAGTGATAGCCTTGAGCACAAAAGCTCAGGGGTAGCACCCAGTCCCTGAGTTCAATTCCCAGGACTGGCACACACATTGGAGAATAGATGGACATCTGATTGGGGCTCTGGATAGGTGACGGGCACCAGAGACCCCACTGGGCATCGCTGTTAGTCACACTGAGGAATTTGCCATCATTCTTTCCTTCTTCCTGAATCTGCAAAAGTGTTTCTCACCTGGGTTTAAACCTGTGTCACCCAATTCAGCCACTCTGCTCTTCCCCTGTCCCAGCACACAGGATGAGGAAGTGCCCCAGTGCAGACACACTGAAAAACTGAAATGGACTTCCCTGTGTGAGCTGGACTCTGTTGGCCCCTCAGAGTGTAGCCCAGCCAGTGGTGCCAGGACCCATGTTGGAGTCTGTTGGGAAGGCAGGTTCCCAGGTCCCCCAAACCCTGCTGAAGCAGACCCTGAATGGTACCAGGTTGCTCCTGTACACATTCCTCTTTGGGAAGCACCAGCTAACGCATATTTATAATGGAGACTTACTCAAAGGGTAACACATCATTTTCCCCAGAATCACCTTGTGAATTTTGACCAATATTGCCAATCCATCAGTCTGCATCCATTCTTCTCATATGTCAGAAGGCCCCTCTAGCTCACAAGCTGTGTTTGAAGATCAATAAACAGACGTGGAGGGAAGGGACTCAAGCCAAGAACACTGGCTTCCAGGTAGCCGAGGTGAGCCAAAGCCTGGTGTTCTCAGCACATGCGATAAAGATCCTCTGGAAGGGGCCCTGAACGAGTCCTGGCTCCCAGGAAAGAGCAGCTTCTAAGGGGAGCTACTTTTCATCTCCAAGCTGGACATAGCAGCTTGGAGACATTGCTGCCATTCTCTGGGGGATAGATGTTAGCCTCAAGTTCTTCATTTTGGTTTTGGCTGCAGCTGTGTGACAATCGACAACACATACATACCAAAGTGACCACCATGAAGGCCCAGCAAGAAGAAGGATGGACAGCCAAGTGGGTGCCAGTAGATGACCTCCTACCTCTAGCACCTGTCCGCACGGGCTTTTGCAGGTGGAGAAACAGGTAGGCTAGAAGATGCATGCCGAGAGCAGACAGCAGAGGCAATCAGCTGAAGACACTTGCCCGAATCAGGAAGTGTGATGCCAAATCATACCTGGACTGCCAAGTGAGACTTCCCCTACACACACACACACACACACACACACACACACACCCGCTGGTTCTGAAATTAAGATGAAGGTAGGACCCACAGGATGGTGACAGACCAAGCCCACCATGCTCTTGGGCAGGGGCCTGAATGGCACAAGGGAGATGGGAGGGGAAATTCCATGAGATTTCTCCCTCAGTCCTCACACCGACCTGGCGGATTTGATTTTGACTGCATTTCATAATGTGAAAGAACACCAGAAAAAAAAAATCACCAGATGTATCCTAAATTTCATCCCCAGCCAGCAAAGCACCAATCCCACACAATTTACTGAAAGGACACATGAGTTATGTGTTTGTATGGTCCTGTCCTGCTTGTGTGAACTACACACGAGGCAAGGGTTTGAGAAGTGGAATCACATTGTTTTGCTAGTCTCATTGTCAGATTTACTAGAAAAGCAATTCACTTAGGAATATGTTTCTTGGGTAGGGAGTATGTCCTACTGGTACAGTGCTTGCCTAGCATATAGAAGCCCTGGGTTCAATTCTTTGATACCACATACAGAAAAAGCTGAAATGGTATTGTGGCTCAGTGGCTTTGAGAAAACTCAAGGACAGTGCCTAAGACCTGAGTTCAAGCCCCAGGACTGGCAAAAAGAGAAAGGAAGAAAGAAAGAAAGAAAGAAAGAAAGAAAGAAAGAAAGAAAGAAAGAAAGAAAGAAATTTCTCTGGGAAGCATAGCTCAAAGTGTAGCTAGCATGCTCGAGGTTCTGAGTTCAAACCTCAGTTCTGCCAAAATAGATGTGTGTGTGTGTGTGTGTGTGTGTGTGTGTGTGTGTGTATTCCAAGGCCAGGTATGGTGACATATAATCCCAGCCCTTGGGAGCTTGGAAGGATGACATGAGAAAATTGTATGTTCAAGACCAAGAAGAAGGGCTAGGAATGTGGCTTAGTGGTAGAGTGTTTGCCTAGCATCCATGAAGTCCTGGGTTTGATTTCTCAGTACCACGTAAACAAACAAAAAAGAGTTGCAAGTAGTTCTATGACTCAAATGGTAGAGCACTAAGCTTGAGCAAAAGAAGACGTCTAGCTTATGCACAGACCTGGAGGGAGTGGTGGATGTATCCAGCGTCTGTTCTCTAACCCTTATCAGTTAGGCTCCTTCCTTTGCAAAGGACTAATATTCTGTTTCCAAGGTCTCAGAGGGATGAGAGCAATATTATAAACACAGCTTTGATGGTGTCCAAGAGAATCTATGATGAGGATCTAAAGTGATCCTTCTTTGCCATCCTCCTGGGCTACAACCACGCTCCCTGACCACCCAGCCGTCTCACCAAGGAGCCCAGCTTGGCTATTTTATACTAGCAATCTTCCCTAGTGCTGGGGTTAAAGGCATGTACTACCTACCATGCCTGTACAGAGGCCATTTGTTGTACAGTGAGTATCCTTTTGTTTAATGTTTTAAGCTCCCTGTGAGCACAGACCTGCCCAACCTTTGTCAACATCACTGTATTCTTCAAAAAACATTCCTATGTACCTGCATTTGTCTAATGCAAGACTGAGTTTCTCACAATGCGCGCCACACAAGATTTGACAACTATTTACAGAGGAGTGCAAGGACTCCATCCCAGTTCCACTGTCCATGAGCTTTTCATTGAGAAACTCTGCTTCCAGAGAAAGGAAAACAGGCGGAAGTTTCTATGCTCCGCTGACCGGGGCTCTAAGCAGGAGGAAGCACCTCCTGTTAGCACAGAGCCCCGGGGAAAAACTTTGTCCATCTGGGTTCCAACAGCCTCCTTCCATCCTCAGTGCTGCCAAGGCTTCTGTCAAAAGTAGCTTGACTCTCACATGCCAAGAGAGAGACCCCAGCGCTTGACTGAGGACTGACTGGATACCCAACCCAATGGGTGTCCTCTCCCAGACATGGGTCCTCCAGCTTCTTCACGTGGGGAGGGATGTGACAATGTCACTCACGTCATCTAGTCTTCAGTCCTGGATTCTTGCTGAGGTCTCCATTCTGTTGCTGAATGAGAACAGGCACTCACGGGTGGTGATAGCTCCTCAGAGCTAGAAGGTAGCTCTCAAGTCCTCAGAGAGGCCGAGACAAGCCTCCAGGGACTCTCCAGCTCCTCCCACAGCCGCTGCCCTGCACTTGCCAGCCTGGATTGGGGGGGGGGGGCGTGAGTCATGGGGACCTACCCGAGTCTGTCCTGGCGTCCTCTCTGTCCTGGGCCTTCTCACAGGCCCCGGGGCTCCCGGGGAAGGGCTGGTGGCAGAAGAGGCTGTCACACCGCAGGCTGCGGCACAGCTTGGCCAGGAAGCGGAGGACGTAGCGCATGCTGTCCACCACCTGCACGCTCCTCACGTGCTGCTTCCCGTCAAAGGACGCAGACACTGGAAAGGCAGAGACGCCACTCAGCACGGCCGCTCCCCCACCCTGCGAACAGTGCCATGCAGGTGGCTCTGCTGGCTAGCTCAGAAAGGGTCAGGGGATCAGGGGCCTCTAAAGGTGGCTGTGTTATGAACAACCCAGGCAGGGGCAATGGATCTCACTTTAATTCCCAAGGGCAGATGTCCAGCAGAGCACCTCTGAGGGGTCTAGCTCACCTGTATGGCTCTCTCTACAGGAACCTGAGGCTCACTTGGTAGTCATTTATTAGATTGGACCTCAGCCTGATTCATGCCTCTGTGTCCACTTGGACTACTCTTTTTTTTTTTTTTTTTTTTGCCAGTCCTGGGCTTGAGCTCAGGGCCTGAGCACTGTCCTTGGACTTTCTCAAGGCTAGAGCTCTACCACTTGAGCCTCAGCACCACTTCCGGCTTTTTTCTATATATGTGGTACCGAGGAATCGAACCCGGGTCTTCATGCATGCTAGGCAAGCACTTTAACCACTAGGCCAAACTCCCGGTCCCTGGACTACTCTTTAACCTTTCCTCCTTCTCTTTCTGTGCCTTCAAGACAGGTGCAAAGGCCCTGAGGCAGGAGAACAGATGGGGATGAAAGAGAGTGAACCTGGAGCCAAAACAGGCATCCAGGGACAACTCACATAGGTCTGTGGGCCCATGTAAGGCCAAGGGCTTCTACTCAGGATGATGTAGGGAGCCACTGGAAAGGCATGCTGGAATTTTGAGTCTCCAAAGAGAAACTGTGGTTGTTGTAGATGGTGAAAGTGGCTGGATTCTTTTGCTGAAGGAGGTTGTAAGTGGGGGATAGGAGGCAGGAAGACTCAAAGGGGTGGGGGGCACCCAAGTATCCAGTCTTCCTGCCCAAATCTGGAAGCAAATTCTGGAGTCCTGAGAAACAAATTCCAGGCAGTGATTCCACAAAGGTCCTCAGAGCCCAATAGATGGAGCACAGCCCTGCCTGCACCCAATATTCTCCCTGCTCTCCTCTTCAGACACCCCACGTAGTCCTGCTGGCCCAAGCTTCCCCGGCCTCACCTGCCACCAGCTCCCCGCTGTAGCCCTGCTTGATCAGAGAGAAGACCAGCTTCTGTTGGTGGGCGCAGTCAATGCACGCCTGGACGGCCTGCTGCAGCACAGCCGCCGGCCTCTCGGGTCCGAAGCGCTCCGAGAGCTGCTGCAGCTTCCTTCTGTCCAGGTATGGCCCTGGGTTGGCCTGCTTGTTGACGTATAGGCAGACTGTAGGACAGAAAGCACAAAGCCTACACTGAGTGAACATGCCACAGACGGCCCCCTGCCCCTGGCATCCTGGCCTTAGGATCATATGAGGCTGAATTTTCCCAACCTCAGACGCCAGAAGAGGTAAAAGAATCAAACTTGGATTTCCATGCTGGAAATCTTTTCTTCCCCCTCTAAAGAAACATAAAGATTGCCATTTCTTTGTGAAACTTCCATGAATAAAAACTTGACATGCGGGCTAGAACAGCGGTGTACACCTGTACTTCTGGCACTTGGGAGGCAGAGGCAAGAGGATCAAGTTTAAGTGTAGCCCCAACTACATAGTAAGTTCCAGGCTATATGGTGAGACTTTGTTCCCCTCCCCTCACCAAAAATAAATAAATAAATAAATAAATTGAGGGCAGCAGGCAAGGCTCAGTCTGCAGTAAAGCGTCTGCCTAGCAAGTATAAAGTGCTAAGTTCAAAGCCTAGTATCACCAATGCTTTTTATTTTTTATTATTATTTTTTTGCCAGTCCTGGGCTTGAGCTCAGGGCCTGAGCACTGTCCTTGGACTTTCTCAAGGTTAGAGCTTTACCACTTGAGCCTCAGCACCACTTCCGGCTTTTTTCTATGTATGTGGTACCGAGGAATCGAACCCGGGTCTTCGTGCATGCTAGGCAAGCACTTTAACCACTAGGCCAAACTCCCGGCCCCCACCAATGCTTTTTAAAACAGACCTGATGCTTGCCACTCAAGAGACTAGATACCCAATGAGATTCTAAGGAGAATAGAATCTCAGAGGAAATAAATGTTCAAGAAGTCATGTAGCTGAGCCCATTCAATAGTTCCCGTACATTCAAGGTAATATGTTTTCCTCCATAAACATGTTTTGAGCATATATCCTCAAATTGTGTTTGTTTATGGAATATTTTCCTTTTCTGCTATATTAATGCATTGTGTATATGTACAGGAAGGGATCAAATTTCTGTCATGTAAGTCCACAGGAAAATGTTAGAAAGTCTACAAAACTACTTTTCCAAGCACAAAACGTTTATGTAAGTCATGAGAAAACAGGAGCAGAAGATGCAGCTTCTGGGGGTTGGGGTTGGGGGAGGAGGCAGGTCAGATTGAGGAAAATGAAGCATGGGAGAGAGCAACCAAGAATTCAGAGACACTGTGGAACAAATAGCTTGACTAAAAGCATGCAGGCTTGCGGGGGAGGGAAATGAGGACCAAGACATGAGAAAGGGTATCAATGTATGTGAATTAATGCACCTTCTATCTGGCAAATATAATGTAACCCTTCTATTAATTACAATAAAAATATATGAAAAAAATAAAAGCATATAGGCACTATTTTTTTTCTTTTCAGACTTACACTCAGTCATAATCCACCATGTTCAGTAAAAAGAAAAAAAAATGGAAGAAAGGCATCTCTCTTCTTCTGACCTTGTCATCTGATCTTATCTGCTTCCCTGAATAAAAATCACTGTCCCTGAGAACTGAGTGAAGATATTTTATACAAACTTGTCTTCGAAAAACAAAAATACAAACCACTTAGGGGAAAAATGTTTCTTGTTGGCACAAACTGTGTTTGAAAATACTTATCTCAAGGATAGATACCTGTTCTGAAAGGATGATGTGGCATAAGCCAGACATCAGGGACCCAAGGTTAGTGAACAGGCTAACCCTTGAAGTCTCTCAGCCCCAAGGATAAGACAGTGTGACAACAAGAATGACTATTACCAAATGTCAGAACAAAGGGAGACACTTACCCTACAGTGACTTTGAGCCAAACCTCAAGCTGCTTGCTTCCTCACCAGTGGAAATACTCCTGCCTGGGAAGTACACTTTGCACCTGTGATCAGATGTGCCCATACCTGTGTCTGGCCTGTGCTTTCTCTAGCATTCTTTTACTGTCCTTTGCTAATAAAGTCTCTTGGCTTCAACCTGAATGAATCCTAAAATCCCCACCACCACTCCTTTTTGTGACTACATCAAGAATTCAAAGCCAGGCACAAGTAGCTCAGACCTGTAATCCTAGCTACTCAGGAGGCTGAGCTCTGAGGACCTAGGTTCAAAGCTAGCCCAAGGAGGAAAGTCTATGAAATTCTTATCTCCAATTAACCACCAGAAAATCAGAAATGGCACTGTGGTTCCAAGTGATAGAGTACTAGCCTTGAGCAAAAATGCTCAGAGCCAGTGCCCAGGCCCTGAGTTCAATCTCCATGACTGATTTTTTTTTTTAAAAAAAAGAAAGAAAAGAAAAAGAATTTGGTACCCAATGGCCAGGCAGAGTCCTCCTCCCTTTTGGAGCCAGCATGGGGCACTAATGCAGTTGTGTGGTAACAGGATAACAGAGCAGAGGTGCTGGGACTGAGAGACACAGGAAGCAGCTTGGAAGCTCTGGGGAGTGTGGCTTGGCAGAGAGGACAGAGAGCAGTTTCTGGAGGGTAGAATGCCTGAGCTGAGATGAAATGCAAGGATATGATGAGCAGAAGAAGAAGTCATTCTAGATGGAGGAGGAGCCTGTGCTGAGACCCACTGACCAGCCCTGGAAACTGACAATAGAGCAGTCGGAGGGGTCCTGGGAGAATGGAGCCTGCAGAGCCCTGTCCACCATATTAATGGGTTTGATTTTGCTTAAACACAACAGACTAAAGAGTAGGGTTGAGATGGGGGGGGGGCATTCAGTGTGTGTGTACTCAGCATATAGCCGGCAGTTATGTGGCTGTTACCACTAGGATAAAATGATTGACGAGGGAGAGTGGACTCTGTCTGGAAGAGGCAGTTTGAGCTGCTTACTACCCTGACCAGATTGGAAGCTACTAGGGCACAACTCAGAGACAGCAGTAATCTTTGGAAATCTGAAAGTACAACACAGGAACAGAAGCAGCAAGCTCATACTTGTTACCATAGAAATCTGGCCCTGAAAAACAAAAAAACAATCTGATCACTCTTATAATCAGACTCTTGTCCTAGCCCAAAGCAATCCACCGAACCAAAAATGCATTGCAAACCAAATTTCAAGTAATGTAAACTACAAGACAGAGTGATCGCTGAGCATCTTTCCCTTGAGATCCCAGTAGCACTTCTTCAGCTCACACAGCAGCTGTCAGAGGCTAGGCCATCTGTTTACCTGTTCCCCTACCTACCTGTGAGAGCCTGTGGGACCACCAAATTGGGTATGGTGGCTGCATCCTGGGGGATGGAGCTGAGGTCTGGCTCTGGGGTGCTCCTGGGAGGCGAGAGGGCTAACGGAGTCATGAGAACTGGAGGCTTGAGCTGCAAGAGATCCCATGTAGTCAGTGAAAGTCACACCTGTCTCAGAGTCTTTACTTACACCAGTGGAACGATGCTTCCATGTCTTTCTAATGTTGAAGCTTTGACAATCTTCCAATTCAAGGTCATGTTCAAGAATCAGATTTGGGGTTACATTCAGAGGTCAGCTCGGAGGCACTTCCTTACAGCAGAGACATCCAGGAATGACAGTGGCAGGCAGTGGGGGCAGAAGGTGTGGAGATGTCAAGAGTTGAAACTCCTCTGCCCTCTGAAGCAGAATCCTTTCTCCCTGCCTGCCTGTGCTCCCCAGAACCCCATCCACAAGGCTTTCTCCATATCCGCTTGGAGACTGACCCTGAACCTTCCTCACTCTGCAAGGCTTTTGGCTCACAGAGATCACTTGGTCCTGCTGGACCTGGGGGCAAGAGGGGGCGGGGTATGTGTTTTCTATAGCACAGTCACAGTCAACAAGTTGAAAAGAGCTCTTTTGGGCTTGAGATGGAATTGACGCCTAGATGTTATCAGCATGAACAAGTCACTCTGCACCGCGCTTGGTACAGGGACAAGCTCTCTGCCCCACGGGTAAGGAATACATATGCCACCACTGCGACATCTGAACATATTCCAGATAAGTGAGGGGTCAGTCTGTGAGACCCAGGCACCAGAATTTTCTGAAGATACACTGGTTATAACACACAATTAAAGGCAAATACTACTGTTCAACATCAGTGCTTCTTAACTTTTGTGAGCAGCCTTCTGGGGACTTCATTAAATTCTAGGAGTTCTATATGGGACCCAGAGTACTGTATTTCCCATTTGCCCCCAAGAGGGACTAAGACTGCTGGTTCAAGGCCCACATCTGAGCAACAAGTTTGTGTGTATTCCATGGTTAACATACATGCATACATATACATGCACACACGTGTGTGTGTGTGTGTGTGTGTGTGTATGAGAGAGAGAGAGGGGGGGAGAAAGAGAGAGAGAGAGAGAGAGAGAGAGAGAGAGAGAGAGAGAGAGAGAGAGAGAGAGAGAGAGGAAGCTCCCATCCATCTCCTAACCTTCTTTTCTTCCTGGGATTTAAGGATAGAATAAAAATAACTATATGATAAAACAGTATTTAAATGATACTGTATTATACCATCTCCTCACTGCTAGTTATCCAATCATTTAGTATTTGTTTATTCACTCAGAAAACATGTAGTGTGAGCCTGTTTCATGCCTGATACTCTTCAAGCTGCTAGGAATACAAAACAAATGTATCTTCATCCTGATAGAACTGAAATTCTATTAGGGGGAGACAGAGAGCAAATAGAACGAATCAGTGTCGGTGTGCTAATAAGTGCTAATGATGGAATGAAGAGGACCTAGGGGCCTGGGAGCCTAAGAGTGGTATTTTAAGAGAGGGTGTCTTGAGTTCATTTTGTGCAAAGGTGTAAAGGAACAAATCAACAAAATCTCAGATTCCTATGTCGAGAAGAGGCTGGAAAAGATGAAGTGGGAGGACCACTGATGTAGAGCGCATGAGGGTGATGGGAGGTACATGGATTCTGGGTGGAAGCTGAAGGCGGGACCAATGGGATTTACCAACACAATGGATATGGGGCATGGGAGAAAGAAGCTACAGTTGACCCAAACAGGGAGTAAGGCTTCTTAAGGGTAGGGGCAGCAAAGTGGAGTGGGGTGGAGAAGATGAGGATAGTTTGGATCAAGATGTGAAATAAATAGTTGAGTGTGAAGATCTAGAGGCAGTCCAAATGGAGATCGGTATTTGGGAATCATCAGTGTAGAGGTGATATTTAAGACAACTGGAGAGTGGTGAGCCTAGCATTAAGCCCTGCAAGACTCCAACATAAGAAGCTGGAGCAATGAGGAGGAGCAGCCAGATGAGCCAGGAGACAGTGTCCAGTGGGGAAGAATGGAAACTAGAAGAGCAGTGCATTGTGGGAACCAAATATAAAAAAGTGTTTCAGGAGGAGACAGTGTCAGCCATATCCAATGCTCTGATCACAGAAGCCTGAATTGGCTATTAGATATAGCAAGTTGTCTGACTGTGGGGAAGTGACTCAAGCGACACAGCACTTGCCTAGCATACATGAGCCTCAGTTCCCAGTTCAGTCCATCAGAAGCAATGATGATGATGATGATAAAGAATTAGCAACTTGGGCCGGGAGTTTTGCCTAGTGGTAGAGTGCTTGCCTAGCATGCACAAAGACCTCAGTACCACGTACATAGAAAAAAGCCAAAAGTGATGCTAAGGCTCAAGTAGTAGAGCTCTAGCCTTGAGAAAGTTCAAGGACAGTGCTCAGGCACTGAGCTCAAGACCAGGACTGGTAAAAAAAAGAATTAGCAACTTAACAAGAAAAGTTATGACATTGAAATAAAAAGAAAACAGAACCTTCATGGGACTGGCATTCTAATGGTGAGGAGGAGACTGATAACAAATAAGGACGCAATGTTAGGAGGTAAGAGTTTACAGTGAAAGTAGAGAAGGAAGAGACCTGAGGAGGACAATTGAGGAGTTGTACTTTGGGTTGAAATCTTAAGATAGGGTCATTCCTGATTGTAATAAATTTAGGAAATAATGTAAGGAGAGGCCTTGGGATCAAGAAAAACATAATGACTAAATGTAATGTGGCATCCTGGAAAGGATCCTGGAAAAGAAAAGAGAATATCTAAAATAAGCTGAATAAAACACAAACTTCATTTAATCTAATACACGATCATTGGTTCATGGTTATAGGTAAAAAAAATGTACCTGGTGGTATAAAATGCTAGCAATGGGACACTGGGGGTCAGAGAGTATAGAATTCTTGCTCTATCTCTGCAACTCTTCTGTGAATCTACAACTAGCCTAAAGTAGAGTTTATGTGTAAAATACTAAGAGCAAGAACTGTCGAGATGAATTAGACAAGTACAAAGAGGCATTTTCTTGGCTGCCCCAGATGGAAAGACTTGCTGTCCAGAATGCCTTGCAGTATCATACAGGAGCCTTCAAAACCAATAGCCCTAGACAAATGGGCACAGTGAGAACTTTCACCTGAAATTCAAAATCCCAAACAGGTACGGGACTCTTCAGCCTGGTCATGGCTGGGATGATGGTGGGCCTTCTGAAAGAGACACGGTGGGAAAATGGCAGAAGAAGGCAGTGTCAGGACCACAGCTGGAGTGATTAACAAAGGGGCTGGTTCTCCAGGACCAACTCACCTTTCTTTTCCACTTGTAGATCCAGTATGTGCACTAAGAAACCAAAATTCTCTTTTGTTTTCTTCAAAAACTGTTCTTCAGTTCATAGCCTTGGCAAACAAGATTAAAGCCCCAGGCAGATGCCAGAGGCTCATGCCTTTCATTTTAGCTACTCAAGAAGCTGAAATCTGAGAATGTTTGAAGCCAGCCAGGATAAGAAAGTCTGTGGGACTTTTATCTCCAGTTGACCACTAAAAAGTCAGAAATGGAGCTGTGGTTCAAATAGTGAAGCACCAGTCTTGAGTGAAAAAGCTAAGGAACAATGCCCATTCAAACCACAGCACTGGCACACGCACGCGCGCACGCGCACCCCCCCCCACACACACACACATGGACATGAACAGGCATACAGGTGCATGCACACACATACACAAAGATTGAAATCCCACCATTGGAAGCTATTTGAACCTATAGCACATACTGTATAAAAACCAGGGTAAAGCCTTTGGTGAAGACCCTTTTGGTCTTCTTAAAAAAAAAATCTTGGGGCTGGGAGTTTGGCCTAGTGGTTAAAGTGCTTGCCTAGCATGCATGAAGACCCGGGTTCGATTCCTCGGTACCACATATAGAAAAAAAGCCGGAAGTGGTGCTGAGGCTCAAGTGGTAGAGCTCTAGCCTTGAGAAAGTCCAAGGACAGTGCTCAGGCCCTGAGCTCAAGCCCAGGACTGGCAAAAAAAAAAAAACATCTTGGTGGGCTCTTCAATCAGGAGATGCAAGGAAAAGTTCCCTTTTGATCTCTCTGGAGAGTTTCTTAGCTAATGACCTAACACACACTGCTGGCTGGTAAGGGCTCTATTTGAAAATAAAGAGTGCTCCTGGAATGGGGGAGCAACTCTTGGTAGAAAGTATGATTCAGAGGGTTTTGTTTCCTTTGTGGAGGGTAACAAAAGGCCAACGAGGCCATAAAATATGTCATCCTCACAGCAGTGAACCCCCTCTGAAATGTGGTACACAGATGTCCCAGGGAGGGGCCTGACCTCTGAACTCCAGGGCCTGACATCTTGCTGCAGCTCTGACCTTCTTTTACTGTCTGCAATTCACCCGTGCCATCCTCCATACTAAGAAACAGCTCGAGGCCACGGCTGCTCATTGCTTGGGTCTGGTCTGGAAAGAAGAAGTCTGGGTCCATTCTTGGACCAGACAGAGGTAACAAATGCCACACAGCAAGACACAATGTGCACAAAGGTGTCCCCAGACTCCTAGAACTGAGTCTGAGTACTCCTGAGATGAATTGGGTATCAAAGTGGGGAGGGGCTAACAGAAGTGGGGATGAATATGGTCTGTTATTTGCATCTATGAAAATGGAACAGTAAAACACGTTGAGGGTCGTAGCAGCCGTGAAGTTGATGGGGATATGGTGTTTACACCCGGGGAAATGTTACAGGGAAACCCTAATTGGATGACTCATGCATGCTAATAAATTAGACTTGAGAATAATGAGTGATGTTTTAAGTGGAATCCCTTTATTTTTATGCATCTGTCCCCGTGGTCCCTGTGATAGCAGGAATGCTGTCACAGATAGGCACTGGTTTGGAACTGTTCTAGAACACTAAGCTCATGGCTTGAGAAGCTGTGGGGAACTCTCCGACTGAAGTGATTTCCATACATTTCCCTAATTATTTGGGAAGTGGACTTAAAAAGCTCAGACATTTCTGTGTGACAAGGGATCCACACCATTGGACAGCCAGTCCCAAAGCTTTTGTTCTGAATGTCAAGAAAACTGCCCATCTGAGGCGACAGGAAAATTGCAAAATCAGGTTCCTTCCGTGGAATGAATTTCCATCCATCCTGGCCCCAGCAATGCTAGGTCTGTTGTTAATTCTCATTCTTGGGTCATAGACCCCCAGGGATCAGGAAGAAAGCCAAGCAGGAGAGGGAAGATTTCAATGTGTTTTCTTCAGGGACTGGACTTGCTCCCTGGCTCTATAAACAGAAAGGCTTCCCTGCTCCAGTCCACCAGATGTAATTCCCAGATGTTGGGAAGAGCATGGTACCCAAGTGGATGACACCTGCCTGGGCCAGCTTCAGTGAGAGATACAATTACAATCTAAAGCTGAAGGATGGGTATCATCTACAAAGGAGGTTCCTTTTTTAGAAAAGTAACCAGTGAAGAAAACATTATTTTTTGGGGGGATAGACAAATAAAGACATTAAAAAACTAAACTAAAATTAATAACCCCAAAATAACTTGGGATAACCCACTACCTCCCCCCCACCTACTACTTTTCTTCTTCAACATTTGAAAGGACTGGGAGAATGGAAGGAAAAAAGGTTGAACTCATTACCAATTCTTCCAGAAGTTCTTCTTGCGGACCTGGAAATAATTTCCATACATTTTTCTAAATATATGACAGTTAATTGCCAATTTGCATTTGGTTTTAGTATTCAGGTCCCAAGATAGGAACACAGCCTTGATTTCAAGAAGAACAAATGGAAAGAAATGTCTAAAACTCATTTTCTAATACTTGAAAGGCTCATGGAAGCCATGCTTAGTGTTCTTTCTTCTCCAGTAAGAACTTCAAAAAAATGAGAGAAGCCCAGTAAAAAGTGCCCAAAAGAGTGTAGCCTAGTGGTAGAATGCTCACCTGGCATGCACTAAGCCCTCTGTATACCACATACACAGAAAAAGCTGGAAGTGACTCTGTGGCTCAAGTGGCAGAGCACTAGCTTTGTGCAAAAAGTGACCAGGGACAGTGCCCAGGCCCTGAGTTTGAGCCCCAAGACTGGCAAAAAACAAACAGAAAGAAAGAATAGAAAAGGTGCCTAGCCCCTGTGTTCCAGCCTCAGTACCAGCACACACAAAAAAGAGCGGGCTGGGAGCATAGCCTAGTGGTAGAGTTATCTCCTAGCATGCATGAAGCCCTGGGTTCGATTCCTTGGTACCATATTCTCAGAAAAAGCAAGAAGTAGATCAAATGGCAGAGTGCCAGCCTTGAGCAAAAAGTATCCAAGGACAGTGCTCAAGCCCTGAGTAAAAGCCCCAGAACTGGGGGGAAAAAAAAAACAGAACGGGCGGGGAGGAGTCATGCTCTTGGTTCCTGTTAGCTTATGTACCCATATCTTTACTTATTCTCCAAATCATTCATTCTTAAAATGGCTAGCAGAGCAAGGCACAGGTGGCTCACACCTGTAATTCAAGCCACTCAGGAGGCTGAGATCTGAGAATCCTGATTTGAAGCCACAATCTCAGGGGAGAAAAGTCCTCAAGAATCTTAATTTCCATGTGCAAATTTCCATTTGCACTGAAGAGCTCAGGGACAATGCACAGGCCCAGAGTTCAAGTCCCATGACCCACCCCCCCCCAAAAAAAGAATCTTAATTTCCAATTAACAGGCAAAATATTGGAAGTAGAGCTATGGCTCAAGTGAGTAACGCCAAACGCCAGCATAGAGCCCCTCATTCAACCTCCAGCGCCAGCACAAAAAGATTTTTTTTAAAGACATAAGATTTGGCGTGAGTTTGGCCTAGTGGTAGAGTGCTTGCCTAGCATGCACGAAGACGGGTTTGATTCTTCGGTACCACATACATAGAAATAAGCCAGAAGTGATGCTGTGGCTCAAGTGCTAGAGCTCTAGCCTTGAGAAAACCCAAGGACAGTGCTCTGGCCATGAGTTTAAGGCCCAGGCCTGGCCCAAAAAAAAAAAGTCATAAGATTTAAATCTTGCCTCATATGCCTCTTTGTAGCCAAATGTGACATCAACACCAATTTATAAGCAGGAAAGTCAGATTAACACTGGGCATTCTTCTCATGACTGACTCCCCTGAAGACTTTTCTACATCCTTTGATACTGGTTCGCTCACAGCATTCATTTTAATGTCTCAGGAACATCATCTGCTTGTACTAAAATAAATGGTGAATGAGTACTGGAAAGTGGCTCCAAGAAACACTCCAGTGAAAACAGGGAACAGCTCATGGTCTGACACATGCATCTAACTGTTACCCTAAAATCTGCTCTCCTAACTCCCCAGCTGGCTAATTTGCGTTCTCCTCTTATCAACACACACACACACACACACACACACACACACACACACACACGAGCTTGCACTGTGCTAACTGTGAGGCCTTGTCTGTCCTATGCTTTACGGAGACAGTCTTCTTTATTATTCTGAGTTTACCATCTTCTCCTTCGTGGCAGTTTGTAGTGCAATTCTGCCCAAGTCCCTGGGAAACCCAGCCCTGTGCCACTTTGGAGAAGGAGATGATGGAGTCGTACCTTGTACCCGGGTTTCCGCCCTCTTTTCTTCGTGGTCTTCAGGGCTGGTGAAGGAACAGTGGGAGCTGAATAACGGTTGTGAACAGCCATCTTCCCAGGTGTGGCGTGTAGTGGGGGTCGGCCTCGCTTCCCCGGGGGCCTGGGGGTCTGCATCTCGGCAGGTGCCAGTCTTACGGAATGAGATGGCAAATCGCTCACAGGCAGAAGAGAGGCTAACAATTAGTCCTGACACAAAACAAAACAAAAACCAGAGCATTTATCTGAGGAGCAGTTGGGAGGGCACTTGAGGGCATTTACCAGGCATTGAGGCTCTATCCTGACTCCGGTGCCATTTCAAGGACAATGAAATGACCAGGAGGGAACAGCAGAAAAGACAATGGAATCCTGGCTCCAAACACAAGTGACAACATTCCCAACCACAAGATGATGCTGTCTGCAACTCAGGGAGTCAGTTTAACTTCGGATTATTTTTAAATGGTCATAAATCCACAGCCATTCACCCAAACTCATCCTGTCTCTGTGGCTGGGTTATAAACTGTTGTGACATCTTTTTTGCCTTTTCCCCTTTAGTTATTTACTAAGTAGGATCTCATGTCTTTTGCCAGAGGCTGACTTCAGATGGTGGTCTTCCTACCTATACCTCCTGTGTGGCTGGAGCCACACCCAGCTTACTGGTTGTTAGCCTATCTCCTAACCTTTTCCCTATCTTTACCTGGATTGTCATCCTCCCAATATCACTTTCCAAATAGCTGGGATTATAGGTATGAGCCACCACATCCAACTTCATCTATGTTTCGATCTATGGGTCAGTAGCCACTTTCCAAAAAGGTGGACATGAGGGCATCACATGAAACCAAAGAAGTCTGCCAAAATTCACTGACTCTACCTCTTATACTTTTCACAATGGTTCTGAAATGAGCACAGCTGGCCTTGGATGGGGAGGGGCAGACCAAGAAGAGTTATATGAGATCACTTATTAGTGGGCTGAGTGCAGATAGCACCCCAGGGTTCTTTGCATAAACCCCTAAGATTTCATCCTGGGTTGCCAGAAGAAAAGCAGAGAGCTGGCAGTGGAGCTGATTTGGGGAAGAAAGGAAACATGACTTCAAAGGCCACACATCTCCACAGCTCTGGTGGCTGCAAAGAGATGGTGCTGCTGCTAAGTGCACTGACATGGAATGAGTGTGAGATGCCTGGATAGTGCAATGGCCTCCAGAAGCGAGGCAAATGTTTACTGTTAAGAATCCATGCAGGCTGGGTGCCAGTGGCTCGTGCTTAATCCTAGCAGTTCAGGAGGCTGAGACCCGAGGACCGCAATTCAGAGTCAGGGCGGGGAAGGAAAATCCACGAGACCATTCTCCAACAAACGTCTCTGAAAATGGGAGAAGTGGCACTGTGGCTCCAGTGGTAGAGCACTAGTCTGGAGCAAAAGAAGCTCAAAGACAGAGCCCAGGCTCTGAGTTCAAGGCCAAGGGCCGGCCAGAATAAAAGAGAGGAAAAAAGGAATCATTGTAGCAGCAGCAGGGCAGGCTGACAGGGACATCTCTGAACTTGCCTTCTGCCAAGCAGGGAAAAAGACTTTGCTGGGCAACTACAAGTATTGCTTTTCTTTTTTAGCAAACCACTATTTCCTGTTTTGTTCTCTATTTTTACTTTATGTTTAGTTTTGAGAAAGCCCTAGTGGTTTGGTATTTGGGTTTTTTCTTGTTCAGCCTTTATCTATGAAACAAACTTTCAAGACAATTGTGTGTGTGTGTGTGTGTGTGTGTGTGTGTGTGTGTGTGTGTGTTATAAACCAACTGCAGATCTACAGACCAACTGCAGACCTATGAAACAAACTTTCAAGACAATTGTGTGTGTGTGTGTGTGTGTGTGTGTGTGTGCGATATAAACCAACTGCAGACCTAAATTCCTTCAAGGATTTTGCCAAGAAAAATCCTTAAAACTCAAACAAGGAAATGACAAGAGCCAAATAATGCCAATCACAAAACTGCTCATGGGGAAATCCAGTCACCAATCTTGGGGAACATGTGACTTCCCCAAGGGCAACAACCTCTCCAACGCAAGCAATCACCGGATTTTCAGGCACACAATCATTCACCCTATAGTACAGACAAGTGTAACTCTGATGTCTTCATTATGCTACCCTTTGGGGGAAAAAAAAAACACGTATCTGAGTCACTTAGTACGTTAGACAGAGGCATAGCAACTCAGTGTTTGTTCTGGAAGAATTCACTGTCTCTGAAAGAGACACCACATCAGCAACAGACAGCAGTCAACAGAAATGAGTATGAGGTGACACTGGAACCAAGGCCCGCACATTTGTGAACACTGGGGAAAGACACATTTTAGAAGTGAACGGTGAGGGCAAGTGCATAGTGGTCTTGAAATTTATTTTGAGCTTTGCCTCTCCAATAGATAAGGACCAATACAAGAATCAAGAGAACTGGCTTCTGTAGACAATAAGCAGACCCCAGGAGCCAGGAGCATGGCTGAGTGGTAGAGTGGTTGCCTAGCATGCATGAAGCCCTGGGTTCAATTCCTCGGTACCACATACAAAGAAAAGCCTGCAAGTGGTGCTATGGCTCAAGTGGTAGAGCACTAGCCTTGAGAACGCTCAAGGACAGTGCCCAAGCCCTAAGTACAAGCCCCAGGACTGGCAAAAATATAAAATTAAAAAAATAATAAGTAGACCCCAGGGTGTCAGTGTCCTGAGCTGCCAAATGGAAGAACCAGAATTAACCAGGTGCACGTTACCACTCCTCACGATGATTCCCTTAGGAAAAGGACTGTGAGAACCCTTCAGAATTTATAGATCCCCACAGAACAGGATTTGTTTGCTTGTTATTGCAGAGAAAAGGACAATAGGAGCTCTATTTTCTTCTACCTCTTGTCACATCCCAAAGACATCACTTTTTTTTTGTTGTTTGTTTTCTTTGTTAGTACTGGGGCTAGAATTCAGTGCCTCTCTCTCTTGCTTAACTTTCTTTGCTTAAGGCTGGCACTTTACCACTTGAACCACAGATTGACTTCCAGTTTTGGGGTGGTTAATTGGAGATAAAATTCTCATGGACTTTTCTGCCCGGGTTGGCTTCAAATCATGATCCTCTGATCTCAGCCTCCTAAGTAGCTAAGATTACAGCCTCCAGTGCCCGGATCATTTGATTTCTGAGCAAAAGCATGCATTTAGATGACACTAGGCTTCCAAGTTGGTGTATCTACAGTGTGGCACAGCATCTGCCTCTCATCTAGACAGTGCCCACTTTGGGGGTTGGGGGTGTAGTTTCCAGCAACACCCTGATATCTGAAAGGTATCTGCTGGGAGGCTGGGAGGAAAAGCAGGTGCTGGGTCTCTGTCCCCACACGCTGGCTGGACATGGTCCACTCACTGGTTTACTTCCAGCTTTCATTTTGCCAAGAGCACCCCAGGGTCTTTCCATCTGAGGAGTGCTGAGCTGTCTCTGGACATGACAAAAGACAGGGTAAAGCGAGCAGGCTAGAGCAAGACAGTCAGGAAAATTCTCCTCCATCTTACAAGAGAGAAAATAAATGTCACTGAACTCACTTTATTTATTTATTTATGTGTTGCTGGTCTGGGGCTTGAACTCAGGGCCTAGGGGCCACCCTTGAGCTTCTTTTGCTCAAGACCAGTACTCTACCACTTGAGCCATAGCTCCACTTCCAGATTTTTGGTAATCAATTGTAACGAAGAGCCTCATGGATTCTCCCACCCAGGATGACCTGTGATCCTCAGATCTCAGCCTCTTGTGTAGTTAGGATTATAGGCATGAGCCACAGGCAGCTGGCTTAAACTCACTTCTGATTGCCAAGGCTTCTCAGCTCTCCTTGTAGGATGTCATTAGGAACATACAAAGTGGTCACTACCTCTCTGACCAGTGTCCCCATGGTTGACCGTTGCTCCAAGACTAGGTTAAAAACACAAATTGTATTTTCAATTATTATTTTTAAATTATTCACGCACCAAGTACAGTGGCTCATGCCCATAATCCTAGCAACTCAGGAGGCTGAAATCTGAGGATCGAGGTTCAAAGCCAGCCTGGGCACAAAAGGACCTGAGACTCTTATCTCCAATTAACCTCTAGAAAAGGGGAAGTGGGGCTTGACTCAAAGGTAGGGCAGTAGCCTTGAGCTGAAGAGCTCAGGGACAACACTCAGGCTGAGTTCAAGCCCCATAACTCTCTCACACACACACACAAAGGTGATATAAAGAGAAGTTACAGTTATGTAAGTCAGGTAATGGGTACATTTCTTTTGGATCAGTGTCACCCCTTCCCTCACTCTCTCTCAGTTTTTCCTTTCCATCCTCCCCACCACAAGCTGCAGAGTTCACTTTCAACATAGCCTCTAGTGAGGGTCGCTAACGCACTTACTCATCCTTTGTGCCTCCATTCTTTTCCCATAATTCTTACTAGTGAGAAGTGAATGTTGGCCAGAAGCACACTGTTCTTTTTCTCTTCTTATTTATCCATCTGCACATCTACTATTCAGAACGCATGAACAGAACACGTGAAGATACCAGCAGTCAGGGAAGGAGAGGCAGAGCTCCTGCGGACACCTCCATGCCTCTCCCCTCCCCTGAGCCCCAGCATGCGGTGGGTCCCGTGGGCACTGTCCACATCCACATCTACAGACAGCTTCTCTCTCCACCCTCCAGATCATCCCCGGCCTGCTACTGGTCACCCTTGGCAGACCACAGGGGGAGGCAGCCACTGAGAACATTCAAGGCACATGGAGACAATGGCAATAGCCACCAAGACAGAGTCTATAGGGCACAGACACCCCCAAAGACACTTCCTGGAACAAGCCCCTCTTCTTTGCCCTTAGAGAACCCCCATGCTGGAAGGCAGGCGTCCTAGTCACCCAGCCTACGTCTACTCCTCCCTCACAGCTCTGTCCCCATGCTGGGACCACTTATCCTGAATCCATAGTTACATGCAGGTCCAGCTCACGACACCAAGTCACAACTAGAACATGGATGAAGGAATGAATGAATGAATGACTAATACACGCATATCACTTGGCTAAGTTCTCTAAGCCTTTAAGACAAGTATTATGATAGCACCCTTATACCAAGAAAAATAAAACCTGTCAAACCTGTGCACGTAGCAATCTAGAAGGCTCCCGGGCTTATCACAAGTCACCAGGTACTGCGCATGCAGCCTCTGCCTGCCAGATGTGAGCTGCTGAGCTCCAGGGAGTGCCACCTCCCCTGGTCTCTGACTCCACTTGGAGACGTCAGACTTTAACAGCTAAGTTCTCCATAATCTACAATGTACAAACGTGAAAAGAGCACCAAACAACCTGAGCAGATGGATGGGACGGAGCAGCATGCTGGAAGGAGTGACATTAATCAAGATACCTTGTGCTCATACATTAACATATTGAATTGAAAGCCCTTTGTACAATTTCTTAAAGATAATTAGTTAATTAAGCCTTCTTACTCCTCAAAAAGTCTAGAAGCCTCACACGCACACACCCCGCCCGTGTCTGGGCAGGGTGAAAGTATCTGTGGTCTCCGTAGGTCTGGCTAACAGGGATCCTCAGGCAATATTCAATTGATTCATGAAACGAAAGGGAGGGAGAAATACCATGACATGATTGCAGATTTTTACTTCTTGGTTGTCAAAGCAAAGGTCAAAAAGATAGCGGGGGAGGGGGCCCACCTTTTTGTTCTGACCTCTGTCGTGGCTTAGCAGCCAGCAAACAGGGCTTCCAGGGTGATTTTGCAGATCTTCCCCTATCTCAAAGGTCTCCTGAGACCAGGCAACTGTAGCTAAATCAATTCGTAATTAACTTTCAGAGTTTACCTGGTGAAAATCTATATTTATATGAATATTTATTGGACACGCAGGCATTTGTGTCCCGCCCTAGGGACAAGTATAAGCAGTCCAGGACAAGCATAGGACTCCGTGTGGGAGGAGCGAGGAGAGGACATCAGTCTCACAGAGACCATGTGCAAACAGCAAAGTCACAAAAGGCAGAGAAAACAAGATCAGGTCCTTGGATGCAGTCCCAGTTGTGAGAGCAAGCAGATCCAGGATGGAATGAAACCACTGCTGGAACTGACTAGGTAGTTAGCAGGTGACAGGGAGAAGCCAACGCCACTTCAGAACTGTTTTAGTTCTGTTTAGTACAGAAGGACGAAAGGATTTCAAATTAGAGGTGGCTGTTACAAGAGCTATAATAAGTCAGGACTGACCTAGGCAGACAGGGCCCCAGCACATGGTTTAAAGAGTTCAGATCACTCCAGGATCCATAAAGAATACCCCAGGGGCAGCTGGGATCTGTGAAATAGGATCCCCAAGCTTCTTCTGGAAAACTTGTGGGGAATCACGGGAACAGACAACTATTAAAAGAACAGAAGAGACATATTTTATCTCAGATTTCAAAACAGGTTGGAGCTTGGATGTGAATAACCATTATCATGAGTTGTAGAACTGGTGATCAAATAAGTCAGTAAGTACATAAAATATGAAGTTGACTGCCAACGACAAATTCTCTTCGAGTTCTACACTTAACCTAACTACATGTATTGGGATGAAGGCGGGTGGGAAAATACTGAGGTTGGAAATCAGAAGGATGCTTTGACCCCTGGGCTATCTTGATTCCTGCGCAGTGTTTCACATGTTCCCCAAGATTCTTTCATGCATCTGACAGCCTCGTGCTTGCGAGTAGAATCAAGTCATGAGACAGCACTCAGGCTCCATGTTGCATGGTTGACAACGGTGTGGGTCTGCAGCCTGTCTCTGGTGATGTGCTGCAGGTCTCTGGTTTTAGTTATAGTCTCCCTGGTGACATAGAGATTTGAAAGGCAGGCCTATTAAATAAGCAGATGACTCCAGTCTCAGAGAGACAATCATTGCTACAGAAAAGAGAGGCAAAGAATTTTAGTCATGAAGACTATCAAGTAGATTAAATCTTAAAAAGATTAAAAAAACAACATTATTCACCACATTTTCTTGATAGGAAAGACTTCTTGTGTGAAAGTAATTTAGGAGTTTTAGTTAATGGCACACATTATTTAGATTACGATACTGGCCATACATAGAAATGGTAATAGACTGTCTAGTGGCCAGCTCAAACCAAAAGCAAAAAGCAGTAACCCTATGGTCCACAGAACAGTTGCATTCTTACACCTGTTTCTGAGATTGAAAATGAAAATAAATATTGACTGGGCATGGTGATACATACCTGTAATCACAGCAGGAGGGAGGCTAAGGCAGAAAGATTGTGAGTTTGATGCCAGTTAGGCTACAGAGCAGATGCAAAACCAGCATGCACTACATGGCAAGACACTAGCTGAAGAAGAAGAAGAAAAAGAAGAAGAAGAAGGAGGAGGAGGAGGAGGAGGAGGGAAGAGGAGGAAGGAGGAGGAGGAGGAGGAGGAGGAGGGAGGAGGAGGAAGGAGGAGGAGGAGGAGGAAGGAGAAGAAGAAGAGACTTTAGAATTTAAATTAAATGATTGAAAAGATAATGGCTCAGAATTCTCACTATCAGAAGCCTAGTCTGACTCAAGAAGGATAAGCAGTAGTGGACTTCCCTCCTCAGCAACAAGTATACAAGAGCCAGGTATGGTGGCTCACACCTGTAATCTTAGCTACTCAGGAGGCTGAGATCTGAGGATCGAGGTTCAAAGCCAGCCAGTCTGTGAGACTCCTACCCTAAATTAATCACCAGAAAACCAGAAATGGCACTGTGACTCAAGGGGTAGGGCATGCCCTTGGGGGTATCTGTGCCCTATAGACTCTGTCTTGGTAGCTATTGCCACTGTCTCCATGTGCCTTGACCTCAAGAGCTCAGGACAATGCCCTGGCCCAGAGTTCAAGTCCAACGACCATCAACAACAACAAAAGTGGACAGGAAGCATGTATTGCAATCAGTGGGCCTTCATTCCTCCACACACCCATGGGACATGTCCTAGAAAACAAACCAGGCGCCTGCCTAGGGCATACTGAAGAACTATAGGATGGTACAAACGCACTCATCTTCCCAGACTCTGATGGAATGTTCTTTTCATGTTTCATCCTTTCTGTCACCTTTCTTTTTTTTAATAGCAGGACAGTTACACCTTTCTACCTGGCCGCAAACCCCAAAGTATAAGAACTTCAATTTAGTTGTGGACATTAGAGTCTATTAAAATAAAAAGGTCAGTAGAGCAAAGGGAAAATAACATGTCCATCCCAGCCATCCATCTCTTTTATGATGGTCTTGTTACCAGTCGCTTGATATATTTCATAATAGGTTTCCAAACAGTAGCTTTGCTATGAGACCCGAGGGGCAGAGGCAGTCAATGAAGATGAATCAGAGCTGTGATCACAGCAGAAAGACGGTTCCAGAGACAGTGCACAATAGATGCTTATTGAATTTAGTTCTCACTGGATTGGATTGAATTGAACTGATTGAAATGGAAATGTTCGGGTTGGGGCATTTAATAAACCTTCATCTAATTGAGCCAGACTAGCAAAATAAATCACGGGAACTCCATACGCTGGAACACAGTGGTTCTTTGAGAAATAATCTTCCCTGTCCCACAGCCGCCCAGAGGGGCACAGAAGTACCCTGGGTACAGACAGAATGTATGAAGGTATTTGAAAACCACAATAGGAGTTAGCCAACAAGATATTCAATTAATCTCATTTTCGTGTTTCCAACTTGTGCATATACAAGGTAGTAGATACTTGGAGGTATATAACTATGCATGTGAAATTTAAAACTATATGTCATTTTAAATATATATTTTTATTTGTTTTTGATGCAAATCTACCTGAAAGCACCGAGCAGATGCTTGAATTCTTCGACTATTCTTTGATAGTCCTTTCCTAATGCTGTCCTGAGGAATGACTTCACATTTACTAGCTGAGAACCGCAGGAATGACTTCTCACACAAGAGATCAGAAGTGGGAACGTAAGGAGTCGGCAGTTGGTTCAGTCTTAGAGGCCAAAGGAGAACGTGAGTCTGTTCCAGGCTGCTTTGCTTATTCTTGGGGTTGCTAGCATCATTTGGGCAACAGCTGGTTTGCTCCAGCCTTCCTGCAGTGCCACTGGCCCTTTTTCCTCTGTGGGTATCTGTCTCTCCATAAGGTCTTCTAACCACTCTAGTCATTGGAATTTATGGCCTACCCTAACCCAGTACGACCTCATCTTAGCTAATTGCATCTTCAAAGGCCCTCTTTCCAAATACATCACATTCTGCAGTCCCATGTAGATATGAATGTTAAGGGAGATACTATGTCACCCAGTACAAATAGAAGTGTCGATTTGTCAAATGGGGAGTTGGGGAGATATTTGTCTGTAATTTAATCAGGTATAGGGCTATGTCAATTACCTTGGTATAAATTTCTATTAAAGTCTTTTGCTATCTTCTAAATGCATGATCCTTGCCAAGTCTCCTGAGAAAAGAAGATCTGATGATCTTTCTTGTAATAGGGCCATATTTTTACCTCTCAGTGAATTTGTGCAAATAAAATGTTCCCTTTTAAGTTTAGATTTTCCGAGCAAAAAACATTCATATGAATTGAGATATGATTTACAATTTTCCAAGCAAAAAACATTCATATGAATTGAGGTATGATTTACATACAGAGACATTCACATGTCTTTAAAGCTACACTCCCAAGTTTTGACAAATGTTTACACTAATGTAATTCACATAGCAATCCAAATGATGAATGTTTTCATCACCTTAGCAAATTGCTCTATGCAGCTTCAAGTCAACTTGATTCCTCTGAGCAGTCCCTACTCAACCTTTCCTTCTTTCTATATTTCTTTCTTTTTCTCTTTCTTTCTTTCTTTCTTTCTTCCTTCCTTCCTTCCTTCCTTCCTTCCTTCCTTCCTTCCTTCCTTCCTTCCTTCCTTCCTTCCTTTCTTTCTTCATTTGGGAAGGTAGGAGTGGGGGAGGAACAGTACTGGGGTTTGAACTCAGGGACTCACTTGCTAGGCAAGCCCTCCAGTCCACTATTCTACTTTCAGCACTGTAGATTAGTTATTGCCTGTGTTTGAACTTCATCTATGTACAATTATATACTACATAGTCTGGTGCCTGGCTGTGTTAGACTATGACCATATTCTGAGTGTACTGGTAGCTCAGTTCCTTTCGTTGCTCGGTAGCAGACTGTTGTAGGCCTGTATCACAATCTGTTCCTCCACACATTTGGGTTGTTCCCAGTTTTTAACTGTTTGGAAACTTCTGCCAGTAATATTCCTGTTCAAGTCTTTTGTGGACATATGTTTTATTTTCTAGGATATTTGAAGTAAAATTGTTGGGTCACAGACTAGACTGATGTCTAACTTAGTAAAGAATTGCCAAGCAATTTCCAGTGACTGTCCCTATTCACTCCCACAGCAATATGAGGGCAGACGCTCAGATCCTCTCCACAGGGGGCATCATGCCTTTGCTGTTAATCATTCTTGGTAAGTAAAGATATCAGTCACTTTTTTATGTGTTGAAAGTGCCCATTCTATGCATGTTTTTTCTCATATGTGGAAGTAAGACCTAAAATACATGGGGAGATGATAAATTATCTAGGACTCTAGGTGTTTACACACAGTGAGAACGAAGAATATCCTATGTATCTATGAGCCTTTGTCATATAAAATAATACTTATCAAACTCCAGGAAATGGAAATAAGAGATTTTTTTTTCTCCTTGTTGTTTTTGTTTTGTTTTTCTTTTTGTCTTATTTGTTCGTATCTGTGCTTAAGAGGGTAAGGAAAGGTTCATAAATAAAGGGACAGCAATGGTATTCTTTGGAGACTATGTTGAAAATGAACTATATGCTGGTAATATGGCTTAGTGGTAGAGTGCTTGTCCAGAGTGCATGAAGCCCTGGGTTCGATTCCACACTACCACATAAACAGAAAAAGCCAGAAGTGGCATTGTGGCTCAAGTGGTAAAGCAACAGCCTTGAGCACAGAAACTAAGGGGAGAAAGCCCAGGCCTTGAGTTCAAGCCCCAGGATTGGCAAAATAAAAGAAAATAAAAAAGAAAGTGAACTATACAACTTGTGTGTGGGGATGGGAGGGAGCAAGCATGGGAAGAGGTGACATTGTTAAAAAAAGAAATATACTCATTACCTGGCTTATGTAACCGTAATCTCTCTGTATATCACCTTTATGTACATCATCTTTGTTGTAACAATTTTAAAAAAATGTTAAAATAACAAAGTGCCTATTGTAGTCACAACCAAACAGTTTTGTATATTTTGTTTGTTTGCTTGCTTGCTTTGCCAGTCTTAGGGCTTAAACTCAGGCTCTGAGCACTGTCCTTGAGCTTTCACAAGGATAGCGCTCTATCACTGGAGCCAGAGCACCACTTCTGACTTTTTCTATGTATGTGGTACTGAGGAATTGAGCCTGGGTCTTCATGCATACTAGGCAAGCACTCTACCACTAGTCCCAGCTCAAGTTTTGTATATGTGTATACATATTTTATCTTTCAGCTATGAGGCTATTTTCTGGAATCACATCCTTTGCCAAATATATGTCTTGCAAAAATTCACTCCTGATCTTTGCTGGTGGTGGTGGTGGTCATGGGACTTGAACTCTGGGCCTGGGCACTGTACCTGAGCACTTTAGCTCAAGGCTAGTGCTCTACTATGTTGAGCCACAGCACACTTCCAGTTTTCTGGTGGTAACTAGAGATAAGCTTCTCATCGGAACTTATCTACAGAAGCTGGCTTTGAACCTTGATCCTCAGATCTCGGACTCCTGAGTAGCTAGGATTATAGGTGTGAGCCACCAGCGCTGGCTCACTCCTGGTCTATCTTACCTCTTCATTCAATTAATAACATTTTTTAGAGAGTAGACATGTTGAATTTTTATTGAAGTCCAATAACTAGTGATTTCTAATTCCTAAGAAACTTTTCACACTCTAAGATTGTGAATATATTCCTGTTTACTTCTAATTTTGAGGCTGGGTGGCTTTAGCTGGTATAGATTGTTTATAATTTGTTAGAATTAGGCTAATTTGTTATAATTAGGTTAATTACTGTGCATGGTATGAGCAGAACAGCATTTGTATTGTCTCATACAGATATGCAGTCATCTCAACAGGATTTTTTTCAAAAAGACTTTTTTTCTCCCATTGCTTTGCTTTGGCCTCTGTCAGAACCAATTAGGCCTTATGAATTAGAGTCTATTTATAGAATCTCTATTATATTCTGTTGACATATGTCTGTCTTCATACTGATATCAAATTCTATAGGTTATTATATTTTATAATAAGTCCTCAGCTTTATTATTAAGTTCTCCAGATTTATTTCCTTTTTATGAGAATGGGTGGAGTGTTTATTTAGCATGGACAAGAATCTTCTTGGTTCAATCCCTAGCATTACACAAAAAATTATTTTCCAATTTGCATTTCACTTTTATCTGTTATTTTAATTAGGGATGCATTGAATCTAAGCAGTTTTGGAAAAAAACAGAAAATGTTTATTGAGTTTTATAATCTGAAAATATAGTATGTCTCTCCATTTTTTTTTTTTTGCAAGTCCTGGGCTTGAGCTCAGGGCCTGAGAACTGTCCTTTGACTTTCTCAAGGCTAGAGCTCTACCACTTGAGCCTCAGCACCACTTTCGGATTTTTTTCTGTGTATGTGGTACTGAGGAATCGAGCCGGGTCTTCGTGCCTGCTAGGCAAGCACTCTACCACTAGGCTAAACTCCCAGCCCTGTCTCTCCATTTTTTAAGAATTTGTTTGTCTCAGAAACAGTTTTGCAGTTTTTGATGCAAGTATCTTGCAGATACTTTGTTAAATTTACTACTAGGTATGCCTTTTTTATATTATTGTGAGTAATTCTTTCACTTCATTTTTATAATTCTTTTTTTTGACAGTCCTGGGGCTTGAACTCAGGGCCTGAGCACTTTAAGGCTAGAGCTCTACCACTTGAGCCACAGCACCATTTCCAGCTTTTTCTATATATGTGGTGCCAAAGAATCGAACCTGGTCCTGGTGGATGCTAGGCAAGCACTCTACCTCTAGGCCAAACTCCTGCCCCCCCCCCATTATTTCTTTTATTCAAAAACAATTGATTTTTGAGCATGAACTTTGCATTTACCTGTAAGCTACTTCTAAGTGATCAGATATACTGAGATTTTTTTTGGTATTCCTTTATCTGTGAACTTTAAAAATGCATTTCTTCTAAAAATTGTATTTTTACAATCTTTGGAGCTTTTAATTAAATAATAAATATCTTATTTGCCTTCCTTGAGTGTCTAAACGTTCTGGGACCATGTTGAGAAAAGAGGCAAGGAAGGACATTCTCATTTGTTCCTTTGCCTTGGCAGAAATGTCTTGATATTTCAGCTTTAAGTATAGTGCTGGACTTGAGTTTTTATAAATTCCCTATATCAGCGTAAGAATTCTTTTTCTGTTCTTCATATTTTTAAGAGTTTTAGTTTGGGTTTCGGTTGTTGATTTAAGGAGCTGGTGCATGCTACCCCGGAGCAAGCTACCCAAAACACTGTTTTTGTGAGATATGGTTATTCTCTAACCAGACTGGCCTCAGTCTAGAGATCCATGTACCTCTGTACCTCTGCCTTCCAAGTGCGGGAGTCTCAGGTGTGTGTCACCATGCCCTGCTGAAGGTGGGGTTTTTGTTTTGTTGTTTGTTTAAATGTCTTGAAGAGCTGGGCACCAGTGGCTCAGGCCAGTAATCTAGTTGCTCAAGGTCTGAGAGCCATGGTTCAAAGACAGTCCGGGCAGAAAAGTTCATAAGACTCTTTTCTCCAATTAAGCAGAAGGAAACATGTAGATCAAATAAGAGTGTTAGCCTTGAGTGAAAGAGCTAAGAGACAGCGTCCATGCCGAGTCCAAGTCCTAGTAGCCCTAGTACACACACACACACACACACACACACACACACACCCCACATTGTTGAGTGAATTGGTAAGGCATAGATGGACACAGGGAATAAGACATTGCAGGATATATATTAAGGACTTTTTCCAGAATGTAAAGAAACACTGAATTGTGTGTGTGCTTTGTTGGTGTCTTATGAATTGATCATATAATTTCTGTTATTCTATTTTGTAGAGAATTACACTGGCAAATTTAGGATACTAAGTAACCTTAATTCCTGACATAAACTTCACTTGATCAAGATGCATTTTGTTTGTTAACAATCTATTAAGTATTCTTGCATTTCTGTGATATTGATTTATAATTTTCTTTTCTTATAGTATCCCTGCCAAGGGTAGAATTATGGCAGTGTCAAAAAAAATTACAAGTGTTGTTCCTTCCTCTTCTATTTTCTTAAGGAGTTTTTGTATGACTAGTAATATTTCTCCCTCAAATATCATTTACCCCTCAAATAGAATTTACCAGTGAAGTCATCTGAGCATGAAGTTTTATTTGTGGAATCATTTTTAATTATGAATTCAATTTATTTTAGTGCTGAAAGAATATTCTGGTTTTCTCTTTTATCTTGTGTCACCGTGACTTAGTCTTATTTGGCAAAGGTTTTGTTTATTAGCACAAATTTTTTTAATTATCTTTCCTATGTTTTTTAAATTTCTAGTTGGTTTCTTTTGAGATAGGGTCTTTATTTATAGCTGAGGTTGACCTTAAACTTTTCATTCTCCTTCCTCAAGACTACTCTGGAGTAGCCAGGATTATAGGCATATACCGCTGCTCCTGCTCCACCCAGGGATTTCCAAGCCTTATATTTTTCATTTTGATCACAATTATTTCTATTTGTTTTTATTTCTATTTTTCTGGTGGTGCCAGGTTTTGAATTCAGGGCCTTGTACTAGCTAGGCTGATGCCTACCCTTTGAGCCACACCTCCAGCCTGATATTTTGCAGTTAGTTGGAAATAGTGTTTCAAGGACTTTTCTGCCCAGGCTGGCTTCAAACTTGTTACAGGAAAGTATTACAAGTGTGATGCAGGACCACATGGCTTGTTTATGTTTTTAGAGTTTTCATTTTTCTCTTGCAAGATTTATCTTTTAAAAGTTTTAGCCAGGCCAAGACATGTGAAAGGGTATCAATATATGTGAATTAATGCACCTTCTATCTGGCAAATATCATGTAACCCTTTTATTAATTACAATAAAAAAGAGACAATAAAAAATAAAAGTTTTAGCCAGGTGCTGGTGGCTCCTAGCCACTTAAGAGACTGAGATTTGAGGACTGTGGTTTGAAGTTAGTCCAGGCAGAAAAGCCCATGGACTTTTGCTTTAAGGGCTGGAGATACGGTTCAAATCACAAACCACTCACCAGGAGCAAGAAAGCTTAGCAAAGCATAAGTGTCTGAGTTCAAGCACTCATGCCTGAATACACAAAGAAATAGTTGTTGTCTGATCATTCCAAGCTAGAACAGAAGCGTCCAGGTACTCTTGCATATGGGAAGAGCATTTCTAAAAGAGCACACTGTTAGCAGGGTTCATAACTGGAAAAATATGGGCTGGTAGAGATTGGCACGTGGGAGGATGGAGAGGGAAATTTTTTACTGTAACCTTTACCCATTCACTCATGCATTCATCCCTTCAACGAATATTTATCTAGTATCTACTACGGGAAAAGTATAACAAGACAAAGGGGAAAGAGATAAAGAGCAAGTCCTGGAGAAGAAATGGGAGTTGAGGCACAAAAGATGGGTCAAAGCCAGCCACAACACACATACAAATCTGAGAGATCCCTCTCTCAATTAATCAACAAGAAAGCTCCAGGGAGAGTATGGCTCAAGTGGTAGAGGGCCAGCATTCAGCAAAAACTCTAAGCAAGAGCATGAGGCCTTGAATTCAAGCCCCAGTACCAAAACACACACACACACACACACACACACACACACACACACACACACACACACACACACAGTGTCTTTTCAATAGGGACAGTCTAGAGATCTTTTTCCATAAAACTTTGCAATCTGGAGTTTTACAAAAGTGTTTGCCAGCCTATCCTGGACCATCTGACTTATCTTTTGTTCCAGGACAATATCAAAAACACAGGATGTCAGGAGATGTTAAAAAATACACAAACAAGCTGGGCGCAGTGGCTCATGCTTGTAATCCTAGCTACTCAGGAGGCTGAGATCTGAGGATCAAGGTTCAAAGCCAGCCTGGGCACAAAAGGACCTGAGATTCTTATCTCCAATTAACCTCTAGAAAACGGGCTTGGCTCAAGGGTAGGGTGGTAGCCTTGAGCTGAAGAGCTCAGGGACAGTGCCCAGGCCAGAGTTCAAGCCCCATGACCACCCCCACCCCCGAAATGAAAATACACGAACACAATCAGATCCACTCAGCACTTTGCTTAATAGCATTAGCAGTGAGGACTGAGACTATGGCCTTTGAAGGCTGCATGCTCTGCCATTTTAACATAGCCCTCTAAATGAGGGATGCAAGACTGCTTAATGTACCATCCTAAATTCTGCCACTGGGCTGATTTTATGGTCCCTGGAATTTCTATCCCATGAAAGCTGTCAACTGCAGCTCAAAACTCTGATTATGTTCACACCCAGCCAAAGCTACATTTTCAACTTAACTCTTCATTCTAAACTATAAATTTCTCAAGTGACTTCAGCAAAGAATGATGTCAAGTTTCAGATATGCAACGAATGATTTTATGAGTTCTCACAGTCACAGTGAGACTTGACAAGAAATCAGCCTGGTTCTGAAATACCCCATACCTAATGATCACAGGACAATGGCCCTAGAATTGGACAGACACTCTCTCTGGGGAAAAGCAGGACTAAGGAGGGATCAGAGGCAAGGGAGGGTGAGCCACAGACACAGAGAAGAAAGCCCTGTGCATGAGTGCTTGATCTGCGTGTTCCCATTTGTTTTAGAAGAATATCTAAGGAGACTCTCCTTTCCTTTTCTCTAGAGGTCTTCCCTTTTCCTTTCTTTCCTCATTGAATAGAATAGGATTTGTCACAAAAGCAGGTGACACCATGGAGGGGCCTGTGTCTGGCGTCTTCTCAACTTCCTCTACCCAGTGAGGATCCAGACAAGCAAAATAGAGGCATCTCCACAATGGACAGGTGCCAAGCCAAATAGGGTGATAGGGTTCAGCACGTGCTGGCTCATTTACTCCTCATGATAAAACCACAGAGAGGTATTCTTATCTTTGCTTTCCTAGTGAGAGAACTGTAGTAACTTTCCTTCTAGGCAGAGCAGGCTGCCCAGCCTCAAGGCTATACCACAGGGCTTTATCTCCGCTGGGAGGGGAAGCAGTAGCTGAACTGTAAATGGAGAGAACACACACACACACACACACACACACACACACACACACACACACACAGCAAACAAATCCCAACCTAGGCAAGCCTGAGTGCACACAGAGAGTGAGCACTTGGATGCAGGAGGCACGGGAGGTCCTTCAAGGACGGAAGACCCAACCTCTTGGCCTGGTTGGCTCTCCCCTTCCCTTGTCTCTCTATATGGACAGAGGTATTTGATGGATCTTGCCTGTCATTAGTGCTCAATAATCATTTGTCAAGTCCATGAATGAACTAGCAAATCTACCTCGGGCCATGGATCCCCTTCTTCTGCAAGGACCTGGGGAGCTCCAACAGCCGAACCAGAGCAGATCTCCTGTCTCTTCCCTGAGCCGAATCACAGTTCAAAGCCAGCCGGGCACAGAAGTCTTGAAACTCTTATTTCCAAGTAACCACCAGAAAACTGGAAGTGACACTGTGGCTCCAGCCTTGAGCTGGAGAGCTCTGGGGCAGCACCCAGGCTGCGAGTTCAAGCCCCACGAGAGAAAAAGAAGATGAAGATTGAGGCCCTCCACTGCTGGATTTGGCCTTTTATGCACCATAGACACACGGGCAGCTTATCTATTTGTCAGTGTATGTCCCTTGGTGCCTGTAGCTGGGGAGAGTTTGTGGCCTGTACCCCTGGGACCCAAGCTGCCTACCCATTGTAGATCTTGGTTCCCTCTCCAGGCTCAGGAGTCCTCTGTGTTTGAGGTAGCAGGAGCCAGAGTAGGTAGTGCACTGGAGGGGGACTGAAATAGCACTTAGAGCACAGGAGAATTATCTGATGAAATGTGTGTATATTTTTGTTTGCTTGATACCCATACATTTCAAGGGCTGGGTCTGCTAACATAATTTTTGGTTTATGATATTGATTTATGATTTATTCTTGCATGGTATTTAAACCAAATTTTGAAAGGTGAACAGAAAAGTAGTGAACTTTAAAAACAAATCTTTTGGAGATGCAGACTCCACTTGCTCACACCTGAAATCCTAGCTACTCAGGAGGCTAGATTAGAGGACTGAAGTTCAAAGCCAGATTTGGACGGGAGAGTCTGTGAGACTGACTCTTCTCTCCAATTAATTAGCAGAAAGCCAGAAGTGAAATCAGGTCTCCAATGACAGAATGCCAGTGTTGAGCAAAAAAAACAAAAAAAGCTGAGAGAAAGCATAAGGCCCTGAGTTCAAGCTTCAGTACCCACCCCCCACCCAATGCTTTGGAATCAAGCCGTTTCTTTCCCTCTTTGTCAGTCAAGGGCTGTGGAAGCTGAGCAGCTAATTGTCAATGGACCCCAACCAATGGAGCCTCTACCTCCATCACCTCTCAAAAACTCCCTTCCTTGGACCTTTGCTTCTGGCAAGACCTCTAAATGACCACTGAGGGGAAGAGTTGGAGGGAGATTTGCCTTGGGTCTACTTTGTGGGGCTAGGTCACACTTAGATGCCCCAGCCCAGAGATATTCCCAGGACTGCTAATTAAAATGCCTTCAGTCAAAGCAGCACGCGCCTATCTTATTGCCCAAGGCTTACAAAGCTCCTGCTGATGCTGCACACAAATTAACAAAATGCCAAATCAGCCTCCCTTGGCCTATTACAATCTTATTGTCATATTTAGTAGCACTTCCTCGCTGGACACTGGCTGGAATATGAGTGGAAGCAATCTCCCCTGCTATATCAGGAAAAGACTTCACCAGGATGCCTGAGGCACTGGAGAACCCTGTTTCCACAGCCCCTCCTGGCTGAAGGCATTGCAGGCTCCTGGTCCCAGATGGGGACTAGTGCTCTGGAGCTGTAATTATCTTCTCTTCTCTTTGTGACTCTGTATAAAATGATGAGGCTGCTGTCTTTGCTTTTATCTAAAGAACACTTCTATTACCCATTTACTAAAGAAATTTAACAGCTTCCAGCACTTTCATGAATTAATTACAGTCTAAGGGGAAAATAAACACAAACTTCACCCATCACGTTGTTCTAAATTGCATTAGCCTAATTGTGTGATATTTGGAATTAAGTTTGCTTTTGCACATTTTGCTCAATTACTCCCCACCCTCCTGGAGGTCTGGCTGTGTGCTTCTCATCTGAGGAGGCATGTTTCATCCAAGTTACAGGATAACGGGGAACCGGGGTCCCCCTTGCAATATTGATAAGGAAGGAAAGTCACATTATTATTATGATTTGTTGCTAGCCACAGCACCTTCCTCCCTGCCCTCCAGAAAGATGCTCTCAAGTCACCCTGCAAGGAGCTATGAGCCCAACTACCGTCTATGAAGCCAGCACCCAGAAAGTATGTGTGGATAACCAGAGTCCTGCAGAACGAAGGTGGACCGGTGCCCTGAATGACACACACACATTTATTACAGGGAAAAGTGAAAGAAGAGAATTGCAGGACTAGGGAAGCAGGTAAAAATATACATAGGTTTTGAGAATACATAGGGAAGAACAAAAGGCTCAAGTGGCCTTGGTCATTTCTGGTTTTTGCATGTTTTATAAAGTGCATAATAAAACAGTATCACACAATCTAATGCTATATATATGTATCTATATATATATATTGGAGAACATGGTTAAAACATGTAGCAACAAAATACAAGTGATGGAGACAGAGAGAGAGAGAGAGAGAGGGGGGGGGGGCGCACCTGAGCACTGTTCCTGAGCAAGTAACTCAAGGCTACTGTTGTCCCCACTGGAGCTATACAGTTTTACTTCTCGTTTTCTGGTGGTTAACTGATGATAAGCGTCTCATGGACTTTCCTGCCCGGGCTGGCTTCAAACAATCCTCAGATCCCTAACAAAAAAGTAGTAGAAATTGAAGGAAGCCCTCCCTTGCCCTTCCATCCCCTCTGACTGTGAGGAAATACGTTTGTCTCCTTTAGAGGACACAGGAAAAAACGATGCTTTCATCTTGGACTTCCCAGTTTCCAGAACTGAGAAAAGTAAAGTTTTTGTGTTTATCAATTACCCAGTCTCCCTTGTCAAAGGTGCACAAATAGACTATGATAACCAGAGATGTGTCTTTCAAAAATAACATTGTACATCATCAAGTAAGCCAAAGACAGGAGGGACCAGAAGTGTGAGGTAGGCTATGATCCAGTCTTCCCAGTGGGGTCCCAGGTATGAAAATGTCCTGCTTCCTTCACAGCCATGAGGGTGGGACTGTCACAGCTCCTGTGACATCATATAATATACATCACATCTTAGTAGCTTGGCAGTTTTATCAGTGTCGCCACTGAGCCAGACTTAACATTAACTGACGATGCAGGGTTTTCTGGACTTGAGAATTGCAGCACAGACATTCATTCAGTCCCTGGAAGACCAGGTGTGTTGTGGCCTTGAGCCTATGTGGGAACCTGACTTGCCGCTGTGGAGGTGTGGGCTGCAATAACCAAATGGCCAGCTGTGCATTGTGGGAAACTCCTACTCCCAAGAGAGCAGCAGCAATCTGAAGGGTGGATCAAATGTCCCCAGAATTATTCACCGACAGGGACAGTCCCCAAAAGCTATTCTGAAGATGAAGGTTAACTTTCCCACATACATTTTGGGGAGGATGCAGAGGAGACTAGCCTCGGTGGAGTGAGATGTACCATCTGCTGTTTTACATCCAGTCTTTTAGCATCCAGGGCAGGGATAATCTAGGACTCATTTGACCCAAAGGAATGCTTGCCGAATTTCAGACTTTTAGATATAGCCTCTGCAAAATGTTCCATTCTAAATACCTCTTACAATGGTTAATTTTCCATCAGCTTGCCTGGGTCACAGGGTACCCAGATATTTGAACAAACATTATTCTGGTATATCTGAGGGAGTGTTTATGAATGGAAATAGCATTTGAATTGGTGGATTGATTAACACAGTTTTTCCAATGTGGATGGGCATCATCAAACCCACCAAAGACCTGAAAACGACAAAAAGGTACAGCGAACCCCATTAACAAGAACATCAAGACTTTCGGAGACTCATAATAAAACATCTGCTCTTGTTGGGTCTTGAGCCTGGTCAAAGCAGATCTATTTACAATCTTCTCTTTGGAGAACCCTACCTACTAGACCCCCTGTATCATATTTTTAATATTTACCAAATCATTCATGTCCTATTTAAGTAGGTCGTAAGATAGGTCTCATTATGCTGCCTAGACTGGTCTTGAACCCCTAGGTTCAAGGAATCCTCCTAACTTTATTCTTTAATGAAACTTTATCATACTAATAAATACTTATTGCTGAGTACTTGATAAAGGAAAATAGTTTATTTAGTTCTCTGTTTTGAAGCCTGAAAATCGAACATTGGTGAGTCCTACCTGTCCACATAGAGCCTCTGATATGGGCCCACTGACTAATGTCACATCATAGATACTGGCATTGGGGTAGGACCATGAAGCCTGAAAGATTCAGAAATCCAGACTTGTTTTATAATCATTTACTTTTTTTTGGACTAATGAGGGACAAAAAAAAAAAACCCACATTACCTGGGTGCTAGAGGCCCACACCTTTAATCCTAGCTACTCAAGAGGCTGAGATCTGAGGATTACAGTTCAAAGCCAGGCAGATTCTTAATTAGAGACTCTTATCTCCAACTAACCACCAGAAAACTGGAAATGGAGCTGTGGCTCAACGTGGTAGACCTCTAGCCTACAGCAAAAAACGCTCAGGGAGAGCAGCCTGGCCTTGAGTTCAAGCCCCTTGACCACAAAACAAAAACAAAAATAAAAAACAAGGGGCTGGAAGTTTGGCCTAGTGGTAGAGTGCTTGCCTAGCATGCATGAAGACCCAGGTTTGATTCCTCGGTACCGCATACATAGAAAAAAGCTGGAAGTGGTGCTGAGGCTCAAGTGGTAGAGCTCTAGCCTTGAGAAAGTCCAGAACTGGAAAAAAAAAAAAAAAAAAAAAAAGCCCTACATTAATCCCTTTCAGAGACGGTGTCATCAATGGCCTCACCCAGCACCTACCTCTCTCAGGTTCTACCACGTCAACACTACCACCTGGGGCCAAGCTTCCAAGGGTTCTGTGTCATTTTGGAAAATCTTGTCATTAGCACAAGTTCCAGATCATGTTACATCTGCTTTACACTTCCCTGGAGCCTCTGGGGCAGCTGTCAGCTGGTGTGCTCTCCAGAGTCCGTGTCTGCACTAGGAATTACAAATCGCTCAGCCTTCATCCATGTTTTATAGTGTCATTAGAAAAACATAGTAACTTTTCTTCAAGTACAGGTATAGATGAGTCATATTATTTATGCATCACACTTCAAGATCATAAACAGGGTGTGAAAATATTTGTAATAAAAAGGAAGGTTAAAGCTGTCTGGATTGAGTGCTCTTTCTTTAAAGGAAGTTTGTGGGGGATCAAAAACCTGTCTTTCCAAGTGGAAACACCTTGGAATCATTTCCTTTCTGAAACTTTCTGGACTTGGAACTGCCCAGACTAGCTGAACAGGAGCAGCTGGCTCCAATGCATGAAAGAGCTCTTTCTCCTCAGCCCTCACAGGTGAGACACACCCACCCCCAGCCTTCCACACTACCTAAGGAATAAACAACTGGGCAAATGTTCATGTAGTCACATGGACAGCTGTTTAGTAGACGCCTTGGTTTTCTATCTGGGTGATGGAGATAAACATAATTCTTTCCTTATTAGCTTCCCATGTGAACTGAACACGATAAGTGAGACCTGTGAATTTGGTGCTTCTCCTACCTTCCTCCAGTATATGATGCTCAATAAACATAAATATGGATTTATTCTCTTTTGTACCAAGGCTTTACTAAGCCCATTTTAATACTCTGTTTTCTCGTAAGCACTTAGCAGTGGGAACTGATAGGCTTACCATGCCTAGCAACAGCGAGAGGCTTCTGGAGGCCAGGTGTGGGCCAGGACTGGCTGTGGGTCACACTGGTCTCCTGTTAACTATCTTTTGGAATTGGAGACTATGTGACTCCATTTTGATCTACTCTGTGCAGTTCTGAGGGCAAAAGAGATCCTTAGAGGCTGGAAAGTCACTTGAGAAGGAAGCTGGGGAAGTGCTGGAAGACAACTGGGCCATTCCAGGTGGAAACGCAGAGGCTGAGCTGGCTATGTACTTTAAACACCAAGGAGGGCCAGGAGTACAGTCCAGTGATAGAGTACTAGCCTAGCATGCGCGAAGCATGCGAGTTCCACATACAAAGAAAAAAACCAGAAGTGATGCTGTGGTTCAGGTGCTCAGGCCCTGAGTTTTGCCCCAGGACTGGCAAAATACATACATACATACATACATACGTACATACATACGTACGTACATACATACATACATACATACATACATACATACATACATACATACCAAGGAATGAGGTGAGCCTTGGTTTTGGAGGGAGGCCTTTATACCATTTCTCTGTCTGGTGATATGGGGTTTGTCTAGAGACATAATTCAAGTGCTAGGTGTGGCAGTGCACATTTATGACCCCAGCTACCCAGGAGGCAGGAGCATGGAGGATTGTAAGTATGAGGCCAGCTGGGCAAAGATAGTGAAACCCTATTACAAAAACAAAATAAAACACTTCCCTTAGCATAAGCAAACTCCTGGGTTCCATCTCCAGTGCCAAAAATTAATTAAATTAATTTTAAAATGTTTAAATTAAAAAAAAAGAACCACTGTTCAGAGCATAGGGTTTTTTAACTTTTCATTATTTTTGTTAGTATTTTAACCTTCCAGCTTCCATGGAGGAACAAGCTGGATGGGCAACTGCCTGGAATTTGTGTGGCTCTGTAGTCCCCATATAAATTTCCTGTATCGGCATTGTCAGGGAAGAGAAAGAAAATTCCTGGGGGCTAGGAACTGGTGGCTTATTCCTGTAATTCTAGCTACTCAGGAGGCTGAGGTCTGAGGATCACAGTTTGAAATCAGCCTGGGCAGAAAAGTCCATGAAACTATTAGCCACTAAAAAGTCAGAAGTGGGGCTGGGCGCTGGTGGTTCATGCTAGCAATCCTAGCTATTCAGGAGGCTGAGATCTGAGGATCATGGTTCAAAGCCAGTCCAGGCATCCAAGTCTGTGAGACTCTTGTCTCCAATTAACCACCAGAAAACTGGAAGTGGCACTGTGGCCTAAATGGTAGAGCTCAAGCCTTGAGTTGAAGAGCTCAGGAACAGCGCCCTGGCCCAAAGTTCAACCCCCACAACTGGAAAAAGAAAAAAAGTCAAAAGTGGCTCAAATTGTAGAGCCCATGCCTTGAGCACAAAAAAAGCTCAGAAACAGTGCTCAGTTCCAGCACACACACAAAAAGGCAGCCAAAAGAAGAAATTCACACCTGCTCTCCATCTACTCCCCCAGGAACAAAACTTTCAGTGGGGTGTGCCCATCTCAGTAGGATAGGCATTCCTGCGGTGTCACTGGCCCAGATGCTCTGTCTGTAAAACCATGGAGACTGGAGGCAGCAGGTGCAGGCCTTAGCCTGGCCTGCAGGGCGTGTCTGAGAATATACTCCCCAGCTTCAGAATATACTCCCAAGCTCAATTCTGAGTGAAGACTCCCTCTGAGTGATAAATTCCTTCTTGCCCTAAAGTAGCAGGAATCCCAAGAGACGGGCGTTTTCTGTTTAAACGGGTGGAAAGGACCTCTCTTGGTTCTGAGCTGATTTATTCTAGAATGTAGGAAGGTTGCATGCTTCTAATCTCCATTTGACCCACCTGAGGCAGAGATGTTCTTGGTTCTATCATAGGACCCACCACAGCCACTTTGCCCAGCAAGAAGCCCTTGTTCCTTGGTCCTCTCCTGCAAAGGGTATTGACTGGAATGCAGGCATCCAGCAATGCTAATACTGGAAGAGCCCAATAACTTCTGAAGGGTGGTTGGCTTGGGCTGACGTGCTGGGAAGTGTGTGTGTGTGTGTGTGTGTGTGTGTGTGTGTGTGTGTGTGTGTGTATGTATGTGTTTGTGTGTGTGTGTTGAGATATAAGCTACTGCCCTGAGATGCCAAGCACTCCTCTGCTTCTACAGAAATTATCTGTGTAAATTACAGTAAACTAATTCTAAACTTAAGTGGCACTGCAGCTCAAGTGGTAGAGTGCTAGCCTTGAGCTGAAGAGCTCAGGGACAGCACTCTGGCCCAGAGTTCAAAGGCCACGCCTGACCAAAATAAATAAATTCTAAACCTCCTGAGGATGTTCAAAATGGTTCTCCAGCCCCAGTTCTACTTCAAATCTCAGCCTAAACCTCTGCATGTGACAAACAGAGAGGGAAACACCCTCTCCAGAACTGAAAGCAAGATTTGCTCAGTGAACAATGAAAAAGTGCTGGGGGCCGGGCTAGCCTCGCTGACAAAGACAGGATTTGCCACAGCGATTGCCAGCCATGTCTGGAAGACATATAACAATGGAGACTAAAGTCCTGAGCTTTGGCAAATGCAGGGGTTTTGAGGTGGAAAGGTAGAAAGGGAAACAGAAGAAAGAGAAAGTGATAGATTCAAAGGCAATTTGAAGCTACTTTTTTGACCTCAGAAATATTTTACCCTCATAGGGGGATCTTTCTGGTCATTGGCCCACACTAGAAAATGCCACAATAATAATACAATTTGAACCTGCTAGACTGGATAAAAAAAAAGGAAATGTTAAAAATGAGCAGCATTCCAGAGAACCTACATGGCTGCAAACCGCCCAGGACTCAAAATTGCTAACTCCAAAGAAAGTTAATTAACATCTTATTAATAAAGGAGCGATATTTAGGGCTTGTGGGACGACATTTGTGACTCATTCGTTAAAATTTAGAGTAACTTGCCAGATAGCCTGGTGGCTCTGCAACTTTATATTTGTAACAAATCATTGGATTTTTCTCCCAGGGCTGCTTTTAATCCCCTTGCTTTCTTCTCACTTGTCTGTCTCTGAAAGCATCAACACATAAAAGGTAGGTAAATCTGAAATTAGCCTTTGGAGAGATGGCAGGATTAAGAAATAAGACACCCAAAAAATGTTTTAAAAGCACTCTTAGAAAAGTAGAATTTTCTCACCAGTAGCATGAAGCTTTGTGGGCTAACTCCAGAGGGGACAGCTTTCCCAAATGGCATCGCTGAAACATTACACCAGACTTTACAATCCCTGAAGATTAAACTGGAAGAGGTCTTTCTCCTCATCTTCTTCCCAGCCCTATCCCCAAATAGAATATTGAGGCAGGTGGAAGAATGAAGCAGGAGATGCTTAGAATTTTAGTACCCCAACCAGACCTGTAGAATGTGTAGAATGCCAGGAGAGCAGAGCTCTGCTATTGCTGCAGTACCTTGTGAAGCCAAGGCTTCCCGGGGCCCTGACTTGGGGAAGGAAAAAGAAAATGTCCTAAGGAGCAGTAACAAGGCAACCCCAAGAGCAAGCCTTGAGCACGGGCCAGTCCAAATGTGCTCAACCACGATTCATAAGGATGCGTGTGTATGTGTGTGTGTGTGTGTGTGTGTGTGTGTGTGTATGTGTATGCACAGTTATAAACAGACCTGCAGAACAATCCAGTAATTTAAAAAAAATGGGAACCTTCGCACCATAAAGATATAAAGGTCATTCCTCTCTGAGTATTCCTTCTTGTGTTGCCCAGACCTTGTTAAAGTTAGGTTTTGGAGACCCAATACTTCAGATTACAATTAGATTAAGTAAATAAATAAACAAATGTCAAGATACTATGAAAAATTCAAAACATTCTTGTCATGAGTTGTACTTCATTTAGATTTTTTTTAATGAATTTCTGTCTCTATCTCTGAGAGCAGCACTTGACTTGTTTGCAAAAGCAAAGCTGACGAGCAATTTGAAAGACGCTATTCGTGTTTGCATGTTGACGATGACAGTTCTGGTGATGGAGTGATCTATGTGGATTTGGTGTGATTGCCAGCGGCTGTTCTGCCTACAACTGTGGGACCTGCTCATTCTCCGGGGTCACCCAGAATCAGAAAGTGAAAGCGTGGATCGTTTCGCTTGCTGAGAACACACCACTGGAAACCTGCAGAGCTGCCCACCTGCCAGAAAGCCCAACTTTTTCCTCTATTGGTTTTGTTCTATCACCTACCACTCCTTGACTTCTTTTCTTTTTTCTTTTGAAGTAAACGTGATTTAGGTGACACAGGGGGCAACATTTGAACATTTGAAACATAAAGGAAGTGGGTTCTTGTGGGACCTGTATTTTCTTTTCTAATTGTACACATCAGCCTGACTGATGTATGTATTTATCAAACCATCTCAGGGGTCTTTCTCTGCGTGATTTGAAGAGCTAAAGAAAATATTCATGTTTTAAAAAGTATGTCCAAAACAGGCTTAAAAACACACTTGGAAGCTGCTGAACAACTACCGTAAATGAAGATCCTATGTTGACATTGATTTAAATTTTGACATCACTCAGGACTGTTTTTCTACGTACTGATTTCCAAGACTGCTTTTCTAGTCACCCAGCTGCTGTTATGCAAATGTTCCCTGGTATTTTCAAAGGATTTTTTTAATAAAACCACGCCAAAATAAAAGTGCTCCACACAATACCGTACCTTCTAGATAAATTACTTTATCATACTACAAATTCCTTTACATTTATTTCTATATTTCATGCTTTACTCTAGATTTATTATTTTTTATTTCTTATAGTACTGAGAAAAAAGCAACTAGGTCCTTCACTCTTCAAAACTTGTTACTGAAAACACAAAGGTGTAATGCCTATGTCCATCTAATCATACAAAATAAAATTTATCAAAATGTACTCCAGGAAATGAAAGCAAGCGGTTTTTCTTTGTTGCTGTTTTTGTTTTCTTCCTTTTTGTCTTGTTTGCTTATTTATGTCTTTGAGAATGTACAGGGAGGCACAGAATGGAGGGACTAAAGGTAAACAAATGCAGTATTCACTAGACTGTGTTGAAAATGTAGTATACAACTTGTGGGTGGGGATGAGAGGGAAAATCTGGGAGAGAGCGAGGGAAAGAATGACATTATCCAAAAAGAAATGTACTCATTCCCTGACTTATGTAACTATAACCCCTCTGTACATCACCTTTATAAAACAATCAAAGGGCTGCGAGTTTGGCCTAGTGGTAGAGTGCTTGCCTAGCATGCTCGAAGACCTGGGTTCAATTCCTTGGTACCACATACATAGAAAAAGTCAGAAGTTGTATCATGGCTCAAGTGGTAGAGCTCTACCCTTGAGAAAGCCCAAGGATAGTGCTGAGGTCCCGAGTTCAAGCTCCAGGGCTAGCAAAAAAAAAAAAAAAATATATATATATATATCAAAAATTTTGTTCCTCAAGTGGGAAAGGATGAAAAAACAGCCTACAACAACCATCTCAGATTCCAGTGTGAGATCAGGTAACAAGTCACATTCTCCGAAAGCCACTGATCAATGACTATGAGAAAAACAACATTACAAGCCACCTCTCATCTCCTGTCACAGACAGTGGAACAAACGTCGCCCCTAGCTCATCAAGGAGGGGGGAAAGGACTTAGCTCTGCAGCCTATGCGCCCTCACCAACCTGTCCTGATCCAGCAACAAGCAATCTAGAGACTGCTGCAGGCTTCAGAAGAACATGCAGGCACTAGTTCAGATCACATGGTGCTTTATCTAAGAAGAGGTGACTTTGAATTTGAACTTGGGAAAAACTGCTCCAAATACTCCATAGTCACACAGTGTTTCATTCACCTGCCTCCCCAAACAAACAAATACCAGTAACTAGCCATAGTATCCTTATCTAAAGCATATGAATTAGGAAAAACCAACACAAACAAATATAAAATATAATACCTAGAGCATTCAAAACTCAACTTTAAAAAAACAACACTGACATTCAGGACACACTTATTTTAGTAATCAACTTTTAAGTCAATATTTTATACAAAGATGTACAATATTTTTAAATTAAGAAAATAAAACAAAGAAAAGGCGGTAAATAAAAGTTGCTAGTTATTTAACCTAATATTTGGATTTAAAAAGAAACTCTTTTTACATATTTTAACATATTATGCACATTTGACAGGGTTTTTAAATTTAAGAGGAATAAACGTATATACATGCAAAATGTATGAACTGTACTGTTCAATTCTATACCTCCCTTTCAGGTCTAGCTAAGAGATCAAAGATTGCATTTTGCATTATAGAGGAACTGAAGTTTCCCTGATGGGTTCAGGGATTTTAATTCAGGACACTGGTACATTGCCAAGGTGGGAGGCATGCAAACCAGAAAAACTAAAGCAGGTGATCTGACAGCCAGAAGAGAATGACCCACCTCACACACACCCTCCAGCTGTGTATCTCCCTTACCTACAGCTTGTTCACACAGCCCTGATCAGGGTGTTGGCCAGACCAGGAGAGGGTTGAAGACAGATGACTTTTCAGCACATGCAAGCCGAGGATTGCAAAAGCTGTCTTCCACCCGTGTGCTAGTAGCTCACAGTTAGTCTCCGGCAGCCCTGGTCTCTGGCTGAAAACATCTCATTAGACTAATGCATTCAGCACAGGCAGAACACTCCATTTACCATAGCTACAGCAATGAATTTCCATTACGATGACAGCCTCAACCACATCATGTCCGGAAAACCAGCCAACCACTGGCTTTTAAAGAACACACACATTTTACATGCAGAAAACAAGGCCCGTGTATGTGTGTGTGTGTGTGTGTGTGTGTGTGTGTGTGTGTGTGTGTGTGTGTGTGTGTGTTTCCTTCCTCTTAGCTGACCGACTAATCAAAATGTACAGTGTAGCTTTTCATCGACATGACCTGCAAGGTAATGACACTTGTGCTCCTTTGGTAGTTAGCCCTTGTAATAACCTGAATTATGTCACAATTGTCAGATGGGTGTTTCCAACATTTCAGTTTGCATTACTCCTCCTCTGTTGCCATAGAAACCAGACTGTAACATCATCTCTTTGTCCCAGTCCTGCAGCAGTGAGGGCCAACACCAGACTGAGAAGACAGTGGTGATCTGACAAAGCAAATGGTTCACTCCGAACAAAAAAAGGAAAGAGACAGGCAGACAGACGACAGACAGATGAACGGACAGAGGCAATGCTCCTGCAGCATCTTTGTTCAGGTTTCTGGCTGTGCCTATGTAAACAAGCACCCGTGGTTGTATCTATTAAGTGCAGCTGCCTACACCCACAGGTACAGATCTTTAACACTGCTTCCTGCCTTCGGTTCTGGTCCGTGTGTAGCGTGTAAGAGTTTGTACCCCCCTGAATGGGTTTGGGATGTGTGGGTTTGGGATGGTCCTCAAGCAGGAAAATGACAACCATCTGCTCTCATGGCAATCAGTTCCCACTGGTAAGGGACCTTTCACTCCTGTCTTGTAAAGCAGAGTGCCCATTTCATGGACTCCCAGGAATTAGGGTGTTTCTTAGTATTTATATGAAACATCTCCTCTAGAAACACACCCCTTCCAGGCAGACTCTAGGGGGTGGGCAGCAAGCGTCTTGCGACAGAACTAAGCGTCAGCTAGGGTAACTCAAGATGGTGGCCACAGCCCGGCCAGTTACTGAGAATGAAGACGGCTATCTAGCTACTTGAGGGTTTTTAAACTTGGTTATAATTTGGTCACTCAAAAGTTGATTTCAGACACATACTCCCTTGGCTTCTTGAGGCTGAAATAACATAGTCATTCTCATCCTTACTTCATTCTTGAGAAGTAGGACTTCTTTATAGTTATGTGGTATCTGTCAGACTTTCTGTGAAAGTTTGGGAGCCATGTGAGTATGCGCATGTCTGCGTGTGAACCTGTGCACCTGTTGGTACTGTGTGTCACTGAAATTACTTGGAGTGAGGATTACTTGTAATTAAAATATTTATAAAAGGAACAACTTATTCACAGAGTCCAGCTTTGGGTTTGGCCTGTATCTCGGGGTTTTTTTTGTTTTGTTTTGTTTTTTAGTTTAAACAACATGATTGTAGAAAGTAAAATCGGGAAGAGAAACAAATAAATCACTGGTAACACCTTGGAGTTAGCTCACAGGCTACCTACCTGGGGCCTTCCATGCCAGGACTCCAGTCCAGCCCTCCTGTCATCCCTTCAGGGTGTTCCCCATGTGAGAATTTAGTGGGTGTGTTCCTTCCACTTCCCAAGCTCCCATCTGCCTCGCCAGTTGGCTATACTCTTCTATAACATAGGTGCAGGCAGTTCTGTAGACTGCAGAAACTTCACAGGATTTGGTAAGGAGAATCCTCTTCCTAATATTTCTCTCCCCTCAAGCAAGACCTGGTTTGTCATTGTTAAATCCTGGGGCTGGGAGGGCCTCAAGTCTGCTAAGGTTCCCAAGCACAGTCCCTTGGCTTGGAGGAAAGACTTTTCCTTTACCATTCTCTTGATCTCCCCATGGGTTTTGCTGTTGTTTGCTAAGTTGGGTTCAGTCCAGGAGGGTGGGGGTGAGCAGGGGATTTAACTGTGTGTAGTAAGTGCTTCATGTGTGGAGTATTTGTTTTCTCAATGCAGTGGGACTTAGGGTTGAAGCCACCTCTCCTGCTTTGTTGGCCCAGCCTGAGATGGTGATGGAGTGGCCTGTAGCATAGTTGTGCATGTAACAGATTAGTGATTTGCCTGTTCCTCCCTTGAGCCGTCTGTTTAGTCTGAGGTTTTTAAACTTGCAGGACACTGACTGTTGTTCCCTGCTTTTTATGCATCATGTTGAAGATAACAGCTCTTTCCACAGTCTTCCTCTAGGTACATACAATGCTTCTGTCAGTATCCTGTTCTGGGGAAATGCAGTCAGTCCTGCACCCTAGATCTTAGTTGCTCTCTCAGTTATACATACCTCTTCTGAATGGGTGGGGTGGTACCTGCTGGGGAGCGAAAGCAGCCTGTCCTCACTTAATGGCACACAGCAAATACCACAGGTTCTGGAATTCTCATCTTCTAACCTAGAAAAATAGGTGCTATAAACAGGGAATTAAGCAAAATGCTGGTTGCTATAAATCTTTTTGTCTTAATTTTTTTCTATTATTAAACTACAGCCTGTAGATTTCTTAGTTCTCACAGAACTTCTATCGTTTTAAACTGACTTGTATATTTAAAACAAACAAACAAAAAAATCTTTAGGATATTTTGTACTGTTGCCAGACCCTCTTCTATGATGGGTAATGCATTTGATTGTTTGAGATTTTCTGTTTTTAAAAATGTAGCGATTTTTTGCCAAGGAAAAAAAAAAAAATATTATTCCAGTGCAAAAAAAAAAGTTGATTTCATTGCAGCAGGGGGAGGAAGCATGAAGGAGGAAAAAAGATATACTTAAAATCACAGAAATGCTTCTTCTCACAGTTCTGGAAGCTGCAAAGTCACAGTCAAGATGGTTGCTAACATTTTTCAGGTTACAAAATAATGTACAGAATAGGATCTTATTTTGAAGATGACAATGGTTTGTAACACATGGGAACTAACTACATTAATAGCAACGATTCCTTTGCTGGTATAATTAATACGAGAATTTTTCCTTGTTGTATCAACAACAACAAAAATCACTGAGTCTAGCCAGGCAAGGGTGCTCACGCCTGTAATCCTAGCTACTCAGGAGGTTGAGATCTGAGGATTGTGGTTCAAAGCCAGCCCAGGCACTAAAGACCTTGAGACTCTTATCTCCAATTAATCACTAGAAAACAGGAAGTAGGGCTGTGGCTCCAGGGGTGGGTTAATAGCCTTGAGCTAAAGAGCTCAGGGACAATACCCAGGCCCAAAATTCAAGCCCCACAAGAGACCAAAAAAAAAAAAAAATTGCCAGTTCTACTTATAAACCTGAAATCTCACATTTTACCCCTGAAATTAAAATAAAACATTTGCCAGTCCAGTAGGGGTAGCTCACATCTTAACTGTGTTTGCCAGACTTCCAGTTTGAAGGCTGTCTGCCACTCACTTGTGTCATCCATGGTTCTCCACTTGTCGTTCTAGCATCAGGTGTATTTTGGAGCCCATGCAGGGTACAGAGAGCAATCACACACTCAGGGACTGCTTTCCTGCCCTGCCCCATCCAGGACAACAGGTTCCACAACTCAGGAATGATAAACTCCAGTCTTCCTGTCAAGCTATCTATTAGAAGATATAGGAAGTTAGTGATGGAATACACATACATAGAAAAAGGCCAGAAGTGGTGCTGTGGCTCAAGTAGTTGAGCTCTAGCTTTGAGAAAACCCAAGGTTAGTGCTCAGGCCCTGAGTTCAAACCACAGAACTGGCAAAAAAAAAAAAAAAAAGAAAAAGAAAAAAGAAAAAAAATCAATGAATAATTTATTACCAAATAAATTTTTAGAAGAAAAACAGAGTTTAGGGCTGGGAGTGTGGCCTAGTGGTAGAATGTTCCCCTAGCATGCATGAAGCCCTAGGTTTGATTTCTCGGTACCACATATACAGAAAAAGCTACAAATGGTACTGTGACTCAAGTGGCAGATCACTAGCCTTGAGCAAAAAATGTCCAAGGAGAGTGCGCAAGCCCTGAGTTCAAGCCCCAGGACTGGCAAAAAAAAAAAAAAAAAGTATATATGTATAATAAAAAAAAAACAGACTTTACAGCATTTTGGTTCTTTTGGTTTTGGTTTGGTTTGGTGTCTGTTGTGGGGCTTGAACTGTGAACTGTCCCTGAACATTTCCATTCAAGGCTAGCACTCTACCACTTCCAGCCACATCCTCACTTCCAGTTTTCTGGTAGTAAATTGGACATGAGTATCACTGACTTTCTTTCCTGGGCTGGCTTTGAACCTTGATTCTCAGATCCCAGCCTCCTGAGTAGCTAGGATTACAGGCGTGAGCCACCAGTGACTGGCTGGTATGCCGATCTTAACCAATGTCAGCCAAGACTTTTAGACTTCATTTCATCCACCCCCAAATACACACTAAAAGAAAAAATTAGACATTGAAAATTACACAGCTATCAGAAAAAACGAAAAAGAAAGAAAAGTCTGGGAGTTGGTTTGTTGAAACAGAGGCTTGTTATTTAACCAAGGCAGACCTGCAACTTGGTATCTTTCTGCCTGAGCCTCCATGGTTATTAGAGGTGAGTACCACCACACCCAGCCAATACTATTGTAACAGTGGAAAGGAAGTTTTTCTTTACTATTGCTCTCTTTCTTTTCTTGCTAACACATTACTTTCCTGGCATCCCCTCTGCTTTGAGTTGTGTTTCTCTAAAGAGACACACTGATAATCTTCAAGAACTTTGGGTTATTTGCTGCTTTCCCTTTTTCTCCTAAGATGTTTCCCCATGTTAGATATGAGAAACAAACCTTGAAGTGCTGAGACACTTCTAGAACTGGAAAATGCTAAGATTCTGTCTAACCTCTGTGAGAGGTCTCAAGAGCCAAAGAGAAAGATATCAAATAAAGTGAATGCAATTTCAGCTAATTAAAAAAAAAAAAACCACTATGCTGGGGCACTGGGCCCCAATAGCTATAATCCTAGCTGCTCAGGAGGCTGAAATCTGAGGATTGTGGTTCAGAGGCCAGCCCAAGAAAGTCTGTGAGACTCATAACTCAAATGAACCACCAGGAAACCAGAAGGGTCGCTATGACTCAAAGTGGTAGAATGCTAGCTTTCAGCAAAAGCGTTCAGGGACAGAGCCCAAGCTTTGAAGTCAAACTCCACAACCAACAATGAAAGTATTGCTCTTGACTGCTATAGAAAGCCGTGTGTGTGTGTGTGTGTGTGTGTGTGTGTGTGTGTGTGTGTGTGTGAGGGGGGGGGAGGGAGGGACAAAGGGAAGGAGGAGGAGGAGGAAATAAAGGAGAGAAAAACAATGGACACTAAGAGAGACTCCACGTTTTTTTTTTAAATCTCATTTTAACAAATAGTCTGAGTGGTTGCTTCCATTTCTAGACTAAAGACATTGAGCACCAGAGGTTTCACATCCCTTTGAGGAAACATCCCCTAGACCACATCCCTTAGTTGCCAAGAGCAAGCCTGCTACCCTTATCTTGGGAGTAAAACTAGAATCTGAATGCAGATGGTGCAGTCTGGAAATTTTCGCTCTCTTTAATAAAAAGCAGCTGTGAGGTGAATGAAAAGCAACTGGCTCATAAATTCCTCTCACAGACAACCAATTTAAATGTGGTCCCTGTCTTTAATAAGCCCCTGGGTGGTAGCTGACCTCAGAGACGAGGTCTTGGGAAAGAAGATGATAGGAAAACAACAAAAACATCCAACTTGCCTTCCAAGTAAGGGACAGGCACTGTTCTAGAGAGTCTAGAGAGTGTGGGGCAACACTGATGTCAGCCAAGCTCTGGTCTAAATATCTGTAAGCTTGGTTTGCCTGATGGTCACAATATGGTTGCCAGCTGCTCTCCCATTCCCATCCAGACAAGGGATATGTGGAAGCTTCTGGGCACAGACTATCCAGGAAATCTTGCTCCTGGACCACCCGTTGACATCTCTTCCATCTCATCGGTTGGAATTCAACCACGCTCCATCCTTGAGCCAATGACGCCATCCAAGGGGTGCTGCTGGGCTTCAATCTGAAGAGATCTGCGTTGGGGGGGGGGGCAATGGAGCTGGGGGGAGGGGCACAGGGGCAGGGCACACTCTGCCAGGCCCATTCTTAAAACATGTATGGCATGGCATTTAGTTTTCACAGAGTGGAGCAAGTATATGTCTATTTTTTTTTTTTACAAAAAGCTAAATGTAAGATAGTAAATATAAAATAAATAGTAATAAATAATAAATAGAAATAAACAAATCACAATAGAAAGATACATAAATAGTAAAAAATGAATAAAATAGTAAGTAGAAAAAACATTTAAAAATGAAAACCACAATACAAATAAATGACATGTTGGGAAACAGACATGAATGAGTGTTTGGGAGAGGAAAAGAAACATGGACAAACAGAAAGGAAGTGGGATGGAGATAAGGGATGCATGACTTAGGAGAGAAGTCCCAGAAAGGAGGGAGGGAGAGAGGAAGGAAGGAAGGAATGAAAGAGAAAGGAAGGAAGGGAGGGAGGGAGGGAGGGAAGAAGGGAGGGAGGGAGGGGAGGGAGGAGGGAAGGTCAGGTACTGACTCCTGATGAAACAATGTATCCCAAATCCTTTTACCTTAAACACAAGGAGAAACTGCTAATGTGCTATGAGCTCCCAACTGATGGAGGAGCTGGTCAGTAGTTTGCAAAGACCATTAGCAGCCAGGGCCTTAAAAGGGGCAACTGGCAGAAGGGTGTTGAGCCTCAGCTGCTCTTGTAACGACCCCCAACCCCAGCTGGATTAACACTTCCTTACTTGGCCAAGTGACTTTAATTTGAAGGGCAGGATTGAATTCCTTTCCCAAGCATTCATCTCTGGAGCCCCAAGTCTCAGTTCCATGGGTGTGTGTGCAGTCTTTTACTGCAGTCAGTTCTCCATCTCATCTTATTTGTCCACATGGCAACTTTTTTTTTTTCACCATTGTGGGACTTGTACTCTGGGCTCTTCAGCTCAAGGCTGCCGCCCTACCCCTTAAGCCACAGCACCACTTCTAGATTTCTGGTGGTTAATTGAAGGTAAGTCTCATGGACTTTAGTGTCCAGGCTGGCTTCGATCCACAATCCTCAGATCTCAGCCTCCTGACGATTACAGGCGGGAGCCACCATACCCTGCCCACATGGCAACTTTTATACTTCTAGCTCTCATTATATAATTTACGTAGACTGAAAAATTATATTACCAACATAATGGCACAAAGGATCTCCCCATGGCAAAATAAAGAGGGTCATGTGAAATTAAACCTAGGGCTCCAAGGGTCTGTCCCGATGCTACAACACTAGAGGTTGGAGATGCCCCAGGGACCGGCATTGTGAGGAGATGGCTGGTTCCACTGGCCATGGCCCTGGTTGCTAATAGAAAGTTAGAGATTCACTAGAGATTGCCTCGTGATTGCCTTACTTAGTCTCTGTGAAACCCACAGAAGAACAAGGGTTCCCTTTCTTATTTACATAATGCTCTGCTACTATCAGAATATTAAAATATGTGGCTAATGCGGTGAACCTGAATCTCTTCGGTCACTCTCTTCCATAGAAATAGGCAGTCTGCCCTGCTCCTCATTGCACTCAAGGGCCATTCATGTGTGTTGGGCGAATCTGGGGGTGAGTGTTCCACTGAAGATCTGTCGCCATCACCAATAGGCGAAGAGAAGTGGGCCTCTGCTTTGGGAAGATAAGGTCCTCCAAGGCGCACACCTTCAGGAAAGGAAGGCCCAATATGGAGGGGAAAATCTCCTCGTGCCCCAGCTAATTGGGCCTCAGTGCCCATTCCCCGAGTTCAAGCCCCAGAACTGATAGGACTAGCCAGTAGAGCACTTTTGTCCACCAACTCCTGTGGGGAATGAGAATTAGGGTAGCCTAGACCTAGCTCCTTTGTGATGTGGAGAGTTCATCTTTTCAAATATAAAATTTGTAAGAAGGATGCATGTAAATTGCTGCAGTAAAGCAGACCTCTTCCTCATTCTAGGAAATTCCTACTCTTGGGCTGTGCATGCTGGGGTGAGAAGATGGAGGCCCGCAGTCTACATCATTCCCATGGCAAGTTCACCTCTGCCTCTTCTCCCAACCCACAGCACAGGCAGGTGTTCGCAAGACAACCCACAGGGGTGCGCTCTGAATGCAAACCAAGGACAAGAGTCAGTCTAACAGTTCAGGAGCCCCTGCCTCCTCCTCCACCCTGGATATGTTAGGGCAGAGACCATCAAGCCAGCTTTGTGTTCACAGTGATTTGTCAACTAAGCTAAGGTCTTAGATTGTTGATCAAATACTGATATAAGTGTTACTGAAAGGGGTATAACGCACATTATCCTCCATAATATAGGTCTCCTCCAATCTGATGAAGAGCTAGAATGAAAAAAAGATTGACCCCTCCTAAGGAAGCAGAAATCCTGCCTCTGGAGGCCTCAGACTGCAGGTCACTTCTTCCCTGGGCTCCAGCCTGCCAGCTTTTCCCAGAGACTCGGGCTGGCCAAGATTCCACAGTCTGATAAGCCAGTGTCTTACAATACCGTCCATGTATATTCGGATACATGGAAATAGATAGATGGATGGGTTTTTATAAAGACATGCCTGAACATGGACACACAGACACATTTTTATAGAAGGAGAATGTATTCATATTCTATGTAAAAGGAGAGAGAAAAATATGTTTGATAGGATACATATACACATACACACACACACATATATATATCCACACACACCCACACCTGTATTCTCTTGTGTATGTCTATAGATAGATGGGCAGATAGATAAAACAAAGTAAATAAGAGTACTACTACGTAACTCAAACAGGTGTCAAATCTGTAAGTGTATATCTCCTGAGTGCTAATATCATAGGCATGTATTATCATGGTTCTGACTTTGGAGAGTCCTTAGTAAAGGACTAGGGCCTGGTATCTTCCCCTCTCTCCAGCAAATCCCTTCTTCTGTCTTGTGAGCTTTCTTGCTTTCTTGCTTTTTCTTCCTTCCTTTCTTTTTTTCCTCTCTCCAGTGAATAATTTTCTTCTCTATGAAACACACTTGTGTTTTTCTCACCCTAAGTCAAAGAAGTAAACACAACACAAAATACCTGACTCCATTGCTTTCCAGCGTCTAATGTAGAATTCTGTGCCTTTTTGCAGTACACTTCCTCTAAGAAGTGATCTGCTCTCATTCTCTTCTTGCCTATGTATGGAAAGGGGTCCAGCTAAAAATCTATAGCTTAATGAGATTCCTCTAAAACAAATACTCTTGCTCTCAGCAACCTTAGCAGGAAATTGCCCATTGGCCAATTCAGAGCCTTCTCCAAGCCCCACCTTCTCCCACATTCACCTCCAAGGTAAATGATAACCTGACTTTTTTTTGAGGGGGGGTGGGATCGGTTGTGGAACTTGAATGCTGAGCCTGGGCATTGTCCCTGAGCTCAACTCAAAGTTACTGCCCTGCCCCTCAAGCCACAGCACCACTTCTGGTTTTCTGGTGATTAATTGGAGGTAAGAGTCTCATGGACTTTTTAGTGCCCAGGCTGGCTTTGAGCCTCAATCCTCAGATCTCAGCCTCTTGAGTAGCGAGGATTACAGGCATGAGCCACCTTCCCCAGCTGACAACCTAACTTTTATGGTGATCACCTCCCAGACTTCTAAATTTACCCTCCACCTGTGCTTCCCACACACTGAATCTTAGCTTGACCTGTTTTTTTGTTTTTGTTTTACCTTTACCTAGTAGGATGATTCATTGTGTGGTTGGTTTCTTGCACAAATATTGTTGGTAAAATTCACTCATGTTGACAGTTACAACCTCATTGCATTTACTATTTTTATTTATGGAGTTTCCTGCATCACTTACCATCTATTGCTATGTAATAAATTGCCCCCAAAACAGAGCTGCTTAAAAGCACTTACAAGCTTGGCGCTGCTAGCCTCCTAGCTGCTCAGAAGACTGAGATCTGAGCAATTAACCAGTCCAGTATTCTGGACTGGCACTGCAGCTCAAAGTGATTGAGCAGTAGCTTTGAACAAAAGAACTCAGAGCAGTACCCAGGCCCAGAGTTCAAACCCCAGCACTGACAAAACAAAAACCCTAGCACACCCACATGTTTTGAGTCTCGAATCTGGAGTGGCTTAGCTACACATATGGTTTTGGGTCCCTAGGGTTGTAGAATCAAAGCGTCCCCAGCGCTGTGGTCTCTGAAGATTTAACTAGGGCTGGAGCACCACTTGCAAGTTCAGCCCATGGCTGGTCTCCAGAGACTTTAATTGCTCCCATGTGCCTCCCCAGAGGACTGCTTGTGGCGAACCCCCCTCCCCTACTAAGCTGAGAGGCAGCCTATGGGAGACCGAGGCTCAGAGGTGGAAGTGGCAGTGTCACTTTCAGCCTAATCTTGAATGTGGCACCTATCACCCAGTTCAGCCTTGGCTCTTGGTGGGGGGAAGAGGGTGCTCAAGCATGTGAGTACCGGCCCAGAGCTCAGGGGACTGGCTCACAGCCTGCCTGCCACAACCTTTCTGCAAACACAGAGCATTGTATTGACGCATTCTGTTTAGTTTGCTGGGGGAGAAGGGTTGTTACAGGGTTGGTTTGTTTGAGATAGGGACTTATTTTATAGCCCAGGCTGGCCTCACACTCTCAACCTTGTCATGTTACCAAAAGGGAAGAGACTTCCACTGGCCCTTAGGTAGAGAGTCCATGCTATCGTTACAATTTTAGGGCACATTAAGGTAAGGACCAAGAAAAATGTATTAACAAAGCAAAAAGAGATAGTGTATAACCCAGGCCTGGGGGTGGCCTATCTGATAACAGGTGCAATGAGTTTTAGCGTTACAAGCATTTATGGTTCAAAGGTAGGCTGGGGTTTGGCTCAAATTCACCTTTAGGTAAGTGTTTCCCTTTTGATCCTACACCTGGCATGTTTAATCATTCTTGTTGTTACCCTGTCTTATCAATTGGGCCCAGAGATTTCAAAGTTGGTCTGCTCATTAACTTTGGGTCATTATGACCTAGACATACCAATGTTCCTGCAAACAAAGCATGGGATCTGCATGTACTCCTTTCAGGAAAGCTCTCCATCCTCCAGATAAGCATTTTTCTTTGTCCAGAAGAATCGTTTCTCCCAAGAGTCTCCATCCTACTCTCCAGAATAAGTGTTTTTCTTTAAGAAACTCTCGCTTAGTTCCCAAAGCACACCAATTAAAATTATTTGGGCACCAAGACAAGGTCAGAAGGGAAAGAGCTGTTCCATTTCCCTTTATTTTTCATATAACCAAATGTAACAGCATATGAGGAGTGTACAACTTAGAAAAGAGTGCCTGTGTGCTTGTGTTCAAGCTGTTTATTAAAATAATGGCTGAACTCTTGGCTTCTATTTTCCATGCCTCATTTTTCCTGATCTATCCTGCTCTGCTCCTACCTCTACTTCCAAAGTGCTAGCTTACAATCCTGCTCCATCATACCTGCTTTCCTTTCCATTGTTGGTGGACATCTGGGTTGCTTCTGTTTACATCTGTGAACCTTCTTATGCATATCTGTGGGGCCTGTGTGCACACAGCAGGTCTGTTAAGTGAAGACCTAGTAACTGAGGTCACTGACAAGCTTTACATAGCAACCTACCTGTTTTCACTCCCACCAGGAAAATAAAACAGATTTCTGCTTGCTTCATGGCCTGGCCTCTCTCCCAGGCCAGTGTCTTCACCTTCAGTCCCTGGTGAGACAGTTCTGTGACCATAGTGATGTCTTCCTACTCTTCCCTGATAGGGAGCTTGATGAGCTTTTCAGGTATCTGTTGGCCATTCCTAAGCATAGGAAGACACTCAGATCCTCCTTCAAGAAAGGTCTCAGTATAGGGAACGGGGTAGTAAGAGGTGGCCGGCGTCACCTACAGTCTACCCCATTGCACACAACTATTTTGTCCAAGATCCTCTCTTCCTGCAGGCCCAGCTTTGTCTGTGTAACAAAGGTAAAGTCACAGGCAGATCCTGCCGTGGTATACGCTGACCATGCTCCTGCTTCAGCAGGCTGTGGAGGAGCCCGGGCTCAGGCCCAAGAGCTTTCTCTCCTCTGCTTCATAGCAAGTATTTCCATTCATTATAAGCATCCTCACTGCACGTTCCTCAGGCTCGGCTTTGGGAGGACACAGGGTGCAACATGAAGTGAACAAACAATCCCTGAAGCCCGGTCCACATCTATGACCATTTCCTGTTGATGCTCCTCTTCCTCCCCCGCTTCCTCCCCTTCTTCCTCTTCCTCCTCCTTCCTCCTCATTCTCTCTCCTCCTCCTCTTCCTCCTCCTCCTTCTTTTCTCCTCTCTCTCTCTCTCTCCCCCCCTCCTCCTCTTTCTATGTTGTGCCAGCTCTGGGGCTTGAACTCAGGGCCTCATACTCTGACGTGGCCTTTTGGCTCCAGACCAGAGCTCTGTCACTTGAATCACACCTCTACTTGTGGCTTTCTGCCGATGAATTGGAGATAAGAGTCTTCAACTTTTCTGCTCAGGCTGGCTTTGTTTAAACTGTGATCCTCAGATCTCAGCTTCTTGAGTAACTAGCATTATAGGCATGAGTGATCATTTTCTTTCCTTCCTTCCCAGTTTGTAGGATTCCTATTTAATGTGCAGGCAAGTTCTTTGTCAATTATTTGGGTGGAAATCTTCTCCCACTGTGCAGCTGGCCTCATATTTCTTTACTGCACAGAACAGAACAGAAGGCATTCATTTGGATATAATTCAATTTGTCATTTTTTTTTCCTTTTGGGAAAAGCTCTTTGTAATTCCATTTTAAAAATCTTTTCCAGCCTAAGGTCATAAATATATTTTCCTATATTGTATTCTTTATTATATTCTAGAAATTTTTATTGTTTTGCCTTTAAAAGTGAAATTTAGAAGCCACCTGGAATGAATTGTAGAAAGCATGTCAGAAGAGCTATGTAGCCTTCTTTCCTCCATATGGCCATGCTGCTATCCTTACACTGTATTTAGAAATTACCTTTCTCTCCTGGTCTGACAGCATCAAGTCAGTGCATGCACGAAAGGCGAGTCTGTCCACAGACATGGCTGGTTCAGCATTCCCCTTCGGTATACTTGGCCTGTTTCTCAGCTCTTGTCCCAATGTCACACCAATCCTCATTCTTATCCCCTAATTTTCTTACTGCAGTAAACTTTCCATCTTAACTATTTCGGTCCACTTCTGTTCGAAATGAAATAATGCATAATGCAATGCACTAATAGTACCCTATCATCCATCTCCAGAACTTCTTTTCACCCTATAAAACAGAAACTTTATACCCATTAAAAATGAAAATAAATTATTTTTATGGGTCTTCTTATAATCTCTTTATATGTCCTGATTAGCTCCCCCACTCTCTCTCTCTCGAAGGTCTTGGGATTTGAACTCAGGGGCTGGCACTGTCCCAGCGCCCCTGTGTGCTCAAAGCTAACATTCTATCACTTGAGCCACAGCACTACCTCCAGCTTTTTCTGTTTATGTGGTACTGAAGAATCAAACCCAGGCCTTCATGCATGCTAGGCAAGCACTCTACCTACCACTAAGCCACATTCCCAGCCCTAAAAAAAATCATTTGCCCATATATGCGTGAGGATTTATTTCTGGGCTCTCCATTCTGTTTCATTAATTCATATATCAGTTCATATGTCAGTACCACACTGTTTTGATTACTCTGGTTTTGTAGTAAGTTTTGAGACTGCAACATGTGGAACCTTAAACTTTGTTCCTTTTCAAGACTGTTTTGGCTGTTAGGGGAATCCTTTGAAATTTCATGTGAATTTTAAGGTTATTTTTTATTTCTGCAAAAAAAAAGTTGCGATTCTTGTTTTGAAGATTGTTGAAGGGATAGCATTAAATTATAAATCACGCGGAGTAGTTCTGACATCCTATGAACTTTACATCTTCTTTTTTCCCCCAGTCCTGGGGCTTGAACTCAGAGCATAGACACTGCACTTGAGCTTTCTCAAGGCTAGTGCTCGACCACTTGAGCCAAAGCACCACAGCCGGCTTTTTCCATGTATGTGGTACCAAGGAATCGAACCCAGGACTTTGTGAATGCTAGGCAACCACTAGGACACACTACCAGCCTCAACTTCACATTTCTTTTAGTAATGTTTTGTAGTCTTCATAGTATAAGTCTTTTATCTCCTTGGTTAATCACTATTTCCATTCTTTTCTGATATTTTTATAAATGGAATTCTTTTTATAATTTCTTTTGTATTTATTTTTATTTTAATGTATACAGGGGTCACAGTTACATTGGCCAGGTAGTAGGCACATTACTTCTCACACATTGATACCCCTTCTCATGTTTTTGTCCTTGTTTCCCTCCCCCACCCCCTCCCAATCATCTTGTTTTCCTCCCTTCCCTTTCCTGTTTCAAATAAACATATACACAATATACCAGGTAACAAAGTCAGATACTGTAACAATGTGAGATTAACCAAAGGGCAACAAAAGAAAAGAGAAATAACAAAGTATATTAAGAACAACTCATACAAGATAAAGCTCTTGTTTCCATATCCTGGAGATCCTTTCATTTAGCCTCATCCTATATGACCTTATGTACCTAGGTTTTACACTATTGTAATCCTCTGCGAGGAGAGTCCTAGATGTGGGAAATCATTGGGCCTATGTTCCTTTGGGTGTTTGTGTAATTTCTTGTTTATTGTTACTACTATATGTAACTGCAACTAAGAGTGTGTGTGTGTGTGTGTGTGTGTGTGTGTGTGTGTGTGCACATGCTGGTTATGAGGCTTGAACTCTTGACCTGGATGCTGTCCTTGAGCTTATTTGCTCAAGGTGCTTCACTTTCAATGTTTTGGTGATTAGTTGGAGATAAGAGTCTCACAGATTTTCCTGCCCTGACTGGCTTCAAACTATGATCCTTATATCTCAGCCTCCTGAGTAGGTAGGATCGCAAGCATGAGCCACCAGTACCTGGTTACAACTGATTTTTTAAAATTAGTTATGTATTTCCTTATTTTTACTGCTATCCTGTGCAGAAATGTTTCAGTTCAACAAGACAGTTTCTGAGTACAATGCAACTCACTCAGTGGCACCACTTCCATCCCCCTCCCCATCTTTCCCAACCTGCAACTGCTTTTTGTAGGACTCTGAATTTACCAGCACCACATGCTCTGCCATCTGCACCCTTGCTTCACCTCAGTGCTCCTTGTAGCAGCACCAAGCTGGATCCCAGTGCAGGGCTCAGTCTCTGAGGTGCTGGGTGACTTGATCACAGCAGGCTGGAGAGTTCCCAGGAATCCAGTGGTCACATGGCTACACAGCTTTGCCTGGACAGCCAGGAATAGGCTGCCCTCCTGACACCGGACACGGTGCTGCCTCCCAGTGAGGCCATCCCTGCTCCTCGTAAGCTCCTCTCTCTAGAGGTGAAATCCAGTAGCTGTGATGAGCTCTTTCTCCACCAGTTCTTCCACAATGATGCATGTTAATAAATGTGAGCTGCTCAGACTGAATGGGAAAGGTTTCTTGGCAGCAAGGGAGGAATCTAGCTTTCAGATATTTTTTTTTTATTCTGCCAGTTCAGAACCCCCTACTCAAATTTCAGTTCCATAAAACCCAAGTAGCTGGTGACCAATGTTCCAGAGAGATCCAAATGTTTGCATCTTATTTGGTTGGACATAGTGCTGAGGTACATTTGACTAAGTGGACAACAGTGAAGTGGACCTAAAAGAAGAATTTTACTGTGGTTGAATTGAAGCCCAATCATTGTTTCTTAAACACTACTTTTCCCACCTATAGAAAGTATTACTTAAGTGCAAAGAAATTGTCCAAGAAACAAATACTTGGTCTGGTAAGGCAGATGCTAAAGTTTAGTAACAGAACTTGCAGCAGATCCTTTAGAAGACTCCAGGTTAAGAAGGGAGAATGAAGGCTACTGGCCCTTTCAGGGAGGCCTGCCTGGACCATCAGCTGCCCTGTCTGTGCCACATCTTGGGCTGATAAGATCAAGGTAATCACATTCCAGGCTGGGGGAGAATTGGTTGCATCTCTCCAGATAGTTGTCCACATTGGCAACACTTGCATCTCCAAATTGAGAGATACAAAATCCAAAAACCTTCATGCTTTAGCATGCACCCACCAGGGAATCTCACGCATCTGGGTAAAAATGGGATCTCATCTCAACACAGCATGGGAGCTCTGAGACAGACTCAAATATCAACCCAGCCTGGCATCCCAAAACATAAATTCTTGGCTGTGGTAGGGTACAGTTGACAATGTTAGAACCTGACCTTGTCAGCTCCCATTTCAGTTAATGCTCTGTGTGTGTGTGTGTGTGTGTGTGTGTGTGTGTGTGTGTGTGTGTGTGTGTGTGTGTGCGCGTGTAGAGGAATTGATCTGGGATGCCTCAGTCCCAGCTACATGTGGCTAGCTATGACAAGTCCGTTCCCTTCTCTGGCTCTTTGTTTCCATAATGCTCCTCCCATCAATGTGTGACCTCTGTTCAACAGGGAGTGTAATTGACTACAAAGCAGAGCATCACAGAGGCCTTCCAAGCACTCTGCTCTTACACACACACACACACACACACACACACACACACACACACACACACACGAGAGCGCGCGCGCGGTCAGTAATTTCACCACTATGGCTCCCCATGGAGTCAGCTCCAGGTCTACGCGCCCAGCGACTTTGTTTGCCTCTCTCCGTTCCAGCTCTGCTCCCGTTAGGTAGCAGAGACACTTAGGGGAAGGACAGCGCACTCAAATTTTAAGTCTCTTTGTCCTACAGGCAAAGAAAGCTGCAGGCGGGGGGAGTGTGGCCTAGTGGTAGAGTGCTTGCTAGCATGCACGAAGACCTGTGTTCGATTTCTCAGTACCACATACTCAGAAGTGGTGCTGTGGCTCAAGTGGTAAAGCACTAGCTTTGAGAAAGCCCAAGGACAGTGCTCAGGCCTTGAGTTCTAACCCTGTAAAGGGGTCCAGAAAGGAAAGAAAACTGTAGAGGAAGAAGCTTTTTTAAAAAGACATTTTATTTCCACTAAAAGTTATTCCTTCTAACAAGCTAAAACATTAAAAATTCTACTCAAAGCTCAAACTTAAAACTATGTGAAATGTGTTACACCGGAGGTGTCACTGGTGACATTTAGTGAGCTACTCTGTCATTAAGTCAGCAGACTTGAAAGATGTGGGGGCCCCAGTGTATGAAAACAATGCAGTGATCATAACACCACAATTCATCCCCTTCCCCCCATTCTCAAAAGCACTTCACTGATAATCTCATTAACCCTTTTCATCTCCATGACAATAGACCCAGACTGGCAAGTAGCGGGGGTGGGGGAGGTGGGGGGTGAGGAGGGGTGAGTAGGTGGGGCAGGCTCTCCCAAGGATTGTGGGAAAACTAACAGCAAGTTCTGAAGCAGGCTGATGTCAGGGCCTTGCTCCTTTCAATATGGAGGCTTCTCTCCTGGTTCACCCTCTTCTTCTCTGTTTAACATGTGTTGTCATGTCAAGAGGAATAATAAGCTTTCAGAAGGACAGAGCACAGCTAGTGACTGGAGAAGGGCGTAGCAGAGTGTCAGGACATCAAGAAGCTGGAGGTAGTTTGGATGTAATTATCAAGAATGTTTTGGCAAAGCCTGGGGCACAGACTTGCACACATAAGTGAGGTACACTGTGTTACCCCAGTACTTGACTGGATGTCTCCTCAAGAATCTTCAGACTGGATTCAAAGATAATAAACTTTATATAGTCTCTCATTGAGTTTTAGATGAATCAAAACACTTTACTGTCATCTTTATATTATTATTATTATTATTTTGCCAGTCCTGGGCTTGAGCTCAGGGCCTGAGCACTGTCCTTGGACTTTCTCAAGACTAGAGCTCTACCACTTGAGCCTCAGCACCACTTCTGGCTTTTTTCTATGTATGTGGTACCGAGGAATTGAACCCTGGTCTTCATGCATGCTAGACAAGCACTCTACCACTAGGCCAAACCTCCGGCCCATCGTTATATTATTTTTAAAAAACAAATTGCCTGTCAGCAAATTTAATCACCATGCTTACTCATCTCCATGGACCTTTCTGTATCTAAAAACAAAATCTTGCCTTCTAGAGTAGATGGGCGACCGCAGATCATTAGAACATCTCAAGTTCTCAATTATTTCCACCAAGAAGGTCGAATGTCTCCCTATGCTTTCTTGGGCAGTAGATGTGGAAAGGGGCATCCCTGGAAGAATCTCAGCTGCTCTAGTAGGAGCCGGTTCATTGGAGGCGAGCCTTCCGTTTGTCTGGCAGGGACAGGTGTGGGTTTCTTGCGCTGGGAGATGGAGGGAGGTCGCAGTTGGATCAGGAAGGGACGGGTACAAGAGCAATCAGCAAAATCTTTTGTGGTTACAACATACACTAAACTGATGATTTTAATTAGGTTAACCGAGGAGAGACTACGACGTGGTCTGATAGTAGGAGAGAGTTTATTCGGACGCACGGCCCCCAGCGCAGGTTGGAGGAAATGGGAATGAGTACCTGGCGGGCTGGGGTGGGTAAGGAAGGGATGGGGAGAAGGCGTGGCCGGCGGGGAAAAGGGATTGCCAGGCTGGATGCAGATCTCAAAGCCTGCCAGGACCTAGAAGGCGCGACCCGGGCCATCCAGGAAGGGACCTCAGAGAAGGGGAGGTAACTGCCTCCAGATGTGCCAGTTTTCTAGTGGTTAATTGGAGATAAGAATCTGAGTATTTAGTGCCGGGCTGGCTTTGAACCGTGATCCTCAGATCTCAGCCTCCTGAGTAGCTAGGATTGCAGGCATAAACCACCAGGTCCAGCTCATAAAATTACCTTTTGACAATAAGACATTTTCAAGAGGCTTCAATGCATTTTGTCATACAGTTCCACTGGTCCTAACTTTCACTAAGTAGAACTTACTCCTATTTCTCTTTGTAAATAAAGACCACCTTTCATGGGCTTTTCACCTTTCTGAATTTTGTGAGCAAACACCCAGGGGCTTTTGTTCCACCCTATCTTCTCAGAGATGCTTGTATAGCAAACAACCTTGGCAGGCAGATGACAGGTTTCTTCACAGTGAGGATGAGACAAGCAGGCCAGCTAACGGGCCTTTAGGTTATGTTTCTAAGCTGTATGAACTCTCTGCCTGCACAGCACCTACCTACCACCACCACCTCCACCCATGTAGAACTTGGAAAAACATGATGAGCAGGCAGGGACAGGGAGCCACACAGTTTTCTGTGTCTCTGATTTTCTATCCAACACACTAACAGGCTACTTTGCCCAGCGGAAAAAATACTCTTCATAAACATCAACCATGCAAAAATTTAAATTTTGTAAAGGAATTTATGTCTAGACTGCTCACTTCTCTTCAACAACATACTTTTTTTTTTTTTGCAAGGGGGGCGGTGCCAGTCCTGGGTTTTGAGCTTCAGGCCTGAGTGCTGTCCTCGAGCTTCTTTTGCTCAAGGTTAGTGTTCTACCACTTAAAGTCCACTTCCAGCTTTTCTTTTCTTTTTTTTTTTTTGGTAGTTAAACTCTCACAAATGTTTCTATTCAGGCTGTTTTTGAACCTCAATCTTCAGATGTCAGCCTCCTGAGTAGCTAGAATTACTGATGTGAGCCACCAGTACGTGACCTACTATCCATTCTAGCACAATGGGTACATACAGAATGCCTGCAGAAGTTGCAAAGGGACTTAGCTCCGAACTAGACGTAAACTTAGTGAATTAAAGAACATGTAATAAAAAAGACAAAGATTAGAGGAAAATATAGAAGATTAAAGAGGAAGAAGGTAATTCTATAAGATGCATATAAAAATTTTCTCAGCTGGGTACAGTACATGGCTATTGTCCCAGCTACTTGGAAGGTTGGGGTAGGAAGATGTGAGTCCAGGAGTTTGAAGCCAGCCTATGCAGACCTTAATAGACACTGTCTGAATTGAACTGGGGGAAAAAAAAAAAAAAGTTTAGTCCCACCACCCTTTGCTAAAGAAAATTATAGCCATACCGCCCTCTACTGGAACAATGCTGGAAATGGTGGGGCAATTAATTGAAGTTACCGCACACAGCTCTCACTGCCGCTATCCAGGCTTTCAGCTCTTTTTTCAGCTCAGTTTCAAGCTGAACAATGCAGCGTGGAAAGAGCAGACAGCCTTTCCAGCACTCACTTTTTATCAGCAGAGCTACTGACTGCCTGGCCATCCCACCCACTAACAGCTATAACCTTCACTCAGAGCCTCTCCTTTTGTTTTTTTCACCTACCCAAAGTCCATTCCACACACAATAGCCACACAAACTCCTCCCCTGACCTATGATTCCCACTGCCAAGCTACTCAGCTCCATGGGAAAAGGAAACAGCAGAATTGGACACAGCAACTTCATCTCTATCATACGATGCCACTCAAATGGCTGAGTGACAAAAGGTTCAAACTTCAGCTTAAATGTCTCCTGATCAATACCACAAAGTATTGGTGTGCAAACATTTTGGTCATGCACTCAAATCAGAAAAAAAATATATTGCACCAATGTTATTTATTTATAAATCATAGAAGTGTACAATTGTACAATATACTATATACATTATAAAACACAGAAAATAGAAATTTAAGAGGGCGAGATTAAATACAAATAACTATTTGAACAATTCTTGATGAATTGACCACCTGCATACCACTGGGATGTATACATACTCCCCGCCCATCTGAAACCACGGCCCTAGAGCCAGCCAAAGATGCTGTTACTTGGGATTCCTAGCTCAGTTATAGGAAAATGTACAAGATCACATCTGTTCTGATTTTCAAGTTTTGCAAAGTAGCCCTATCATCAAGTTTAAATGTGTGAAGATGTTTGTTGCTAAGTTCTTGAGCTATATTTGGTCTAGTCACTACCTAACTGGTAAAATGCCATATTACAGTCGTCCAGTTTTTACTTTAAGGCAGACTAAATGGAGGATTTCATGGATGTGGTCAGAATGGGGTGAAAGGGGGAGGACTTTATAGAAGCATTTAATTTAAAAACAGTTGAGGCTTGCCTATCCCAAAGGAAAAGGTCAATTTAGCTAGTCCTAAGAAAATTCCTCCACTCAGTGGAAGGACAAAAGGGGGTAGGGGAGTCTGAGCGAACAGCCACTAGCCAAGGCAAATAGATTCCAAAGAGAGCCATACATCCACATGTCTGACTGAAATCAGTGCATTAAACCAAAATTGTATCCAATCACATGAGGACATAGAAACTCAGTAACATGACAATCAACAATTCCTTAAAACCACCTTATTTACTAAGGAGTAAGTGAACAGGCATTGTAGTCAAAAGCAATACACTCAGAGCCTGGTCCCATTCCTCAATATCCGGATACTCTTCACACTGGGTGTTAGCACCCAAACCCTTATGCTTCCACGCAGAAGACTCCTCCATGGCTCAGTGTAAGCTGGGAGTAGAGCAGAGCACAAGGTCCTACTATGTGCATAACCTCAGTGTTCTCAGTTCCTTACAAATATTCACAAAGGTGTAAAAGAGGACACAGTTGACTGGGAGACGGAGATCTTTACAAGAACATTGAGACCTCAGGAACCTGTCTCACAAGAAACTGCCATCCTTTCAGTGATGGATGGCTGCATTATAAGGGATTTAAAGAATGAAAAATACAAATTTAGCATTAATTTCATAAAGAGCAAATTTCACTTTGTATAAACATATTGTATGTTTTCATCTTAATGTTCATTTACCTTCTGACAAAATGTCACTGTTTCTGATAGGGAAGAGATGAAATAAAAACCAAGATGAGGTATCAATCCCGTTCTGGACAAAGAAAGATGTGGAGTCTGGCAACTTATTGGAGAACTGAAGCCTGTTCTCCCCCTTCTATAATTTGGCAAGAGGCTGCCTATGGTACATATTAGAGGAATACCAATTGCTTTGGTTCGGAAAGAAAATAGACGAGTGGAATTTCCTCATGTGGAAGAATGCTGATTTTCAAAGCACTGTGGTGAGTTATTGTTGAGAAATCATTTCCACAGTTCCAAAACCAGAGAAGCCACTTGTGTGAATGAACTTTGCACAGCCTCTTTAAAGGAAAAGGCCCAGAGAAAAGTAACATTTTTCTTGAGGTAAGCTTCAAGGAAACTAGGAATTACAAATATTTTCTTGTTTGTTTACTTTCCTTGGTCTTCTGCCACATGTTTTCTGACCTCTCATTCCATTGGATGCAAATTGGACATTCCCTTACATGACTATCATCAAGAGCTCACAGCAAAACTTAATTTAAAAAGTAAACCTACCCTGTAATAACAGAACCAACTGGAACAAACTCTCAATGTACAAACAGATTTTTGCCAAGGAAGGGACTTACTAAATTGGCGATCAATGTTCCAATTAAAAAGCTGCTTTGAGGGCTTAAGCATGTGGCTCAAGTGGTAGAGGTCTTGCCTACCAAACACCAGGCCCTGAGTTCAAATCCCCATAATGTGAAAACAAACAACAACAACAAAAAAACCATTTGTGGTTTTGGTAATCTTCAAATTTTATTTCCAACTATTATAGTAACAAAATACCAGTAGTAATTCTGCATGAAGAGTCGCGACCTTAAATAAGCAAGGTCACAAGTTAGTAGTGCAACAGTGCTTTGGCCTATGGAGATTTTGAGAGGACTATTACAGTCACTTTTCAATATTATATATGTGGGTTTCCTCCACATCTAGCAATAAAATATCCTTCAGTGATTCATCATATGAACATTGCTACTCTACATTTTTTAAAGGACTGCTGTAGAAGCCAAGTGCTGGTGGCTCACACCTATAATTCTAGCTACACAGGAGACTGAGATCTGAGGATCATGGTTTGAAACTAGCCCTAGCAGGGAAGTCCATGAGATCTATGAGACTCTTAGCTCCAATTAGCCAGAAAAAAAGCCAGAAGTAGAGCCGTGGCCCAAGTGGTTGAGCACTAACCTTTAGCAAAAAAAAAAAAAAAAAAAAAAAAAGCTCAGGGAGAAGCACTCAGACCCTGAGTGCAAACCCCAGGCCAGCACAAGGAGGGGAAAAAAAGAAAAAGAAAAGACTACTCTGGCTGTACTCTAGAGAGGAAAATCTTCGTTTATGGATTTTCCTACAGTTTACAAAGACAGCAGCAATGACATACAGTATTACTAAAATTTTAGTTGAAAACATAAAATAAATTGCCCTGTTTATGTACTTTGAGAGTAAAAAGACAAACACAATTACAAACATAAAATAAGTCAAATTTTGATTTTATTGACTAGAGTCCAAAATGAATACAAAAAAAAAATGACTCCTTTGCATGTTGTTTTCCTTAAAAGGCTTCTGATAAATTAGGTAGATTAAAAGCCAAGAATGTAGTTCAGTTTTTCTATTGAATCTTTTTAAAAAGGTTTGATAACATCAACTACCAATATCAGAGAATGTATGGTCCCATAATTACTTTTAGACCTAGAGCTTATAAAAAAAAATAAATTCTGCAGTGATCTACTAAGAAAGAGGATTAAAGATTTTGTATGCCATTAAAAACCATTCATATTCAGATAACTAGGGCAATTAAGAAAGAAAATCCCAAAATGTAGCCCTCTACAATATGTGGAATGTGAGAGAATGCCAACTCATGACCAAGACAGGTAAAAATTAACTCACATATGGAACTGTTATAAAGTCTCATCACCTACAAAATACCCATCAATGAATAACAGCTTATCAAGAGATTGGACACTTGAACAGATGTTATTTAAATCGTATTTGTGATGGTTATCATAGCAGTGTTTACTAAAACTAAAAGTGAACAAAGGAAAGTTGTTCATTTATAGATTGCTTTGACTGAGACCTTAAATTGATCAGATAATCCATAGCCCACATTGCTGGACAGTTAGAATAACAAAGGCTTTATCAATTGTAGATGAGATAAATGCACCAACCCCTACTTGAAAGGCTTTGCATCAGACTTTTTCAGATTGTATCAAGGCACTGCCAACTACCTAGTTATCTTATGCATCCATTTCTAATAAAGAAACCAACAGTTCCCTCAACATTAGTTCTGCACTGCTTCTGGTTTATTATACATGTACAAAAACAGCAAAAGTTTGCACATATGTGCAAAGGCTGTGGTCCACCCATTGCACCGATTAGTCATCATCTTCATCTTCTTCCTCTTCTTCCTCAAAGCTATCTTCAAAACCCTCGCTGTCTTCCTGGTCTTCGTCTCCCTCTATTGCTGTATCCCATTGTGGATGATTTTCGGGCACAGGTTTAGCCTCATGAACCTCCAACTACAGTGAGAAATTAAGTGTAAGAATCAGAAAAATTGAAAGGAACAATGGAATGTCTGATAAAGATTTTCCATGAGCAGAGTAATTATAAAGAAATAGACTTTTATAAAGAAATAGACTTCTATAAATACATCTGAAAATTCACATTCATTAAAAATAAATACCTTATGCTAGAAACTTTTTAAAATCTAGTGGGGCCAGGAGCGTGGCCTAGTGGTAGAGTACTTCCCTAGCATGCATAAAGTCCTGGATCGGATTCCTTAGTACCACGTATACAGAAAAGGCCAAAACTGGTGCTGTGGCTCAAGTGCTATAGCCTTGAGAAAGCTCAAGGACAGAGGGCCCCGGCCCTGAGTTCAAGCCCCAGGACAAAACAAAAACTAAAAGTAACATGTAAATGAAACTAAATTTCTAATAGTCTGATATTTCGGCTTTATAGACATTATAGTATTTATGAACATACGTTATACCACAAAAGACCATTTAATGATGATGATGATGATGATGATGATGTGTGTGGGTGCACAAGCATACGCGAACACATGCACGCACACACTCCAGTCCTGGGGCTTGAACTCAGAGCCTAGGCACTGTCCCTGAGCTTTTGTGTATAAGGAGAGTGCTCTACCAACTGAGACACAGCTCCACTAAAGTGGACTTGCTGTTAGTACACTGGAAGAATCTCAGTCCTTCCTACCTGGCTCTGAATTGCAATCTCAGCCTCCTGAGTAGCGAGGCTTATAGGAGTGAGCCACCAACTCCATCAAGAATGGTGATTTTTTTTTTTTTTTTTTTTTTTTTTTGCCAGTCGTGGGGCTTGAACTCAGGGTCCCAGCACTGTCCCTGGGCTTTCTCAAGGCTAGGTCTCTACCACTTGAGCCACAGCACCAATCCCTGCTTTTTCTATGTATGTGGTATCAAGGAATCAAACCCAGGTCTTAGTGCATGCTAGGCAAACACTGCTACTAGGCCAAACTCCCAGCCAAGAACAGTGATTCTTTTTTTTTTGCCAGTCCTGGGCTTCGGCTCAGGGCCTGAGCACTGTCCTTGGACTTTCTCAAGGCTAGAGCTCTATCACTTGAGCCTCAGCACCACTTCCGGCATTTTTCTATGTATGTGGTACCGAGGAATCGAACCTGGGTCTTCATGCATGCTAGGCAAGCACTTTAACCACTAGGCCAAACTCCCGGCCGAGAACAGTGATTCTTAATCAATGATACCTACTGGTATCTTAACAGATGTTTTCTGCTAAACAAAGAAAAACTGCAAGTATGACTTTCAAAGATGGTGCCACAGTGCCAATGCCGGTTTTTTTCTGTTTATGTGGAAGTAAAGAATTGAACTCAGGGCTCCATCCGTGCAAGGCAAACATTCTACCACTATGCCACATTCCCAGCCCTAAAACTTTTTAAAAATAAAAATAAAAACATCCCAACATCTGGCCCGGAAAATTCCAACTTTTGCAGACTATTAAAATGTATCAGGTCTGGGAATGTGGCTTGGGGAGAGTGCTTGCCTAACATGTAAGAAGCCTTGAGTTTAATTCTTCAGTGCCAGAAAAGGCCAGAAGTGGAGCTGTGGCTCAAGTATTACAGTGGTAGCCTTGAGAAAAGAAGCTCAGAGACGGTGCCCAGGCCCTGAGTTCATGCCCCAGGACAGACAAAAAAAAAAAAAAGTATCACTAAAGTAATTTATAGTCAGGTCCTAAAACATTACATTCCTTTAAAAAAAAATCTAACAATTTATTATTGAAAGAGTATGAGATGCTTTTTCCTTGTGTTATTCTACATTTTAAAGCTAGAAACACATCTCTTAGATTTAGTTACTCATACAGGCTAATAAACTCACTTCATCATTATTCTTACCTTCAATGGTTTGATCTGATCCAAACCCATGTAGGAGTCAGATCTCAGAAACACTGTATACTGATAATTTCCAGGCTTGCCTGGTGCAGGAAACTTCAGTTCTACCTGGAAAATAAACAGCATTTAAAAGCCTGTTTCTTTTTTTTTTTTTTTTTTTTTGCCAGTCCTGGAGCTTGAGCTCAGGGCCTGAGCACTGTCCTTGGGCTTTCTCAAGGCTAGAGCTCTATCACTTTGAGCCTCAGCACCACTTCTGGCTTTTTTCTATGTATGTGGTATCAAGGAATCAAACCTGGGTCTTTGTGCATGCAAGGCAAGAACTCAACCACTAGGCCAAACTCCCAGCCTCTCATGTTCTCTTTCATATACAAAAAGTAGATGTAAAATACACCAGGACATGATAAATTATACAAGATTCTAGGCATTCACACATAGTGAGACTAAAGGGGATATTCTTAGGAAAGGAACACAAAGGCCCAATGCCCATGTGCATCTGATCATATAAAATAATATTTATCGAAATAAACTCCAAAATGTGGAAACATGAGGTTTTTTTTCTTTGTTGTTTTTGTTTTATGTCTTATTTGCCCATCATCTGTTGCTGGAAGGGCTGGGCGCGGTGGACACAGAAATGGAAGGAGAAAGGATAAACTAATGCAACAATGGTATGCACTAGAATAAACCATACAACTAGTGGGTAAAATGGAAGGGAGAAACTGTGAGAGAGGGGGAGAAGGAGGGAGGGAGATGCAATTATACTAAACACAATCAGTAGAGTAAACCAGGTAAAAAGCTGTATGAGAACAGGACAGTCATATAAGACCAAAAATATCACCCCACAGATAAGAGGAAATTTTACAATAGAGAAAAATTTAAATAAGTGACCTTAGTATCACCAATCTGGGACAAAGCAATATTATATTTATATGATATATTAACATCATCAATACAGCATGTTTGTCAAAAGAAAAGTACAATGAGTAACCAATGATACAAATATACAGTGATATCCTACAAAATACTTTTCTTGAATGTGTCAATAGTATGAGAAAAACAGGAGGAGTTTAGAACAGACTTCTGCTAGAATACTGTTTAACTTGCACAAGAAAATCAGGCCCTAGCATACTCCCACACCCTCAAAATTAGGTAAAAAAGTGTTCCAAGCTGGATGCGGTGACTCATGCCTGTAATTCTAGCTACTCAGGAGGCTGGGATCTGAGGAACAAGGTTCAAAGCCAGTCCACGCACAAAAGGACCTGAGACTTTTATCTCCAATTAATACCTAGAAAACGAGAAGTGGGCTTTGGCTCAAGGGTAGAGCAGTAGCCTTAAGCTAAGGAGCTCAGGGACAGCGGCCAGGCCAAGTCCAAGCCCTATGACCCACCAAAAAAAAAAAGGGGGGGGGGGTTGCAGACAGATATGGAAACTAAATGCAACATTCAATCTTCAGATTCTGAACTTAAAATAATACATAAAATGTAACATGTTAAGGGAGTTTGGCTTAGTGGTAGAGTGCTTGCCTAGCATGCATGAAGACCCCGGTTCAATTCCTAGGTACCACATACATAGAAAAAGCCAGAAGTGGTAATGTGGCTGAAGTGGTGAGGCTCTAGCCTTGAGAAAGCCCAAAGATAGTGCTCAGGCCCTGAGTTCAGTACCCAGGACTGGCAAAAAAAAAAAGTAACATGTTTATTAACATGTTTTAGATGATATATGTTAAGAGTCCTTCAATATAATATTATGCTCATGGAAGGAAAAGGTCCATTCTTAAGAAACATCCTGTATATAGAGATTCCCTTCTTTAATACTTGTTTGTCAAACACATCATTTGAAATATGATGTAAAAATCAATGTTTATAAAAAAAGAAAGCAGCATATCCAAGTTATATATATCCAAGTATATCATTATATGATATCTAAGTTATATGTGTCCAACAGAGATAGATGTAAAAAAGAGTGTATGTCATTTTTTGTAAAATTTGATTGGGAGAGAGTGCTATCAGGGTTATTATTTTCAAACAACATAGCATGGAAGACATATAAACATTTTGGTAACATTCATGATTTTTTAAAAGGAAAGAATGAAATGCAGAAGGCAAGGTTGTTTCATTTTGTATCTTCTGAAATATTTAGGTAAATTCATCACGTACTTAAAAAAATAAGTAAAATAAAGGGGGGGGCATAGGCATAGTGACTCATGCCAGTAATCCTAGCTACTGAGGCTGAGATCTGAGGATCATGGTTCAAAGCCAGAGGACTAATTAACCACGAGAAAACCAGAAGTGGCACTGTGGCTCTAAGGGTAGGGCAGTAGGCTTGAGCTGGAGCTCAGAGCCAATATAATGAGTGATCGTTATCCTTAATGTACTATGTTATCTCTCATCTCTTTTGCTGTCCCTTGGTTATCTCATATTGTTATAGTATTTTACCCTGTTATCTGATATATCTTATATGTTTTTAATTGGTTATTTGAAATTGAATAGGGAAGGGGGGGAATCAAGATGAGCAGGGGGAGGGTGGGAGGGAAATGGGGACCATAACATGAGAAAGGGTATCCATGTATGTGAAGTAATGCACCTTCTATCTGATGAATATAATATAACCCTTTTATTAATTACAATAAAAAATGTATTGGAAAAAAAAAAAAGAGCTCAGGGCCAGTGCCCAGGTCCATGACATACAAAAATAAGTAAGTTGGCTCTAGCTAATACCAAATGAGCAATGCTAATTGATTCTTCATATTGACCACTTGTTAAGAAAATTAAAAAAGGACAAACATGTTTGGAGGATGCCAGTGGCTTATTTATGTAATCTAGCTACCAGAGAGGCTGAGATCGGAGAATCAAGGCTTAAAGCCAGTCTAGGTAGACAAATGTGACTGTTATCTCCAGTTAACTAGCAAAAGCTAAAGTGGAATTGTGGCTCAAGTGGTATAGTGTCAGCCTTAAGCTTTCTAAAAGCTAAGGGGCAGGAAAAAAAAATGCCTAAAAGCCAAGGGGTAGTATCTAAATCCCAATATAGGCACCCAACACAAAAAATGTTTATACTGAAAGTCAACATTGGGAACTATCTTGAAATTCAAAACCTTGTCTGTGTCCCTCAAGGCCACCAAATCAAGGCTGAGATAACACATAAAAATAAGTTATTACAATATCCTGGGACAAATAGTCTTAGAGGCTCATACTTGTAACCCTAGCTACTCAGAAGGATGAAAAATGAAGATTATGGTTCTAAGACCATGCAGAAAATTTGTTAAGGCATTTTCAGTTAACCAGCAAAATCACAGACTGGATGATGGCTCAAGTGGTAGAGCTATGAGCAAAATAGCCAAGCAAGAATGAGAGGTGCTGAGTGAGTTCAAGTGGTATCCTCCACCACCTCACTCCCCAAAATCAAGAACATAGAACTTAGTACCCCAAGGGTAAATATGATCATAATGCTCCTTTTGTGTGCCATCAATCTTGATTTTAATTTTAATCATTTCTCAATCAAGGTGAATGAGAAATGACTACGTTAGTGAAAAATGTATTTCTGGATGTGTCTGTAATGTATATCCAGAAATACTATATCATAAGGGCTTTGACCTAATCAATGGTTCATCCTTTGATAAAGTCATAATCTGATGTCATTATTGGGGATGATGGATTCTCAGAGGTGGAGCCTAGAAGGAATAAGTAGCTGGGATGTGGCTTTGAAAGGCAAATCTCTGGTAGTTTCATGTTTTCCTGACTTCCTGGCTACCATGAGACAAGTTTTCTTCTGCCATATCCTTCCTCTGTGATATTTCTTGAACCCAAAAGCAATACAGCCAACTGACCAAATTTCTGAAACAAGAGGTCAAAGTATCTTTCCTCCTTTTGTTTCTCTCAGATGACAATGCAAAAAAACAAAACAAAAACAAAAAGCAACAAAAAATATACACTAACACAGACAACAGTGTGTTAGCCCTACAATCAAAACTTAACTCTAAAACCTAAACTTTTAGTTCCTTAGACATTTTTTGTTTTGGCAGCATTTGGGTTTTGAAATCAGGATCTTGTGCTTGCTAAAGAGGTACTCAACCACTTAAGCCATGTTCTTTCCCCAAGGTTTCTTTTTAGTCTTAAGCATATAATAGCAGTAACCCAACAAGAATAAAAATTCATACATTTTTATAAAACAAATTCTGGGGAAGAAAGAAAAAGCTGTAAGTTTGTAGACAGTAATGGTAAAAAAAAACAAAAAACAAAAAACAAAAAAACAGGGTGGGGAGTTTGGCCTAGTGGTTAAAGTGCTTGCCTAGCATGTGCAAAGACCCGGGTTCAATTCCTTGGTACCACATACATACAAAAAAGTTGGAAGTGGTGCTGAGGCTCAAGTGGTAGAGCTCTAGCCTTGAGAAAGTCCAAGGACAGTGCTCAGGCCCTGAGCTCAAGCCCAGGACTGGCAAAAAAAAAAAAACAAACAAAAAAAACAAACCAACAACAACTAATAAAAATACGTTGCTTTCTAAAGACTAGCCAAACTGCCTTCTTTTAATAATACTTTAACTCATTTCCAATAAGCTTATCTCCCAAAACACTACAGAATGGTTACAAAATGTGTTATATAACAGAATGCAATAAGCCAAATATGAAAAAAAATATAAAGCACTATGAAGGAGAAATGTTATGATGCTAAAATGGAAATATTATTGCATAATTACCTCTTCTGTATCTTTTAATGTACACACATGGTATGGCATCGATATTAATGTCTGTTCTTTCCTATCTGCAATATAAAGCCACCACCATTCTTGTTTTTCCTGGAAAGACAAAAATAGTACAAATAGAAATACTACATGTATTTAGTTCATTGTCACATTCTTAGCACTGACACGGTGCCTGGTTCAATACATATCTACTGAACTAATAAACAATCCTTAACCATTAATAGATCCACTTATTGTTCTCCTAAATAATTCTGTATGCAATTCTGAGGGTTTTTTTGAAGCCCCATGTTTCTGGGTCCCCATGTTAAAAAAAAAAAAAAAAATTCCCAATTTACCTTAAATGGAAAAAGAGCTCAGGCCGAGAGTTCAGCCCCATGACATCCCTGACACACACACACACACACACACACACACACACACACACACACACACAAAATTGTTTACAATAAGGCCTAGGGAGCTATATTTGGCCTACAGGCTCTATTTTGCCAATATATGTGCTTTCTGGAGCCAGGAGTTTGGCCTAGTAGTAGAAGAGTGCTTGCCTAGCATGCACAAAAACCTGGGTTTGGTTCCTTAGTACCACATACATAGAAAAGGCCAGACGTGGTGTGGTAGCTCAAGTGGTAGAGTGCTAGCCTCAAGGAAAAAGCCCTAAAACATGCTCAAGCCCTGAGTTCAAGCTCCAGGACTGGCAAGAAGGAAGGGAGGGAGGAAAGGAAGGAAGGAGGGAGGAAAGGAGGGAGGGAGGGAGAGGGAGGGGGAAGGAGAGGAGGAAAGAAAGAAGGAACAAGCTTTCCCTTCTTTTAAATGTCTACCATAGACTGTGCTGAGAAGATGAAGATCACACAAGTCAAATACTAGTTAGAATGTTATACTGACAACCATAATTACTAATGAAATTAACTACAAAAGTAACATATACCCCTTTTAAGTATATGGTTCTGATGTTTCTAATATTAGCACAATTTATATATGTGTGAAGAAAAGTTCTAGAACATGCATCCCTTCTTGATTTACCTCCCAACCTGAAAACTCTTTTTCTCTCCACTTTCCTGCTGTTTAATTAAAATGACATTCATTTGAGAATATTTTTATTCATAGATATTGAAAAAATAAAACAAAACAAAAAACAGTCCTGGGGCTTGAATTCAGGGTCTGAACACTGTGAGCTTTGTCAAGGATAAAGCTTTACCACTTGAGCCACAGCACCACTTCTAGCTATTTCTATGTAGGTGGTACCGAGCAATCTAACACTGGTCTTTGTGCAAGCTAAGCAAACACTCTACCACTAGGCCAAACGCCTGTCTCCTCATAGACATTTTTGATTGATCTAGACCTTAACATTTTATGATACTCAAGTTATAACTTAACTAAAAATAAAAGCATTTGCTTCAAATTAGTGTGTAATTTTAAAAATGAGATTGCTAGACATGATAATTGCATAAAAATACATGTTTTAAATGGATCCCACTTACAATGGTGTTCTAGTGCTATTTTTATCTAATAATAGGTCATAGAAGTTATGGTATTACAGTGAAGACAATATTTTGCATTTTTTAAAGCCTGTTTCTGCTTAAAATAAACAATCTGAGATAAGTATTAATTATAATTCAACTCACGAAGTACAACTAAAAAAACCTCAATGTGTTCTTTCTTCCTTGAGTTTAAAAATTGTAAGAAAAAATATTTTTAAAAATTAATTCTTAAAAACTAGTAATCTGAAAAGGTAACCTGAAACTACCCAGGAGCCTAAACATCTGAGGATGACAATTCAGCCAGCTCTAACAGAAAAGTCTGTGACACTTTTTTCCAATTAATCAGCAAAAAAAGTCAGACGTGGAGGCGTGGTTCAAGTGATAGGACACTAACCTTGAGCAGAAAAGCCAAGTGAGAGCATGAGGCCTCCAGTCCAAGCACCAGTACTGGCACCAAAGAACAAAAACAACAACAAAAAATGCTAGTGTCTCAGAGAAAGAAAACAAAATGGATTAGAAGGAAATACTGCTTGAAAAGCAAGACAAAAATGTCAGTTAAGGCCAGGAGTTTGGCCTAGTAGTAGAGTGCTTGCCTAGCATGCACGAAGACCTGGGTTCCATTCCTTGGTACCACATACATAGAAAAAAGCCGGAAGTGGTGCTGAGGCTCAAGTGGTAGAGCTCTAGCCTTGAGAAAGTCCAAGGACAGTGCTCAGGCCCTGAGCTCAAGCCCAGGACTGGCAAAAAAAAAAAAAAAAAAAAAAAAGTCAGTTAAATTTCACTATTGAATAAAGAAATGCTATAGATAGGTATGCTAATACATATTAACCCATAATACTGCACCTGCGACTGACTTACTAATGTGCATGCTTTTTTAAAAGAGTAAAACAGGTAGCTGGGCGCAGTGGCTCACATCTGTAATCCTTAGCTACTCAAGAGGCTGAGATCTGAGGATCACAGTTCAAAGCCAGCCTGGGCATTAAAGTTCTAGAGACTCATCTCCAATTAATCACTAGAAAACCAAAAGTGGGGCTGTGGCTCAAGGGGTAGAGCTCTAGCCTTGAGAAAGTTCAAGGACAATGCTCAAGCACTGAGTTCAAGCCCCAGAACTGGCAAAAAAAAAAAAAAAAAAAAAAAAATCGAGGCACAAAGACAAAAGTTAACGAAGAAAATGGAGCAAATGACACTGCAATGCTATGACCTAACCTTGGGACTTGTTCATGCTCAGCTCTTACTGAACAAATCACAAATAGCCCCACAATCGTAGGCTCATTAGTTTCCATAAGCTACAATAGTTACTGGGATCACAGAAAGCCTGGTGACTCCAAGTGGCCAGTAAAAAACCCTAAAAAGGAAGAATTTAAGAATTTTCTTCATCCTATGGAATACTTGGGAGGGGTAAAGGACTTGTAACAGTCAAGTGGTAAAAAGCAAAGTATACATTTGTCTGACATTTTGTACTACCAATGAAAAATAAATCTTAAAGCACAATACTAAGTAATATGTGCACAGAAAATACAAAAGAACAGGAAATCATGCAAGTCCTTAAAAAGTTAACAATCTCCTTTTGAAAAACATTTTCATTAAAAGCAATTCATATCGTAATAAATCCTTTAAAAAGGTGACCTACCAAGAGAAGATCATACTTAGTATGCTAAACACAAAACAATAAAAGTCAAATGAGAAATATTTGAAAAAAAAAAAAAAAGAATCGAATAAAGAAAACCCTAGAATTGAGTGAAACTCACTTCAGGAAAGTAAAGACTGTACACAGGATGTGTTATTTTTGATTTGGTTTCCAGTAGAGCTCTCTCCTTTCTCTGAATACTTTGTTGTAATTCTTGCCACTCCTAGAAAAAAACAGAAATACTTGAAATATGACACCCTTTTGACCATTTTGAGGAATTTGTAGCTATTTTTCCTGACAGTGTTCATTATTACTGAAGGTTAGTACAAATCTGATCATCACCTGTAACCCCTACAGCATGCACAACACAATGGTGTTACAGATCTGAGATAATCCATTCTTCTATCATCACTGCTTTCCTGCTCATTCTTTATTCTCACCATTTTAAAACTATTTACACTTCTCTGAAAGTTAGCAAACAACTTCACTCCACTTAAATATGACCTGGAATTTTGTTCTTCCCTTTGCCTTGTAAATTCCTATGCAAGGGGCTGGGAATGTGGCCTAGTGGTAGAGTGCTTACCTAGCATGCATGAAGCCATGGGTTCGATTCCTTGGTACCAATTATACAGAAAAAGTCAGAAGTGTTGCTGTGGCTCAAGTGGTAGAGCTCTAGCCTTTAGAAAGCCAAAGGACAGTGCCCAGGCCTTGAGTTCAAGCTCCAGAACTGGCCAAAAAGAAAAACTCCTACTCAATCCTCTTTCAGGACTATTAAAACCTAAAATATGAACTCCTGAGGAAAGTCTACCACAAATGCCCCTCTGACTCAACTCAGCTGGTCACTCCTTCCTTTGTACTATTACTATATCTTGCATAAGATGTGTATTACTCTTATATTGGCTCAAATGTTTATTTATAAGTCTATTGACCCAATCCATGTTCCACATTTGGATTACATTCTTTCTCAGTCAAACATTGCTTGCAAAGGGACAGATCCTGAGTAATTATTGGTTGAATAAATGTATTTTTGGTCTTCTGCAGAAATCAGTCAAAACCTTAAGACTTATTTCTAGTAACAATAAAATATAAAGAAAGGAATATTCAGAAAATGAAGCTAGAGAAAAATTAACTTCTTTTATAGATTCTGACTACCTGATAATCACTTTAAAACTCTCAAAGTGCAAAAATAGTGAAGGCCAACAACAAATACAAACTATAACCTACATTTATTTCCCATCATGCCCAAGGATGAGTTCTATCTTTATACTTTTACCTTCTGTTTTCTACCTCTACCTCTTCCTCTATCTAGCCTTTCCTTCTTTTCAGAAGCTACTCAGAGGATGCCTTTTTCTCTTCTAAACCATGAGGCGATCTTTTAGATCAATAGCTCAACCATAAACATGCTAACAAACACAAAGAGAATAGCAAATCAGGTTATACTTCACTTGCAATGAGCTTCCATTGCTTGTCCACGATATACATTTTTCTTTATAGTGTGTGTTTCCTTACAACTTATGGTACAAAATACCATAAAATCTTTATCTCACCATCTTGATTTATTCATAAAATAAATATAGCCCAAGAAAAACATTGTGCATGAAGCTTTCCCTTAGCTTCTTAGAACCTGTGACAAAAGACTTCTAAGTAACTGCTACCATTTCACTATCCATCTTTGCTTACTCATTCTGCAGACATTTCCACAAATAAAATTTTCTGTAAGCCAAACTAATGTAGTTAGAAAACTTTTTTTTTTTTTTTTGTGCCATTCCTGGGCTTGAACTCAGGGCCTTGGTGCTTTCCTTGAGTTTTCTCAAGGCAAGTGCTCTACCAATTGAGCCAGAGCACCACTTCTGTTTTTTTTTTCTGTGTATGTAGTAGCCAAGGAATGAAACCCAGGGCTTCATGCATGCCAGGCAAGCACTCTACCACCAAGCCAAACTCCTGGCCAGCAAACTTCTTTTTTTTTTTAAAGTAAACTTAGGAAAACTAGGATTTCCACTATTTGTCTGGAACAATTTTAGCATTAAAAAAATAAAATACACTAGTAATAAAATCATAAAATATATTAGACAAGTAAACAGACAAGTAAATAAGGAATAACAAAACCCGAGAAGTATAATTCAAATTCTTTAGAACCATTAAGACTTACAGCTTCATCATCTTTGTTTTGTTTTTCATCTTGCTCTCTATCAGATTCTCTGTCACTACCATCATCTTTTTCACTCTGGGAATCTCTATTGGTTTCTTCTTCTTCAGAATCACTACCTTTGTCAGATACTTCTTCTTCATCTTCCTTTAGTGTAGTTTCCTAAAAGGAAAAAGCAAGAATTTCTGAGTATCCATTGAATCTATCATTCTGAATCCTTGACAATTATTCTTAGAATCACTAAATTCAGTATATCATACATAGAGAATCTTTTAAAAATATGAACATTCCTGTAACATGCAGAAAACATCTTATTTCTATTTGCAAAGTATTTTATACCTCAATGGCTAAAACTTATATAAAGTTTAAAAACAGGTAAAACTAAACTATGCTCAATATAATCAAAATAACAGGAAGTGAAAAGATGTAATAAAAGATGGGTCACTGAGAAGATACACAAGGAAGCTTTAGCGTGCTGGGAATATTTTAAATCTGGACAAGTTTAATGGGTACACACACACACAGATCTAAATACATAAGACATATAGCTGTGTATGTGTATGCAAATATATACTGTAATGGCAACACTGATAATAAACTTACGCTCCCGACAACTCCATTTGCCTGCTTTTGTCTCTGTTGCTTTGACTGTGTTAATGGGACAGACGCAGGCTTTTTTTTCAAAGGCTTCTTTTTTTTTGACTTAGTAGTTTTCTTGGGTCCCTTGCTCTTCTGCTGCCATCCTCCTTTTGCTTTGTTCTTATTAACATCATTCTGCTGTAAGTCACAAACACACCATGTTCAGTAATAGGATCATTTGGAAGTCACAGTAATTCTTACATGAGACTGGCTCAAATAAATGTTTCCATAAGTTATTCTTTCACAGTAACCTAAGTTAATCAGAGAAATAAAGTATCTTTCACCAGAAAAGACAGGTTAAGAAAAGTCGATTTTTTTTACCCCCTCATCTGCAGGCTGTTCCTCAGCAGCACAGATGGACTGTTCCTTTTCAAAAACTTCCTAGGCATTACAAAAGGAAAAACATAAAGTGTTATTAGCCTAGCCAGATGAACAAACACATCTTTCAGAAAGCCTATTAGTTTAGTCCTACTGAGGCTGGCTATAAATGAGGGGAAGGGAAGAAACTTAGCAATTACTAAATATTGTGTGTGTGTGTGTGTGTGTGTGTGTGTGTGTGTGTGTGTGTGTGTACATACACACACGTGCACATCCTGGGGCTTGAATTCTGCTCAAGGCTAACACTCTACCACTTAAGCCACAGCTCTACTTTCAACATTTTGGTAATTTATTTGAAGTAAGATTCTCAGACTTTCCTGACCAAGCTAGCTTCAAACCACAAGCCTCAGATCTCAGCCACCTGAGTATCTAAGATAACAGGATGCGCTATAAGCGCCTAGCTAGTAGCTATGTTTTGAAGTATCTCACAACTATTGTGAATATATTTTGAAAAGTATAGTATACTTAACTTCAATAACTTAAATATATACATTTATTATAAAATTTAAAACATTTCAGTTTATAATTTCACCCTTATTTTAATATCAATCAAATGGATATTTAAAAATTTGGAATACATCAATTTCCTAACATTAAAAGTTTAATGAGATCACTATTATTTTTTATTGCCAGTGATATGCTTATCACTGGATCTGTGTCTAAGGATATCATTAAGAAAACCAACATATCCGAAAGACATATCCACCAACAATATAATCTAATTACAACTACTACGAAAACTGTAAATTTAAGACTTAAATCTAACTAAAAACCTGGCAAGAATCTGTAGAAGATGAAAAGTAATATGGTTATGTTTAATATATTTCAAGGAATAAATGAACAAGTAAAAGCAATTTTAATTAGTAAACAATTATACAATAGAGATGGTCTAAACGGAGGTTAAACTATGGAATACCACCAGCCTTTCTTGCTTGCTTTTGGGAGTAGTCTTACTATGCACTCCAGGCTACCCGGAACTCTGTAGTTTTTTCTTTTTTTAAAGCAGTACTGGGATCGAATTCAGGGCCATTCATTAAACTAGTATTTTACTGCTGAGCTATGCCTCGAGGCCTTGGCTTAGAACTTTTTTTTTGGGGGGTGGGGGGGAATGGCTCCTGGTCTTGGGGCTTGAGTGCTGGGCTTGGGTGCTGTCTCTAAGCTTTTCAGCTCAAGGCCCTACCCCTTGAGTCACAGTGCAACTTTTGGTTTTCTGGTAGTTAATTGGAGATAAGAGTCTCACGGACTTTTTTGGTGTTTTTTTTTTTTTTTTTTTTTTTTTGCCAGTCCTAGGGCTTGAACTCAGGGCCTGAGCACTGTCCTTCGCCTTTCTCAAGGCTAGAGCTCTACTACTTCAGCCTCAGCACCACTTCAGGCTCTTCCTATGTATGTGGTACCGAGGACCACCTGGGTCTTCAAGCATGCTAGGAAAACACTCTACCAATAGGCCAAATTCCTGGCCTTCTCACTGACTTTTTAATGGCTCAAGTCTGTATTCCTAGCCACTCAGGAGACTGAGCTCTGAGGATCACAAGGTTCAAAGCTAGCCTGGGGACTAAAGTCAATGAGACTCTTACCTCCAACTAACCACCAAAAAAACAGAAGTAGAGCTGTGGCTCAAGGAGGAGGGCGGTAGCCTTGAGCTGAAAGAGCTCTGGGACAATACCCAGGCCCAGAGTTCAAGTACTATGACCAACCAAAAAAAGTACACACAAGTTTGAATTCTATTCATCTGAGATTGACAAAAGCTTTTCCCCAGGAAAATGGGTGAGTGTGAAAGAATTCAGAATAAAAAGATCATTTGATTCTACAAGTATACATTACATTGGGATATTTATGTAAAAGAATCAATTTCAAAATATGTCATTTCAAAGCAGTGGACATTAGGTGACTTTAATTCATTCTATACCTCTCTGAATTGCTTGAATTTTTTCCAGATAACATGATTTCCTCACTATTATATTTCATTTTTTATATTTTTAAATTAAAAAACTATAAATGTAGGAGTGAAATATTCAGCTAATAATTAACTATACAGTTAGCACTTTTTATTAGAAGAACCACACTATGTAGCTTGGCTATTATAGTATTTTACAGAGAATTAACAATTCATCATATGGAAATTTAATCCACTGTATAATTTTAATTCTAAAAAGTATATATTAATCTATCTATAATCTAGTATAAGAAATCTATGCCTCATGAAAATAAAATTCCAAAATAATTAACCTGTTAATAGAGGAGATAACACTTAAAGTGAGGAAAGTAAGTATAAAAATCTTGCAAGAACTTGTTTGTTAAACATGTCATTTGAAATATGATGTAAAATTCAATGTTAATAAACTCTTTAATAGAAGAAGACGAAGAAGAAGAAGAAGAAGAAGAAGAAAAAGAAGAAGAAGAAGAAGAAATAATAATAATAATAATAATCTTAACAGAGTTGGGCATGGGGGCTCATGCCTGTAATCCTAGCTTCTCAAGAGGCTGAAATATGAGGATCATAGTTCAAAGCTAGCCTGCAGTTCAAAGCCAGCCCAGGCACTAAGGCACTAAAGAATAGAGACTCTTATCTCCAATTAAGCACTAGAAAACAGGAAGTGGGGCTGTGGCTCAAGGAGGAGGGCAGTAGCCTTGAGCTGAAGAGTTCAGGGACAGCACCCAGGCCCAGAGTTCAAGCCATATGACCCCCCCCCCAAAAAAAAAATCTTGCCAGATGATGGGAATGTGGCCTAATGGTACAGTGCAAGCACTGGGTTCGATTCCTCAATACCACATAGACAGAACAATCTAGAAATGGAATTGTGGCTCAAGTGGTAGAGTGCTAGCCTTGAGCAAAATAAACTCAGGAACAGTGTCCAGATCTTGAATTCAAGCCCCAGACTGGCGCAAAAAAAAAAAAAAAAAAAAATCTTGCCAATAGTAGTAGCTCAAGGCTGTAATTCCAGCTATTTGTGAAATAAGATCAGGGGATGGTGGTCGGAGGCCAGCCCAGGAACAAAGAAGTGGGCAATATTTCATCTTTACCAATAGATGAAGCTAGTGACATGTGCCTGCTATGGGAAAAAAAAAAAAAAGCAGCAGAAGGAGAAGGATTATAACCCAGAACAGTCCTGGCATGGAAGAGTGATCCCACCTGGAAAATAACTAATGTAAACAGGGGCTAAGGTATGACTCAAGTGGTAGGGCATCTACGTGCCTAGCAAGTTCAAAGCCCTGAATTCAATCCCCAGTACTGCCAAAATTAACCAATTAACAAAGAATTTTGATGCATAAAACTAAAAATGAACTACTTACTGCCATTGTTTGTCTTGTCAATTTAACCAACACTGTAACCAGAGATCCTACTGTAATGTTGTTACTATCTTCATCATCCAATACTGTAAGATCGGAGATAAAATAAAACTTTAAAAAATTGTTATAAGGTAAAATAAACAGTAATCATTAAACTTACCCAAATCAATTTGATACTTCAGTACTTTGAGCATCTTATATATTAAACTCACTAGAAAAACATTTATTGCCATTCTATAAAGCTCTCCAATAGATGCCTTAAATTCTTACAATAGCTCTACAAAATATAATCTTCACTTTTAAAGAAGAAACTCACCTCCTAAAATGAAGTAAAATGGCCAGTCACACAATAGTCTGCCAAGTTTTAAACCCCAAGTCTTTAAAAATAATGTTAATGTAAATGTAAGGACTAACAACACAGCTGTCACTCTATTATGAAATTAGGAAAGGTTAGACATTCACAAGGGGGCTGGGAGTTTGGCCTAAAGGTAGACTGCTTACCTAGTATGCACGAAGACCTGGGTTCTATTCCTCAGTACCACATTCACAGAAAAAAGCTGGAAATGGTGCCATGGCTCAAGTGGTAGAACACTAGCCTTGAGAAAAGCCTAAGGAAGGCGCTTAGGCCCTGAGTTCAAGGCCCAGAACTGGCAAAAAAACCCAAAACCTCAACAGGATTTTTCTCATCTTCTCAATGCCCAAATCCAAGAATAAAATAATGAAAATTAATACTATAAAACATCGTTTTTTGGGGGGGCCACTTGAGCCTCAGCATCACTTCTGGCTTTTTTCTATGTATGTGGTACCAAGGAATTGAACTCGGGTCTTCATGCACTATACCATTAAGCCAAACTCATGGCCCCACTCTAAAACATCTTAAAGAAATACCTTTTTTTTTTTTTTTTTTTTTTTTTGCCAGTTGTGGGCCTTGAACTCAGGGCCTGAACACTATCCTTGGACATTTCTCAAGGCTAGAACTCTACCACTTGAGCCACAGCATCACCTCCAGCTGTTTTCTATGTATGTGGTACCAAGGAATCGAACCTGTTAATAAATAAAATGTTTTGAGAATCCAAAGTCAAATGAGAAGCAATCAACAGGGGAACTTTCACCTACCCTGGGATTTTATATCCATGGTCACATATGGAAAACTCCCCAGGACAGCCATAACTTCTTCATATTTTTCATCTTCAAGGAAGTGTAGCAAACTGTGACGATCTGATTCTTTTAAACTCACCAAATCCTGGATAGTTTTAATTTTGAACTATTCAATAAAGAAAACAAACAGAACTTTTCACAAAAAGAAAACTCTTGACTATGTCGCCTGCAGTAAAACAGTGAGGTAAGTCAAGCTCAAAAAGTTAAGTAGCCCATGTTTTTGCTCATATGCTCATATCTAGACCTAAAATAATAGTACTAGTTAGTAGTAACTACAGAACATGAGTATAAAAATGTCACTGTCTGGTGGTTGGAAGCTGTGGTAGAGAGAAGGTACTAGATAGTGAATATGACCAAAACATAATATGTATGTGCATGAAATATGTACAGTGAAACCTACTAAATGCTAGGCTTTTTTTTTTTTTTTCCAGTCCTGGGCTTGAGCTCAGGGCCTGAGCACTGTCCTTGGACTTTCTCAAGGCTAGAGCTCTACCACTTGAGCCTCAGCACCACTTTTGGCTTTTTTCTATGTATGTGGTACCAAGGAATCGAACCCGGGTCTTCATGAATGCTAGGCAAGCACTTTAACCACTAGGCCAAACTCCCGGCCTAGGCTTTTTTTTTTTTTATTGTCAGTTATGGGACTTGAACTCAGGACTTGGGCGCTGTCCCTAAACTCTGTGGCACAAGACTAGTATTCTTATCACTTTAAGCTACAGCTCCACTTCCAGTTTTTTAGTAGTTAATTGGAGATAAGAGTCTCCTGGGGACTTTTCTGCCCAGAACAGCTCTGAACCACAATATTCAGATCTCAATCTCCTGAGTATCTATCTGCGATTACATGAATAATCCACTAGTGCCCAGCTTAAATACTGTATTAAAAATTGAAGAGGATGGAGCAGGGAGTTTGGCCTAGAGGTAGAGTGCTTTCCTAGCATGCATGAAGACCCAGGTTCAATTACTCGACAACATATACATAGTAAAAGCCAGAAATGGTACTGTGGTAGAGTGCTAGCCTTAGAAAGCCCAAGGACAGTGCTCAGGTCCTGAGTTCAAGCCGCAAGACTGGAAAAATAAATATAAATAAATACATAAATATGATAAGTTCCCAACTACAGCTGTACCCTCGGGAATTTACTATATAATATCTTAATATACTGCAATATATTTTTACCATATTACAGTAATATCAACATTAGACAAATGGAAATGGTGAATGTACTTTGATTTCCAAGTATTTGGTGCTATTACTTAATGTTTTACTTTTAAAGATTAGACCATAAAGCAGGAGAAATTTTTGCTTTGAGGTTTTTAAATTATGACTCAACACTTTCATGAAATTTCTAAAAGCAACTTGAATACTAATTTCTAATATTACTTCTACCTTAAAAAATTGGGGCCAGGAGTTTGGTCTAGTGGTAGAGTGCTTGAATCACAGTGCCACTTCTAGCCTTTTCCATGTACAGGATACCAAGGAGTCAAACCCAGGCCTTCATGCATGCTACAGCAAGCACTCTACCACTAGGTCACACTACCAGACCTTGTTTTATGTATTTTTGCTACTCCTTATGATTCAATATAAAGATGTGATAATGTCTTTACTTAGAAATTATAATTCTAAATAAAACTATCATTACCAGATCTATTTATTCCTCAATATCACATACACAGAAAGAGCCAGAAGTGGCGCTGTAGCTCAAATGATAGCTTTGAGAAAGCCCAAGGACAGTGCCCAGGCCCTGAGCTCAAGCCCCAGATCTATTTATTTTTGAAAGCTTTTATTTTAATCTTAATGTATTTCATTTGCAACCAACAAACCATGTCCAGTTTTTTTGTTTGTTTGGTTTTTCAGTATTTTTTTTTTTTTTTGCCAGTCCTAGAGCTTGAACTCGGGGTCTAAGCATTGTCCTTGGGCTTTCCTCAAGGCTAGCACTCTACCCCTTGAGCCACAGTATCACTTCTGGCTTTTTCTATGTATGTGGTACCAAGGAATTGAACCTGAGTCTTTGTGCATGCTAGGCAAGCACTCTATCACTAAGCCAAAGTCCCAGCCCACCATGTCCAGCTTTTAAGCCAAGAACTAAATGACTACAAAGTAGAAGATTAATTTTTGACCTAGAATATCTATTTTTGATAATTCAAAGAGCAAAATATTAACTGCTAAAATATACACTCCCCCCAAAATAATAAAATTAAATTAACAGAATTTTGTGACAGATATGTACAAAGAAAATACCAACAATGATATATTCATTTAACACTATGATGGAAATGAACTTAACAACTTGGGGGAAGGGAAATAAGGAGTGATAAGTGGGGAAAAAATGAGGGATACAGTAACTGTTTAAAAACAAATATAGCCAAGCTCTAGCTCGGGCTTGGATCCGTGGCTCACACCTGTAATCCTAGCTACTCAGGAGGCTGAGAACTGAGAATCATGGTTCAAAGCCAGCCTGGGTCCTACAAAGCCCTGAGACTCTTATCTCCAATTAATTACTAAACAAGGAGAAGTGTAGAACAGGAGGCTTGAGCTGAAGAGCTCAGAGACAGTACTTGGCCCAGAGTTCAAGCCCATGACCTTCCCAAACAAACAAACAAATGTACAGATGAGTGAGGAGGCTCACACCTGTAATCCTAGCTACTCAGGCGGCTGAGATCTGAGGATCATGGTTCAAAGACAGACTACCCCCCCCCAAAAAAAAATCTCTTTGAAACAGCAAAGAGTTACCTTTTTATGATTAGAAACTCTTCTAAGATTGTCTTCTTCGATGTGAGGGAGCTGCAGAAGGGGAGACTTAAACTGCTGAAGGCCTTGAACAGCCATCTGGGAAAGCTTCATGCAGTTTTCTAAGGATGCCAAAGTTGGAGCACGAAACTCCCTTTCTTAGAAAGAAGAGCAAAAAAGAAACAACAGAGCTGGACTTATTACATGTTCATGCATGTACAATTCATCATAAAAACAAAAAGTACAGTTACTAGAGAAAAAATTAAAATTTTTAAAACTTGATCAAATGCACACAACCCTAGGAATGATTACTGACTTAATTTATTTGTGTGTGTGTGTGTGCGCGTGCGTGCGTGCATCCTGAGGCTAGTGCTCTACCACTAGAGCCACAACTCCATTTCTGGCTTTTCATGATTAATTGGAGATTAAGAATCTCAAGACTTTCCTGATTGGCTTCAAACCTGGATTCTCAGATCTCAGCCTCCTGAGTAACTAGAATTATAGGTGTGAGCCACCATTACTTTGTTTCATTGGCAAAAAAACAAAACCAAACAAACAAAAAACAATTCTTTGTATCAATTCCAGTAACAGTGTATCATGTTGCTACCATGCCCCAAATTAGAATCACCAATAACAAATGACTGGCAGTCTCCTTTTTTTGGCAGTCCTAGGGCTTGAACTCTGGGTCCTTGGGCTTTCTCAAGGCTAACGCTCTACTACTTGAGCCTCAGCAACACTTCCAGCTTTTTCTGTATATGTGGTACCCCAAGGAATCAAATCCAGGGCTTTGTGCAAGCTAGGCAAGCACTCTACTACTAACTCACTCTCCTACTAACTCACTCTTTTAGCCCAACAGTCTCCTTTTGTAAGGTCTTTTTCCCTCAATGACAAAAAAGGGGAGAAAAATGCCAATTTTCCTTTCATAAAAAAATTACATATCAGGGGCCTGAAGTTTGGTCTAGTGGTAGAGTGCTTGTCTAGGCACAAAGACCCAGGTTTAACTCCTCAGTATCACATACAAAGTAAAGGCCGAAAGTGGTGCTGTGGCTCAAGCACTAGAACTCTAGCCTTGAGAAAACCCAAGGACAGTGTTCAGGCTCTTAGCTCAAGCCCCATGACTGGCAAAAAAAAAAAAAAAAAAAAAAAAAAAACGTATCAGATTACAATAGTTGGATTATTTCACACTCTGTTAAAATACAAAATTAACAAGCTTCAAAAATATTTAGAAGGAAAAGGAAATTTTAAATCTTTGTAAAGTAAATAAAATGATAAGGTAGGAGAAGCCAGGTGCCATGGCTAACGCCTGTAATCCTACCTACTCAGGAGACTGGGATCTGAGGATCAAGATTCAAAGCCAGCCCAGGCACTAAAGTTGTGAGACTCATCTCCAATTAACCACTAGAAAACCCGAGAGGCACTGTGGCTCTAGGGGTGTGGTGGTAGCCTTGAGCTGAAGAGCTCAGGGCCTAGAGTTTTAGCTCCATGACCCACAAAAAAAAAAAAAAAAAAAAAAAAAAAGGAAGGAAGGAAGGAAGAAAGAAAGGAAGGAAAGGAGGGAGGGAGGGAGGGAAGGAGAGAGGGAGGGAAGAGAGGGAGGGAGAGAAGAGAAGGGAAGGAAGGAGAAAAAAACAAAAAAAGGCATAAGTAAATCTAAAAACTCTGAACTGGTAGAATTATAATAACCACTGACAAATCTTAAAGCTATCAAGTATAGTCTGCATATGATTGCAAGGAAAAGTAAAACATAACTAATTACATTTTCCCTCCTCACCTTCACGGCTCCGGGCCATTATTATTAATTGGCAGATTACATTAACCATTTCTTGAAGTAGTGCAGGGCATTTTTTCAGCATAAATTGCTGATCTGCAAAAACAAAAACCAGAGACAAATATAATTTTATTATTCAACATCTTTAGCACTTGACACCTAAAGCTAATACTAAATTTGATTCTTAGGTATATTTCAAATGTCCTCGGAAGATGAGGGTTTAAAGGGAAGTTCCTCTTCAACTAATCAAAAATTAGAAAACTCTTCCTCTCTTAGATGTAGCAAAGACAAAACCTTAATACTGTAATGTTAAAGCTTAGCAAGTCAATTCCCTATTTTCTTTAAAACAGTCCTAATCATAAATTTTATCTTATCTTAACATATTGAAAACTGGTTTTTCTTCTTGGGCACTTAGTTCCTACAGGTTTAATTATAGGTAAATAAAAAGACTAAAAATGAGGGCAAAAGAGAGATTTACACTGTAAATACTACTGGCCTATAGACATAGCTGAGTGGTAGAGCACTCACTTAGCATGTGTGAGTCTGAAATTCAATTCCCAGGCCAAAAAAAAAAAAAAAAATCATGGTAACTATTAAGACCATCCACTGAATCTAGTATTAAACTTTTAAAAAATGACAACATGAAAATTATCTTCATTCCACTAAAAGTATCCTTACTATTACTAATTAGTAGGTGTACCAATAACCTTTCAGAAGCATTTGACTGCATTACCAGCTTAAAGGAACTTAAAAGTGTGAGAATATTTCACTCAGGAAAAAACACCTGTTTTCTAAGGTAACACTTTCTTTTAAAGCTTCAACTGAAATAAGTGAAATAAAGAGGACATCCAAATTAATGACATCCCTGAAAACACTTGTCCTAATCAACTGTTTCTGTTTCAAACAAAGATATGGCTTCAGAAATTATGAAGCTTTCAATAAAGATATATTTACTATCAAAAAGGGCCAATACAGGGAGGAGTATGGTTAATAGACATATTTGGTATGAAATCCATTTTTGTTCCTCCAAAAAGCTTACAAGTTCTTTAATAAATTTCATAGTAACTAATTATCATATTCCTTCATCTTAATAAATTTTTAACATTTACCAAAACAACTGACTGACCATCAAACTATTTTGTGAAATACTTATGCAACAGACAGAATTGGTGGAGGAGAGGGGTGGGGGGTTGTGTGTGTGTCTGAGGTACACTCACACATGTGCACACACCCTAGTGCTGAGTTTGAACTCAGGGCCTGCATACTGACTCTGAGTTTTTCTGCTCAAAACTAGCAATCTACCTACCACTTGAGCTACAACTCTATTTGCAACTTTTTAATGGTTAACTGGAGAAATGAGTCTTACAGACTTGCTTCCAACCACAATCCTCATATCTCAGACTCAGGGGAAGCTAGAATTAGTCACAAGCCACTGTGCCTGGCTTTAGTTTTTTGTTTGCTTGTTGTTTTAAATGTCATTGAGCAATTAATTAACCAATCACAAAGGAACACCAACAAAACTGGATCACAAGGTCTAATTATAACTGTTGCTTTGATTCCATTATAACTACATAGATATCAGAATCATAAGTACCTTCTTCAAGGGTCTCAGGAATTTTCATTCTAGCAAGATGACAAAGTAAAAGAACTCTGGCTTTCAGGCTATATGGGCAAGTAAGTGGAGGTTCATTCTTCTTTAAGTTAATGCTGCCGATTTCTCTGATTAGCTAAAGTAAATAAAATAATTAGTTGAAAATATGTATTTAAAAAATATTCTTATTAGTAACTAACTTCTCATCAAAGAATTAGGAGATTATCCTAACCTGTGGTATAAGAATATTATCTGTTGGTCTGCTTGTGGCATCTTTATTATATTGAGGATCAAATTCAGAAGCACCAGCTAAAACCATAATAAGACCTATGGAAACAAAAGGAATACAAAAGTAAATAAATAAATCTGCTTACCTATTTCTCTTACTGAGATACTTAATCCTAAAGTGAGAAACTTTTTTTTTTGCCAGTCCTGGGGATTAAACCCAGGGTCTGGGCACTGTCCTTGTGCTTTCTCAAGGCTAGTGCTCTACCACTTAAGTCACAGCAGACTTTTAGCTTTTTCTGTGTATGTTGTAACCAAGGAATCAAACCCAGGGCTTTGTGCATGCTAGACAAGCACTCTACCACTAGGCCAAACTCCTGGCCCTAGAAACTTTTTTTAAAACAAGTACAATGCTAAAACATCACCTAAACTCCACTATAAACAAGTAGTAATTTCTCTCACATTTCCAAACCTCTGTTATACACTTTGTGTCATGGGCAGGTATACTTTTTCCTTCACTCTGGTTGACTCATACAGAAGATATGCTTAAAATAACATTTATTTACAGGCATAGGATAAATTAGGTGAAATAAATTCATAGATACTACTTTGCAATATCAACCATAATACAATTTTAAGTGTTAGCTAATAATATTATAGAATTTGCACATATGAAACATTCCCAGATAATTTCTGATAAGACACGTAATTGCATAAGTGGTCATTGTGGAAATGGAAATCAAGAAAAATGATAACATTTTGTCAACATTTACTTCAAGTTTTGGCTGTACAACTGATTATAAACTATAAAATGGAATTTCTCCACTATGGAGTTAAAAATACAACAACCACACATAAATAACTCGGAGAGTAGGGCCGGGAGTTTGGTCTAGTGATAGAGTGCTTGCCTAGCATGCATGAAGACCTAGGTTCAATTCCTCGGTACCCCACATACATAGCAAAAAATGGTGCTGAGGCTCAAGTGGTAGAGTGCTAGCCTTGAGAAAGCTCAAGGACAGTGCTCAGGCCCTGAGCTCAAGCCCGGGACTGGCAAAAAAAAAAAAAAAAATAACTCGGAGAGTAATACCAAATTTACTTAAGTTTACTTACGTTTCATATCCATATTTCGGGTTTTATAAACAAAGTATGTATAAATCTGTGTTGTCCGTATTAGAATCTGGTCTCCACTATAGCGTATTGAACGATACCACCAGGAGCCCTAAAACACAAAATTTAGCAAGAAATAAAGCATAAATACTAAGTTTGATGCAGAACATACATAGGTCAAACTTTCCAAATGTTTGTAAACCAATAAAAGTATAAGCTTTAAACAAATGACTGTTACATATTTCAAGTGCTTGTTTTAATAAATAAGCAAATTGCCTAACGTCTAAACACCAAAGTTCCTATACATGTATGATTAAATAGTTCTAGATTTCAAGTTAAAACTATTTAAAGATAAAATAGGAGTAAACTATAAACAATTAGCTGGTTGCTAAAACATATCAATAATATGTGATAAATATAGGAGTGATTTTTACAATTAAGGTACTATTTCACTCATGTAACTATCTCACAAAACATTTTTTGTAATTAATTGACTTCCTCATTATTTATAGAGGTGATATGCAGTATAGTCACAATTACATGAGTTAGGTAATGAGAACTTTTCCTTTTTACAGCGTTTTCTGTTCCCCTACTCTCTCCCAGTTCCTTCCTCCCATCTCTACCCACTAGTTGTACAGTCCATTTTCATCAATGTCCAGTGAGCTCCCTGCTTCACTTTTCACCCTTTTTCTCTTGATGCGTGCCCTTTCCCTCATCCCCCCAAAGATATACATGTGAATAACTCATACATAAAGAAGATAGAATCACCAAAAACTTTTTTTTTTTTTTTGCCAGTCCTGGGCTTGAGCTCAGGGCCTGAGCACTGTTCTTGGACTTTCTCAAGGCTAGAGCTCTACCACTTGAGTCTCAGCACCACTTCTGGCTTTTTTCTATATATGTGGTACCGAGGAATCGAACCTGGGTCTTCATGCATGCTAGGCAAGCACTTTAACCACTAGGCCAAACTCCCGGCCCAGAATCACCAAAAACTTTTTAAAAAAAGTTTTGTATCCATATCTCGAGTTTGCTCCAATATGTATATAGTATTACAGTGCCCAGGCACTGAGTTCAAGCCCCAGGACTGGCAAAAAATTAAAATTAAAATTAAGACAGACTCATTACTATTCTCACTACAGGATCCAGATAAACTCCATCATAAGAAGTAACAAGTGATTAAACTCACAAACTATATGATAGCTCCACACTGCAACAATAGGCAGCTGTTTTGAAAACTCAGGCTGCTATAAATGTTGTGCTTCTAATATATTAATAAAAGTCACAACACAAAGTAAAATCATAAAGTTTTTAAAAAGCTGGGCACGGTGGTTCACGCCAGTAATCCTAGCTAACTCAAGAGGCTGAGTTAGCTCTGAGGATCAAGGTTCAAAATCAGCCTACCCACAAAAGGACCTGAGACTCTTATCTGCAACTAATTTCTAGAAAATGTGAAGTGGGGGGTTCAAGGGTAGGGTGGTAGCCTTCAGCTGAAGAGCTCAGGAACAGTGACCAGATCCAGTTCAAGCCCCATGATCCACCCAAATGAAAAAAAGTTTTAAAGAGTATGTCTGTATACATAAGTACCTAGAAAAAAATTATAGAAAAGAACAAAGCAGTGATTATCTACGAGAGGTAAGGAGTATGAGATAATAAAAGGTTTCCATTTTAAATTCAAATTTATCTAAGTCATCTTAGTTGGATGCAAATTTTAAACTGAAATAGATTGTGTCTTTTAGTTACCAAAACGGTATCATCTCCCCTGCCGCTGCTGCTGTTGTGGGGCTTGAACTCTAGGCCTGGGCACTGTCCTGAGCTCTTCAGCTCAAGGCTATTGCCCTACCCTTGAGCCAAAGAGCCACTTCTGGTTTTCTGGTCATTAACTGGCGATAAGAGTCTCTCTGGCTCTGTAGTGCCCGAGCTGGCTTTGAACCCCAATCCTCAGATCTTGGCTCCCTGAGTAGCTAGGATTGCAGGTGTGAGCCACTGCGTCCAGCTTAAAAGTCTTTAGAAAAGTGTTACAGTATTGGGGGGGGGGGGAGATGGGGACAAAAACATGAGAATGGGGTAGCAATGATTGTTAATGCACCTTCTATCTGGTGAATATAATATAACCCTTCTATTAATTACAATTAAAAAAAGATTAATATTAAAAAAGAAAAGTGTTATAGTACAGTTGACTAGAAGTCTCTTAAATTCAAAGATAATGGAATGCATCTTAATACAAAATTAAAATTTTATATGGAACCCCAAAACATGTCTTATACCTACAAATAAAATAAATTAATAAATAAAAAGTTAGAAATTACCACAACAACTGGAAGGATAACCATAAATGCCAATCCATACACAAGTAAAACCTAGAATTGAAAATAAAAATGTTATGTCCTTCATAAGTAAATTTTAACAACACAAGTACCTATTTTAAAGTTTTACAAAGGGGAAGTAATATTAAATGTTCTCCACATGTATTATTTCGCATAGACCTTATTACCAAACTCTATATAGACACTATCAGTGATTTCTAGCTATTGATGCTTCCCTCCTACTTCTTGATCCTAAAACTATTAGCTATCTAATCCCTCCTTCATCATGCCCACAGAGAACCCTAAGAATAAAAAAAAAAACACAGCTAAATATTACTATAGACACTTGAAAATAATCAATTTTATTGTCACGTAATAGCCCTTTTCAATAAAAAAAATTACAAGTCTATGTGAATTTTGCTTCTGCTACTTCAAAACAAGCTTCTAGACAATTATACTTAAGAAATTTAGGGGCTGGAGCCAGACATGGTGGCTCATGCCTGAAATCCTAGCTACTCAGGAGGCTGAGATCTGAGGATCAAGGTTCAAAGCCACCCAGGGCACAAAGGACCTGAGACTCTTATCTCCAATTAACCTCTAGAAAACAGGAAATGGGGCTTGGGCTCAAGGGTAGCCTTGAGCTAAAGAGGCCTTAAAGAGCTCAGGGACAGCACCCAGGCCAACTTCAAGCCCCATGACCCACAGAAAAAACAAAACAAAACAACCATGAAATTTAGGGGCCAGGAGTTTGGTCTAGTGATACAGTGCTTGCCTAACATGCACGAAGACCCGGATCCAATGAATAGGTACCACATATACAGAAAAAGCCAGAAGTGGACTGGGAGTTTGGCCTAGTAGTAGAGTGCTTTGCCTAGCATGCACGAAGACCCAGGTTCAATTCCTCGGTACCACATACATAGAAAAAAGCCAGAAGTGGTGCTGAGGCTCAAGTGGTAGAGCTCTAGCCTTGAGAAAGTCCAAGGACAGTGCTCAGGCCCTGAGCTCAAGTCCAGGACTGGCTACAAAAAAAAAAAAAAAAAAAAAAAAAAAAAAGAAAGAAAAAAGAAAAAGAAAAAGCCACAAGTGGCATGGCATTGTGAATCAAATGGTAGAACGCTAGCCTTGAGAAAGCCCAAGGACAGTGCTCAGGCCCTGAGTTCAAGCCCCATGACTGGCAATTTTTTTTTAAAAAGTCAGAAAAGGCTGGAAGTAGTGCTGTGGCTCAAGTAGTAGAGCTAATGCCAGTGATAGAACTTTGGCTCTTAACCCAAAGAAGCTCAGGGACAGTACCCAGACCCAGAGTTCAAGCCCAGCACTGGCAAAAGAAAAAAATATTTTTAACTCTATATTTAAATAAACTACCCCAAACCAATAGTCTAATAACAGGAACAAATTATTTTCTTTTCACCAATTCGATTAAAAACTACTTTCACAACACATTTATTTTAAAACAGGAAGTGACCAGGAGCATAGCTTAGTGGTAAAGTGCTTGCCTACCATGAACAAAGCCCTGAGTTGGATTCCCCAGTACCAAATACACAGAAAAAGCCAGAAGTGGTGCTGTGGTTCAAGTGGTAGAGCACTAGCCTTGAGAAAGCACAAGGACAGTGCCCAGGACCTGAGTTAAAACCAGGACTGGCAAAAATAAAAATAAAAAACAAGAAACCAGTACTTCTGAAATGACCTCGGAGTCAAGAAATCCACAGATACGCAATCAAAGGTGACAAAGGAGTCTTTATTAGTGAGTTGGCTACTGCCTTGTCCTAGACTTTGGTGTCTAAGAACTTAGAGGGGCTACAGCCTCCAATGGGGCAAGGTCTACAAAGGCAAGAACCACAATAAGTGCAGTTTCACAGCAGGCAAGCTGATTTCGTTAGGGGTGGCATATTCTTCAGCTACTGGACATTAAAGATGGTCAGGACCAGGCTGAACAGCATTCTGCTGATGCAGCTGGAAGCTAGAGCTGATTCAGGACTGGAGGCAAGAGTCAAAAGAAATGGAAAACTGGGTTCCTATACTTTCTTTGTAAAAAGCTCATTTTTATTCAAGCAAGACACAAACTACACAACAAAAGTTATGCCAAACACATCACAATTTGTTTTATGTAAATGCACTCACCAAAATTGAGTTTTTTTGATCAACTATCCAAGCTGGCAAGGCAATTCCAAAGCTTGTGGCTAAAATAGAAAAAAATCATAGTTTCCAGAGTCTCTATTTCTAGTTTTATTTATATCTAAAAATTCTGCTTTTTCCTCCTACCCCTAAAAACCTTAATATGATATTATATGGAGCCCTATTACATGAAGTTAAGGACTAAAATTATCTGAAATTTCCCATTTCCAAAGAGAAAAAAACAAAACTAAGTACACAAATTTCTTTCTAGGAAATGTAAATTACTTTGTTAGTAAAGAAATGCAGATATACCTAATTTTTACCAACTAACTGCCAAGGATTAATAATGATAGTAATTATTCTTCTCTCTAAATCAATCTGTTTTATATTTTAAGTCAGTCTTCAAAAGGAAACTAAGTAAAAATTGTAGCACTAGCACTGTGTAATTCCTAATTAGAATTTCCCCAACCATAAACTAAGGAAGTAAAAATATTTCTCCTAACATAGTTAACATTTTCATAATATGCACAATATTACCAATATCTTATAATCATCATTTACCATACCTTGTGGCCCATCTGGATTTCCAAATTCTTCCCAATTTTTCCTCGACTCTTCATCTGTTAAACTGACAAGAAAATAACAAGGTAGCAAAATTAGAAATCCAAATCTGAAATATAATAATCTTAGAGACAAAGCAAGTCATTTCTTAGAAGATGTAAATTAAAGAATCAAGAGTAAGTCTGTCTCTCAGGGATGGGAGTTTGGCTTAGTGGTAGAGTGCTTGCCTAGCATGCAAAGACCTGGGTTTGATTCCTTGGTACCACATACATAGAAAAAAAGCCAGACGTGATGCTGGGGCTCAAGTGGTAGAGATCTAACCTTAAAAAAGCCCAAGGACAGTGCTCAGGCCCTGAGTTCAAGATCTAGGTCAAAAAAAAAAAAAAAGCAAGTATCTCATAAATTCTGAGGGAAAGGTGGGAGAGTGGCATGAGACCTATATCTGGAACTTGATTAAAACTTCTGGGTGACCCATGAGTTTTCAAGTTCAACCAGTTCAAGCTAGTAAAACTTAAATGCTATCAAATTTTCTAACATGGTAAGAAGATTAAGAAATTTTACTTTTCCTCTTATGTTCTATTTCTTAAAATTCTTCAATGAATACATTTACATTTCACTCTGAAAGAAAACAAATGACCACCATCTGGAAAACCATAGCTGTGGCAAAGGTCATATGTCTAAGAGCAGATGTTTTTTCCTAAGCCAAGTACCAAAATCACTAGGAACATACTGTGAAACAGGACAGGCAAGATAAAAGCAACAAAACAATTTTTAAGCACCTAAATACAGTATTACCCATGTCCTGCACAATTGCTTCAGGCAGAATAAAATGGCATTTTCAATTGGGCCAATAATGACTCATGCCTAGTTATCCTAACTACTCAAAAAACTGAGATCAAGGCTTGCTTTTGAAGCCAGCCTGTACAGAAAAGTCCTGAGACTCTTATTTCCAATTATCCTCCAAAAATCTGGAAGTGGAACTGTAATTCAAGTTGTAAAGCATCAGTCTTGAGGGAAAAAAAAACCTCAAGGACAGCTCCCAGACCTGACTTCATGCCCCATTATTAACACGAGAGAAAAAAAAAAAAAAAAGATTCCCCCCCACCCCTGGATTCCAATGCCAATAATAAAAAGCAAAATTTTAAACTCTTCAATACCTTTGCAATGTAGTTAAGGAAGACAAGGAAAATGGCAAACTCTTTTTTTTTTTTTTTTTGCTCTCTGTTTTCTTTTTGAGACAAAATCTTGGTAGGGTAGCCTAGGTTAGCCTCTGCCTCCTAGGGGCTGAGATAAAAGAGGTGCACAACAAGCCTAACAAGGAAGATATTCTTGAAAACCAACTGGTAAAAATTCTACTCACATATAAATCTATTTTTAACCACATTTCTTTTTCCCAGATATTAAGTGGCAATGCAGTTTTTAACTCTCCAGAGCTCCAATTGAAAGTAACAATGAATTTTTCTTTTTCTTTTTTTTTTTTTTTCCAAAGAGTCCTGGGCTTGGGCTCAGGGCTTAAACATTGTCCTTGGACTTTCTCAAGGCTAGAGCTCTACCACTTGAGCCACAGCACCTCTTCCAGCTTTTTTCTATGTATGTGGCACCAAGGAATCAAATGCAGGTCTTCGTGCATACTAGGCAAGCACTCTACCACTAAGCCAAACTCCCAGCCCAGCAATGAAGAAATTTTTATAAAAAGGCAAAAAAGTATACTTCTTAATCAGCCAGGTGCCAGGAAAGTCTGAGACATTTATCAGAAAACTGGAAGTAGGCCTGTGGCTCAAAGTGGGAGAGGGCACCCAGGCCCTGAGTTTAAAACCAATACCAACAAAAAAAAGTTAATCATATAAAGATAATTTTAAACCAGGCATGGTGGCTCACTCCTACAATCTTGGCTACTCAGGAGGCTAAGATCTGAGGATCACAGTTCAAAGCCAGTCGGGGCACTAAAAATTCCATCAGACTCCTATCTCCAATTAACCACCAGAAAACCTAAGTGGCACTGTGTCTCTAGGGGTGGGGCGGTAGCCTTGATCTGAATAGCTCAGGGGCAACGCCCAGGTCCAGAGTTCAAGTCCCACGACCAACAACAACAACAAAAATAGTCATTTTAAACTCATAAAATTTTTAAAAACAATTGCCTTGAAATCTATTTTTTAACTATAATTTCACTTATTATACATATGACCCAAAGTATTAACAGAAAAGCCAATGCAAGCACTTGGTTTCAGATTACTAGTTCCAATTTGTTTTCTGCTGAGGGATACTTCTTAAAATATTTTACCCTGACTTCCCTGCACAGTTATCTCCCAAACATAAAAACTTCAGCTGCTGTTTCTCTTTATATTAAATCTTTTAACAGACTCTTCCCTCAAAGTAATTATTTCTGTCTCTTTTGACTTTTTTTTTTTGGTCACTCCAGGGCTTGTGCACTGTCCTTGGACTTTCTCAAGGCTAGCCTCAGTACCACTTCCGGCTTTTTTCTATGTATGTGATACTGAGAAATCAAACCCAGGTCTCCAGACATGCTAGGCAAGTACTCTACTACTAGGCCAAACTCCCGGGTCCCTCTTTTGCCTTTTTAATGACAGTGGTAAGAAACTTGTTTGTTCTCTACAAAATGCCCTCAGGCTTAACAAAATAAAGTACAGCTCTTGATTTTAATAACCTGTATGTGTCTACTTGGTTATGACGCTAGCTAATTCATTAAACTGATTCTACAACTGCTGTGGCAGGCACCCCTTTGGATATTCAATTCAACTGATAGAATCACTAATTCATTTTTTTCTATTGAGATAAGAATCTTCCAATTTATCTCATACTGGCTTTGAACTCATTTTCAGCGTACCAGGTAATAAAATTATTGGCATGTGCGACTGTACCTGTTTCAGTCCTTTTTAAAAACAGTTTAAGCCAGGAGTGTGGCCTAGTGGTAGAATGCTTGTCTAGCATGCACAAAGTCCTGGGTTCAATTTCCTGGTATCACATAAACAGAAAAGGCCAGAAGTGGTCATGTGGCTCAAGTGGAAGAGTACTAGCCTTGATAAAGCCCAAGGACAGTGCCCTAAGTTCAAGCCCCAGGAATGCCACCCCCCAAAATAAATAAATAAATAAAACAAACAAACAAAACTCAGTTTACAAAAGCAACTTTTTTCTACTTATGAGTACTTCCAAATATCATTCCTAAGAATACAACTTTGCCATTTTTCTACAGCACTATAAATGGTGTTCATGAACGTCCTGGTGAATGAGAATTAAAGTATTTTATTTGCATGTATCAAAACAGAACCATGAAAAATTTGTGTAACTAATGTATACAACAAAGAATACTGAACATATGAGGTTACCATTTAATCAAAGTATATGACACCAGATTTCCTTATTTATTAAAAACAGAAAACTACCCCTTCTCCGCAATGTACACTTGGACCTATGGTACTCACGCTGCATAAGCCTTTGCTATCCTCATGAACATGACTTCATCACCTCCTTTGTCTGGATGATATTTAAGGGACAGCAATCGATACTGTTTTTTAATTTCTGCTACAGTAGCTCCCTAAAAAGAAAGGCTTTGTGTAAATAAAAGCAAAATGCTGTCAATAAATAATTCATCCTATTTTGAATTTGAAATATAAACTATTTAGTATTCTGACTAAAGAAAATCTTTCATTCTGTATTTTTTAAAGGGAGAGTGCTGGTACTGGGGCTTGAACTCCAGGCCCTGCACTCTCACTTAGCTTTTCCACTCAAGGCTTGTGGCTCTAACACTTGAGCCACAGCTCCTCTCCCAGCTTTTTGCTGGTTAACTGGAGATAAGAGTCCCATGAACATGTTGGCCTGGGTTGACTTTAAATAGAGATGCTCAGATCTCAGTCTCCTGGACAGGTGGGAACACAGAAGTGAGCCATCAATGCCCACCCGTCCTATATATTTTGTTCCATAAATTTCATCATATATTTTTAAACAAAAAAATAACTTATATTGTCCAATACAGTTATTTTACTGAGCATAGGACTATGGTATGATTTTCTCTAGATGACCTCTTCCATAAATTTCATTCTAACATTCTAATGATACACCCACAGACTTTCTATAGAAGCTTATTAATGAAGTTCAATCTTATAGATACAGATCTTTTAAACACATGCATACTGCCTTCTCATTTTCAAATATTCTTACACATCAGCAATTATAAACCAATCCTTAATAATATGGCAGTCAAAAACTGAAAGCTTAAAAAAAAAAAGATACTTTAGAATTATAATAAACTAGATACCTGATTTTATTTTATTTTTCAGTATACTAAGTATTGCATCCACAGCCTCATATATGTATTCTAAGACCAGAGCCATGCCCCAGGCTTTATATTTCCATATTTGCTTTTAAGATAAAGTTTTACTAATTTTACCCAGTCTCACTAACTTCACTAACTTTAGCCTCAAACTTAGGATCTCTCTGCTCATCAAGTAGCTGGAATTATAGATACATACCATCACACTCACCTACATATTTTATCTTTAAAAAAAAGACTTAGCTGCCTGTGATCCTAGCTACACCAGAGGCTGAGATCTGAGGATCAAGGGTCAAAGCCAACCCAAGCACAAAAGGACCTGTAACTCCAATTAACCCCTAGAAAAGGGAAGTTTGGCTTGGTTCAAGGGTAGGGTGGTAGCCTTGAGCACAAGAGCTCAGGGACAATGCCCAGGCCCAAGGGTAGGATGGCAGTGTTGAGCTGAAGAGCTCAGAGACAGCACCCAGGCCAAGTTCAAGCCCTATGACCCACAAAAAAGAAACAAAAAACTTAAACCCAGCCCTGGTGGTTCACACCAGTAAGCCTAGCTACTGAGGAGGCTGAGATCTGAGGATCACGATTCAAAGCCAGCCTGGGCATTAAAGTCCATGAGACTCTCCTTCCCAATAAATCACCAGAAACCCAGAAATAGCATTGTGGCTCAAGTGGTAGAGCACTAACCTTGAGCTGAAGAGCTCAGGGACAATGCCCAGGCCCAGGCTCCATGACTGACAAAAAAAAAGGGGGGGGGGGGGAAGGGGAGTGGGAGTTTGGCCTAGTGGTACAGTGCTTACCTAGCATGCATGAAGACCCGGGTTTGATTCCTTGGTACCACATACATAGAAAAAAGCCGGAAGTGGTGCTGTGGCTCAAGTGGTAGAGCCCTAGCCTTGAGAAAGTCCAAGGACAGTGCTCAGGCTCTAAGCTCAAGCCCAGGACTGGCAAAGACAAAAACAACAACAACAACAAAAAGGCTTAACTACTCTAGAAGCTGAGCTCTGAAAGAGATCATGGTTTAAATCCAGCCTGGGAAGGCAAGTCTGTGAGACCTGACCACCAAAAAGCCAGAAGCAGAGCTGTGGCTCAAATGGTAGAGTATGAGCCTTGAGCAAAGAGAGCTTAAACACGGACTAGGAACTGAGGTCAAACCCAGGTCCAAGACAGAACAAAACAAGCAAAAAATGTAACTGATCAAAGTTGGAATTCTTTAGGGAGTGACTCAATTTTTTTTAAAGATGTGGACCTATAAAATTTTCATAAGATCTTTAAGATAATGTTCACTGTATAAAAACATTACTTACAGGATCCAAATTTAATACTTCATAAGGATTGTATTCTTGATATTCTCGGTCTGTTTTGGAAACTTTGTATGCAAGGAATAAGAACAATGCCCATCCTGCAAGCAGAACTATTTTCCTGTTTAGGAAAAAGATAAATGAAATAAATATGAATACATATGAATTCAAATTCATATGAATAAACATGAATTTAAGACTCTAACCTGTAGAACAAGCAAGGCATAAAAAGAATCTAAAGTAGTTCTGTATTATTATGCTACAGATTCAACTTCCATACATGCTAACTTGCAAAACTCCTATACAGCAAGGGTCTTTTTCACCTTTGAATTCTCTACAATCTGTGCAGCATCTCCCATGTAAAATTTCTTTAGCTATTCTCAGCATAATTTCAAGTATAAAAGTTAACAATGGACTCATTAAATAGGTCAAAACATATAAGCATTAAATATTCAGCAATCCAATTAATGTAAAAAATTGTTCAAACTAAAAAAACAATTGCACAAAAATTGTAAAATAGAAATATTTGGAAAAAAACTCATGACCATTTGTAATAAATTTTTTAAAAATCATGTATAAGGAACTAATAAACCACGATGAAGCCATATAAGACATTTTGTAGTTAAAACGTAAACATGTATATTTTTTAGAAAGAAAAAAAAAACAATACCATAAAGAAAAAGAAGAGCTCCTAACTCTGGCCCAACAGAAATGCTTTCCTGAGTGAAATCTAAGCTGAGATTTGACAAATAGTTATTAATAACAGGCCCTAGCTAATATACAAGTACCTTCTAAATACTTTGCACACCACATTTTATTTAATTCTCAATCACCTTGAATATTGAAAAGTGCTGGGCGCAAGTGGCTCCTGCCTATAATCCTAGCTACTTAGGAGGATCATGGTTCAAATCCAGTTCAGGCAGAAATATCCTAGAGACTATCTCCAGTCAATCAGCAAAAAGCTGAAAATGGAGCTTTGACTCAAGTAGGCAGAGCACCGGTCTTGAGTGGAAAAAGCTAAAGGAAAATATGCTCATCCTGAGTTCAAACCCATTATCCTCCCCCCCCCAACAAAAAGAAAAAAAAAAAAAAACATTGGAAAGTGAGGGGTAAATGGCATTTGCCAAGCTTTCTTTGTTAAGTAATGAAGCTGGGAGTTTGGGAGTTGAATTGAGGGAGTTTTGTTTTGTAAGGCCATGTTCAGAACTCCCCTCCCTCTCTCTGTCTCTCTCTCTTTCTTTTTTTCTTTTTTTTTTTGCCAGTCCTGGGGCTTGAGCTCAAGGCCTGAACACTGTCCTTGAACTTTCTCAAGGCTAGAGCTCTACCACTTGAGTCACAAAGCCACTTCTGGGCACCGTGGCTCATGCCTGTAATCCTAGATACTCAGGAGGCTGAGATCTGAGGATCAAGATCCAAAACCAGCCCGGGCACTGAAGTCCATGAGACTGTGTTCTTTTAATCAGTCATGGCACTTGAACTCTGTGCCTGGGCACTGTCCCTGAGCTCTTCAGTTCAAGGCTATTGCCCTAACCCTAGAGCAATGGTGCCAGACACCACTTTCTGTTTTCTGACAGTTAATTGGAGATAAGAGTTTCTCCGTCTTTAGTGCCTGGGCTGGCTTTGAACCTTGATCCTCAGATCTTAGCCTCCTGAGTAGCTATGATTACAGGCATGAGCCACTGTGTCCTGTTAGGGAGAAGTCTGGGATAAGTCCATGAGACTGTTTCTCCAATTAACCACGAGAAAACTGGAAGTGGGGCTGTGGCTCAAGGGGTAGGGCAGTAGCCTAGAGTTGAAGAGCTTAGGGACAAGGTCCAGGCCCAGAGTTAAAGCCCCATGAATGACATAACTACTTTCCTCCGATAAGAGTATTTTTTTTTCCTTTCTATTAAATAGGTATGGGTAATTCACAAGATGGACTCCTGCAACAATAGCAACTCTTTCACTTTTTGCCATAGTTTCATCTATTCATCTAAGGTGGTGATTTCAGGTACAAGAAGGTGTAAAACATATCTGATAGCCTCAGATCTGTTCAAATTAAACATGCCAGTAATTTATTTAAGCAGCTGGGCCTGCGAAAATCATTAAGCATGGCTTGGTACCTGTTTTATCCACTATTTCACTTGAATGATGTTGGCCAAGTTAACTCACCTTTTTTTGCCTATTTGAATAAAAGCAAAAAACTTTTACCTTGAAATTTAAATGAGATAATGCATAGCACTTAGCATACAGTATGTGATCAACAACTTTAATCATTAAGAAATACTAATATGAGGCTGGACTTTAGGCATTAACATACAATGAGACCAAAGGAGAATACTCAAGAGGAACACAAAAGCACAATGCCAATGTGCACCTGATCATATAAAATAATATTTATTGAAATGAACTCCAAGAAATAAAAACAATATTGCTGGGCTTTTTTGTTTTGTTTTTTATTTTCCTTTTGTCTTGTTTATCTGTCTAAGGGTAGGCAAGAAGGGACATTGAAACAGAGACAAATATAGCATTGGCACTTACTACATTGTTGAAAATGAAATACAGAGGGCCAGGAGTTTGGCCTAGTGGCAGAGTGCTTGCCTAGTATGTATGAAGACCCAGGTTCCATTCCTCAGTACCACATACATAGAAAAAGCCAGAAGTAGTGTTGTGGCTCAAGTGGCAGAGCTCTAGCCTTGAGAAAGCCCAAGGACAGTGCTCAGGCCCTGAGTTCAAGTCTCAAGACTGGCAAAAAGAAAAACAAGAAATATAAACACAACTACACAGACATAAAAGTTTATGACTCTATAGACATAACGCTTTATTATACAGATTAGTATGTATCTATGACATATAAAACCTCAGCCTAATTTTAATTAGGTTCTAAAATCTAAGTGCCAGTGATTGTATAGATTCCCTTCTTGAATACTTGTTTGTTAAACACGTCATTTGAAATATATAAAAATCAATATTAATAAATTCCTTAATTAAAAAAACAACAACCGGGGCCGGGAGTTTGGCCTAGTGGTTAAAGTGCTTGCCTAGCATGCATGAAGACCCGGGTTCGATTCCTTGGTACCACATACATAGAAAAAGCCGGAAGTGGTGCTGAGGCTCAAGTGGTAGAGCTCTAGCCTTGAGAAAGTCCAAGGACAGTGCTCAGGCCCTGAGCTCAAGCCCAGGACTGGCAAAAAAAAAAGAAAAAGAAAAAAAAAAGAAAAAAAAAACAACCCTTGGGCTGGGAGTTTGGCCTAGTGGTAGAGTGCTTGTCTAGCATGCATGAAGACCCAGGTTCGATTCCTCAGTACCACATACATAGAAAAAAGCCCGAAGTGGTGGTGAGGCTCAAGTGGTAGAGTGCTAGCCTTGAGAAAGTCCAAGGACAGTGCTCAGGCCCTGAGCTCAAGCCCAGGACTGGCAAAAAAAAAAAAAAAAAACCAACAACAACCCAGATGCGCCTCAAGATATGGTATTTATACACAGTGAAATTCTATGTTGCTGTCACAAAGAACGACATCACCCCATTTGTAAAGAAATGGAAAGACTTAGAAAAAAGTCGTATTAAGTGAAGTAAGCCAGACTCAAAGAAATATAGGCTAAATGTTTTCCCTCATTTATCATAATCAGTAGAAACCTTGGGCTCTCCTAGCAGAGAGTTACAATAGAGCAAAACCTAGATACATAAGGCCATAGTATGACACTAAATGAGAGGACCTCCAGGATATAGAAACAAAAGCCTTATAACGAATGATTGTTGTCCTTATGACTGTTGTCCTTAATATACTATGTTATCTCTCATCTCTTTTGCTGTCTCTTGGTTATCTCATATTGTTATAATATTTGACCTTGTTAGTTGATATATTGTATACATGTTTATTTGGTTAACTGAAATAAGATAGGGAAGGGGGTAAAACAACATGAGGGGCAGGGGTGGGGGAAGGGAAATGGGGACCAAGACATGAGAAAGGGTATCAATGTTTGTGAAGTAATGCACCTATGTGGTGAATATAATGTAACCCTTCTATTAATTAAAATAAAAAAAATATATGAAGAAAGAAAGAACTACAGAACTTGTAGATGGGGATGACAGGTAAAAACAAAGTACAAGAAGGGGTGACATGTCCACAAAGAAAGTTACTTTTTACCTGACTTATGTAACTATAACCACTTTGTACTTCATCTCTATAATAATTTTTTTTAAAAATTAAGGAAGTGGCGCAGTGGCTCAAAGCACTAGCCTTGAGCAAAAGAGCTCAAGGACAACAGCCAGGCCCTGAGTTCAAGACCCACAACAGACTAAAAAAAAAAAATCTATTTTAAAAGGAGCACCAGTAGCTCACACCTATAATCCTAGCTACTCAGAAGGCTGAGATCAGAGGACAGGCATAGGAAGTCTGTGAGACTCTTACCTCTAATTACGAGAAAAACCAGAAGTGGAGCTATGTCTTGAAGTGGTATAGAACTAGCCTTGTGTAACGCTAGGAACAGAACCCAGACCCCATGGTACAAGCCCCATAACCGAGAAAAATATTGTATTTTAAAATGCCCCTATGGTCTTTAACGTAAAACTCAAATCAGAGCACAAAGTACACAAGGTCTTTGCAATATGACAGCTCTCTTTCCTCTTTCCTTCTAAAACTACTCTCTTCATAGAGCCCTTGAACTTACTAACAAGCATGAATTACCTCTACACAGGTTGTAATTTCTTTACAGACACATCATCACCACTAGACCTCTACTTTGCATTATAACTACCTAAATTTACTACTTACTTTACTGTAGGAATAATATTTGGCTGGGGTTTTAATAACCGTAAGCGATACCACATACATCTTCCATATACTTTTCTGATATTCTTTAATCGAATTTGCTCTGTTAAGAAAAAAAATAAGATGAATTAAGTCATTTTTCAGTTAAGGCCAAAGCATACTAACTTCCATTATCATCCCAATAAGTCTATTTTGAGCATGCACACATGCACATGTGGGTGCAAGTTATTGGGCTTGAACTCAGGCCTTGGCACTGTGCCTAAGAGCTTTTTTTTTTGCTCAAGGCTAGCACTCAACCGCTTGAACCACAGCTCCACTTTCCATTTTTCCTTAATTGGAGACAAATTTCATGGACTCTCTTGCCAGGGCTGATTTTGAACCTTGATATTTTGAGGGGACATGAAAATAGTTTCTATCCATCTTTTTTTTGGGGGGGGCGGGGTAGGTCAATGGGTCATGGAGCTTGAACTCAGCCAGAGTGCTCTCCCTGAGCTCTTCAGCTCAAGGCTACCACTCTACCTACTAAACCAGTTCTTCTGGTTTTCTGGTGGTTAACTGGAAATAAGTCTCTCAGACTTTGGTACCCAGGCTGGTTTTGATCTTCGATCCTCAGATCTCAGCCCAGATTATTTCAAATAATCTTTATAAAATTCTTGAGATAGGTTAATTTTCTGTTGTTTTGAACAAATGCTGTATCTGGAAAACTGTATCACTCAACTACTTTTCATGTGAGACAATTTTTTTTAAGCTAAAAAGACTTGAATCCAAAATGTTTAGTCACAGAATCAATACTTCTAAGAAATTTCTCTACTCTCTTCTACAGAAGAAACAAAAAGTAAGGTTGGACATGTAGTGTAGTAGAAGAGTACCTGCCCAGCAAGATGAGGAGGATCTGAGTTCAAAATCTAATACTGCAAAAAAACAAGAAGGGATAAAATGTTTTGTTAGGGAAGCTAAGGAGAAATGACATTTTCAAACATGGAAATAATTGCCTAGGCTGGCTTTGCACTGCAGTCCTGAGATGTCAGGCTTCAGAGTGGCTAGGATTACAGGTGTGAGCCACCATGCTCAGCTACACACAATGCTTGTAGGGATGACTTCTGAATATTCCCTCTTACTGGGAAAGGACTCTCCATCCACTATGAGACTTACAACTCTTTTCTGTTATCTTCTCAGGTATATCTGTTGTTTATTAGCTTCTAAGTAGGGAATACCCACTCTCAGTATTTTGTTCTATATTATGTTGCTGAGAAAACATTGCACACTTACATTATTGTGAATAATGCTTAGTGAACAGGGGCGGTCAAGTATATCTTTCTGAATCCTTCCTGTCAGTTCTTTTGAGCATATTCCTAAAGAGTAGAATGACTGGATCATATGCTACCCTTTCTGTATTTAACTTTTTGAGACTCATCCAATTTTTCCCATAATGACTCTATCAGTGATGTATAGGGGCTCCTTTTTCTGCATATCCTCTCCAATACTTGTTTTTTTGTAAAAAAAAAAAAAATAAGTAAGGATAATTATCCTAATAGATTTCAAATGGTATCATTATAGTTTTGATGGCTAATGATTCTGTGCATCATTTTATGTTATTTGCATGTCTTTGGAGAAATGTTTATCTAAATATTTTGCCCCATACTTTTCTGGTACTGAGTTACTTCTTGTTAATTTGTAGGAATTCTTAGTATTCTGGATTTGAGTATAAATATTTTCTCTCATATCTTTTTTTTTTAAGTAATGTCCTCTGGTGAAACAGGAATTACTTATATTTTTTTGTGTGTAAAATATAGTTGTGCATGTGTGTGAAATATAGTTGTGCATGTGTGTGTGTGCGTGTGTGTGCGCGCGCGTGCGCATGCGTGCCTGATGTGGCCTGGGCACTATCCTTGGGCTTTCTTAAGGCTAGCACTCCATCACTTGAGCTACAATACCTCTTCTGGCTATTTCTGTGTATGTGGTACTGAGGAATCAAACCCAGGGTTTCCTGTGTGCTAGGGTGAGCACTCTACCACTAGGCCATGCTCCTAGCCTTACTGTCTTATTTTGACAGGAAAAATGAGTTTTAGGGTTTTTTTTTGTTTGTTTTTGTTTTGTTTTGGCCAGTCCTGGGCTTGAGCTCAGGGCCTGAGCACTGTCCTTAGACTTTCTCAAGGCTAGAGCTCTACCACTTGAGCCTCAGCACCACTTCTGGTGGTTTTTTTATCTATGTAAGTGGTACCGAGGAGTTGAACCCAGGTCTTCGTGCATGCTAGGCAAGCACTCAACCACTAGGCCAAACTCCCAGCCCCGAGTTTTAGTTTTTTTTTTTTTCAACATATTATCTTATTTCTCAACTTCCCTGCATATGTCTCCTTTTCTTCATATATACAAGACTCCAACTCTTCCCCTGTGGATCCTTCTTTACTTCTGGTACTTCTAGGAGGATCTGGCCCATGTGGATGCCTTCCTCGATATGTATTAGGATAGCTGAATTTATTATACTTACAAAAGCTTTGCTATTGTACCAGTTTCTTTTTTTCTTCCCTGGCATGTTTTATTATATTTTTTGGGCGGTGGTGGTGATAGTACTGAAGACTGAACTCAAAACATTGTGATTGTTAGGCAAGAGTACTACCATGTGAGCCATCACACCTATAGCCCCTTTTCTTATTTATATAGTTTATGGCTTGAACTCAGGGTCCCCTTGCTCAGAGTTTTTGCTTATGGCTGGTATTTTACCTATCTTCACTTTCAGCTCTTTGCTGGTTAATTGGATGTAAGAGTTTGAAGATTTGTCTGGGTTGATAACTTAGATCTCAGTGTCCTTAGTAGCTAGAATTATAGGCATGAGCCACAAGACTCGGCTCCCTAAATTATTTTTAAGGTAGGAAAAGGCTTTATGCCCAGATGGGTCTGGAGTGTTATCAGCCTACTTGTGTTTCACTGGGATGAGAGGCATATGCCAGTGTCCTCAGCTGTTAAGCTTTTTGAAAATACATGGGATAACAGGAACTTATCTAGGTTTAGGTAAAGTCTTTCAGACTTCTTTTTTGCCTAGTCTGGCCTCAACCGCGGTCTCCAGATTCCACCTCCCCAGTAACAGGATTACAATTTGAGCCACAATTTTTAAGATGTTGAAAATTCACATTCACATTCACAGTCTAGTTAGCTAGACTTAGTTCACACGATCCCAACCTTCTTCATAGCTCATTTGATTTTAAGATATATATATACACACACACACACACACACACACACATATATATAGATATAGATATTGAACACAAGTGGGTAGTTGCCCTCTGTCATCTTCATGACTTGCCCATTAGCCAGGGGAATTTGATTAACTTGATGGTCAAATGTGTTGCTTGTGAGGGTACTCTTGTGAGGATATCTGAGATGTTTTCAAACCTATAGTGTATTGGACTACTGGAACAAGGGTGTTATATGGGTCTTTTGGATGTGTATAGGTGGTAGTAGTGGTTTTGCATGCCTTTGGGTATTGCCTTCCTGTCCTTTAAAGGGTTTGCTTTGAGTTTAGCTTTGGAATGATCAGGGGCTTCCTTCTGCTTTTTCTACCAGGTTTATGAAAAGATATTTTCATGTTGAAACAATTTTTTAGTATTTTATTATTAAAAGGAGTTCCACAGAGGGGTTTCAATTCCATGAGTCAGGTAATGAATGCAATTCTTCTTGGACAATGTCATTCCTTTGTTTTCCCAAGTGAAATTTGTTATTTTTTAAATTTTGGGAGTATTATTCAAATCATGAGTTTTATTAGGGTAATATATATTTTAGCACTGGTTTAACTTTTGACTGAATTGCATTTTTTCCCCATAGTGACTTAAATAACAAAATTTTGTCATAACTTTTTTTTTTTTTTTTTTTTTGCTGCAGTGCTTGGGTGTTGTCCTTGAGTTATTTTGCCCAAGGCTACCACTTGGAGCCATAGCTCAACTTCCAGTTTCTGAGTGGTTGAGATAAGAGTCTCCAAGCAACTTTTTTTTTTTTTTGGTCTGGGCTGGCTTCAAATATTCATCCTCAGATCTCAGCCTCCTGAATAATGAAGATTACAGGCATGAGTCAAAAGACACTTTTTTCTTTTTCTTTTTCTTTTTTTTTTTTTGCCAGTCCTGGATTCTCAGGGCTTGAGCACTGTCCTTGGGCTTTCTCAAGGGTAGGGCTCTACCTCTTGAGCCACAGCATCACTTCCGGCTTTTCTATGTTTGTGGTATGGAGGAATCTTTTGAACCTGGGTCTTCATGCATGCTAGGCAAGCACTCTACCACTAGACCAAATTCCAGGCCCCAAGACACAACTTTTGTATAAAATAATCTTAAGTTTTTAGGGGTTTGGAGAACTTTTCTTTTCTTTCTTTTTTTTTTTTTGCCAGTCCTGGGCTTGAGCTCAAGGCCTGAGCACTGTCCTTGGACTTTCTCAAGGCTAGAACTCTACCACTTGAGCCTCAGCACCACTTCTGGCTTTTTTTCTATATATGTGGTACCAAGGAATCGAACCCGGGTCTTCATGCATGCTAGGCAAGCACTTTAACCACTAGGCCAAACTCCTGGCCCCTTGGAGAACTTTTCTAATACCATAGGAATTAGACTGGTTTTTTTTCTCTACTGTTGGTTCAACTGGAAGTTGATTTTGGAGTTTATGTCAAAACTTCAAATTCTATTAGTTTTACATCTTAAATAGGTACCATTCTAAACTTAGAATGGATTAGAAAGTATTTTGGTAAGCAATTATTTCCATGTTTGAAAATGTCATTTCTCCTTAGCTTCCCTAACAAAACATTTTATCCCTTCTTGTTTTTTTGCAGTATTAGATTTTGAACTCAGATCCTCCTCATCTTGCTGGGCAGGTACTCTTCTACTACACTACATGTCCAACCTTACTTTTTGTTTCTTCTGTAGAAGAGAGTAGAGAAATTTCTTAGAAGTATTGATTCTGTGACTAAACATTTTGGATTCAAGTCTTTTTAACTTAAAAAAAAATTGTCTCACATGAAAAGTAGTTGAGTGATACAGTTTTGCAGATACAGCATTTGTTCAAAACAACAGAAAATTAACCTATCTCAAGAATTTTATAAAGATTATTTGAAATAATCTGGGCTGAGATCTGAGGATCGAAGTTCAAAACCAGCCGGGGTACCAAAGTCTGAGAGACTTATTTCCAGTTAACCACCAGAAAAGGAATAGGCTAGACTCGATCCTCAACAGACGAGGACTGTTCATTGCGGAAAAGCTGGGGCACACGCCTTCTTGCGGGATTGGAGGTTGTGCTAGGGACTAGATTTGGGGGTAGGTTTATATAGGGCTTAATTAGAGAACAAGATTAAAAGATGGGTGGTGGTCTCTTGGAGGCCCAGGGCAATATTCTTGGTGGAATGCTCCACCTTTGGTATGGGGAGTACTATCCCCTGGGGGTTAGGGCAGAGTCTGCTGCTTGCCCCAAGCATGAGGGGAACTAGACAGAACTCAGTCCTTCATTTACTCAGCTTGCTTGCGCTGTCACTTGAGCCACAACTTCAGCTCTACTTTTTTTTGTTGGTGGTGGAGCTTTAATTTGGGGTCTGGGTTGTCCCCAAGTTCTTGATCAAGCCAAGTGCTCTACCTCTTTGTGAGCCACAAGCCACTTTGATGTTTTCTGTTGGTTAATTGGAGATACAGTCTTATACACTTCCTGCCTAGGCTGGCAGCGCAAGCAAGCCTATTCCTTTTCCATTCTCCTCCATTTTCCTTACAGTAAGTGTAGTGTTCTCAGTATCAGAGGGGAAAACGGGAGGGAGGAAGAACTTAAAACAAAAAAAAAAAAGTGATACTATATATAAGGGAACTTCAATAACTTCATCGTAATCTTGGAGAACAAAAAACAGTAAGACAATATAGTCCAAGTATTAAAAGAAAGGAATGGTCAACCAAGAACCATGGATGGACAAAAGTTACTTTCAAAAGTGAATACAAAAGGGGCCGGGAGTTTGGCCTAATGGTGCTTGCCTATCATGCACAAAGAAGACCACATACACAGCAAAAAACAAAACAAAAACAGAATGAGAAAATGAGACATTATCAAATATACAAAAGCAGAGATGGTTCAAACACAGTTATCTATGTATGAAGATAGGGTAAGGTGAAGTCTACTGCAAAATAGGGAGGGAAGGGGGGCAGGTGGCTCATGGTGGCTCACACCTGTAATCCTAGCTACTCAGGATGCTGAAATCTGAGGATCAAGGTTCAAAGCACCCATGGACACAAGGGGACCTGAACTTTTTTTTCCTTCTTTTTTTTCTCTTTCAGTTTTTTCTTTTTTTAATATATTTTTATTGTAATTATTAGAAGGGTTACATTATATTCACCAGATAGAGGTGCATTACTTCACAAACATTGATACCCTTTCTCATGTCTTGGTCCCCATTTCCCTTCCCCCATCCCCACCCCTCATGTTGTTTTCCCCCCTTCCCTATCTATTTCAAATAACCAAATAAGCATATATACAATATATCAGCTAACAAGGTAAAATACTATAACAATATGAGATAACCAAGGGACAGCAAGAGATGAGAGATAACATAGTACATTAAGGACAACAATCACTCATTATATGGCTTTTGTTTCTATATCCTGGAGGTCCTTTCATTTAGTGTCATACCATATGGCCTTGCTCTATTGTAAATCTCTGCTAGGAGAGCCCAAGGTTTCTACTGGTTATGACAAATGAGGGAAACCATTTAGCCTATGTTCCTTTGAGCTGGCTTCACTTAATATGAGTTTTTCTAAGGGGGACCTGAAATTCTTATCTCCAATTAACCTCTAGAAAATGGCTCTAGGGTAGGGCAATAGCCTTAAGCGGAAGAACTCTGGGACAACACCAAGCCCAGGGGTAGGGCAGGAGGGAAGAAACTGCAGGGGAAAATGGTTAAAAGAACTGATGAGATTAATGTGACTAAATTATCAATATGTAAATATTTATGCATGGAAAATACAGTGATGAAAGCCCTCTGAGTAATTAATATATGTTAAAAAGGGTGTTTTTTTGTTTTTTTTTTTTTTTGCCAGTCCTGAGACTTGAACTCAGGGCCTGGGTGCTGTCCCTGAGCTTCTTTTGCTCAAGGCTAATGCTCCACCACTTTGAAGCACACTAATAGCTTTTCCTGACTAGTTTATTGGAGATAAGAGTCCCACAGCTTTTCCTACCTATCTGGGCTGGCTTCAAACTGTAATCATCTAATCTCAGCCTTCTGAGTGAGCTACCTTTTAACACGTGGCTGAAAGTTTGTATTTTGTTTTATTTTTTGTGGGTCACGGGGCTTGAACTAGCCCTGGCACTGTCCCAGAGCTCTTCAGCTCAAGGCTGCCACCCTACCCCTGGGTCTGGATATTGTCCCAGAGCTCTACAGCTCAAGGCTATTGCCCTACCCTTGAGCCAAGCCCCACTTCTGTTTTCTAGAGGTTAAATGGAGGTAAGAGTTCCAGGTTCCTTTGTGCCCATGCTGGCTTTGAACCTTAATTCTCAAATCTCAGCCTCCTGAGTAGCTGGGATTACAGGCGTGAGTCACCTTGTGGTGGGGGGGGAGAAGAATATGAGCAACTGGGAGTTTGGCTAGTAGAGTGCTTGCCTAGCATGCACGAAGACCCAAGTTCGATTCCTCGGTATCATATACATGAAAAAGCCAGAAATGGTGCTGTGGCTCAAGTGGCAGACCTCTAGCCTTGAGAAAGCCCAACGACAGTGCTCAGGGCCTCAGTTCAAGCACCAGGACTGGCACAAAACCAACAAACAAACAAAAAACAAAAGGTTTTTTTTGCCAGCATGATGGCTCACTCCTGTAACATAGCTACTGAGATCATGCCTGAGCATGACTGATCTTGAGGCTCTTATCTCCAATTAATCACCAGAAACCTGGGAAGGAGAGCTGTGGCCTGAAGCTCAAAATGGTAGCTTGAGCTGAAGAGCTACAGTGCCCAGGCCCAGATTTCAAGCCCACAATCAACCAAAAAGGGGGGAAAATTTTTTTTAAAGAACTGCCAGGCAGGAATCTTATCTCCAATAAACATTTGAGGGATTAGGGGGGAAGGGGGGAAGACACAGGAAAGTTATTGAGTGAAAAGTTACTGAGGGGGGCTGGGAGTGTGGCCTAGTGCTAGAGTGCTCACCTAGCATGCATGAAGCTCTGGGCTCGATTCCTCAGTACCGCATACACAGGAAAAATCGGAAGTGGTGCTGTGGTTCAAGTGGCAGAGCACTAGCCTTGAGCAAAGTGTCTGAGGACAGTGCCCAGGCCCTGCGTTCAAGCCCCAGGACTGACAGAAAGAGGAAGGAAGGAAGGGAGGAAGGGAGGGAGGGAGGGAGGGAGGGAGGGAGGGAGGGAGGGAAGGAAGGAAGGAAGGAAGGAAGGAAGGAAGGAAGGAAGGAAGGAAGGAAGGAGAGAGAGGCAAAGGCTTTGTCCTTGGGCTTTCTCAAGGCTAGCACCCACCACTTGAGCCACAGTACCACTTGAGTTTTTTCTGTGTATGTGGTACCAAGTAATCAAACACAGGGTTTCATGCATGCTAGGCAAGCACTCTACCACTAGGTCACGCTCTTGGCTCTTTAAAATGCTTTTCATGTGTGGATCTCAAGGACTTTTCATCTTTTTCCTGTGGAAACTAAGATGCAGAGGGAGCCCCTCATTCTCCAGTGACACATGTACGGGAACAGAACAAGAAAACTGGGTGTCTGAACATCTTAACTCAAATGCCAGCTCAAGCACACAAATTGGAGACACTCCTCTCCAACTAACCAGCATAAGCCAGAACCAGAGGTATATCTCAACAGCTAGAATTTCAGCCATGCGTGGAAAAGCCAAATAAGAGTCCCCTAGTTCAAGCCCTGAGTACCAGCACAAAAAGAAAAAGACAATATAAGGAGTTTCAAGCCTGGGCAGTCTGGGCAGTAAAATTGGAGAGATTCTTATTTCTCAAATCATCCACCAGAAAAGGAAGTAGACTGTGGCTCAAGTGACAGAACACTAACTAGCCTTGAGCACAAAATCAGAAGGACAATGTCTAGGCCCTTAGTTGAAGCCCTCTCACCAACAAAAGAAAAAGGGAAGGAAAGAGGGAAAATACAAGGTAAGAGGGAAAATACAAGGAAATCTGGTGAAATTTTTTTTTAAGGAATGGGAAGTTGGATTAGAGTGACTGATGGAGGGGATAAATGTAATGGGGGTACGCTGAATATATTGTCAGATGAACCTCCCCTGTACAATTAACATATGCTAATAAAAAAATAATCTAAGATTTGTAAACTGGATGCCTGGGCTCATGCTGGTAATTCTAGCAACTCAGAAGGCTGAGATCTGAGAATTACAATTTGAAAATAGCCTGGATAGGAAAGTCTATGAGACTTTTCTCCAATTAACTATCAAAAATGCTAGAAGAGGAGCTGAAGCTCAAGAAGTAGTAGCCTTGAGCAAAAAAGCTCCATGTTCAAGACTGGCACCCAAAAGAAAAAGGGAGACAGAGGGGAGAGGGGAGGGGGAGGGAGGAGAGGGAGAAGGAGAGAAGGAGAGAGGGAGAGAAGGAGAGGCTTCATAGTTAAAAGGACAGTTTTGACAACTTAAAAGCAAGGTCATTCACTCCCAGTAAGGGCGAGTGTCTCAGGACACCATTGGCTGACTGTTGCAACAGCAAGGCCCTATTTGCTGCTGGTAGTGTGAGGTGGCTGCCGTTGGATAATGTGCTGTATATAATCGACCACATTTTTTAAATAAAGTTAGATCTGCACCCTGAGTCTGGTCTCCAGAATCCGTGTTCACAGGATTAATCATGGCTCCATCACCACTTCACCCCCCTCAAACATCTGAGAAGGACCCCGACAATGATGACTTCACGTCTTAGAAATGACACTCTAAAATACACTCTTTTCCTAATAAACATTTTTATAGAAGGGAAAGGGGGAAGGGGGCAGGTAGGCTTAAAAAAAGAATACTGCAAGGTAAAAGAGAAGAACACTAGAAAGGAAATTAGAATCATATGAATAAAGATCTCAATAAATGTAAATGCGTGGACAATTATAAAAGCTAATGCTACTGTAACAATGTTTTGTAACTTCATCTTCTACATGAGTCTAATGCATTTAAAATTAGTCTTAGCAGGACACTGGCTCACACTTAGAATCCTAGCTTCTCAAGAAGCTGAGATCTAAGGTCCAAAGCTAGCCCTGGCAAAAGACAACGAGATTCTTATCTATAACTAATTAGCAAAAACCTGGAAACAGAGGTTTGTCTCAAGTACTAGAATACCAGCCTTGAGCTAAAAAGCCATGCCCAGAGCATGGGGAAGCCCTGAGTCTAATCCTCACTACTGACACAAAAATAAGTAAATTAATTAAGTAAATAATATAAAAGAAGCATTGGTTTAGGTTTGAGGATTCATAATGATTAAAGATGTAATTTTGTCATATCAACAGCTTAAAGTATAAAGATAGAGCTACAAAGGAGCAAAGTTTTTGAATGTTCCTAAATTTAAATGGAATATGTTCAAATTTAGTGTTATAACTTTTTTTAGGATGTTTAATATAATCTCCATAACAGTAACCACGAGGAAAATAAGAGATACAAAAAGATTAAAAAGAGAAATAAAAAGAAACAGAAACGCTTCACTACAAAAAAAAGACAGTAATGCAGGAAATAAATTAAGTATTCCATCAAGGATAAAATATAGTCCAACAATACGCAAGTTAAAAGAGACTCATTTTAGATCCTGAGACAAAAGTCTGAAAGTAAAATGACAGGAAAAGATACTGTAAGGCAGGGATGGTTATATTAACATCAGACAAAGTAGACTCCAAATCAAAAGAGGTTATCAAAAAGCTAGAGCAAAGGTGGCCTATAATTCTAGCTACTCAGGAGCCTGAGATCCCATCAGATCAGCCCAGGCAGAAAAATGTGTGAGACTCTTATCTCTAATTATCCAGAAAAAACAAAACAAAACTGGATTTGGAGGCAGAGCTCAAGTAATAGGTCTCCTGCCTTGAGTAAAATGTTAAAGACAAAGACAAAAAAAAAAATACTTTGGATTAGTAAAAGGCTTTTAATACAGCCAAATAATTATAATATTTATGCACTTAACAGATGATCAAAATGACATGAAAACTCATCATTGAAGGAATATAGTTCTTTATAACAAAGAGATATCAATACTCCCTTCTCAATAATAAAGTAACCCAAAGAGAAATATATTATTATTTAAAAAGGGAGGGCCTGGGAAGTATGGCCTAGTGGTAGAGTGCTTACCAAGCATGCACAAAGCCCTAGGTTTGATTCCTTAGTACCACATACACAAAAAAGGCCAGAAGACGTGGTGCTGTGTCTCAAGTGGTAGAGCACTAGCCTTGAGAAAAATCCAAAAAAATAGTGCCCAGGCCCTGAGTTCAAGTCCCAGTATGGCAAAAAAATAAAAACTTTAAAAAGACTACTGAAACACTGTATTGGGCCAGGAGTTTGGTCTAGTGGTAGAGTGCTCGCCTAGGATGCACAAAGACCCAGGTTCAATTCCTTGGTACCACATATACAGAAAAAGCTGGAAAAAAGTGCGGTGGCTCAAGTGGTAGAGCTCTAGCCTTGAGAAAGCCCAAGGTCAGTTCTCAGGCTCTGAGTTTAAGCCTGAGAGGGGAGAGGGGAGAGGGAGAGAGGGAGAGAGGGAGGGAGAGGGAAAGAGGGAGGAAGGGAAGGGAGGGGAGGGAGGGAGGGAGGGAGGGAGGGAGGGAGGGAGGGAGGAAGGAAGGGAGGAAGGAAGGAAGGAAGGAAGGAAGGAAGGAAGGAAGGAAAAGAAAAAGAAAGGAAAGGAAAGGAAAGGAAGAAAGACGGAAGGAAGGAAAGAGGGAAAGAGGGAAGGAGGGAAGGAAGGAGGGAGGGAGGGAGGGAGGGAGGGAGGGAAGGAAAAGAAAAGGAAACATTGTATTACAGGAACATCTACATTCCCCTTCAAGTGCACATGAAACACATTTTCTGTGAAGTTTGCTGTAGCACAAGTGGCCAGGAGTGTGGCCTAGCATGCACAAAGCCCTGGGTTCAATTCCCTGGAAACACATAGACAGAAAAGCCAGAAGTAGCTCTGTGACTCAAGTGGCAGAGCACTAGCCTTAAGCAAAAAGTGTCCAAGGACAGTGCCCAGGCCCTCAGTTCCAGCCCCAGTACTGACAAAAAAAAAAAAAAATCTTTTTCTGATCTCAATGTGATGACACTAGGAAATTAAAAAAAAAAAAAGTATCCTTTTTCTGTCCTCAATGTGAGGACACTAGGAATCAATAAAGGAAGTAAAATTCACAAAATTGTGGATATTAACACCATGAACAGAGGAATTAGAAAGCTTTTAAGAGATTAAGGAAAATAAAAGCACAATAGGAATGGGAATATAGGTTAGTGGGAGAATGCGTGCTTAGCATGCATTAAGCCCTGGGTTTCTCAGTACCACATAAAGAGAAAAGTGGCTCAAGCTGGGCATGGTGGCTCATGCCTATAATCCTAGCTATTCAGGAGGCTGAGATCTGAGGATCACAGTTCAAAGCCAGCCCAAACACTAAAGTCTGTGAGATTCTTATCTCCATTTAACCACTAGAAAATCAGAAGTGGGGCTGTGGTTCAAAGGTTAGGGTGGTAGCCTTGAGCTGAAGAGCTTAGGGACAGTGGCCAGGCCCAGGGTTCAAGCCCCATGACCCCCCCCCCCCAAAAAAAAGTGGCTCAAGTGGTTGAGCACTAGCCTTAAGCACAGAGAGGCTCAGGGACAGAACCCAGGCCCTGAGTTCAAACACCAAGACAGGAAAAATGCACACACTCACACACTACACCAAAACTTATGGGACACAATTAAAAAAAAACAAAACTGCTGAGAGGAAAAGTCAGAGTTATGGATACACTAAACAAACATCTTTATAAGAGGAAAAAGTGGAGTATGTACACAATGAAATGAAACACGGGTGATGGAATTACAGAAACTTTTGTTCCTTTCTTTGTGCTTATACAGCTTTGCAAGAAAATAAAGTTACATATACTTAAATATCTGATGCAAGGTACATATGGTTCCCGCCTGTAATCCTACTGGAGGATGAGATATGAGAATTACAGTTTGAAGTCAATTTAGGCAGGAAAATCCATGAGACTCTCATCTCCAATAAACTTCCAAAAAGATGGGAAGTGGAGCTGTGGCTCAAGTGGTAGAGTGCCCAGAGGTAGGGCAGTAGCATGGAGCTGAAGAGGTCATGGACAGCGCCCAGGCCCAGGCCCAGGCCCAGGCCCAGGCCCAGGGTTCAAGCCCCATGACCCACCAAAAAAAAAGAAGAAAATGAGACTTAAAGCTCAGAGTAACTAAATAAGGACAAGGCTAAAACTTAGAACATTTTCAGTTAGGATTTTCTTACATCCTTTTTTAAGTGTACTTTTTTTTGGGGGGGGGAGGGGGTGATCCTCGGAATTGAACTCTGTGCCCTGAGCTCTTCAGCTCAAAGCTACCGCCCTACCACTAGAGCCACAGTGCCACTTTGGTTTTCTGGTGGTTAATTAGACATGAGTCTCAGACTTTATTTCTCAGACTGGCTTTGAACTGTGATCCTCAGATCTCAGCCTCTAGAGTAGCTAAGATTACAGGTTTGAGCTACCACACCAGGCTTAAGTATACTTTGTGCAGCTATTTCTATTTTCCTCTCCCCCTGCTCAGCTTATTCCCCATAGTCACTATTTTTGGTACTTTTTGTCTTGTATATAAGTTTATCAGATTTAGGAAAAAGAAAGGATCACGGAAAGGGTGGGACAAAGGGCGAACTAAGGTAAAAGGATTCTCCCTGGACATTAGGTGGGAAATGAACTCTACAACTTCTAAGCAAAGGGAGTGACAGAGAGGGAAAGGAAAGAAAATAAGGTGGTAATACTGTTCAAAAAGAAATGTGCTCACATGGAACACACTCCAAAACTGATCATGTAATAGTTCATACAGAAAACTTAAGCAAATACAAGAGGACTGATATAATCCCATGCATTCTATCAGACCACAGGGGAGTCAGACTAATTCTGAACAATGCAGTCAGTCAAAAAATATTCAATTACTTGGAAACTGAACAACACACTTCTGAATAATTCCTGGGTAACAGATCAAATCAGAAATTAACAACTTCCTTGAATGTAATGACAATCAAGTAACATCACAAAGGAACTTATGGGACACAGCAAAGGCAGTTCTAAGAGGCAAATTTATCGCACTAGGAGCGCATATTAAAAAGACAGAAGAATAGTAAATAACCTAAAAAAAAAAAACTGAAACACCTAGAGGAGCAAGAAAAAGTTACTTCTAAAACAACTAGAAGGACAGAAATAACAAAAAATAAAATCAGAAATATCAGAGATTGAAATAAGATCTACTATACAAAAAAATTGATAAATCAAAAAGTTGGTTCTTTGAAAGAGTCAACAAAACAGACCCCTGGCAAGATTAATCAAAAAAAGGAGAGGGGAGACTCAAATAAACAAGATTAGAGACCCCACGGGAACAATCACAACTGATTTCCAAGAAATTCAGTCCATAATGAATAAGTACTACCAGGGCCTATATTCAAAGAAACAAGAAAATCTGGTAGAAATGGATGATTTCTTAAATAAATATAGGCTGCCCACATTGAACAACGATGCGGTAAACAAATTGAACGAACCAATCTCTTACAATGAAATTGTGGAAGCAATCAGGGAAATGCCAACCAAAAAGAGCCCAGGTCCAGGTGGATTCACTGTGGAATTCTACAAGACGTTTAAAGATGAAGTAACACCTACACTCTTGAAACTCTTCTGAGAAATAGAAACAGAAGAAGCAATACCAAACTCATTTTATGAAGCTAATATTACTCTCATCCCCAAACCAAGGAAAGACCCAACAAAAACTACAGACCTATCTCTCTAATGAACACAGACGCAAAACTCCTCAATAAAATATTAGCCAACAGAATCCAGAAACAAATTTTAAAAATCATACACTATGATCAAGTAGGCTTCATCCCACAGATGCAAGGCTGGTTTAACATTCGCAAATCAATGTAATACATCACATCATATGATAATTTCTGTGGACGCGGAGAAGGCATTTGACAAAATACAACATCCATTCATGTTGAAAGCACTAGAAAAAATAGGAATAAGAGGTACAGTCCTCAAAATAGTTAAAGCCATATATTAAAAACATACAGCCAGTATTATACTAAATGGTGAAAGACTGGAACTATTCACCTTAAAATTAGGAACTAGACAGGGATGCCCACTCTCTCCACTTCTCTTCAATATAGTGCTGGAACCCTTAGCCAGAGGAATAAGGCAAGAAAAGGACATCAAAGGGATCCATATAGGGAAAGAAGAAATTAAACTATCCCTATTCGCAGATGACATGATCCTCTACTTGAATGACCCAACAAACTCCACTCCCAAACTTCTAGAATTAATAAACTACTTCAGCAAAGTGGCAGGATACAAAATTAACTTTCAGAAGTCAGTAGCCTTCTTGTACACCAATAATATACAAACAGAAGGCCAAATCAAGAAAATGATCCCATTCGCAATAGCCCCCAAAAGAATTAAATACTTAGGAATATACTTAATCAAAGATGTAAAGGAATTATTCAATGAAAACTATAAAAGCCTAACAAAAGAAATTAAAGAGGACACTAGGAAATGGAAAGACATCCCATGCTCATGGCTAGGGAGAACCAACATAGTGAAAATGGCTATACTGCCAAAATTGATATACAAATTCAATGGAATCCCCATCAAAATCCCAAAGACATTCTTTACTGAAATAGAAGATATAATTCAAAGATTCATATGGAACAAGAAAAGACCTAGAATAGCCAAAACAATTCTAGGCAAGAAGAGCAACGCTGGAGGTATTACAATACCAGACTTCAAACTCTACTATAGAGCCATAATAACAAAAACTGCTTGGTATTGGCACAAAAACAGACCAGAAGATCAGTGGAACAGAATATTAAGACCCAGAAATAGAACCACATACCTATAGGCAACTTGTATGTGACAAAGGAGCCAAAGATATACAGTGGAACAAACACAGTCTATTCAATTATTGGTGCTAGCAAAACTGGGCAGTCTCATGCAGAAAACTAAAAATTGACCCTAGCCTTTTGCCATGCACAAGCATTAACTCAAAGTGGATCAAAGACCTCAACATCAGACCAGAAACTGTGAAACTGCTACATGGCAAAGTAGGAGAGACAATGGAACTCATAGGCACAGGCAAAAGATTCCTGAACAGAATCCCAGGGTCACAACAGATAGAAAAGAGACTCAATAAATGGGACTACTTAAAAATAAAAAGTTTCTGTACAGATAAAAACATAGTCGCAAAAGTAGAGAGACAGCCAACCAACTGGGAAAAGATATTCACCAACAATACATCTGACAAATGGTTAATATCCAGTTTCTACAGGGAATTCAAGAAATTAATCCCCCCCAAACCCAGTAAATCATTCACTAAATGGGCAAGGGAACTAAAGAGAGACTTATCAGAAGAAGAGATTAAAATGGCAGAAAAGCATATGAGAAAATGTTCACCATCTATGGTCATAAAGGAAATGCAAATAAAAACAACCCTAAGATACCACCTTACCCCAACAAGAATGGCCAAGATTTTGAACTCAGACAATGACAGTTGTTGGGGGGGTTGTGGAGAAAAAGGAACCCTACTACACTGCTGGTGGGAATGTAAACTAGTTCAGCCACTCTGGAAAGCAGTGTGGAGGTTTCTTAAAGAACTGAAAATGGAAACAATCCAGATGCCCTACTGCAGATGAATGGATACAGAAAATGTGGTGTGTGTATATATATACACACACACACAATGGAATTCTACATAGCCAACAGACAAGATAAAATAATGGCATTCACAGGGAAGTGGATGAATCTAGAGTGAATCATGTTGAGTGAGACAAGTCAAGACCTAAGGAACAAAAGGCGCATGGTATCCTTAATATGTGGCTATTAAATCCAGAGTACAAGAGCGAGGACTCAATAACTGCATACCCAATGCTATGGACATGGTAATGGAAATATAATCCTAACTATACAGATATAAAAACCTATGACTCTATAGACATGTTTTATTTCATAAATTAATGTTTTATGACATACAAACTCTTAGCCTAATTTTGGTTAAGTTCTAAATACTAAGTCCCAGTGACTGTAAATAGAGATTCCCTTCTTGAACACTCATTTGTTAAAACTGTCATTTAAAATATGATGTAAAAATCAATGTTAATAAATTCTTTTAAAAAATATGCTCATTGCCTTACTTTTGTAACTGTAACCCTTCTGTACAATTAAAAAAAATGCCTACTTACATTTCTCAAATAAGAGAAAAAAGTAGAATTTAAGTTTTATAATTCTTTCAAACAACTAAAAATCAAATGTCTCATTTAAGTATTAGATCAAAACAGTAGGTGCTGAGCTGGGAGTTTGGCCTAGTGGTAGAGTGCTTGCCTAGCATGCACGAAGACCCGAGTTTGATTCCTCGGTACCACATATATATAGAAAAAGCCAGAAATGGTGCCATGGCTCAAGTGGTAGAGCTCTGTCCTTGAGAAGCCCAAGGACAGTGCTCAGGCCCTGAGTAGGGCCCAGGACTGACAAAAAAAAAAAATAAAAAAAGGAAGAAAAAAAACAGTAGGCACTAACACTTCACACTTATCTCACTCTTGAAACCTCACAATACAACTCACTGTTAATATTTAAACCTCTTAACTCTGAAACAGACTGTGTCTACTTTGTAGAGGACTATACTGAAAAGAAGATGTTAAAATAATTTGCATAAACACATAGTAAACAATGTGGTGCTGGGTGCTGGTGGCTCATGCCTGTAATCCTAGCTACTCAGGAGGCTGAGATCTGAGGATCAAAGTTCAAGTCCAGCCCAGGCCTGAAAGCCCATGAGACTCTCATCTCCAATTAACCACCAGAAAACAGGAAATAGCACTGTGGCTCAAGAGTAGAGCACTTAGCCTTGAGCTAAAGAGCTCAGGGACAGTACCCAGGCTCAGAGTTCAACCCCCAGGACCAACAAAAATAAAAATAAAATGGCTTATTAACCTTAATTCAAAAGATTATAATCATTAACCTATGGGAAAAAAGAAAATCATGCTTTTGATTATGTACAATGTATTTTATAAGCTATTTATTCTTCTTACCAAATATACTAATGTAAACCTAATATAAACAATGACAACAATTTGAAATAACTCCTCCATTGTAAAATCAAAGTAACAAACTAAAACCACAAACAATAAACAAAAAACACCAGAAAACCAGAAGTGGTGCTATGGCTCAAAGTGTAGGGTGGTAGCCTTGAGCTAAAGAGCTCAGGGACAATGCACAGGCCCAGAGTTCAGGTCCCATTACTGACAAAAAAAAAAATCCAGAAGGGGTGCGGTTGCTCACATGGTAGAGTGCTAGCCTTAAGCACAAAGAGGTTCAGGTACAGTGAATCCAAGGCCCTGAGTTCAAGCCCCAGGACCAGAAAAAAAAAAAAAAAAAAAGACCAATATTGGCAGTTGTGAGCAAGAAAGAATGAGTGGCAGTACACACAAAACAGTACGTACAAACGGTCCCAATGCAATATTGCAGAGAGTAACAAAGGTGGGAAGTGGTTAAGGTCATTGTAATTATTTCAAAATATGTAAACAATATACAGAATAGTAAATATGACGATCATAATATGATTAAATATACATTTTTAAAGTTTTCTTTCATGAACATATTTTACTTTCAACTACCAGAATTGTTTTGCAAGCATATGCAATTTGTAAACCAAAAAGGCTAAGAATTAGTTTGGGTGTTTTGGTTTGGTTTTGCTTTAGCAAAAGCTATATACCAAAACACAGTATTGCCCCAAATGACAATTCCAGCAAAAAAGACCAGTTAAGGAAGTTCTTCCCTTTCCAAGTAGAATTTCTCAATTTAGAACCACCCTTTAAAATACCATCACAAAGCCCTGGGCTGGTGGCTCACATCCATAATCCTAGCTCCTGAGGCGGCTGAGATCTGAGGATCACAGTTCAAAGCCAGCCAGGGCAGGAAACTACTCAAAAAGGCTGAAAGTGGAGCTGTGGCTCAAGTGGCAGGTAGAGCACTAGCCTTGAGCAAGAGAAGGTCAAGGACTGGTTTAAAAAAAAACACACACACATATGCACACAACATTACATATAGATACAGGTGGTTCACACTTGTAATCCTAGCTACTCAAAAAGGCTGAGACCTAGAGTTATGATTTAAGCCAGCTCAGGCAGAAATATCCGTTATCAAATTATCCAACAAAAATGCTGGATTGGAGGCATAGCTAAAATATCAGTGCATCAGCCATAAGCAAGAAAATCATGAGCAAGAAAGCCCAGTTAAAAAATTGAATCCTTGGGCCGGGAGTTTGGCCTAGTGATAAGAGTGCTTGCCTAGCATGCATGAAGACCCGGGTTCAATTCCTCGGTACCACATACATAGAAAAAAGCTGGAAGTGGTGCTGAGGCTCAAGTGGTAGAGCTCTAGCTTTGAGAAAGTCCAAGGACAGTGCTCAAGTCCTGAGCTCAAGCCCAGGACTGGCAAAAAAAAAAAAAAAAAAAAAAAATTGAATCCTTGAGTTCAAGTCCCATACCAGTACAAAAATGTGTATCTGTATGTATTAATTCACAACATCCACACCAGACCAATTAGACCAGAATATGAGGATGGATTGCAAGCATGTTTAAAAGCTACCAAGTGGTTTGAGGCTACAGCTCAGTGGTAGAACTCTACCTTGTATTAAGTCCTGGGTTTATTCCCTAGTCCGCTTATTTGATTGATTAATTAATTTCCCAAGACATCTTAATGTCTCATCACAAGTGAGAACCACTCTAGTAAGGAAATTTAAACCCCGTGCTTTAAGTTCTTCATAGAGAGTTTCTGTCCGTAATTGTAAAGGTATTCAGTTAATCTGTAAGCAATCCTGAGAGTAAGACAAATAAGACTCTTTACTAATGAAACGAGTGTAAACTGTGGTAAGTATACTTAGCCCAACATAGTAGACAAAAATCAAGGTAAAGAAAGTCTATGAACAATATTTTAGATAAATAAATGTCAAATGAACATGTCAGAGTAAATAAACATGTCAAATATTCCAGTGACCAAGGTACTCCTATTTTGTAAGCCCTAGATTTTACAATCTGTAAATGGAACAAATGTACTCAAGTCCAACTTCAAAAGAACCAAACTGAACCAACTGAAGGTCCCAAAGGTTTCATTAAAAAAATATGTTTAAAGCTAAATAAAGATTACTTAAGACAAGCTGAAGAATGTATAATTGTTAACAAAGCAAGTCTTTTCACGCTTTCACACCAGAGGATATCCCTGAAAAGTGAAGACTGTCAGAAAAATCTGAAACTCACACTCATAACTACATTATTATATCTGGCTACTTAATAGTTTTGGAGAAAAACTGATTTTAAAGAGAAAGTATTAAAATTTGTTGTTGATTTATTTGAAAAAACTATTACAGGTCCACATTCTTTTAGAACCTTTGAGGCAGATGTGTTTCATAATTTTTTAGATTTCACAAAGATAATAAGCTGTTTATTGGTCTAAAATGTGACCAATTACCAGTAAATTACTATTCCAAAAACAGGTCACAATTTTCTAAATGAGATAAATAAAACTCATTAGTGTCCTGACAGAATAAGTCTGCAAATTATTTTGCTACAGACACATGAAAAACTTGGTTGAACTCAGGGCCTGGTCATTGTCCTTGAGCTTTCTCAAGGCTACCACTTGAGCCACAGCACTACTTCTGGCTTTTTCTGTGAATGTGGTATGTGGTACCAAGGAATCAAACCCAGGGTTTCATGCACGCTAAACTAGCATTCTACCACTAGGACACCTCTCTGTCCTGTGAAAATCTTTTTCATACCTTTGGATAAACTTGTGATTGAAGATTTATCTTTTGATATTCAAGCCCCAGCTTTGAAGATGGCAGGGGTAGAAAACTCGGTGAGACTGTTATCAAACTGCTAAAGAGCCAGTGTAACAGCCATAAACAAAATCACCAGCAAGAAAGCTGGGCTGGATGGGGGAGATTCACTATTACAAAAATATCTGTTTAAGCCAGGTGTGGCAGCTCACACCTATAATCCTAGCAACTCAGGAGGCTGAGATCTGAGGATTGAGGTTCAAAGCCATCCTGAGCACTAAAGACCTGGAGACTCTTATCTCCAATTAACCACTAGAAAATATAAAGTGGGGCTATGGCTCAAAGGGTAAGCCAGTAGCCTTGAGCTGAAGAGCACAGGGACAGCGCCCAGGCCCAGAGTTCAAACCCATGATTGGAAAAGAAAATCCTTTTAATACCACTGTAATTCTAAAGAAGTAACTTGTGGTAAGTCCATGAAAAATACCAGTAGTGTACAACCATTTTCATAACGATTTGAAAAGAATAACATTTAAGTGTCTACCTGAATTTCCATAATGGAATTTTGAACATCAAACAAATGTATCTCCTTGTGGCAAGTGTGAAACACAGAGCCAGATACACGGAAGGAAAATCTACCCCACAGCTCACCTAACTTTCTAGCACGATGGAAACACAGGGCTTTGATGCTAAGTAGACCAATGTTCTAATCAGGACTCTACCATACAGGAAAGTTACACTCTGCAAACCTCCAGTTCCTTCACTTGAAAAACTGGCTAATAACTACCCACATCACTTCATTTTTAAGACAATGAAATAAAATAACATTAGAAGTCCATGACTTGCAAGTAGTAAATATTAATTTCCTCAACCTAAACTACTAGCATTTCTCCATGTCTATATACAGGAAAGAGGCAGAAACTTCTTTGCCTATGTAACCAAACAAATTAATTTTTTTTTGGGGGGGGGGGCGGATCAGAACTCTGGGCCTGCATGCTATCCCTGAGCTCTTTAGCTCAAGGACAGCGCTCAACCACTTTGAGCCACAGAGCCACTTCCGGCTTTCTGGTGGTTAATTGGAGGTGAAAGACTCCCAGTCTTTAGTGTCCAGGCTGGCTACTACTGCGATCCTCAAATCTCAGCCTCCTGAGTAGCCAGGATTATAGCCATGGCACCTGGCTCAAGCAAATTTTTATAACACAAAATCCACCATGGGGGGCCAGGAGTTTGGCCTAGTAGGAGAGTGCTTGCCAAGCATGCACAAAGACCCGGGTTCGATTCCTAGGTACCACATACATAGAAAAAAACTGGAAGTGGTCCTGTGGCTCAAGTAGTAGAGCTCTAGCCTTGAGAAAAGTCCAAGGACAGCGCTCAGGCCCTGAATTCAAGCCCCAGGACTGGCAAAAAAAAAAAAAAAAAACACCATGAAAAATGACTTTCAGGGGCCAGGAATTTGGCCTAGTGGTAGAGTGCTTGCCTAGCATGCACGAAGACCCAGGTTCGATTCCTCGGTACCACATACATAGAAAAAAGCTGGAAGTGGTGCTGAGGCTCAAGTAGTAGAGCTCTAGCCTTGAGAAAGCCCAGGGACAGTGCTCCGACCCTGAGCTCAAGCCCAGGCCTGGCAAAAATAAATAAATGAATAAATGAATAAATAAATAAAATGACTTTCAGGACTGGGAATGTGGCATAGTGGTAGAGTGCTTGACTAGCATGCATGAAGCCCTGGATTGATTCCTCAGTACCACATAAACAGAAAAAGCCAGAAATGGCACTGTGGCCGAAGTGGCAGAGCACTAGCCTTGAACACAGAGGTCAGGGGCAGAGCCCAAGCCCTGAGTTCAAGGCCTTGGACTGGCAAAAAAAAAAAAGGACTTTCAAATTTCAAAAAGCCAGTAAATGTGACAACAAATTTTTAAAATCAAAGAAGCTTCACAAACCAAAGCAGATTCTACTCATTCTATTTACTCTTCAAATACTCTTTTTTGTTTGCTATGTAACTATACACACACAGACAGGCAGACAGACACACAGACACACATACACACACAAATGGGTGAGAAACATTCTGCCATAATGAAAACTGAACCCTTTACCTACCCAAAAGCCTACATCTGTAGACAAGAGAAACTATTTCTAAATTAAGACGTTATCACGTACACACAACTACTATCCTACTCAAGAACCCACACAAATTTAAATGTACTTAGGGAAAAAAAAAAAGCATATAGTCCAAAATTACAAATCCATAAAGTAGCCACTAAGACTAATAGCTTGGACTAGGAATGTGGCTTAGTGGTAGAGGGCTTGTCTAGAATGCATGAAGCCTTGTGTTCCATTCCTCTATACCACATAAACATAAAAAGCCCAGGGGCGCCAGTGGCTCAGGCCTGTAATCCTACCTACTCAGGAAGCTTAGATCTGAGGATTGCAGTTCAAAACCAGTCTGGGCACTAAAGTACTCCAATTAACCATCAGAAAATCGGAAGTGGTGCTGTGGCTCAAGGGGTAGGACGGTGGCCTTGAGCTGAAGAGCTCAGGGACAATGCCCAGGCTCAGTCTTCAAGTCCCACAACTGCTTCTCCCTCCCTGCCCCCCCAAAAAAGGAAAGGAAAACAAGCAACAGCAGCTCCGGGACAGTGCCCTGACCCTGAGTTTAAGCCCCAAGACTAGAAAAACAAAAACAAAAACTGATCGCTTTAGGTAGATTATTTCATTCAATGCCTATTTAAATAGACATTTACATTCATTTATTGTGAAGTGTACAAAAACTGTGGGAGTCTTTGTTGCTCTTTATCCTACATTTATTTTAATGTCATTATGTAACGCAATAATTTTACAAGACACTGAAGTGCCTCAAAGCATAACAAGTTCTGAATTGACTCAATGCTTCACTGTTAACAATTTCTCCAAAGTTAGGCGCATAACTTAAACAACCTACATCACCACCACACCCAATTTAAGATAGCTAGGCAACTAAGGATCTCTCTTGTGCAAGGGAAAGCTGTCCCCGAATGCTGTTTTACTCCAAACCAACTAGTCATTGACAACCCTAGCAGAAACGATCCTTCAGGAACTTGTAGTTCCATCACCTTCAAGAACATCACTTGCCATATGTCTTTGCAGACGACAAAAAAATGGGAACCCAACATCACCCAAACATAAAATGTCTTGAAAATAATCTGTGTGCTAATTTGATGTGTTTAACGCGAGAATAATCAAAACTACATACAAATGGATCTACCACCTCATGACTACCTTCAAGATGAATGAAATGAGAGCTGAGCCCTTGGATGCTTGCACTTTTTCCGCCATAAACAGGAAACTCCAAAGGAAAGAAGACAGAGAAATTCCTATTTTTGCTAAGAGGAATAACGGCACAGCTTCCAACCCCCGCAGCGGGAGTGAACAAATGAAGAAGAAAAAAAAGAGAGAGAGAGAGAGAGAGGAAGTGACGGGAGTTGGAGGGCGGCTGGTGAGCTCACTTGAGAGTCCTAACCATGCCACCCAGCTCCAGGATGCCCCCAAACATCTGTAGCCACAGCTACCGACTGGGAAAGCGGGGATGTGATGGTGGGGGACGTGGGGGTTCTGAGTTGGGTCTCCTAGGCTCGGTTTCCTTTGCCAACTCTTCCCTCAAGTCCCAGTTCCCACCCTCCGCATCGCAACCCATCCCATCCCGCTCCCTCCATCTACAACACCCCAGAAAGCAGAGGCAGACCAGACAAAGGGGCAGCGGGAGGCTGCAAGAGGAGTCCAGAACAATGAGGGGAGTACGAAGCAAAACTCGCGCGGAGGACAAGGCGAGGGGAAGCGGCGGCGCGGAGGGAACCCGCTCCCCGGCCCGGGCCCCGCCGGCGGCGGCGGCGGACGCCGGGACGGACGCGAGGCCGGGCCGCGCGGGCGGTGTCTCCGGGACGCTGCCTCCTGGGCCGGCCGGGAGCCGCGGGGCCCGGCGGGGCCCGGAGGGACCCGGAGAGGCTGCCGGGGCCTGTGCCGGTCCGCAGGCGGCCGGCGGCCGGACTCACCGGCGTTCTGGTCTCGGGGCCAGAGGTAGTAAGTAGCTGGAATCACGATGAGCCCCACGAAGGAGGTGAGGAAGTAGAAGAAGGTGTTCCCGCTGTCATCGTACTGGAACTGCTGCCCCGCCATGGCTCCCCCTCCTCCTCCTTCTCGCTCCCCTGGCCGCCGCCGCCGCCACCACGACCCCGCTCCGCGCTCCGGCTCCCAGCGCCCTGGCCCCGTGTGGCGTAGCTCGGACGCCGCCGCTGCCTCTCCTCCCCGCCCCCACGCTACTCTCACAGACACGCCGCCGTTGCCGTCGCAAGCTCTCGCGAGAGGAGGTAGTGCCCGCCCCCTCCTAGTTCTCCCCGCCTCTGTCTGTTGCTACACGCTGGCTGAGGAAGACGTGGCTCGTGCAGCGACCGAACTCGGTGAGATCCCGCCCCCGAGCCCCGCCCCGTGAGGAAGCCCCGCCCCCTATTCCTAGTGGGCTCTTGCACGGGCCACGCCCCCTGGCCCGGAGCCCCTCCCGCTTCCGCCTCTACTTCCTTTCCCCACCAGCCTTCTTGGCGGCGGGCGGGTTCGCTGAGCTTAGGCACCCAGAGAAGGCTTTCCCGGCCTGTCAGTGGCCACGAGCTGCACATGCAGCTGCCCTCCAAGCTATTCGGAATGGAACGAGGATTCTCTCCCGTCTCTACCCTTCTTACTTACCCCCACGTTCGAATCCCCTCCTCCCACATTTTGGAAACAAGTGTCGATTTATGAGGAGGGGGGAAGAGGATAGTTTTGTGTGTAAAGTCTTTAAAAACTGCAGTCTGAGCGCCCAGGCCCGGAGTTCAAGCCCCCCGCCGACAAAAGAAAAGAAGCTGGGCCCCAGTGGCTCGCCCTGTAATCCTGTGCAGGGAGGCTGAGATCTGAAGATCATGGTTCAAAGCAGCCTGGGCAGGAAAGTGTGAGATTCTTTATCATAAACTAAGAGGGAAAAGCCAAAAGTGGTGCTGTGGCTCAAGTGGTAGCGCGCTATCTTTGAGCTAAAGAAGCTCAGGGATACGGCCCAGGCCGAAAGTTCAAGCCCCAGGACTGCCAAAAAAGAAAAAAAGCACTGATGCGATCCAATCCACATGCTCCCATTTTGCAGACTCCCCAGACCAACATAGATGGTGCTGTGTCGAGTTGCCAACGTTGTAAACGACCGCACAGTAGGCTAAGACCTTAATTCCTGTGCGTTGCTTAATTGTTATTTTTTTAAAAATGAAATAAAACAAAGCTATGTTCTCCTTGTAGATAAGGAAATTGAGCCTCAGAAAGTTTACCTAAGGTCATGTACACTAGAGAAGTCTTAGGGGTGCTGGGAGTTTGGCCTAGTGGTAGAGTGCTTGCCTAGCATGCATAAAGACCCAGGTTTAATTCCTCAATGCCACATACACAGAAAAAGCCAGAAGTGGTACTGTGGCCTAAGTGGTAGAGCACTAGTCTTGAGAAAAGTCCAACAACAGTGTTCGGGCCCTGAGCTTAAGCTCAGGACTGGCAAAATAATAATAATAAATAAATAAAATCCTAGGGATTCAAACCCAAATCTCTCTGATGCCACCAAGCCGGTGCCCTTAAATACTAAATCATGTTTCCCAAAGAGCAGCTAGCTGGAATCCCCCTGCAGGCTCTGGGCTAGTCTTCCCTAAGGAGGAGCAGTGGCTCTGGGAAGCTTTTCTCACTCACTCCCCCAACTATGCTATGCCTGAGACTGGTATCAGCTGGGCTACATCAGAGCACAGTCCCATGACAGCCTCTGCTGGGTCTGTCCCAGAATCACCCCTCGGTGAGTCAAAATTTTAGCCCACCCAACCAATCTCACCAGAGTGGTTGTGGAGATTAAAAGAAATAATTATGAACATACTTTTCAAAGGAAACATCAAGTATTGTGCAAATATTTCAACTGTATTTCACTATATTTTAAAGATTCCAATTAGACTTTATATTCTCTGCCCTAAATGGCTTTCACTGTTGAAGAAGAAATCCTCTTTTACTTTGTGTCTTCAAGTATTTATCATAATTTGTTATGCTTTCCTTCCTGATAATGTTCACATGTATTCTCTTTCAAATCGCCCATCTATTCACTTTGAAATAAAATTTCTGAAAATCATTTCCTATTCATTTCCCCCCTCACTTTTGTCTGCATAATATTTCCAAGGACTGTTTATTATGGGAAACAAGTAACACAGAACTAGGAGGAGCCAAGCTCCAGTGGTTCATACATTTAATCCTAGCTCATTCAGGAGGCTGAAATCTGAGAATCATGGTTCAAAGCTAGCCCAGTCAGGAAAGTCCAAGAGACTCATAGCTCCTATTAACTACTAAAAAGCCAGAACTGGAGCTGTGGCTCAAAATGACACAGCATTAGCCTTGAGCACAAAAGCTCAGGGACAATGCCCAGGCCCTGAGTTCAAGCCCCAGGATCAACACCAGATGGATAGAAGGAAAGAAAGAAAAGCCAGCCATTCGTGGCTTTTGATCCTAGCCACTCAGGAGGCTGAGATCTAAAGATCACAATTCAAAGTCTGTGAGCAAAGGAGTGGAGCTGTGGCTCAAGTGATAGAGCACAACCTTGAGCACACAAGTTCAAGGGCTGCCAGGCACAGTGGCTCATGTCTGAAATCCTAGCTACTCAGGAGGCTGAGATCTGAGGATCAAGGTTCAAAGCCAGGCTGGGCACAAAAAGACCTGAGACTCTTATCTCCAATAGAGTCTAGAAAATGAGAACTGGGGCTTGGCTCAAGGGTAGAGCAGTAGCCTTAAACGGAATAGCTCAGGGACATCGCCCAGGCTGAGTTCAAGCCCCATGACCCACCAAAAAAAAAAAAGTTCAAGTGCATTGCTTAAGCCCTGAGTTCAAGCCTGCCATACACACATGAAAAAAGTATAAGTACATTTTATTGTAGAATACAATAAAATCATACTTTCAATTAATTTCACTCAATTTCTTATTTATAGTGATGTTTTAACTCACATCTATTTCTTTTCTTTTTTTTTTTTTGCCAGTCAAGGCCCCTGGGCTTAACTCAGGGGCCTGGGCACTGTCCCTGAGCTTCATTTGCTCAAGGCTAGCATTCTACCACTTGAGCCACAAAGCCACTACCAGCTTTTTCTGTTTATGTGGTACTGAGGAATCAAACCCAGGGCTTCATGCAAGCACACTACCACTAAGCCACATTCCCAGCTCACGCCTATTCATTTTAGTGAAATAGTTAATGATAGTAAATGAACACAGAAGAAGCAAAGATACAAGCACATCTGTGACCAACAGCACTAGAATCTATTTTAATATTGTTTCTAAATGTGTCAGGGAATATATGAACTATACTTACATAGTTGCTTAGATTGTTTCCTCTCATGTATAGAAAGCCTATTTTAGGTTCCTTTCAATATTTGCTTTTTCCTTAGAGTAAATCATTCCTTTATTGTAGATCATTCTAGTAATGGCTCTGACTTACATTTATACATGCCAAGAACTTTTGTACAGTCAAAAATCAGCATTATTTGGTTTTCTGTCTAATGGGATTAGTTGCATAGACTAGAAGGAATCATATTAAGTAGGTATATGCAATTATTTCTACTCTCTTCCCATTTCCCCACACCTAAATACAGTACTCACCTCACCTGCAAGTGATTCCAAGCCCCCTAGTGGATGCACAGAGAGTACCAACCCTGCATATATTGTGTTTTCCTCATACTCACATGCACAAATGTAGTGCCTTTTCCATCTTAGCTAAGTGCTTACACATTGTGGCCATAAATTCTGCAGTTTAATATTCGGCAGCAAAGCAAATACGAATTTCTTTTCCTGTATTTGCCTTTCCACATTAAGTTGAGAATTTTCACCTTTTCATTTAAAAGAAGCACTTTATAAATTGGGCCTAGGGAACATGTCTGTAATCTCAGCACTCTGGAGACTAAGGTAAGAAGATCTCCAATTGGAGACCAGCCTGGACTACAGCAAGGATTTATCTGAAAAATAAATAAGCTAGCCAGGCGCAGTGGCTCATGCCTGTAATCCTAGCTACTCGGGAAGCTGAGATCTGAGGAACAAGGTTCAAAGTCATCCCAGGCATAAAAGGATTTGAGACTCTTATCTCCAATTAACCACAAGAAAATGGGAAATGGGGCTTGGCTCAAGGGTAGGATGGTAGTCTTGAGCTTAAGAGCTCAGGAACAGCACCCAGGCCTAGTTCAAACCCCAAGACCCACATAAATAAAGTAAATAAGGGTCAGAAGTTTTGCCTAGAGAGAGTGTGCTTACCTAGCATGTACAAAGACCCAGGTTCGATTCCTCAGTACCACATACATAGAAAAATCCAGAAGTGGTGTGTGGCTCAAGTGGTAGAGCGCTAATCTTGAACTCAGGCTCTGAGTTCAAGCCCCAGGACTGGCAAAAAAAAAAATTAAAAATAAAAAAAGTAGGGGCCAGGAGTTTGGCCTAGGGGTACAGTGCTTGCCTAGCACGCACGAAGACTTGGGTTCAATTCCTTGGTACCACATACATAGAAAAAAGCCAGAGGTGATGCTGAGGCTCAAGTGGTAGAGCTCTAGCCTTGAGAAAGTCCAAGGACAGTGCTCAGGCTCTGAACTCAAGTCCAGGACTAGATAAATAAATAAATAAATTTAAATAAAAAAAAAGTAAACTAGGTAGTGCCAGTGGCTCATGCTTGTAATTCTAGCTATTCCAGAGGTTTAATGTCTGAAGCTAAGGAGATATTTAAATGTAGAGGTGTGGCTCAAGTGGTAGAATGCCAGCCCTGAGCAAAAAAAAGGCCAAGCAAGAGCATGAGGTACTGAGTTCAAGCCCCAGTATCAGCAGAAAGAACTTGACTAATATCCTGTTTGGTAGAGCAGCCTGACCCTCCCTGACGTCCCAAACCTGACTCAAGCACATGATGAGAGTTACTAGGCAGCGCACTTGCGTTAACTGCCTTCTCACTAAAGCATATATAAGCAGCTGTGTAAAAACAAAGTTTGAGACCTTGATCAGAATACTGTCTTGATCTCCTTTCTCGTGTCTGTTTGTGTCTCTCATTCAGGTTTGCTCCTCCTCGAGTTCCAGTTGACTACCCTGCAGGCCGGGGCATATGTGTATGTAGATAGATAGATAGATAGATAGATAGATAGATAGATAGATAGAGCGCACAAATCGAATACGTTCCTATAAGGGAGATTTTCCTTCTTAAAAAAATTCAACAAAGAAATCTAAAATCTTCTACATATAATTTTTGTATTTGATAAGTAGAAATTTCTATAGAATTTTGTGGGGGGGTCATGGGGCTTGAACTAGGCCTGGGGGCTGTCCCTGAGCTCTTCAGCTCAAGGCTACCGCCCTACCCTTGAGCCAAGCCCAACTTCCCATTTTCTAAAAGTTAATTGCAGATCAGAATCTCAGGTCCTTTTGTGCCTGAGCTGGCTTTGAACCTTGATCCTCAGATCTCAGACTCCTGAGTAGCTAGGATTACAGGCATGAGCCACTGTGCCAGGCCTAGAATTTTTGTATTTAGTAAGTATAAATTTCCATAGAATAATTTCTGGCCCATACACTTCAAACAAGATTTCTCTTCTAGTATACCAATACTTCATGAGATGTACTCATATTATAAATCAATATTACAAAGCTTTTGAGTTTGTCCCTTGGTTAGAGAAAACATCCCTGAAAATGGAAACAACTACACACAAAAGCAAGTGTTAAACACATACATCTAATGCCTCTAAGAAGTGAGTAGCTATAGCCACTACACCATTCCTAGCTTCCACAGCTAACATCAGATTAGCAAGAGCTTCAATGTCTACCTCACATCTGTTCATAAACTAGCCAAGAAATTTCAACATCAGCAGCAATTTCCAGTCTACCAAAAGCCATTTGGTATGGTCTAACAGGTAAGGTAAGAGAACGTAGGCCTACAGATAGATTCATTTCAGTCCAGCTCTCAATTTCTGATTCAGTAGAAAATTTGGCAAGATAGCATATGTGTTAAAGGAGTGAATAAATTTGCCCTTCAGGTGAAGTTATTGTCTTACTTTGATAAGTAGACAATGGCCTCACCTAAATAACATCTCAGACACACAACCCTTCCAGCAACCAGTGCAGGAAGCCAAACCTCTGCCATAACTTGCTGCAGAGGTGGAAGACCTCAGGACCCTACCCTTATAAGGTATTTGATACCTAAGAGAAACAGTTATGCTTCTTTCATTTATTTATTTAGTCATGGAGCTTGAATTCTGGGCCTGGGTGCTGTCCCTGAGCTTTTCAGCTCAAGGCTACTGCCCTACCCCTGGACCCACAACTCAACTTCCCATTTTCTAGTGGTTAATTGGAGATAAAAGTCTCAGAAACTTTAGTGCCCGAGCAGGCTTTGAACTGTGATCTTCAGATCTCACCCTCTTGAGTGCGCTTGAGCCACCGCACTCACCTAAAGAGCTATGTTTCTTGTATGCCTTCTACATACTGCCTGTGGCCATCTGCCTGCATTGATGTTTGTATGGCCCACAAACAATGCTATATCCAAACAGTCTTTGGTAGTAAAAAGGTCTGCCATTCCTGCAACATCAAGACTTAGTCAAGGACTATCAGCCCTCCCTCCACTCCCCACCCCCACTTCTAAATCAGGATCCGCCAGCCACATGTGCTCCCTAAACCAATGACAGAGCATGCCCCACTTTTTATTAGCTTGCCTCCAGCTTCTCCATGCCAACAACCTACATTTAGAGCATACCTAAAGCCTTGCCTCTTTTCTCTACTTTCTTGCCTGGCTTTGCATCTCTGGGAAAAGCAAAGCGAATCCCTTGGTATGGAAAGCTGTGAATCAACAGCATCTCTTTGTTCCTATTTGGGTGTTTATCATTTATTTCTTGCATAAGAAGATGCTATATAGCTCAGGCTAGCCTTTAACTCATAATGCCTCAACCTCCCAAGTGTTGGCTGGGCTTGAAGGTATAAACCACTACATATCGGGCCTTATGAATTACTCTTAACAATTGCTAAGTACTCTATAGACTATTATATAATCTACATGAATGTTAAAATGGTATGCCAGCGCCTACATCTCATTAAAACCTGAAGCATTAGCCAGGTGCAGTAGCTCATGCCTATAATCCTAGCTACTCAAGAGCCTGAGATCTGAGGATCAAGGTTCAAAGCCAGCCCAGGCACAAAAGGACCTGAGACTCTTATCTCCAGTTATCCTCTAGAAAAGAGGAAGTGGGGCTTGGCTCCAGGATAGAGAAGTAGAGAAGTAGCCTTGAGCTGAAGAGCTCAGGGACAGCACCCAGATTGAATTCAAGCCCCCCCCCCAAAAAAAACCCTGAAGTATTTAGGGGAATAAAAACATAACTAACCTGAGACTGCTCTATAGATTTTTTTTTTTAATTCAGGATCTAAAAACTGTTCTTCTCCATCAAAGATTACTAACTGGATCCTTACAACTAACCTTTTGTATTTCTATTCATATGGCATGCCCTGTTCACATGGGTGAGAAATAACTACCAAATCTGTCTCATAAGTAATACTTCTCAATTTTTTTCCTTTTTTGTCATGATTCATAGCAAAAAGTTTATTTTACATTATGGTTTAGTATATTATTGAAAAGTGTGATTTTAAAAAATATTTAACCTTCAAAAAAAGCATCTTAATAAGTATTTAATCAAACATTCTTTGGATTACAAGGTGAGAATCTTCTAACACAGTTCTCAAGCTCTGGTTGAATGAAAATCAACTGGGAAGCCAGGCAGAGTGGCTTCGCACCTATAATTCTAGCTACTCAGGAGGCTGAGATCTGAGGATCTCAGTTCAAAGCCAGTCCCGGCACTAAAGTCCATAAGACTTTTATGTCCAATTAACCACCAGAAAACTGGAAGTGGTGCTGTGGCTCAAGGGGTAGAGCGATAGCCTTGAGCTGAAGAACTCAGAGCCAGTGTCTAGACCCAGAGTTAAAGCTCTATGACCAAAAAAAAAGAAGAGAAAGAAAATTAACTAGGAGACTCCTTAAAACCCAGCTGTGCCAGCTACCACTGGCACATCTATATACAATCCTAGTTACATGGGATGCAATTTGACACCAGCTCAGCTCAATAGGGTTTGAGACCCATTCTCAGTCGAAATGTGGGTGCAGTGGCATATACTTGTCATCCTAGCTTCATGGTAGATTGAGAATGGGAAAATCAAAATTCCAGGTTATAGCTACTCACTTCCTAGAGACATTAGATATATGTATTTAACTTTTACTTTTGTGTCCGAAGGAAGAAACGTCTGAGAGATTTCTCAACAGAAGATAAATGTGGTAGTGTGTACTTGTCATCAGTGCAACAAAACAAGACTGTATCTTAAAAATAACCAGCAAAACACAGAGCTGGAGACATGGCTTAGGGTTAGAGCACTTGCCTAGCAAGTACAAGCCCTCTGGGTTCAGACCCCTTCTGAGAAAACAATGCCAGCACCACACACACACACACACACACACACACACACACACACACACACACCCCACACTTACAGTCAGACATGGTCCAAGCCAAGCCAGGCAAAAGGTGAGCTCTATTGGAATGGCTCAAATGGAAGAGTTCTTGTCTAACAAGTGTAATATCTTGAATTCAAATATTACTACCTGCTTTCCTGCCCGCTCAATCACTTAAATAACTCAAAAGATTTTTTTAAAATTCAGAAGCCACCCTCTATGCAAATTATGTCAGAATTGATATACTATTTCAGAATCAATATACCAATTATATCAGAATTGATATGATTGCTGTAGAGGGTGATTTAGTAGCCAAGTTTTAGGGCCAGTACAATCACTTATATAAGGGAAGCTTCTCTTCATGTTGAAACACATTTCAGTTTCTTCCTCTTGCAACCAACTCCCATAACCATGGCAACCTGTTTCTTGGGGAGTGCTGGAGAGGGTTGAGGGCTTAAGTGTTGGGGAGATAGAAGTTCAATTAAATCCACCTCAGGGCTCTGAATCTACTCGAACAGGAGCTAATCAGCTTTTAAAGACTAACAGATCAGGAATTCTCCCCTAATAACCTGAAGTCGGTTGGCTTCAGGGATTCTCCTCCAAGCCATAGCCAGCACTTTTCAAATTTTAATATGTATATATGAATCGCCTGAGGGCTTATTAAGATAGGTTCTGATTCAGATCTGGAATGGAATTCTGTAATTTCTGCATTTCCAACAAATATCAGGGGATAGTGAGGCTGGTGAACCAGGACCTCCCTTTAGTGTAGCAAAGCTATGGGCTCTAGCTCCCCAAAACTGAGTGTTAATGAATAAAAGCAGCAAATGTACTGCCAGGAAATATGCTAAGATAAAAAGGGACAATGAGCAGGTTGGGGTGGCTCACGCCTGTAATCCTAGCTACTCAGGAGATTGAAATCTGAGGATCCTGGCTCAAAGCCAGCCTGGGCACTAAAGACCAGGAGACTCTTATCTCCAATTAACCTCTAAAAAACGGGAAGTGGGGCTTGGCTCAAGGGTAGGGTGGTAGCCTTGAGCTGAAGAGCTCAGGAACAGTGTCCAGGACCAGAGTTCAAGCCCCATGACCCACAAAAATAAAAAGGGTAGGGGGAGACAGTGACTGTCATGTAATCGGGATGTTCTAAATACTATTTAGATGCTCTAAATTGTATCTAAAATATACTATCTGGAAAAACAAGAATGGAAAGAATTAGAAATCATATTGATAAAATAGGTTTGTGATAGTAAAGGTTAAACTCTTGAGTGTGTAATGATAATATGGAAAGATCTAACTAGGCTAATAAAAGAAAAATAGAGTGGTACAAAGGAAAGAGAATGGACTTCCAACACACATTAAAACTTCAAAATGAAGGGGTGAGAGGGAGGAGAATGCAGTCAAGAATTTATTGTATATACCACAAGATTAAGGAAAAAAAGAGAAGGGATGGGTGAAAGGGAGACAAAAATTTTGAAAGGAGTAACAAAAATCAAGATGTATTATGCACACATACTGCTTTGCTAAATCGCTAAATAGTTCAATATATACCCTACAAAATTTTCAAAAGTGAGGAAAGGGTAGGATTGGGTTGGGTAAGAATGTTGAAAGAGGTAATATTGGTCAAGATGCACTGATTTCACAAACTGCTTTGTCAAATGGCAACTCCTTTATACAACTACTTAAAGTTAATAAAATACATTTAAAATGTTTTATTGTTCGGCCGTGAGTGTAGCCTAGTTGTAGAGTGCTTGTATATCATGCATGAAGCCCTGGATTCGATTCCTTGGTACCATATACACAGAAAAACACTGGAGTGGTGCTGTGACTCAGGCCCTGAGTTCAAGACCCAGGACTGGCAAAAAATGTTTTATTATTATTATAAAGGGTTGCTATATTGTTATTATAAATTTTTATTGTTTACATTGTACAGAGGGGTAACAGTTTCATAAGTCAGGTAAAGAATACATCTCTTTTTGGACAATGAATAAAAATATTTTTAAAAATTAAGCCTGATTTTTTTCTACTTATGTGACCTTTGCCAAATGATTTAATTTCAGCTGTAAGCTGAGAATCCCTTTTCCTACTTCATAAAGTTTTGTTCCTTGATAAGTGAGTTAACATATGAAGGTTCTCAGTAAAAGACTGCTACTAATTTAAATATAGCCCAAGTGTATAATGCTTCACCAAATGTACTTTTTTTTTGCCAGTCCTGGGCTTGAGCTCAGGGTCTGAGCACTGTGCTTGGACTTTCTCAGGGCTAGAGCTCTACCACTTGAGCCTCAGCACCACTTCTGGCTTTTTTCTATGTATGTGGTACCAAGGAATTGAACCCGGGTCTTCGTGCATGCTACGCAAAGCACTCTACCACTAGGCCAAACTCCTGGCACCACCAAACGTACTTTTATTCATCCAAACTTATGTGTTGTTATTGAATTTTCTTATTGCTTTCTGCCACGGCTGTGATACAGTTTGGATCTAGAATGTCTCTGAAAGGCCCATGTGTGGAAGAATAGGACTTTGAAGAATTGAATAGATCATAATGATTCTGATCTCATCACTTGATTTGTCCACTGATAGGTTCATAATTGAATGGACTATTGGGAGGTGGTAGAAAACTATAGGAGTGAACCTAGTTGGAGGAAGTAGGTCACTGAAGTCATGACCTTGAAAGGTATGCCCTGTTTTAGCTCTCTCCCATCTCTCCCTGCCTTTTCCCCTTTCTCCCCCCTATGGTGAGCTGCTCTCCTCTACCACATGTATCCTGGCCATGATGCCAAGAGTCAAAATAAATCTTTACTCTTTTAAGCTGTTTTTCTTAGGAATTTTGTCAAGGTAACGGAAAGTTGACTATTGCTGGCTGATTCTGTTGTAACCCTGAGAATCACACTCAGGAGTATGTGGAGCGACCATTGCTTGTGTCCTCGTAATCACTATTGCCACTATAGAAATGCTGGAGCCTTTGCATCTTTTTATTTTTTTGCCAGTCCTGGGCTTGAACTCAGGGCTTGAACACTGTCCTTGGACTTTCTAAAGGCTAGAGCTCTACCACTTGAGTCACAGCGCCACTTCCAGCTTTTTTTTATGTATATGGAATCAAACCCTTGAACCCAGGTCTTTGGCAAGCACTCTACCACTAGGCTAAACTCCTGGCCCTGGAGCCTTTGCATCTTGATTGCTGAAATGCATGTCCTTGTTCAATAGCAACAGCAATATACTTGAATATTACCTATGTTATTAGTTTAGAAGTTGGTAATGACAGTAGGGTCTTCTTCTCAGGTGTTGGAACAAAGGAACAAATAAGAAAATCCACAGAAAAGATTCTTAGCTAGGAATGTAGCTTAGTGGTAGAATGCTTGCTTAACTGGCACAAGGTTCTGACTCCATTCCCAGCACACACAAAAAAGAACAAAAGTCTTGAGTATCATCAGGTAGTAGAATATTCAGCTCACACACATAGGCATTTTCTCCCCAGGGTCAACTTTCTCTCTCTCTCTCTCTCTCTCTCTCTCTCTCTCTCTCTCTCTCTCTCTCTCTCTCTCTCTCTCTCTCTCTCTCTCTCTCGTCGGTCATGGGGCTTGAACTCTGGGGCTGGGAGCTGTCCCTGAGCTCTTGGCTCAAGGCTACCTCCCTGCCCTTGAATACAGAGTCATTTCTGGTTTTCTGGTAGTTAATCGGAGATATGAATCTCATGGACTTCAGTGTCCTTTCGACTGAGATCCTCAGCTCTCAGCCTTCTGAGTAGCTAGGATTAGAGGCATGAGCTACCTCGCCTGGCTTAAACTTTCTATGGAGAGCTGCTCATTACCTCCTACTGAAACAAAACCATGCTGTTAGTGACACAAACACTTGTCATACTGTAAATATAGCAGCCCAGCTCATGCCATCCTCAATCAGGTTTAAAAACTAGGAACTCTAACCACATCCAGTTTCCACGTGACAAAAAGAGGGTTTAGAGAGATTAATAGTCTTTGTTTCCTTATAAAGAAGCCATGAAGGTCAAATCAAATTACATTAAAATTAAAGTAGCTAGGGGCCAAAAACGTGGCCTAGTGGTAGAATCTTGCCTAGCCCTGGGTTCAATTCCTGGGTACCACATACCCAGAAAAAGCCAGAAGTGGTGATATGGCTTAAGTGGTAGAGCCTAGCCTTGAGAAAGCCCAGGGACAGTGCCCAGGCCCTGAGTTCAAGCCCTAGAACTGGCAAAAGAAAATTAAAGTAGCTATAATTTATCCAATTACATATTTGTAACCACAAAGCATCATACAAAAGCATTTCTGCATATATTATTCCATTTACACAAAAGAACTTTGAAAAGTTATAAAGTGGTATGAAAGTACACCACTTGTGGCTTTTGGACACCAGTTCCATTTCTCTCTGTTTCTGAATGCTTACTAGCAAAATGAAGGGCATTTCCAGCACATACCTCATACATGTTGAAAAGATTGCATAAAGACCGAGCAGAACAATTTATATTTGTAATCTCAGCTACTCAAAAAGCTACCCAAGGAAAACTGATAGGCAAAAATCAGAGACACCAGCTAAAAAGAAAAAGAGTTGGGGGAATTATGTAGTCAGTGCATTGTTTTTTAGACTGGAAATCATTTTGTTTTAAGAGTTAATAATGAAAACCATATTAAAATTGAATAAAATATGAAATATAAAAAAGAAAAAGGGTTGGGGATGTCGTTCAGGATAGAATGCCAGCCTAGCACTAGCCTTGCATTCAAACCTTGTATAAACGCTTGCGCACAATATGCTGCAGGAAAGTTGTTTGCTCAGTGCCTACATTTTGTCAGCAAAATTCAACTTGTTCAGATGTATATACAAGGTTATCTCTCAAAAATAACACGCTCCCTCTGCCATCACTTTTCCTTCCTGCTTCATTTTGCTGGGTATCACCATTTTTGGAGATCATATTGACTTATTTGCTTTCTGCCTACTGCATTAGAATCAAATATTTGTGAAGACAGAATTTGTCTGACCTGGTTATCTCTGCATCCCTAGCACCTAGGCCATAGTAAATGCTCTACAAATATTTGTTGAATGAATGCACCTATCTGTTAGAATAGTTGTCTTCATTATCTAAGGTTCCATACACACATGACCTTCTACATCACCTTGGGTGTTAAAAATATTCTCACCCCAGCAAGGTAAAACACATGTATAGTCTCAGCAACTCAGGAAGCAGAGGTAAGAGGATCCTTCAAACTCAAGAGTTTGGGGCTAGCCTGGGTAACATAGCAAGACCTTGTCTTGAAAGATATAGAAAAGAAAAGAGAGAGAGAAAGAAAAGAAGAATGAGGGAAAAGGGGGAGGAGAGGGAGGGAGAGAGAGATAGAAAAGAGAAGAAAGGGGAAGGAAGGGAGGGAGGGAGGGAGGGAGGGAAGAAAAGTAAAGAAAACAGTAACAGTTGCAAGAAGTACTTAAAACAGGTTCTTCCAATCTTCCGGGGAATTCATCTATAAGATGAGAATACCTTTTCCTACTTCATAAAGATTTGTTTCTTGATAAGTATGAAAGTTATAAGTTCTCAATAAAAAAAAAGACTGCTCTCAGTATTTAAATAGAGCCTCTAGTATGGAGGCCTACCAGCAGATGGCAATCAAGGAATACAAAATTGGACCTTATACTTATCAAGATTTTGGTAAATAAATGTATGCCTAAGGTGGTTAATGGGTTCGGTAAAGAACCGGGATTAATGGGTTCAGAAAGAACCGAGATTAATGGGTTCAGAAAGAACAGGGAATAGTGGGTTTGGTAAAGAACCAGGAATAGTGGGTTCAGGAGATTCCAAAAACCGGATATTGTAGCCAAAGAAAAGGTTTTTGCAGTTGTTAAATGTGAATAATGAGTTCAGAAGAACTGCATGTTTAGAGTAAAAGATTCACTTAAAGCTAATGGTACTGAAATAAAAGATTCCATGGTTAAGGCTTATGTGGATATGATAGCAAAAGTAAGTCCCTGGTTTTTGGATGAAGGACTTCTTAATGTACCACTGTGGGATTTACATAAGTTAGATTTGGAAAAGCATTAAGACAGGGAGACCTCCGTGAGGAACATTTCCTATGTGGCAACTTCTCCGGGAGTGCTTGCTTTCGTCCAAAGAGTTAAACGACGGGTGGAAAGAAGCATAGAGACAAGTTAGCTATCCACAAGTTAGCTAAGAGTAGAAGCGATAGAAATGGGGGATGAGTGGGGTTTTCCAGTGTTGGAGGATCAAAGTCAGGCGAGATTTGTCAAAGAGTTCAATGAAAAGTCCTACCTCAGGGTATGGCTAACTGCCCCACAATCTGTCAGGGATATGTTGATGCAGCCATTAAGCCCCTTAGAGAAAGCTATCCTGACATAACGGTAATACATTATATGGATGATGTCTTATTAGCACACCCCAATTTAAATTTACTTTTACAACTTTTTGGCTTGATGTTAGATATGTTAAAGAGTCATGGACTTCATATAGCTGAGGAAAATGTACAATCAGGTTCTTCCATTCTGTATTTGGAATATCAAATTATGGATACATGTATTAAGCCACAAAAATTCAAATTGCTAAAGATAAACATTACTTTAAATGATTTTTCAACATCTCTTAGGGGATGCCAAAAATTATAAAAACAGACAATGGTGTGGCATATACATCTGCTTCCTTTGTTCAATTTTGTGCAACTTTAGATATTGTTCATAAAACAGGTATTCCTTATAATCCTCAAGGACAAGGGATAGTAGAGCGTGCACATCAGACATTAAAATTGTTGCTTTTAACCTTTAGTATTGTGGAAAGATAGTTTTTCTGGACCAGACCCTGTCCTCATGTGGGGGAGAGGAAGTGTGTGTGTTTTTTCACAGGATTCTGATAGTCCCATTTGGGTGCTGGAGAGACTGATACATCAGACGGTGGAGGCTCCTCAGAAGCATGTCAGTCAAGATGAAGGCTCTTCTACTTAGCACGAGTGCGGCAATGATGCATGACCCTATCAACGTCGCTGAGGACCACGCTGCTGGACTGGATGTCAAGGATCCTCAAGAGCTAATTTTGTGGCTCAGTCATCTTTTATCAAAATGCAACTGAGGACTGGAATTGTTATGCTTAATCAACAAGTTGATTTATTGCAAGAACAATTGGATATTCTGGAGCAGGTAATGAGCACCTCTTGTGTAGGTGCCTATTCCGGATTCTGCTTGATGGGAGTACCATATAACAATTTCAGTCGAGCGGTTAATCTGTCTAAAGTACTTGGACGTAACATGGAATGCTCAGGTTGATAACTTGGCAGCCTCTCTACGTACACAAATAATCAGACACATGTTGATATTCCAACCTTGGGTGATTGGACATGTTTATTTGAGACTGTTTTGGGATTTGGTCAAAGGTGGACAGGATTGATTGGCTTGGGTTTGTTTTTTATGTGTTATAATTGTAATATGTCTATACTGCTTGTGTAAAATAATGCAAAGTCAATGTAGACAGCAAATGCTGATACGACAGATGTTTGCAGCCATGGAAACAGGTGCCTTCCCTCAGGTCTGGCTTGCTTAAATGGACGGCTGGTAGTCAGAGACGGGTAAGTCCCAGTTGTTAGCCTATCAACCTAAGACAGGAGCCAAGAGTACTTGGTGATCCCATGACAGGTAAGAAGACTAACGAGCTTGCAGACACCTAAGACAGGCACAGTCGATCTGATATGATGGTAGCCCCACATATCCTAGGTCTTCTCCTTTTTTTTCCTTTCTTTTCTTTTCTAAAGTAAAAAAGGGGGAGATGTTGGAGACCATTGCTTTCAGCCTCCTGAGAAAGTAAAATTATAAGATGGCACCTGGCAGCTCACCAATGAGTCAGTACTTGCTGACCAGGAAGTTTCCTTGCATTTGTTGGTTTGTTTCTCCCATGCTTGTGGATAGAGTGGATCGCTAGATTTCTTCCAGGTTTGTTTGCTGCTTTGCAGATGACCTTTACTGTGATTGGCTGCTTAAGAATATAAACAGTGTGAGATTTCCAGGGAAGGGAGGAGAAAGGAGAAAGGAAGAGAGAAGGGAGAAGGGAGAAAAGAGGGAGAAAGGAGAAAAGAGAAGGAAAAAGGAGAGAGGCAGAGAAGAGAGGAGAGAGAAATAAAAGACCTCTGCTTGCAGCGATTTGAGTCTGTGATCATTCCCAGTCCGCCTCCAAAGTGACGTGTCGTTGGGGCGGGCAGCGACAGGTGGTTAAGTTTTTTTTTTTTTTTTTTTTTTTTTGCCAGTCCTGGGCTTGAGCTCAGGGCCTGAGCACTGTCCTTGGACTTTCTCAAGGCTAGAGCTCTACCACTTGAGCCTCAGCACCACTTCCAGCTTTTTTCTATGTATGTGGTACCAAGGAATCGAACCCAGGTCTTCATGCATGCTAGGCAAGCACTTTAACCACTAGGCCAAACTCCCGGTCCAAGTTTTTTTGTTTGTTTGTTTTTTTTTTTTTGGTCGGTTGTGGGACTTGAACTCTGAACCTAGGTGCTGTCCCTGAGGGCTTCAGCTCAAGACTACCACCCTACCCCTTGAGCCACAGTGCCACTTCCGGTTTTCTAGTGGTTAATTGGAGATGAGTCTCACAGACTTTTTAGTGCGGGGGCTGGCTTTGAACTGCCATCCTCAGATCTCATCCTCCTGAGTAGCTAGGATTACAGGCGTAAGCTACCTCATCCTACTTAAAGTGATAAGTTTAAGATGCACAAAACACTGTATCACACACAAAGCTGTAATTTTTAAAAATGATACAGACAAATATGTATTTTTCTACCTGCACCCAGCTCATTCCTATAATCCTAGTTACAGGGAATCCTGGGAAGCTTGAGCTCAGAAGGATGTGGCTCAAGGCCAACCTAGGCATGCTTGTCCCTCCCTTCTCAACACATAGCAGGGTGTGGTGGTACATGCCTGCCACCCTAGCTACATGGGAGGCTAAAACTGGAAAGATCAAGATTGTAGACCAGCCTGGTAAAAAAAAAGATCAGGAGACTCCATTCAATGGAAGAAGGAGGACATGGTGTCCTGTCATCCCAGCTACAACAGAAAGAGAGAAACAGGAGGACTACAGTCCAGTCTTGAGTCCAGGCAGGAAGTGAGACTTTATCTCAAAAATAAATCAGGAAGTGTACAAAAAGGTAGGAGGCATGGCTCAATGATAAAGTTCCTTCCTACCAAGCACAAGGTCCTAAGTTTAAATCCCAGTACTATTAAAAAAAAAATTAGGGGCTGGGAGTTTGGACTAGTGGTAGAGTGCTTGCCTAGCATGCACAAAGACCTGGGTTCAATTCCTGAGTACCATATACATAGAAAAAAGCCGGAAGTGGTGCTGAGACTCAAGTAGTAGAGCTCTAGCCTTGAGAAAGTCCAAGGACACTGCTCAGGCCCTGAGCTCAAGCCCCAGGACTGGCAGAAAAAAAATTGGGACAGGTGCAGTGGCTCATGCCTGTAATCCTAGCTACTCAGGAGGCTGAAATCTGAGGATTGCGATTTAATGCCAGCCCAGGTACTAAAAACTGTGAGACTCTTATCTCCAATTAACCACTAGAAGACCAGAAGTGGGGCTATGGCTGAAGGGGTAGGACGATGGCCTTGAGTTGAAATGCTCCCAGGCCCCAAGTTCAAGCCCCATGACCAAAAAAAAAAAAAAAAAAAAAATTGACTGGGAGTTTGGCCTAGTAGTAGACCCTGGTTTGATTCCTCCATACCACATATATAGAAAACGCTGGAAGTGGCGCTGTGGCTCAAGTGGTAGAGTTCTAGCCTTGAGAAAGCCCAAGGACAGCACTCAGGCCCCGAGTTCAAGCTCCAGGACTGGCAAAAAAAGTTAGCCTGGTGCTGGTGGCTCTTGCCTGTAATCCCTCCATTTGCCAGAATTATGGTGTTCACAAAGAGTTTCAGTGTGGCAGACATGGCCCCAAATTAATATTTGTTCATATTTTTGTGAAGTTGAGGCAGAGAATTTTTTTTATTTTTTTTATAGTAATTAGTAAAAGGGTTACATGGTGTTTGCCAGATAGAAGGTGCATTAATTCACATACATTGATACCCTTTCACATGTCTTGGTACCCATTTCCCTCCCCCCCTGAGGCAGAGAATTTTAGTTCACAGTTTACAGTTCAAGTATGTTTGTTGGCATAATAAAAACTCTTTGAGGTTGGGAATGTGGCTTAGTGGTAGAGTGCTTGCCCAGTATGCATAAAGCCCTGGGTTTGATTCCATAGAACCACATAAACAGAAAATAATCAGAAGTAGCTCTGTGGCTCAAGTGTTAGAGTGCTAGCCTTGAGCAAAAGAAGCTCGAGGACAGTGCCCAGGCCCTGAATTCTAGCCCCAGGACTGTCAAAAAAGAAAAAGAAAAAGGAGAGAGGAAAAGGGAGAGAGGGCGAGAGAGACCCCAGATTCTGATAAGTCATTGTAGGAAGTAATTAACCTATCTTTTTATTTTTGGACGATATTTCTACCGAAAAATCTTATACAGTGCTTTAAAAATAAAGCTTGTCAAGCACAAGTGGCTTATGTTTGTAATCATAGCTATACTGGGGGCTGAGACCTGAAGATCATGGTGCAAAGTCAGGCCAGGCAGGAAAATCAATGAAACTCTTGTCTCTAATAGTCATCAAAATACTAGAAGTGGAGCTGTGGCTCCAGTGATAGAGTACTGGTCTTGAACAAAAAGCTCAAGGACAGTATAGTACCCAGACTATGAGTTTAAGCCCCAGGACTGGCACCAAAATATCAATCAATCTCAGGGGCTGAGGATATGTGTCAAGCAGAGTGACCACCTAACAAGCATAAGGCCTTGAATTCAAATTCCAGTACACACACATACACACACGGGATCTGAAACGTTCAGGGGAATGGTCACTGCTTAACAAACACTATAAATAGTAAATAATATTTTTTCTTGGATTCCCACTCTGTATTGTGCAACACTTCTGGAATCAGATAAAATATTAAGCCCCAAATTTTCAGATGAGAGGTGGATCAGTAAGATTCATTAGTTGTCAAGGCTATTGAGCAGAAAGAAGTTGAGCTGGAATTTTCATCCAGGTCTATTGGGTAACTGTATAATTGCTGATTTTTTTAAACAAATAATGTTAAACATTGCAAGATTTCTAGCTCATTCAGAAATTTCACAAAATCATCTGGGAGAAGTTGTTTAAAATATAGAGGCCCCTTCCATGTCTCTAGAGATTGAAATATCCTATAGGGTCCAGGAATCTGAGTTTCATTATCAATGTCAACTACATTGACAAAATGCAAGCCCAACCCAATGACTTTAATCTCTCATAAGAACATAATTAAAGTCTAGACCACTTTCTCGGGGAGGGGGGAACACAACAAAACAACAGCAACAACAACAAAACATATGTTATAACCCCCAACTTGGGCACAAGAGATTTACACCTGTACTGTAATTGTTACAGCAACAGACTAGCACAGATCAAGACAACTTTTTTGCCCTCATTCGCCATTCCTGGAGTTTGAACTCAGGGCCTGGGCACTGTCCTTGAACCTTCTCAAGACTAGTACTCTAACACTTGAGCCCACAGCATCACTTCCGGCTTTTTCTGTTTATATGGCACCAAGGAATGGAACCCAGGGCTTCGTGCATGCTAGACAAGCACTCTACCACTAGGCCACACTCCCGGCCAAGACAACTTTTTAGAGAGGATAAAAAGGGTTATTGCCAACATCCTAAACCAGGCTAGTACCAGAAAGAAGTTTGGATGGCAAGGTAGGGGAGACTTTGGGTTTTATACTAGCTGGTTACACACAAAAATAGGCATTAATCAACTATGTGAAAGGTCAGGGGGCTAAAGTCACCTTCTCACTAGGTGGGCAATTCCTTTCAGTTGTACAGAAATTATGACATCAGGTTACTACCTCTATTGGATTATTATTAAAAAATGCCCCATTTAGTATGCCCCCACCCCACATTCCAGCAACAGCCAGCCCAGCTGGCCACATTCTGGCAACTGGACGCTGGAAAGTCCAGGAAGGGCTTTTGTCTACTTCATAATCTTAGCAACTCAGCAAGCTGAGATCTAAGGAGCTCAGTTGGAAGCCAGCTCAAGCAGGAAAGTCCATGAGACCTTTATCTCCAATTAACTGCCAAAAAGCCTGAGGTGGAGCTGTGGCTCAAAGTGGTAGAGCACTAGCCTTGAGCACAAGAAAAGCTAAGGGATAGTGCTCAGGCCTTGAGTTCAGACCCAAGTATCAGTACAAAGTTAATTACTTAATTAAAATATATCAAATTAAAAATAAAATCAGCCCCCCAATTTTTATACAACTTTAGAAGGCTGACGAACACTTACACTAGGTGCGTGGTGTCTCCGCCCCATTTAAGACCAGCTCCTTCCTTTCCCCTCCAAGAGATGTCGCTCTTTAACCTCAAATTGCCCCAAATACCAGATTCTTTTTTCTTAGCCACAAAGAGAATTTCCCAGGAAAATGGGCTTGAAATAAGATGCCACCTTTCTTGTAAATTAGACACTGGTGGCTCATACCTATGTCTTAGCTACTTAGGAAACTAATAGCTGAAGATTGTGGTTGAAAGCCAGCCAGGCAATAAAAGTCCATAAGACTCCATCTCCAATTAACCAGAAATTTGCCCAACTAGAGGTAGTGGTACTGTCAGCCAAGAACAAAAAAAGCTGGAAAAAAAACGTGCTAGGCACTAAGTTCAAACCCTGGTACCAACACACACACACACACACACACACACACTCTTAAGTTGGGACAGAATAAACAGTTTCATATATAATCATCATGAAAGTGAATCTGGAGGTATATTAAACAGTTGTGATTAAAGAGTAAAGACCAGATTAAGAGTTTTTTGGGGGTAGGTCGTGGGGCTTGAACTGGGTGTTGTCCCTGAGCCCTTCAGCTCAAGGCTACCGCCCTACCCTTGAGCTAAGCCCCACTTCCCATTTCCTAGAGGTTAATTGGAGATAAGAGTCTCAGGTCCTTTTGTGCCCAGGCTTGCTTTGAACCTCAATCCTCAGATCTCAGCCTCCCAAGTAGCTAGGATTGCAGGCATGAGCCACCGCACCTGTCCCAATTTTTTTTATTGCCACTCCTGGGGCTTGAGTTCAGTGCCTGAGCACTGTCCTTGGGCTTTCTCAAGGCTAGGGCTACTACTACTTGAGCCACAGCACCATTTCCAGCTTTTTTCTGTATATGTAGTACTGAGGAATCAAACCTGGGTCTTTGTGCATGCTAGGCAAGCACTCTGCCACCAGGCCAAACTCCCAGCCCTTCCTAGTTAATTTTTGAGATGAAGTCTCACTTCCTGCTCGGACTCAAGACTGGACTATAGTCCAGGCTAGATTAAGAGATTTTCTTTTTCCAGTCCTGGGCTTGAGCTCAGAGCCTGAGCCCTGTCCTTGGACTTTCTCAAGGCTAGAGCTCTACCACTGGAGCCTCAACACCACTTCCAGCTTTTTTTCTATATGTGGTACCCAGAAATTGAACCCAGGTGGAAGAGGGGCAGAGCATAGGACAAGACTCTGAGGTGTAAAGAGCATAGCTGGGAGACATGGAGGATAACATTCATCCCTGCTTTTCAGAATCAGGCCCTGGGTTAGGCAGCAGGATGCCAAGAACAAGCACAGAGTAGGGCAGAGAGGCAATGAAGCAACTCTAATACTGTGAGATAAGTGCCATGACTATCAGATCAGAGGAATTTAAGAATGCTTGGCAGGACGTGCCCCTGTGGTTAGGGAAGGGACACAGGTAGTCAAGGAAGTTTCCCCCAACAATGGGTTTTCAGCTGGGAAATTAGTGAAGGAACAGATAATCCTGGAATGAAGTCATTAGGAGCTTCAGGCAGGAAGCTTCAAAAACCGAAGGACAGGAATGGAGTCATGAGGAAAAAGAATTCTTCCGGAAAAGAGCGTGAAGGGCCTCTCACCTGCAATATGGACTTCATCATAGGTCAGTGAAAGATCAGAAGAGACACATGATTTTGATTTCATTATAAAAAGAAAGTATCAGGCTAGGAATGTGTTTTAGTGTAGAGGACTCACTTAGCATACATGAAGCCCTGAGTTTGATTCCTCAGTACCACATACATAGAAAAAGCCAGAAGTGGTGCTGTGGCTCAAATAGTAGAGTGCTAGCCTTGAGAAAGCCCAAGGACAGTGCCCAGGCTCTGAGTTCAAGCACCAGGACCTGAAGGAGGAGGAGGAGGAGGAGGAGGAGGAGGAGGAGGAGGAGGAAGTGGAGGAGGAGGAGGAGGAGGGGGAGGAGGAGGAAAGAAGGAAGGAAGGAAGGAGAAAGAGAGATAGAGAGAGAGAGAGAGAGAGGAAGAAAATATCAGGCTATCAGGCTAGGAATGTGTCTTAGTGTAGAGGACTCACCTAGCATGCATGAAACCCTGAGTTCAATTCCTCACTACCACATACATAGAAAAAACCAGAAGTGACACTATGGCTCAAGTGATAGAGTGCTAGCAAAAGAAGCTCAGGGAGAGTGCCCAGGCCCTGAGTTCAAGCCCCAGGACTGGCAAAAATCGAAAAGAAAATATCTCTCCAGCTATGCTGTAGAAGAAATTAATTATAGGTGGTGGTGGTTAGAAAGGGAATCAGGGAGACTTCTCCATAGTCTAGGGGAGACATGAAGACGTGTGAATGGATTAAAAAATATTTACAGACAAAGGCAAAAAATATTTAGGTTATAGAATTTACAGGACAAGAAAGAGAGTGAAGGAAAGGAGGAGAAAGTTTGAAAGGTTTCGTCAGCCCAGAGACTGCCAAACATATGGCAGTACCAATACTAGAAAACATATTTCTACATCTTGTGCCTATAATCTTAGTCCTTTGGAAGACTGGAAGCAGAATCATGGTTTAGGACTACCCCAGATGGCCCAGGAGTTTGGCCTGGTGGTAGAATGCTTGCCTAGCATGCACAAAGACCAGAGGTCGATTCCTCAGTATCATGTACACAGAAAAGGCCAGAAGTGGTGCTGGGGGTTCAAATGGTAGAGCTCTCACTTTGAGAAAGCCTAAGGACAGTGCTCAGGCCCTGCGTTCAATCCCCAGGTTGGGAGAGTGGGAGAGAGAGAGAGAGAGAGAGAGAGAGAGAGAGAGAGAGAGAGAGAGAGAGAGAGAGAGGGAGAGGGAGAGGGAGAGGGAGAGGGAGAGGGAGAGGGAGAGGGAGAGGGAGAGGGAGAGGGAGAGGGAGAGGGAGAGGGAGAGGGAGGGAGGGAGAGAGGGAGAGAGAGAGAGAGAGGGAGAGAGAGGAAGAAGAAGAAGAGGAAGAAGAAGAAGAAGAAGGAGAAGAAGAAGAAGAAGAAGAAGAAGAAGAAGAAGAAGAAGAAGAAGAAGAAGGAGAAGGAGAAGGAGAAGGAGAAGGAGAAGGAGAAGGAGAAGAAGAAGAAGAAGAAGAAGAAGAAGAAGAAGAAGAAGAAGAAGAAGAAGAAGAGGAAGAAGAGAAAGAGGGAGGGAGGGAAGGAGGGAGGGAGAGACAGAGAGACAGAGACAAAGAGAGAGACACTACCCCAGTGAGAGATGTTCATGAAATCCAGTCTCAAAAGTAGCAAGCAGGGCCAGGAGTTTAGCCTAGTGGTAGAGTGCTTGCCTAGCATACATGAAAATCCAGGTTTCCTGTGATACTGATTCCTCGGTACCACATACATAGAAAAAAAGGCCAGAAATGATGCTGTGGCTCAAGTGGTAGAGATCTAGCCTTGAGAAATCTAAAGGACAGTGCCAAGGCTCTGAGTTCAAGGCTCAGGACTCGTAAAGAGAAAAAAAAAAGTAACCAGCAAAAAACAAAATGACAACAACAAAAAACACCAAACAGAGATGGAGATGAGGCTCAAGTGGCAGGGCACCAGCCTGGGAATATGAGCTCCTGCGTTCAACCACAGTACTGCCAACATCTTTTCATTTCTCATCATGCCTTTTTTTTTCATCTGCTACAACTTGGTCCTGGAATACCCAAGGCTCATGTGTTCAAGACCAACCTGTAGCACTGTTGGGAGGTGACCTTTGAGAGGTGGGACTAAGCTGGGTACCCCATGACTCATGTCTGTAACCCTAGCTACTCAGGAGGCTAAGATCTGAGGATGGAGGTTCAAAGGCAGCCAAGACAGGAAAGTCTGTAAAATCTCAATTAACCACCAGACAACCAGAAGTGACATTGATTTTTTTTAATTGCACTCTCTCCCCCTTTTTTGTCTTAATTTTTTAAATGTTTTTTGGGGGCACTGTTCTACCTGGGGTGTGGTGTAGATGGCAACTCACCAGATGCCCGAGTAGCTCAGGTGAACAAAAGGACTATGAAAGAGGGCAGTGAACCTCCTCAAGCCTTCCCACGGCTGCGTTCCACTTCTTGCTCTTCCTTAACCTTTCCTTCCCTTCCCCCAACTCCTCCTCTCCTCCTCCCTACTTGAGAAACAGTTGGATAAGGCCTCATACAGCATAAGGTGGCCTTACCAATCAGGAGTCTGAATGGTAGGCTCATCCCAACCCTCCAATAGCTAAAAGGCATTTTCTCAGTTTCCCCTGGAAGCTTTAGTCCCAGTAAACTTTTCCTCCACTGTCACTTTTCCTGCCTCATAATTCTCTATCTGATGGAACTTCTCTTTTGTCTGTTCCTTTTACATTCAACTACTTGGGCTCCTATAATAAAGCTTGCAATTTTTTTTTTCCTTTTTGCCAGTCCTGGGGCTTGAACTCAGTGCCTGAGCAGTGTCCTTAGCTTTCCTCAGAGCTCTATCACAACACCATTTCAGCTTTTTCTATGTATATGATACCAAGGAATGGAAGTCCGGTCTTCATGCATGCTAGGCAAGCACCCTACCACTAGGCCAAACTCCCAGCCAGCTTTCAATTTCTTACCCTAACATTTCCTCCAATTTTTATTAGATTGAGACACCAAATCCCAAGACTCCCTACCTGGCTGGTGACAAAGATGAAAGGGGATTACATCATGGCACAGGGATGTTGCCACCTCCAGGCTGATGGTTACCGCAGCCCTCCATCAGCCTCTCCCGAGTTTCTCTATTGGCCCACAGGGCTCTACATATGGCTGTCTTAGAAATGCAGATAAAAGTAAACTAGTTGGCAGTGTTAGTTCTGGGCACATATGCAAGCTGTGTCTTCATAGGAAAGAAAGGCTGGGGTACTTCTAGGACTTTCCGCTAGCCCCACCCCAAAAGGCCAACATCTCTTGACAGAGTTGCTGATAATTTGAGAAATAGTTCTTTCTACTCCTTATAAAATAAAATGAAGGGGCCAGAAGTTTGGCCTAGGGGTAGAGTGCTTGCCTAGCATGCACAAAGACCTGGGTTTGATTCCTCTGTACCACAGAAATAGAAAAAGCCAGAAGTGGTGCTGTGGCTCAAGTGGCAGACTGCTAGCTTTGAGGAAAAAACCCAAGGACAGTGCTGAGACCCTGAGTTCAAGCTCCAGGACTGGCACGTGCACACAAAAATAAATAAAATAAAAGGAAAATTTGTATTTGGTACAACTAGACATAATAAAAATATATTTTAGGATTTTTTTTTTTTTTAAGAATGAGAGAGAAAAGGCCGGGAGTTTGGCCTAGTGGTAAAGTGTTTGCCTAACATACACGAAGGCCTGGGTTCGATTCCTCAGTACCACAGGCATACAAAAGCCAGAAGTAGTGCTGTGGCTCAAGTGGTAGAGCGCTAGACTTGAGGAAACAGCCCAAGGAGAGTGCTCAGGCCCTGAGTTCAAGCCCTGGGACTGGCAAAAAAAAAAAAAAAAGAATGAGAGAGCAAAGCAGAAGAGTTAGGAAAATCTAGCACTGAAGAAATTTTATCCAGAACAAGTGAACCATGCCAATAAGATTTTCAGAAAACACAAGCTGCAATCACTTCCTGATTCAGATTGCCCCAAGGGGAACAACAACAAAAGTCCTCCACTCAAGTAACTCCACTGACTCCTGGACTTTGACCTAGGAGAGCAATTTTCTGCAGAGCCATATTGTTTTACAGGCAAGTTAAGACTCTTGATAAGCAGGATTTCCACACAAAGACTGATAGCCATGCTGGCTTGCAGAGCTAGCCTACATTTTTAATAAAACTGTCAGATTAAGCAATGCCTAGCTGCAGTATATTAATAATACAAATTCTTAACTGTCAATTAGTTAACAGGCTAGTAAAAAGAACCCGGCTTAGGAGATTGTTGCTAATGAATATAATGCTTTGTGCTCCACCAGCAAAACATATGCTTAGGTTATGTAATTAGAGGTATACCCCCTCTTTTCCTCCCCATAGAGAGAACATGTGGAACTGAATGAAGGAGCTTATTATACCTGTGTGGGGTCAAAGTCTGTGGATCTGTGGCTTATGGTATTATGACAGATTACAAAATCATTCTATTATGTTAGTCAATCTGTTTCCAAGCACCTAGCAGGGAACTGACTGAGCACTAGAAGCTCAGAAACGGTCTTCTCATTGGTTTGTGTGTGTGTAAGGTTTTTGGTTTTTTTGGTCCTAAGATCTCATGGTGGGTCAGCTCTTGCTGATATCACTTGAAGCTCACATATCAGTCAAAGCTTTTCTTTCTGACTTCTGCCTCTCATGTGGCCTAGCTCTTCTAGAAGTGTTAGCGTATGCCTCAGGCCATACTAATGCCTACGAATGAATCTGAAATCTTTGGAAGGCCTACTATTTTTGCTAGAGAAAGAAAAAAAAAGATGTAGAATATTTCAATCCTTCTGAGAATCTCTTGCCCTTTTTTTTTTTTTGTCCAGTCCTGTACCTTGAACTCAGGGCCTGAACACTGTCCTTGGGTTTTTCCTCAAGGCTAGCATTCTACCACTTGAGCCACAGCACTATTTCTGGCTTTTTTTTTTTTTTGGTGGGTCATGGGGTTTAAATTTGGCCTGGGTGCTGTCCCTGAGCTCTTCAGCTCAAGGCTACCGCCCTACCCCTGAACCATAGCCCCACTTCCCATTTTCTAGTGGTTAATTGGAGATAAGAGTCTCAGGTCCTTTTGTGCCCAAGCTGATTTGAACCTTGATCTTCAGATCTCAGCCTCCTGAGTAGCTAGGATTACAGTTGTGAGCCACCACGCCCGGACTCAAATATTTCATATGATTAAAATGTCATGTTTATAATAATGGTCATTGCCTTAGGAGGTGTCTTTGGAAGAATGACTTTTGCTTCTGCTTCCTACATCCAGCATTATAAATGCTAAAGATAGTCCACACCCTTTCCTTCCAGATATTAAGTGAGCTCCAATTTTATTAGATGAGTCCAGATTCAGAAATCTCTAAAGATAATCTACACATTTTTCTTCCAGATGTTGAATTTCAATTTTATTACATGAGTCCTGATTCAGAAATCCTTTGACCAGAAAGGAATGTGCAAGGTCACAAGACACAGTCAGCCAAGCCAAAACTCCTTTGATAGTAAAACCACCCTAAACCTATTGTCTCCATGCGGGGATGAGAACATCAAAATAGGAATTCAGCAATATAGTTGAAAGTTGCCAGGGGATCTATTATTTAGAGACAGGAATTTCTCCAGCTTAGGTGGTATAAAATCTCCCGGGTAGCCAGATGCTGGTAGCTCACCCATGTAATACTAGCTACTCAGGAGGCTGAGATCTGAGGATTTCAGTTCAAAGCCAGCTCAGGCAGGAAAATCCATGAGACTCTTATCTCCAATCAACCACCAGAAAAGTGGAAGTGGCACTATGGCTCAAAGTGGTAGAGCACTAGCCTTGAGTTGAAGAGCTCAAGGACAGCACCCAGGCCCAGAGTTGAAAGCCCATGACTGACAAAAAAGAAAAAAAAAAAGCCTAGGGGCTGGGAGCAACAGGTAGAAATTGAGGACAAGAAAACATCTTGGCTGGAGCATAGTGACTGAAGACAGCAGAAGTCACATTGGGATGAGCATGGAGAATGAGGCCGGGTCAGCTCATTTGGCCATGTAGGCTACACAGAGGGAGAGGCGCAGGCTGGCCTCAAGGTGCTTAGCGTGCACTGCCATTGTGCACTGTGGATACTTTCCATTTGTGTACACTCTGCCACCAGGTTTTTCTTTGCTTTGTTTTGCTGGTTGTGGGGCTTGAACTCAGGGTTGGGGCACTGTCCTTGAACTCTTTCGCTCAAGGCTAATGCTCTACCACTTTGAGCCACAGCGCCATTTCCTGATTTGTGTGTACTCTGGTCATTCTGTAAGATACCAGAAGGGTTGTCAGATGGGGAGAGATGGAAATGTGCTCCTCAGTATCCAGTGATGGAAAATTATCACTCCATTGTACAAGTAAAACAAAAGATTCCAGGGAAGGAGGAAGGGTGAGCAGATGCAATCACAGTATACATTATGTGGAAAATGACCTATATAACTTGTGGATAGGGATGGGAGGGGAAACTGGAAAAAAGCACTGTCCAAAAGGAAAAAAAAGAAAGAAAAGAAATGCCCTCATTACTTCACATGGCATCCCTTCTATAGAACACAATATTAACAACAATAAAATTTTAGCTGGGTAAAGTGGCTCATGCCTGTAATCTCAGGAGACTGAGATCTGAAGATGGAGGTTCAAAGTCAACCTGGCACAAAGTCTGTGAGACTCTTATCTCCAAGTAATCCCCAGAAAATTGGAAATGGTGCTGTGGCTCAGGGCTTAGGCCGGTAGTCTTAAGCTGAAGACCTCAGGGACAACGCCCAGGCCCAGAGTTCAAGTCCCGTGACAACAAAAAAAATTTTCCCCAGAAATCCCTTTGTTCTACAAATCACATTATAAGTTAAGATGCTTTTTAAGATAATTTTATTAGCATACATTAGTTGGGGGGGTTCACTGTGACATTTCCATATGTGCATACTATGTACCCCGAGCAACCTCACTTTCTCTTTCACTCTTCCTTCACCCCATGCCCAAGTTCCTACTCTTGCATTATTCTTGGCCCCATTGAAACCAAGGAACTGGAATTAATGGCATATATGTGTAATCCCACCTATGTTGGAACAATAGATAGGAGACTTGCTATCCAAAACTGACCTTTGGCAACACTAAGACCCTATGTGAAAAATATAAAAGATCTAGAATATGGTTCAAGTGGTAGAGTGCCTGCCTTACAAGTGAGAGGCCCTGAATTCAAATTCTAATACTATTAAATAAATGATACATAAGTTTGAACAAAAGATTTTGAGTTACAACAGCCTAATGAAGTTTTTTTTTGGCGGGGGGTGGGGTCATGGGACTTGAACTCAGCCTGGGTTCTGTCCCTGAGCTCTTCAGCTGAAGACTACCACCCTACCCTTGAGCCAAGCCCCACTTCTGGTTTTCTAGAGATTAATTGGAGATAAGAGTCTCAGGTCCTTTTGTGCCCGGGCTGGCTTTGAACCTTGATCCTCAGATCTCAGCCTCCTGAGTAGCCAGGATTACAGGTGTGAGTTACCACACCTGGCTATCTAAATGAAGTCTTATCTTAGCCTCTTTTGTACTGCAATTACAACACAAAGAACCCAGTAAACTTGGATATGATTATTTTACTTATACAATTTGTTAAATCATTGCAGTTTTATAGTCAACCTGCCTTTTTATGGACTATTCTGTTTCTTGGTGGAGGTACAGCCGTAGTGAGGATTTAACTGAGGATGTGGACACTGTCCCTGAGCCTCTCTGGGCTCAAGGCTAGCACTCCACCACTTGAGTCACAGCACCACTTCTGGCCTTTTTCTGTGTATGTGTTGCTGAGGAACCAAACCCAGGGCTTCATGCATGCTAGGTAAGCACTCTACTACAAAGCCATGTGCCCAGCCCCCAGCCCCATCCCAGTACTTCTTTTAGTTTGTTTTTCATATAGGCTTTCAGACTAGGATCATCCTGTCTCCACTCCAGTAGTGAGATTTTAGATGTACTCTATATACTGGACCCAAATATTAGAATTCTTCACTAAAATGACCAAATAACCAATGATCACTGTATTTAAAAGGCTATGCAAATTTATATTTTCGAATTAAATGGCCTACATACACTTAAGCTCCCTTTTTATTAATAATTGGTAACCCCTGGTATTCAGCCATTGGCATTGGCATTAAGATCCCAAGGTTTAAGTCTTGTTTACTTCCTTCTGCTTACTGCTACGATCCCGTGATTGGTGTACAGCCTGCTTCATCTTAGGGGACCAGTGATACATCTTGAAGAAATGAATGAGTGGACACAGTCCAGCTCCAGGGCTTTGGATAAACTGAATTTGGCCATATTATTTCTGGAGTGGAGGTAGAATGTAAGGGATTAATGTGAACGAAAGCAGAGGAAAAGAGCCAACATCAGAAGAGTATCAGCCTTGCTGTTTTAGTTTTTGTTCCTACTGAGGCAATATTATGAAGCCAAATTAGAGAAAAGTGGCAGAGGAGGATCCAAACTTCTCACGAACTTCTCAGGAACTTCTGAGAAGTGATGGATAGATTCTGAACAAAAGAAGGATCTCGAGAATCATGCTTCCTGATGCTGGTCGTGTAAGTAGAGGCAGGTCTTCAGATTAATTGGTCCTTATAGGTCCTTTCTTGAAATCATATCTCTCCTCGGATGGGATTACAAAACAACGTGACCACAAATATCTTTACAATAGTTAGCCTGTACATAAAGGAATGTTGGTTCAAGGCTGCCATATTCCCTGCAGAATGCTTTTAATTTAAAAAAAAAAATAACTTACGGGGGCCAAGTAAGGTTTGTACAAGAAAATAAAAGTTATGCCAATAAATGTTATTTACTGGTATAATTTTCAGTGCCTTTAGTATTTACAATATAAGTGTGTGTGTGTGTGTGTGTGTGTGTGTGTGTGTGTGTGAGAGAGAGAGAGAGAGAGAGAGAGAGAGAGAGAGAGAGAGAGAGAGAGAGAGAGAGAGAAGATCTCCTAAGAATATAGCTCAGCAGAATCTGGCATGGTAGCTGCTTATAAAAGCTTTGATTTGGCCCATGTAGACTGCTGAGAATTCTAATTAAAGCAAGATTCTGCTCTAGGTGAACAGTATCACTCTGTCTCCAGAGCTTATATAACCAGAATTTTTCTTTCTCTTTTCCTCCTAATAACATGTCTTTTCATACTTAATAAATACTAAGTATTCTCTTAGGGGAATCTACAACTTCTGGAATTTTTTCCTTTGTAGGAGATAACTGGTTTATTCTTCATTTCACAGAAAATATTTTTTTTACCAGTTCCCAACATCTGCCTTCCTACCTACAGAAAGATTTGCAATTGGGCTGGGGATGTGGCCTAGTAATAGTATGCTTGCCGAGCATGCATGAAGTCCTGGGTTCAATTCCTCAGAATCACATATACAGAAAAAGCCAGGAGTGGTGCTGTGGCTCAAGTGGCAGAGAGCTAGCCTTGAGAAAGCCCAAGAACAGTGCCCAGGCTCTGAGTTTGAGCCCCAGGACTGGCAAAACAAAACAAAACAAAAAAGAAATAGAGACTGAGACTCTACTAAAAGATGGCTGAAATACTCTTGTTTCTCTTCAGATCGTACAATTTTTTTTTACCTTTTGCTAAAAGATGGCTCGAGAGGGCACGTTGAGATCAGACAACAGAACTGACTGCGGGATGAGGTGTCTACCTTTCCAGAAAGTTCTGTTCAGCAGAATATCTTCACAAAGCTCAGTATAAAAGCTTGAAGAGTTGCCCCTCAATTCTGGAGGATTTTTCCCCAAAGAATTGCCCAGAGAGCCCACTTTCAGAAAAGTATTGAATGATGGATAGATTAGCACCTATCAATAGTTTAGTAAAGATTGAAACCAATAGATTTATTTTTTTTATGCCACTAGTAGGGCTTGAACTCAGAGCCAGGACACTGAATTTTCTTAGTTGTTTTTTTTTTTTTCTTTTTCCTAGTCCCGGTGCTTGAAGTCAGGGCTTGAACATTGTCCTTGGGGTTTTTCGAGGCTAGAACCCTACCACTTGAGCCACTACTTCTGACTTTTTTGGGGGGGAGGTGGTCATGAGGCTTGAATTCAGCCTGAGTGCTATCCCTGAGCTCTCCAGTCATAACTTCTTTCTCCCAGAAATAAGAAGGCTTGGAAGAGAATGTGTTTATTGTCTCTCTCACTTAA